>NW_026599510.1:0-611048 GCF_023634085.1 Falco cherrug | reverse complement strand
AAAAATTCAGCGTCTCCCCATCTCAGCCCAGAAAGCAGGTAGAACAACTTTTGTGGTGTCTTTCAGATGCCTACCGGAGCAATGTAAAAACTACCAGGAGAACTCCTGTCTGGCACCTTCCCCGGTGGAGTTGTGCATGGGGTGTGTTTGGAACATTTTGTCACCAGCCGAGTCCAAAATTCAGCGATTCCCCATCTCAGCCCAGAAAGCAGGTAGAACAACTTTTGTGGTGTCTTTCAGCTGCCTACCGGAGCAATGTAAAAACTACCAGGAGAACTCCTGTCTGGCACCTTCCCCGGTGGAGTTGTGCAGGGGGTGTGTTTGGAACATTTTGTCACCGGCCGAGTCCAAAATTCAGCGATTCCCCATCTCAGCCCAGAAAGCAGGTAGAACAACTTTTGTGGTGCCTTTCAGATGCCTACCAAGGTAGTGTAAAAACTACCAAGAGAACTCCTGCCTGGCACCTTCCCCGGTGGAGTTGTGCATGGGGTGTGTTTGGAACATTTTGTCACCAGCCGAGTCCAAAATTCAGCGGTTCCCCATCTCAGCCCAGAAAGCAGGTAGAACAACTTTTGTGCTGCCTTTCAGCTGCCTACCAAGGTAGTGTAAAAACTACTAAGAGAACTCCTGTCTGGCACCTTCCCCGGTGGAGTTGTGCAGGGGGTGTCTTTGGAACATTTTGTCACCAGCCGAGTCCAAAATTCAGCTGTTCCCCATCACAGCCCAGAAAGCAGGTAGAACAACTTTTGTGGTGTCTTTTAGATGCCTACCAAGGTAGTGTAAAAACTATCAAGAGAACGCTTGTCTGGCACCTTCCCCGGTGGAGTTTTGCAGGGGGTGTGTTTGGAACATTTTGTCACCGGCCGAGTCCAAAATTCAGCGGTTCCCCATCTCAGCCCAGAAAGCAGGTAGAACAACTTTTGTGGTGCCTTTCAGCTGCCTTCCAAGGTAGTGTAAAAACTACCAGGAGAACTCCTGTCTGGCACCTTCCCCGGTGGAGTTGTGCAGGGGGTGTGTTTGGAACATTTTGTCACCGCCCGACTCCAAAATTCAGCGATTCCCCATCTCAGCCCAGAAAGCAGGTAGAACAACTTTTGTGGTGCCTTTCAGCTGCCTACCGGAGCAATGTAAAAACTACCAGGAGAACTCCTGTCTGGCACCTTCCCCGGTGGAGTTGTGCATGGGGTGTGTTCGGAACATTTTGTCACCAGACGAGTCCAAAAATTCAGCGGTTCCCCATCTCAGCCCAGAAAGCAGGTAGAACAACTTTTGTGGTGTCTTTCAGATGCCTACCGGAGCAATGTAAAAACTACCAGGAGAACTCCTGTCTGGCACCTTCCCCGGTGGAGTTGTGCAGGGGGTGTGTTTGGAACATTTTGTCACCGGCCGACTCCAAAATTCAGCGGTTCCCCATCTCAGCCCAGAAAGCAGGTAGAACATCTTTTGTGGTGTCTTTTAGATGCCTACCGGAGCAATGTAAAAACTACCAGGAGAACTCCCGTCTGGCACCTTCCCCGATGGAGTTGTGCAGGGGGTGTGTTTGGAACATTTTGTCACCAGCCGAGTCCAAAATTCAGCTGTTCCCCATCTCAGCCCAGAAAGCAGGTAGAACAACTTTTGTGGTGTCTTTTAGATGCCTACCAAGGTAGTGTAAAAACTATCAAGAGAACGCTTGTCTGGCACCTTCCCCGGTGGAGTTGTGCATGGGGTGTCTGTGGAACATTTTGTCACCGGCCGAGTCCAAAATTCAGCGGTTCCCCATCTCAGCCCAGAAAGCAGATAGAACAACTTTTGTGGTGTCTTTCAGATGCCTACCGGAGCAATGTAAAAACTACCAGGAGAACTCCTGTCTGGCACCTTCCCCGGTGGAGTTGTGCATGGGGTGTGTTTGGAACATTTTGTCACCGGCCGAGTCCAAAATTCAGCGGTTCCCCATCTCAGCCCAGAAAGCAGGTAGAACAACTTTTGTGGTGTCTTTCAGCTGCCTACCGGAGCAATGTAAAAACTACCAGGAGAACTCCTGTCTGGCACCTTCCCCGGTGGAGTTGTGCATGGGGTGTGTTCGGAATATTTTGTCACCAGCCGAGTCCAAAAATTCAGCGTTTCCCCATCTCAGCCCAGAAAGCAGGTAGAACAACTTTTGTGGTGTCTTTCAGATGCCTACCGGAGCAATGTAAAAACTACCAGGAGAACTCCTGTCTGGCACCTTCCCCGGTGGAGTTGTGCATGGGGTGTGTTTGGAACATTTTGTCACCAGCCGACTCCAAAATTCAGCGATTCCCCATCTCAGCCCAGAAAGCAGGTAGAACAACTTTTGTGGTGTCTTTCAGCTGCCTACCGGAGCAATGTAAAAACTACCAGGAGAACTCCTGTCTGGCACCTTCCCCGGTGGAGTTGTGCAGGGGGTGTGTTTGGAACATTTTGTCACCGGCCGAGTCCAAAATTCAGCGATTCCCCATCTCAGCCCAGAAAGCAGGTAGAACAACTTTTGTGGTGCCTTTCAGATGCCTACCAAGGTAGTGTAAAAACTACCAAGAGAACTCCTGCCTGGCACCTTCCCCGGTGGAGTTGTGCAGGGGGTGTGTTTGGAACATTTTGTCACCGGCCGAGTCCAAAATTCAGCGGTTCCCCATCTCAGCCCAGAAAGCAGGTAGAACAACTTTTGTGCTGCCTTTCAGCTGCCTACCAAGGTAGTGTAAAAACTACTAAGAGAACTCCTGTCTGGCACCTTCCCCGGTGGAGTTGTGCAGGGGGTGTCTTTGGAACATTTTGTCACCAGCCGAGTCCAAAATTCAGCTGTTCCCCATCACAGCCCAGAAAGCAGGTAGAACAACTTTTGTGGTGTCTTTTAGATGCCTACCAAGGTAGTGTAAAAACTATCAAGAGAACGCTTGTCTGGCACCTTCCCCGGTGGAGTTTTGCAGGGGGTGTGTTTGGAACATTTTGTCACCGGCCGAGTCCAAAATTCAGCGGTTCCCCATCTCAGCCCAGAAAGCAGGTAGAACAACTTTTGTGGTGCCTTTCAGCTGCCTACCAAGGTAGTGTAAAAACTACCAGGAGAACTCCTGTCTGGCACCTTCCCCGGTGGAGTTGTGCAGGGGGTGTGTTTGGAACATTTTGTCACCGCCCGACTCCAAAATTCAGCGATTCCCCATCTCAGCCCAGAAAGCAGGTAGAACAACTTTTGTGGTGCCTTTCAGCTGCCTACCAAGGTAGTGTAAAAACTACCAGGAGAACTCCTGTCTGGCACCTTCCCCGGTGGAGTTGTGCATGGGGTGTGTTCGGAACATTTTGTCACCAGACGAGTCCAAAAATTCAGCGGTTCCCCATCTCAGCCCAGAAAGCAGGTAGAACAACTTTTGTGGTGTCTTTCAGATGCCTACCGGAGCAATGTAAAAACTACCAGGAGAACTCCTGTCTGGCACCTTCCCCGGTGGAGTTGTGCATGGGGTGTGTTTGGAACATTTTGTCACCAGCCGACTCCAAAATTCAGCGTTTCCCCATCTCAGCCCAGAAAGCAGGTAGAACAACTTTTGTGGTGTCTTTCAGATGCCTACCAAGGTAGTGTAAAAACTATCAAGAGAACGCTTGTCTGGCACATTCCCCGGTGGAGTTGTGCATGGGGTGTCTTTGGAACATTTTGTCACCGGCCGACTCCAAAATTCAGCGATTCCCCATCTCAGCCCACAAAGCAGGTAGAACAACTTTTGTGGTGCCTTTCAGCTGCCTACCAAGGTAGTGTAAAATCTACCAAGAGAACTCCTGTCTGGCACCTTCCCCGGTGGAGTTGTGCATGGGGTGTGTTTGGAACATTTTGTCACCGGCCGACTCCAAAATTCAGCGGTTCCCCATCTCAGCCCAGAAAGCAGGTAGAACAACTTTTGTGGTGCCTTTCAGCTCCCTACCAAGGTAGTGTAAAAACTACCAAGAGAACTCCTGCCTGGCACCTTCCCCGGTGGAGTTGTGCATGGGGTGTGTTTGGAAAATTTTGTCACCGGCCGAGTCCAAAATTCAGCGGTTCCCCATCTCAGCCCAGAAAGCAGGTAGAACAACTTTTGTGGTGTCTTTCAGATGCCTACCGGAGCAATGTAAAAACTACCAGGAGAACTCCTGTCTGGCACCTTCCCCGGTGGAGTTGTGCATGGGGTGTGTTCGGAACATTTTGTCACCAGCCGAGTCCAAAAATTCAGCAGTTCCCCATCTCAGCCCAGAAAGCAGGTAGAACAACTTTTGTGGTGTCTTTCAGATGTCTACCAAGGTAGTGTAAAAACTACCAGGTAAACTCCTGTCTGGCACCTTCCCCGGTGGAGTTGTGCATGGGGTGTGTTTGGAACATTTTGTCACCGGCCGAGTCCAAAATTCAGCGATTCCCCATCTCAGCCCAGAAAGCAGGTAGAACAACTTTTGTGCTGCCTTTCAGCTCCCTACCAAGTTAGTGTAAAATCTACCAAGAGAACTCCTGCCTGGCACCTTCCCCGGTGGAGTTGTGCAGGGGGGGTGTTTGGAACATTTTGTCACCGCCCGACTCCAAAATTCAGCGGTTCCCCATCTCAGCCCAGAAAGCAGGTAGAACATCTTTTGTGGTGTCTTTTAGATGCCTACCGGAGCAATGTAAAAACTACCAGGAGAACTCCCGTCTGGCACCTTCCCCGATGGAGTTGTGCAGGGGGTGTGTTTGGAACATTTTGTCACCAGCCGAGTCCAAAATTCAGCTGTTCCCCATCTCAGCCCAGAAAGCAGGTAGAACAACTTTTGTGGTGTCTTTTAGATGCCTACCAAGGTAGTGTAAAAACTATCAAGAGAACGCTTGTCTGGCACCTTCCCCGGTGGAGTTGTGCAGGGGGTGTGTTTGGAACATTTTGTCACCGGCCGAGTCCAAAATTCAGCGATTCCCCATCTCAGCCCAGAAAGCAGATAGAACAACTTTTGTGGTGTCTTTCAGATGCCTACCGGAGCAATGTAAAAACTACCAGGAGAACTCCTGTCTGGCACCTTCCCCGGTGGAGTTGTGCATGGGGTGTGTTTGGAACATTTTGTCACCGGCCGACTCCAAAATTCAGCGGTTCCCCATCTCAGCCCAGAAAGCAGGTAGAACAACTTTTGTGGTGTCTTTCAGCTGCCTACCGGAGCAATGTAAAAACTACCAGGAGAACTCCTGTCTGGCACCTTCCCCGGTGGAGTTGTGCATGGGGTGTGTTTGGAACATTTTGTCACCGGCCGAGTCCAAAATTCAGCGTTTCCCCATCTCAGCCCAGAAAGCAGGTAGAACAACTTTTGTGGTGTCTTTCAGATGCCTACCGGAGCAATGTAAAAACTACCAGGAGAACTCCTGTCTGGCACCTTCCCCGGTGGAGTTGTGCATGGGGTGTGTTTGGAACATTTTGTCACCGGCCGAGTCCAAAATTCAGCGGTTCCCCATCTCAGCCCAGAAAGCAGGTAGAACAACTTTTGTGGTGCCTTTCAGGTGCCTACCAAGGTAGTGTAAAAACTACTAAGAGAACTCCTGTCTGGCACCTTCCCCGGTGGAGTTGTGCAGGGGGTGTCTTTGGAACATTTTGTCACCAGCCGAGTCCAAAATTCAGCTGTTCCCCATCACAGCCCAGAAAGCAGGTAGAACAACTTTTGTGGTGTCTTTTAGATGCCTACCAAGGTAGTGTAAAAACTATCAAGAGAACGCTTGTCTGGCACCTTCCCCGGTGGAGTTTTGCAGGGGGTGTGTTTGGAACATTTTGTCACCGGCCGAGTCCAAAATTCAGCGGTTCCCCATCTCAGCCCAGAAAGCAGGTAGAACAACTTTTGTGGTGCCTTTCAGCTGCCTACCAAGGTAGTGTAAAAACTACCAGGAGAACTCCTGTCTGGCACCTTCCCCGGTGGAGTTGTGCAGGGGGTGTGTTTGGAACATTTTGTCACCGCCCGACTCCAAAATTCAGCGATTCCCCATCTCAGCCCAGAAAGCAGGTAGAACAACTTTTGTGGTGCCTTTCAGCTGCCTACCAAGGTAGTGTAAAAACTACCAGGTAAACTCCTGTCTGGCACCTTCCCCGGTGGAGTTGTGCATGGGGTGTGTTTGGAACATTTTGTCACCGGCCGAGTCCAAAATTCAGCGATTCCCCATCTCAGCCCAGAAAGCAGGTAGAACAACTTTTGTGCTGCCTTTCAGCTGCCTACCGGAGCAATGTAAAAACTACCAGGAGAACTCCTGTCTGGCACCTTCCCCGGTGGAGTTGTGCATGGGGTGTGTTCGGAACATTTTGTCACCAGACGAGTCCAAAAATTCAGCGGTTCCCCATCTCAGCCCAGAAAGCAGGTAGAACAACTTTTGTGGTGTCTTTCAGATGCCTACCGGAGCAATGTAAAAACTACCAGGAGAACTCCTGTCTGGCACCTTCCCCGGTGGAGTTGTGCATGGGGTGTGTTTGGAACATTTTGTCACCAGCCGAGTCCAAAATTCAGCGTTTCCCCATCTCAGCCCAGAAAGCAGGTAGAACAACTTTTGTGGTGTCTTTCAGATGCCTACCAAGGTAGTGTAAAAACTATCAAGAGAACGCTTGTCTGGCACATTCCCCGGTGGAGTTGTGCATGGGGTGTCTTTGGAACATTTTGTCACCGGCCGACTCCAAAATTCAGCGATTCCCCATCTCAGTCCAGAAAGCAGGTAGAACAACTTTTGTGGTGCCTTTCAGCTGCCTACCAAGGTAGTGTAAAATCTACCAAGAGAACTCCTGTCTGGCACCTTCCCCGGTGGAGTTGTGCAGGGGGTGTGTTTGGAACATTTTGTCACCAGCCGACTCCAAAATTCAGCTGTTCCCCATCTCAGCCCAGAAAGCAGGTAGAACAACTTTTGTAGTGTCTTTCAGATGCCTACCGGAGCAATGTAAAAACTACCAGGAGAACTCCTGTCTGGCACCTTCCCCGGTGGAGTTGTGCAGGGGGTGTGTTTGGAACATTTTGTCACCAGCCGACTCCAAAATTCAGCGTTTCCCCATCTCAGCCCAGAAAGCAGGTAGAACAACTTTTGTGGTGTCTTTCAGATGCCTACCAAGGTAGTGTAAAAATTATCAAGAGAACGCTTGTCTGGCACATTCCCCGGTGGAGTTGTGCATGGGGTGTCTTTGGAACATTTTGTCACCGGCCGAGTCCAAAATTCAGCGATTCCCCATCTCAGTCCAGAAAGCAGATAGAACAACTTTTGTGGTGTCTTTCAGCTGCCTACCGGAGCAATGTAAAAACTACCAGGAGAACTCCTGTCTGGCACCTTCCCCGGTGGAGTTGTGCATGGGGTGTGTTTGGAACATTTTGTCACCGGCCGAGTCCAAAATTCAGCGGTTCCCCATCTCAGCCCAGAAAGCAGGTAGAACAACTTTTGTGGTGTCTTTTAGATGCCTACCAAGGTAGTGTAAAAACTACTAAGAGAACTCCTGCCTGGCACCTTCCCCGGTGGAGTTGTTCATGGGGTGTGTTTGGAACATTTTGTCACCGGCCGACTCCAAAATTCAGCGGTTCCCCATCTCAGCCCAGAAAGCAGGTAGAACATCTTTTGTGGTGTCTTTTAGATGCCTACCGGAGCAATGTAAAAACTACCAGGAGAACTCCCGTCTGGCACCTTCCCCGATGGAGTTGTGCAGGGGGTGTGTTTGGAACATTTTGTCACCAGCCGAGTCCAAAATTCAGCTGTTCCCCATCTCAGCCCAGAAAGCAGGTAGAACAACTTTTGTGGTGTCTTTTATATGCCTACCAAGGTAGTGTAAAAACTATCAAGAGAACGCTTGTCTGGCACCTTCCCCGGTGGAGTTGTGCATGGGGTATCTGTGGAACATTTTGTCACCGGCCGAGTCCAAAATTCAGCGGTTCCCCATCTCAGCCCAGAAAGCAGATAGAACAACTTTTGTGGTGTCTTTCAGATGCCTACCGGAGCAATGTAAAAACTACCAGGAGAACTCCTGTCTGGCACCTTCCCCGGTGGAGTTGTGCATGGGGTGTGTTTGGAACATTTTGTCACCGGCCGAGTCCAAAATTCAGCGGTTCCCCATCTCAGCCCAGAAAGCAGGTAGAACAACTTTTGTGGTGTCTTTCAGCTGCCTACCGGAGCAATGTAAAAACTACCAGGAGAACTCCTGTCTGGCACCTTCCCCGGTGGAGTTGTGCATGGGGTGTGTTCGGAATATTTTGTCACCAGCCGAGTCCAAAAATTCAGCGTTTCCCCATCTCAGCCCAGAAAGCAGGTAGAACAACTTTTGTGGTGTCTTTCAGATGCCTACCGGAGCAATGTAAAAACTACCAGGAGAACTCCTGTCTGGCACCTTCCCCGGTGGAGTTGTGCATGGGGTGTGTTTGGAACATTTTGTCACCAGCCGACTCCAAAATTCAGCGATTCCCCATCTCAGCCCAGAAAGCAGGTAGAACAACTTTTGTGGTGTCTTTCAGCTGCCTACCGGAGCAATGTAAAAACTACCAGGAGAACTCCTGTCTGGCACCTTCCCCGGTGGAGTTGTGCAGGGGGTGTGTTTGGAACATTTTGTCACCGGCCGAGTCCAAAATTCAGCGATTCCCCATCTCAGCCCAGAAAGCAGGTAGAACAACTTTTGTGGTGCCTTTCAGATGCCTACCAAGGTAGTGTAAAAACTACCAAGAGAACTCCTGCCTGGCACCTTCCCCGGTGGAGTTGTGCAGGGGGTGTGTTTGGAACATTTTGTCACCGGCCGAGTCCAAAATTCAGCGGTTCCCCATCTCAGCCCAGAAAGCAGGTAGAACAACTTTTGTGCTGCCTTTCAGCTGCCTACCAAGGTAGTGTAAAAACTACTAAGAGAACTCCTGTCTGGCACCTTCCCCGGTGGAGTTGTGCAGGGGGTGTCTTTGGAACATTTTGTCACCAGCCGAGTCCAAAATTCAGCTGTTCCCCATCACAGCCCAGAAAGCAGGTAGAACAACTTTTGTGGTGTCTTTTAGATGCCTACCAAGGTAGTGTAAAAACTATCAAGAGAACGCTTGTCTGGCACCTTCCCCGGTGGAGTTTTGCAGGGGGTGTGTTTGGAACATTTTGTCACCGGCCGAGTCCAAAATTCAGCGGTTCCCCATCTCAGCCCAGAAAGCAGGTAGAACAACTTTTGTGGTGCCTTTCAGCTGCCTACCAAGGTAGTGTAAAAACTACCAGGAGAACTCCTGTCTGGCACCTTCCCCGGTGGAGTTGTGCAGGGGGTGTGTTTGGAACATTTTGTCACCGCCCGACTCCAAAATTCAGCGATTCCCCATCTCAGCCCAGAAAGCAGGTAGAACAACTTTTGTGGTGCCTTTCAGCTGCCTACCAAGGTAGTGTAAAAACTACCAGGAGAACTCCTGTCTGGCACCTTCCCCGGTGGAGTTGTGCATGGGGTGTGTTCGGAACATTTTGTCACCAGACGAGTCCAAAAATTCAGCGGTTCCCCATCTCAGCCCAGAAAGCAGGTAGAACAACTTTTGTGGTGTCTTTCAGATGCCTACCGGAGCAATGTAAAAACTACCAGGAGAACTCCTGTCTGGCACCTTCCCCGGTGGAGTTGTGCATGGGGTGTGTTTGGAACATTTTGTCACCAGCCGACTCCAAAATTCAGCGTTTCCCCATCTCAGCCCAGAAAGCAGGTAGAACAACTTTTGTGGTGTCTTTCAGATGCCTACCAAGGTAGTGTAAAAACTATCAAGAGAACGCTTGTCTGGCACATTCCCCGGTGGAGTTGTGCATGGGGTGTCTTTGGAACATTTTGTCACCGGCCGACTCCAAAATTCAGCGATTCCCCATCTCAGCCCACAAAGCAGGTAGAACAACTTTTGTGGTGCCTTTCAGCTGCCTACCAAGGTAGTGTAAAATCTACCAAGAGAACTCCTGTCTGGCACCTTCCCCGGTGGAGTTGTGCATGGGGTGTGTTTGGAACATTTTGTCACCGGCCGACTCCAAAATTCAGCGGTTCCCCATCTCAGCCCAGAAAGCAGGTAGAACAACTTTTGTGGTGCCTTTCAGCTCCCTACCAAGGTAGTGTAAAAACTACCAAGAGAACTCCTGCCTGGCACCTTCCCCGGTGGAGTTGTGCATGGGGTGTGTTTGGAAAATTTTGTCACCGGCCGAGTCCAAAATTCAGCGGTTCCCCATCTCAGCCCAGAAAGCAGGTAGAACAACTTTTGTGGTGTCTTTCAGATGCCTACCGGAGCAATGTAAAAACTACCAGGAGAACTCCTGTCTGGCACCTTCCCCGGTGGAGTTGTGCATGGGGTGTGTTCGGAACATTTTGTCACCAGCCGAGTCCAAAAATTCAGCAGTTCCCCATCTCAGCCCAGAAAGCAGGTAGAACAACTTTTGTGGTGTCTTTCAGATGTCTACCAAGGTAGTGTAAAAACTACCAGGTAAACTCCTGTCTGGCACCTTCCCCGGTGGAGTTGTGCATGGGGTGTGTTTGGAACATTTTGTCACCGGCCGAGTCCAAAATTCAGCGATTCCCCATCTCAGCCCAGAAAGCAGGTAGAACAACTTTTGTGCTGCCTTTCAGCTCCCTACCAAGTTAGTGTAAAATCTACCAAGAGAACTCCTGCCTGGCACCTTCCCCGGTGGAGTTGTGCAGGGGGGGTGTTTGGAACATTTTGTCACCGCCCGACTCCAAAATTCAGCGGTTCCCCATCTCAGCCCAGAAAGCAGGTAGAACATCTTTTGTGGTGTCTTTTAGATGCCTACCGGAGCAATGTAAAAACTACCAGGAGAACTCCCGTCTGGCACCTTCCCCGATGGAGTTGTGCAGGGGGTGTGTTTGGAACATTTTGTCACCAGCCGAGTCCAAAATTCAGCTGTTCCCCATCTCAGCCCAGAAAGCAGGTAGAACAACTTTTGTGGTGTCTTTTAGATGCCTACCAAGGTAGTGTAAAAACTATCAAGAGAACGCTTGTCTGGCACCTTCCCCGGTGGAGTTGTGCAGGGGGTGTGTTTGGAACATTTTGTCACCGGCCGAGTCCAAAATTCAGCGATTCCCCATCTCAGCCCAGAAAGCAGATAGAACAACTTTTGTGGTGTCTTTCAGATGCCTACCGGAGCAATGTAAAAACTACCAGGAGAACTCCTGTCTGGCACCTTCCCCGGTGGAGTTGTGCATGGGGTGTGTTTGGAACATTTTGTCACCGGCCGACTCCAAAATTCAGCGGTTCCCCATCTCAGCCCAGAAAGCAGGTAGAACAACTTTTGTGGTGTCTTTCAGCTGCCTACCGGAGCAATGTAAAAACTACCAGGAGAACTCCTGTCTGGCACCTTCCCCGGTGGAGTTGTGCATGGGGTGTGTTTGGAACATTTTGTCACCGGCCGAGTCCAAAATTCAGCGTTTCCCCATCTCAGCCCAGAAAGCAGGTAGAACAACTTTTGTGGTGTCTTTCAGATGCCTACCGGAGCAATGTAAAAACTACCAGGAGAACTCCTGTCTGGCACCTTCCCCGGTGGAGTTGTGCATGGGGTGTGTTTGGAACATTTTGTCACCGGCCGAGTCCAAAATTCAGCGGTTCCCCATCTCAGCCCAGAAAGCAGGTAGAACAACTTTTGTGGTGCCTTTCAGGTGCCTACCAAGGTAGTGTAAAAACTACTAAGAGAACTCCTGTCTGGCACCTTCCCCGGTGGAGTTGTGCAGGGGGTGTCTTTGGAACATTTTGTCACCAGCCGAGTCCAAAATTCAGCTGTTCCCCATCACAGCCCAGAAAGCAGGTAGAACAACTTTTGTGGTGTCTTTTAGATGCCTACCAAGGTAGTGTAAAAACTATCAAGAGAACGCTTGTCTGGCACCTTCCCCGGTGGAGTTTTGCAGGGGGTGTGTTTGGAACATTTTGTCACCGGCCGAGTCCAAAATTCAGCGGTTCCCCATCTCAGCCCAGAAAGCAGGTAGAACAACTTTTGTGGTGCCTTTCAGCTGCCTACCAAGGTAGTGTAAAAACTACCAGGAGAACTCCTGTCTGGCACCTTCCCCGGTGGAGTTGTGCAGGGGGTGTGTTTGGAACATTTTGTCACCGCCCGACTCCAAAATTCAGCGATTCCCCATCTCAGCCCAGAAAGCAGGTAGAACAACTTTTGTGGTGCCTTTCAGCTGCCTACCAAGGTAGTGTAAAAACTACCAGGTAAACTCCTGTCTGGCACCTTCCCCGGTGGAGTTGTGCATGGGGTGTGTTTGGAACATTTTGTCACCGGCCGAGTCCAAAATTCAGCGATTCCCCATCTCAGCCCAGAAAGCAGGTAGAACAACTTTTGTGCTGCCTTTCAGCTGCCTACCGGAGCAATGTAAAAACTACCAGGAGAACTCCTGTCTGGCACCTTCCCCGGTGGAGTTGTGCATGGGGTGTGTTCGGAACATTTTGTCACCAGACGAGTCCAAAAATTCAGCGGTTCCCCATCTCAGCCCAGAAAGCAGGTAGAACAACTTTTGTGGTGTCTTTCAGATGCCTACCGGAGCAATGTAAAAACTACCAGGAGAACTCCTGTCTGGCACCTTCCCCGGTGGAGTTGTGCATGGGGTGTGTTTGGAACATTTTGTCACCAGCCGAGTCCAAAATTCAGCGTTTCCCCATCTCAGCCCAGAAAGCAGGTAGAACAACTTTTGTGGTGTCTTTCAGATGCCTACCAAGGTAGTGTAAAAACTATCAAGAGAACGCTTGTCTGGCACATTCCCCGGTGGAGTTGTGCATGGGGTGTCTTTGGAACATTTTGTCACCGGCCGACTCCAAAATTCAGCGATTCCCCATCTCAGTCTAGAAAGCAGGTAGAACAACTTTTGTGGTGCCTTTCAGCTGCCTACCAAGGTAGTGTAAAATCTACCAAGAGAACTCCTGTCTGGCACCTTCCCCGGTGGAGTTGTGCAGGGGGTGTGTTTGGAACATTTTGTCACCAGCCGACTCCAAAATTCAGCTGTTCCCCATCTCAGCCCAGAAAGCAGGTAGAACAACTTTTGTAGTGTCTTTCAGATGCCTACCGGAGCAATGTAAAAACTACCAGGAGAACTCCTGTCTGGCACCTTCCCCGGTGGAGTTGTGCAGGGGGTGTGTTTGGAACATTTTGTCACCAGCCGACTCCAAAATTCAGCGTTTCCCCATCTCAGCCCAGAAAGCAGGTAGAACAACTTTTGTGGTGTCTTTCAGATGCCTACCAAGGTAGTGTAAAAACTATCAAGAGAACGCTTGTCTGGCACATTCCCCGGTGGAGTTGTGCATGGGGTGTCTTTGGAACATTTTGTCACCGGCCGAGTCCAAAATTCAGCGATTCCCCATCTCAGTCCAGAAAGCAGATAGAACAACTTTTGTGGTGTCTTTCAGCTGCCTACCGGAGCAATGTAAAAACTACCAGGAGAACTCCTGTCTGGCACCTTCCCCGGTGGAGTTGTGCATGGGGTGTGTTTGGAACATTTTGTCACCGGCCGAGTCCAAAATTCAGCGGTTCCCCATCTCAGCCCAGAAAGCAGGTAGAACAACTTTTGTGGTGTCTTTTAGATGCCTACCAAGGTAGTGTAAAAACTACTAAGAGAACTCCTGCCTGGCACCTTCCCCGGTGGAGTTGTGCATGGGGTGTGTTTGGAACATTTTGTCACCGGCCGAGTCCAAAATTCAGCGGTTCCCCATCTCAGCCCAGAAAGCAGGTAGAACAACTTTTGTGCTGCCTTTCAGATGCCTACCAAGGTAGTGTAAAAACTACCAAGAGAACTCCTGCCTGGCACCTTCCCCGGTGGAGTTGTGCATGGGGTGTGTTTGGAACATTTTGTCACCGGCCGAGTCCAAAATTCAGCGGTTCCCCATCTCAGCCCAGAAAGCAGGTAGAACAACTTTTGTGCTGCCTTTCAGCTGCCTACCAAGGTAGTGTAAAAACTACTAAGAGAACTCCTGTCTGGCACCTTCCCCGGTGGAGTTGTGCATGGGGTGTGTTTGGAACATTTTGTCACCGGCCGACTCCAAAATTCAGCGGTTCCCCATCTCAGCCCAGAAAGCAGGTAGAACAACTTTTGTGGTGTCTTTCAGATGCCTACCGGAGCAATGTAAAAACTACCAGGAGAACTCCTGTCTGGCACCTTCCCCGGTGGAGTTGTGCAGGGGGTGTGTTTGGAACATTTTGTCACCAGCCGACTCCAAAATTCAGCGATTCCCCATCTCAGCCCAGAAAGCAGGTAGAACAACTTTTGTGGTGCCTTTCAGGTGCCTACCAAGGTAGTGTAAAAACTACCAGGAGAACTCCTGTCTGGCACCTTCCCCGGTGGAGTTGTGCAGGGGGTGTGTTTGGAACATTTTGTCACCGGCCGAGTCCAAAATTCAGCGATTCCCCATCTCAGCCCAGAAAGCAGGTAGAACAACTTTTGTGCTGCCTTTCAGCTCCCTACCAAGGTAGTGTAAAATCTACCAGGAGAACTCCTGTCTGGCACCTTCCCCGGTGGAGTTGTGCAGGGGGTGTGTTTGGAACATTTTGTCACCAGCCGACTCCAAAATTCAGCGGTTCCCCATCTCAGCCCAGAAAGCAGGTAGAACAACTTTTGTGGTGCCTTTCAGCTGCCTACCAAGGTAGTGTAAAAACTACCAGGTAAACTCCTGTCTGGCACCTTCCCCGGTGGAGTTGTGCATGGGGTGTGTTTGGAACATTTTGTCACCGGCCGAGTCCAAAATTCAGCGATTCCCCATCTCAGCCCAGAAAGCAGGTAGAACAACTTTTGTGCTGCCTTTCAGCTGCCTACCGGAGCAATGTAAAAACTACCAGGAGAACTCCTGTCTGGCACCTTCCCCGGTGGAGTTGTGCATGGGGTGTGTTCGGAACATTTTGTCACCAGACGAGTCCAAAAATTCAGCGGTTCCCCATCTCAGCCCAGAAAGCAGGTAGAACAACTTTTGTGGTGTCTTTCAGATGCCTACCGGAGCAATGTAAAAACTACCAGGAGAACTCCTGTCTGGCACCTTCCCCGGTGGAGTTGTGCATGGGGTGTGTTTGGAACATTTTGTCACCAGCCGAGTCCAAAATTCAGCGTTTCCCCATCTCAGCCCAGAAAGCAGGTAGAACAACTTTTGTGGTGTCTTTCAGATGCCTACCAAGGTAGTGTAAAAACTATCAAGAGAACGCTTGTCTGGCACATTCCCCGGTGGAGTTGTGCATGGGGTGTCTTTGGAACATTTTGTCACCGGCCGACTCCAAAATTCAGCGATTCCCCATCTCAGTCCAGAAAGCAGGTAGAACAACTTTTGTGGTGCCTTTCAGCTGCCTACCAAGGTAGTGTAAAATCTACCAAGAGAACTCCTGTCTGGCACCTTCCCCGGTGGAGTTGTGCAGGGGGTGTGTTTGGAACATTTTGTCACCAGCCGACTCCAAAATTCAGCTGTTCCCCATCTCAGCCCAGAAAGCAGGTAGAACAACTTTTGTAGTGTCTTTCAGATGCCTACCGGAGCAATGTAAAAACTACCAGGAGAACTCCTGTCTGGCACCTTCCCCGGTGGAGTTGTGCAGGGGGTGTGTTTGGAACATTTTGTCACCAGCCGACTCCAAAATTCAGCGTTTCCCCATCTCAGCCCAGAAAGCAGGTAGAACAACTTTTGTGGTGTCTTTCAGATGCCTACCAAGGTAGTGTAAAAACTATCAAGAGAACGCTTGTCTGGCACATTCCCCGGTGGAGTTGTGCATGGGGTGTCTTTGGAACATTTTGTCACCGGCCGAGTCCAAAATTCAGCGATTCCCCATCTCAGTCCAGAAAGCAGATAGAACAACTTTTGTGGTGTCTTTCAGCTGCCTACCGGAGCAATGTAAAAACTACCAGGAGAACTCCTGTCTGGCACCTTCCCCGGTGGAGTTGTGCATGGGGTGTGTTTGGAACATTTTGTCACCGGCCGAGTCCAAAATTCAGCGGTTCCCCATCTCAGCCCAGAAAGCAGGTAGAACAACTTTTGTGGTGTCTTTTAGATGCCTACCAAGGTAGTGTAAAAACTACTAAGAGAACTCCTGCCTGGCACCTTCCCCGGTGGAGTTGTGCATGGGGTGTGTTTGGAACATTTTGTCACCGGCCGAGTCCAAAATTCAGCGGTTCCCCATCTCAGCCCAGAAAGCAGGTAGAACAACTTTTGTGCTGCCTTTCAGATGCCTACCAAGGTAGTGTAAAAACTACCAAGAGAACTCCTGCCTGGCACCTTCCCCGGTGGAGTTGTGCATGGGGTGTGTTTGGAACATTTTGTCACCGGCCGAGTCCAAAATTCAGCGGTTCCCCATCTCAGCCCAGAAAGCAGGTAGAACAACTTTTGTGCTGCCTTTCAGCTGCCTACCAAGGTAGTGTAAAAACTACTAAGAGAACTCCTGTCTGGCACCTTCCCCGGTGGAGTTGTGCATGGGGTGTGTTTGGAACATTTTGTCACCGGCCGACTCCAAAATTCAGCGGTTCCCCATCTCAGCCCAGAAAGCAGGTAGAACAACTTTTGTGGTGTCTTTCAGATGCCTACCGGAGCAATGTAAAAACTACCAGGAGAACTCCTGTCTGGCACCTTCCCCGGTGGAGTTGTGCATGGGGTGTGTTTGGAACATTTTGTCACCAGCCGAGTCCAAAATTCAGCGGTTCCCCATCTCAGCCCAGAAAGCAGGTAGAACAACTTTTGTGGTGTCTTTCAGATGCCTACCGGAGCAATGTAAAAACTACCAGGAGAACTCCTGTCTGGCACCTTCCCCGGTGGAGTTGTGCAGGGGGTGTGTTTGGAACATTTTGTCACCGGCCGAGTCCAAAATTCAGCGATTCCCCATCTCAGCCCAGAAAGCAGGTAGAACAACTTTTGTGCTGCCTTTCAGCTCCCTACCAAGGTAGTGTAAAATCTACCAGGAGAACTCCTGTCTGGCACCTTCCCCGGTGGAGTTGTGCAGGGGGTGTGTTTGGAACATTTTGTCACCAGCCGACTCCAAAATTCAGCGGTTCCCCATCTCAGCCCAGAAAGCAGGTAGAACAACTTTTGTGGTGTCTTTCAGATGCCTACCGGAGCAATGTAAAAACTACCAGGAGAACTCCTGTCTGGCACCTTCCCCGGTGGAGTTGTGCATGGGGTGTGTTTGGAACATTTTGTCACCGGCCGAGTCCAAAATTCAGCGGTTCCCCATCTCAGCCCAGAAAGCAGGTAGAACAACTTTTGTGGTGTCTTTTAGATGCCTACCAAGGTAGTGTAAAAACTACTAAGAGAACTCCTGTCTGGCACCTTCCCCGGTGGAGTTGTGCATGGGGTGTGTTTGGAACATTTTGTCACCGGCCGACTCCAAAATTCAGCTGTTCCCCATCTCAGCCCAGAAAGCAGGAAGAACAACTTTTGTGGTGCCTTTCAGCTGCCTACCAAGGTAGTGTAAAAACTATCAAGAGAACTCCTGTCTGGCACCTTCCCCGGTGGAGTTGTGCATGGGGTGTGTTCGGAACTTTTTGTCACCAGCCGAGTCCAAAAATTCAGCGGTTCCCCATCTCAGCCCAGAAAGCAGGTAGAACAACTTTTGTGGTGTCTTTCAGATGCCTACCGGAGCAATGTAAAAACTACCAGGAGAACTCCTGTCTGGCACCTTCCCCGGTGGAGTTGTGCAGGGGGTGTGTTTGGAACATTTTGTCACCAGCCAACTCCAAAATTCAGCGTTTCCCCATCTCAGCCCAGAAAGCAGGTAGAACAACTTTTGTGGTGTCTTTCAGATGCCTACCAAGGTATTGTAAAAACTATCAAGAGAACGCTTGTCTGGCACATTCCCCGGTGGAGTTGTGCAGGGGGTGTCTTTGGAACATTTTGTCACCGGCCGAGTCCAAAATTCAGCGGATCCCCATCTCAGCCCAGAAAGCAGGTAGAACAACTTTTGTGGTGCCTTTCAGCTGCCTACCAAGGTAGTGTAAAAACTACCAGGAGAACTCCTGCCTGGCACCTTCCCCGGTGGAGTTGTGCATGGGGTGTGTTTGGAACATTTTGTCACCGGCCGAGTCCAAAATTCAGCGGTTCCCCATCTCAGCCCAGAAAGCAGGTAGAACAACTTTTGTGCTGCCTTTCAGCTGCCTACCGGAGCAATGTAAAAACTACCAGGAGAACTCCTGTCTGGCACCTTCCCCGGTGGAGTTGTGCATGGGGTGTGTTCGGAACATTTTGTCACCAGACGAGTCCAAAAATTCAGCGGTTCCCCATCTCAGCCCAGAAAGCAGGTAGAACAACTTTTGTGGTGTCTTTCAGATGCCTACCGGAGCAATGTAAAAACTACCAGGAGAACTCCTGTCTGGCACCTTCCCCGGTGGAGTTGTGCATGGGGTGTGTTTGGAACATTTTGTCACCAGCCGAGTCCAAAATTCAGCGTTTCCCCATCTCAGCCCAGAAAGCAGGTAGAACAACTTTTGTGGTGTCTTTCAGATGCCTACCAAGGTAGTGTAAAAACTATCAAGAGAACGCTTGTCTGGCACATTCCCCGGTGGAGTTGTGCATGGGGTGTCTTTGGAACATTTTGTCACCGGCCGACTCCAAAATTCAGCGATTCCCCATCTCAGCCCAGAAAGCAGGTAGAACAACTTTTGTGGTGCCTTTCAGCTGCCTACCAAGGTAGTGTAAAATCTACCAAGAGAACTCCTGTCTGGCACCTTCCCCGGTGGAGTTGTGCATGGGGTGTGTTTGGAACATTTTGTCACCGGCCGACTCCAAAATTCAGCGGTTCCCCATCTCAGCCCAGAAAGCAGGTAGAACAACTTTTGTGGTGCCTTTCAGCTCCCTACCAAAGTAGTGTAAAAACTACCAAGAGAACTCCTGCCTGGCACCTTCCCCGGTGGAGTTGTGCATGGGGTGTGTTTGGAACATTTTGTCACCGGCCGACTCCAAAATTCAGCTGTTCCCCATCTCAGCCCAGAAAGCAGGTAGAACAACTTTTGTAGTGTCTTTCAGATGCCTACCGGAGCAATGTAAAAACTACCAGGAGAACTCCTGTCTGGCACCTTCCCCGGTGGAGTTGTGCAGGGGGTGTGTTTGGAACATTTTGTCACCAGCCGACTCCAAAATTCAGCGTTTCCCCATCTCAGCCCAGAAAGCAGGTAGAACAACTTTTGTGGTGTCTTTCAGATGCCTACCAAGGTAGTGTAAAAACTATCAAGAGAACTCTTGTCTGGCACATTCCCCGGTGGAGTTGTGCATGGGGTGTCTTTGGAACATTTTGTCACCGGCCGAGTCCAAAATTCAGCGATTCCCCATCTCAGTCCAGAAAGCAGATAGAACAACTTTTGTGGTGTCTTTCAGCTGCCTACCGGAGCAATGTAAAAACTACCAGGAGAACTCCTGTCTGGCACCTTCCCCGGTGGAGTTGTGCAGGGGGTGTGTTTGGAACATTTTGTCACCGGCCGAGTCCAAAATTCAGCGGTTCCCCATCTCAGCCCAGAAAGCAGGAAGAACAACTTTTGTGGTGCCTTTCAGCTGCCTACCAAGGTAGTGTAAAAACTACTAAGAGAACTCCTGTCTGGCACCTTCCCCGGTGGAGTTGTGCATGGGGTGTGTTTGGAACATTTTGTCACCGGCCGAGTCCAAAATTCAGCGGTTCCCCATCTCAGCCCAGAAAGCAGGTAGAACAACTTTTGTGCTGCCTTTCAGCTGCCTACCGGAGCAATGTAAAAACTACCAGGAGAACTCCTGTCTGGCACCTTCCCCGGTGGAGTTGTGCAGGGGGTGTGTTTGGAACATTTTGTCACCGGCCGAGTCCAAAATTCAGCGGTTCCCCATCTCAGCCCAGAAAGCAGGTAGAACAACTTTTGTGGTGTCTTTTAGATGCCTACCAAGGTAGTGTAAAAACTACTAAGAGAACGCTTGTCTGGCACCTTCCCCGGTGGAGTTGTGCAGGGGGTGTGTTTGGAACATTTTGTCACCGGCCGAGTCCAAAATTCAGCGATTCCCCATCTCAGCCCAGAAAGCAGGTAGAACAACTTTTGTGGTGCCTTTCACGTGCCTACCAAGGTAGTGTAAAAACTACCAGGAGAACTCCTGTCTGGCACCTTCCCCGGTGGAGTTGTGCAGGGGGTGTGTTTGGAACATTTTGTCACCGGCCGAGTCCAAAATTCAGCGATTCCCCATCTCAGCCCAGAAAGCAGGTAGAACAACTTTTGTGCTGCCTTTCAGCTCCCTACCAAGGTAGTGTAAAATCTACCAGGAGAACTCCTGTCTGGCACCTTCCCCGGTGGAGTTGTGCAGGGGGTGTGTTTGGAACATTTTGTCACCGGCCGACTCCAAAATTCAGCGGTTCCCCATCTCAGCCCAGAAAGCAGGTAGAACAACTTTTGTGGTGTCTTTCAGATGCCTACCAAGGTAGTGTAAAAACTAGTAAGAGAACTCCTGTCTGGCACCTTCCCCGGTGGAGTTGTGCATGGGGTGTCTTTGGAACATTTTGTCACCGGCCGAGTCCAAAATTCAGCGATTCCCCATCTCAGCCCAGAAAGCAGATAGAACAACTTTTGTGGTGTCTTTCAGATGCCTACCGGAGCAATGTAAAAACTACCAGGAGAACTCCCGTCTGGCACCTTCCCCGGTGGAGTTGTGCAGGGGGTGTGTTTGGAACATATCGTCACCAGCCGAGTCCAAAATTCAGCGTTTCCCCATCTCAGCCCAGAAAGCAGGTAGAACAACTTTTGTGGTGTCTTTCAGATGCCTACCAAGGTAGTGTAAAAACTATCAAGAGAACTCCTGCCTGGCACCTTCCCCGGTGGAGTTGTGCAGGGGGTGTGTTTGGAACATTTTGTCACCAGCCGAGTCCAAAATTCAGCGTTTCCCCATCTCAGCCCAGAAAGCAGGTAGAACAACTTTTGTGGTGTCTTTCAGATGCCTACCAAGGTAGTGCAAAAACTACTAAGAGAACTCCTGTCTGGCACCTTCCCCGGTGGAGTTGTGCAGGGGGTGTGTTTGGAACATTTTGTCACCAGCCGAGTCCAAAATTCAGCGTTTCCCCATCTCAGCCCAGAAAGCAGGTAGAACAACTTTTGTGGTGTCTTTCAGCTGCCTACCAAGGTAGTGTAAAAACTACTAAGAGAACTCCTGTCTGGCACCTTCCCCGGTGGAGTTGTGCAGGGGGTGTGTTTGGAACATTTTGTCACCGGCCGAGTCCAAAATTCAGCGGTTCCCCATCTCAGCCCAGAAAGCAGGTAGAACAACTTTTGTGGTGTCTTTCAGCTGCCTACCAAGGTAGTGTAAAAACTACTAAGAGAACTCCTGTCTGGCACCTTCCCCGGTGGAGTTGTGCAGGGGGTGTGTTTGGAACATTTTGTCACCGGCCGACTCCAAAATTCAGCGGTTCCCCATCTCAGCCCAGAAAGCAGGTAGAACAACTTTTGTGGTGTCTTTCAGATGCCTACCAAGGTAGTGTAAAAACTACTAAGAGAACTCCTGTCTGGCACCTTCCCCGGTGGAGTTGTGCAGGGGGTGTGTTTGGAACATTTTGTCACCAGCCGACTCCAAAATTCAGCTGTTCCCCATCTCAGCCCAGAAAGCAGGTAGAACAACTTTTGTGGTGCCTTTCAAATGCCTACCAAGGTAGTGTAAAAACTACCAAGAGAACTCCTGCCTGGCACCTTCCCCGGTGGAGTTGTGCAGGGGGTGTGTTTGGAACATTTTGTCACCAGCCGACTCCAAAATTCAGCTGTTCCCCATCTCAGCCCAGAAAGCAGGTAGAACAACTTTTGTGGTGTCCTTTTGATGCCTACCGGAGCAATGTAAAAACTACCAACAGAGCTCGTCCCTGGCACCTTCGCTAGTGGAGTTGTGCATGGGGTGTGTTTGGAACATTTTGTCACCGCCCGACTCCAAAATTCAGCGGTTCCCCATCTCAGCCCAGAAAGCAGGTAGAACAACTTTTGTGGTGTCTTTCAGATGCCTACCAAGGTAGTGTAAAAACTATCAAGAGAACGCTTGTCTGGCACATTCCCCGGTGGAGTTGTGCATGGGGTGTCTTTGGAACATTTTGTCACCGGCCGAGTCCAAAATTCAGCGATTCCCCATCTCAGCCCAGAAAGCAGGTAGAACAACTTTTGTGCTGCCTTTCAGCTCCCTACCAAGGTAGTGTAAAATCTACCAGGAGAACTCCTGTCTGGCACCTTCCCCGGTGGAGTTGTGCAGGGGGTGTGTTTGGAACATTTTGTCACCAGCCGAGTCCAAAATTCAGCGTTTCCCCATCTCAGCCCAGAAAGCAGGTAGAACAACTTTTGTGGTGTCTTTCAGATGCCTACCAAGGTAGTGTAAAAACTATCAAGAGAACTCCTGTCTGGCACCTTCCCCGGTGGAGTTGTGCAGGGGGTGTGTTTGGAACATTTTGTCACCAGCCGACTCCAAAATTCAGCTGTTCCCCATCTCAGCCCAGAAAGCAGGTAGAACAACTTTTGTGGTGCCTTTCAAATGCCTACCAAGGTAGTGTAAAAACTACCAAGAGAACTCCTGCCTGGCACCTTCCCCGGTGGAGTTGTGCATGGGGTGTCTTTGGAACATTTTGTCACCGGCCGAGTCCAAAATTCAGCGATTCCCCATCTCAGCCCAGAAAGCAGGTAGAACAACTTTTGTGGTGTCCTTTTGATGCCTACCGGAGCAATGTAAAAACTACCAACAGAGCTCGTCCCTGGCACCTTCGCTAGTGTTGTTGTGCATGGGGTGTGTTTGGAACATTTTGTCACCGCCCGACTCCAAAATTCAGCGGTTCCCCATCTCAGCCCAGAAAGCAGGTAGAACAACTTTTGTGGTGTCTTTCAGATGCCTACCAAGGTAGTGTAAAAACTATCAAGAGAACGCTTGTCTGGCACATTCCCCGGTGGAGTTGTGCATGGGGTGTCTTTGGAACATTTTGTCACCGGCCGAGTCCAAAATTCAGCGATTCCCCATCTCAGCCCAGAAAGCAGGTAGAACAACTTTTGTGCTGCCTTTCAGGTGCCTACCAAGGTAGTGTAAAAACTACCAGGAAAACTCCTGTCTGGCACCTTCCCCGGTGGAGTTGTGCAGGGGGTGTGTTTGGAACATTTTGTCACCAGCCGAGTCCAAAATTCAGCGTTTCCCCATCTCAGCCCAGAAAGCAGGTAGAACAACTTTTGTGGTGTCTTTCAGATGCCTACCAAGGTAGTGTAAAAACTCTCAAGAGAACTCTTGTCTGGCACCTTCCCCGGTGGAGTTGTGCAGGGGGTGTGTTTGGAACATTTTGTCACCAGCCGACTCCAAAATTCAGCGTTTCCCCATCTCAGCCCAGAAAGCAGGTAGAACAACTTTTGTGGTGTCTTTCAGATGCCTACCGGAGCAATGTAAAAACTACCAGGAGAACTCCTGTATGGCACCTTCCCCGGTGGAGTTGTGCAGGGGGTGTGTTTGGAACATTTTGTCACCAGCCGACTCCAAAATTCAGCGGTTCCCCATCTCAGCCCAGAAAGCAGGTAGAACAACTTTTGTGGTGTCTTTCAGCTGCCTACCAAGGTAGTGTAAAAACTACTAAGAGAACTCCTGTCTGGCACCTTCCCCGGTGGAGTTGTGCAGGGGGTGTGTTTGGAACATTTTGTCACCGGCCGAGTCCAAAATTCAGCAGTTCCCCATCTCAGCCCAGAAAGCAGGTAGAACAACTTTTGTGGTGTCTTTCAGATGCCTACCAAGGTAGTGTAAAAACTCTCAAGAGAACTCTTGTCTGGCACCTTCCCCGGTGGAGTTGTGCAGGGGGTGTCTTTGGAACATTTTGTCACCAGCCGACTCCAAAATTCAGCGGTTCCCCATCTCAGCCCAGAAAGCAGGTAGAACAACTTTTGTGGTGTCTTTCAGATGCCTACCAGAGCAATGTAAAAACTACCAGGAGAACTCCTGTCTGGCACCTTCCCCGGTGGAGTTGTGCAGGGGGTGTGTTTGGAATATTTTGTCACCAGCAGAGTCCAAAATTCAGCGGTTCCCCATCTCAGCCCAGAAAGCAGGTAGAACAACTTTTGTGGTGCCTTTCAAATGCCTACCAAGGTAGTGTAAAAACTACCAACAGAGCTCGTCCCTGGCACCTTCGCTAGTGGAGTTGTGCATGGGGTGTGTTCGGAACATTTTGTCACCGGCCGACTCCAAAATTCAGCGGTTCCCCATCTCAGCCCAGAAAGCAGGTAGAACAACTTTTGTGGTGCCTTTCAGCTGCCTACCAAGGTAGTGTAAAAACTATTAAGAGAACTCCTGTCTGGCACCTTCCCCGGTGGAGTTGTGCATGGGGTGTGTTTGGAACATTTTGTCACCGGCCGACTCCAAAATTCAGCGTTTCCCCATCTCAGCCCAGAAAGCAGGTAGAACAACTTTTGTGGTGTCTTTCAGATGCCTACCGGAGCAATGTAAAAACTACCAGGAGAACTCCTGTCTGGCACCTTCCCCGGTGGAGTTGTGCAGGGGGTGTGTTTGAAACATTTGTCACCAGCCGACTCCAAAATTCAGCGGTTCCCCATCTCAGCCCAGAAAGCAGGTAGAACAACTTTTGTGGTGTCTTTCAGATGCCTACCGGAGCAATGTAAAAACTACCAGGAGAACTCCTGTCTGGCACCTTCCCCGGTGGAGTTGTGCATGGGGTGTGTTTGGAACATTTTGTCACCAGCCGAGTCCAAAATTCAGCGGTTCCCCATCTCAGCCCAGAAAGCAGGTAGAACAACTTTTGTGGTGTCCTTTTGATGCCTACCGGAGCAATGTAAAAACTACCAACAGAGCTCGTCCCTGGCACCTTCGCTAGTGGAGTTGTGCATGGGGTGTGTTTGGAACATTTTGTCACCAGCCGACTCCAAAAGTCAGCGGTTCCCCATCTCAGCCCAGAAAGCAGGTAGAACAACTTTTGTGGTGCCTTTCAGCTGCCTACCAAGGTAGTGTAAAAACTATTAAGAGAACTCCTGTCTGGCACCTTCCCCGGTGGAGTTGTGCATGGGGTGTGTTTGGAACATTTTGTCACCGGCCGAGTCCAAAATTCAGCGTTTCCCCATCTCAGCCCAGAAAGCAGGTAGAACAACTTTTGTGGTGTCTTTCAGATGCCTACCGGAGCAATGTAAAAACTACCAACAGAACTCGTCCCTGGCACCTTCGCTAGTGGAGTTGTGCATGGGGCGTGTTCGGAATATTTTGTCACCAGCCGAGTCCAAAAATTCAGCGGTTCCCCATCTCAGCCCAGAAAGCAGGTAGAACAACTTTTGTGGTGTCTTTCAGATGCCTACCCGAGCAATGTAAAAACTACCAGGAGAACTCCTGTCTGGCACCTTCCCCGGTGGAGTTGTGCAGGGGGTGTGTTTGGAACATTTTGTCACCGGCCGAGTCCAAAATTCAGCGATTCCCCATCTCAGCCCAGAAAGCAGGTAGAACAACTTTTGTGCTGCCTTTCAGGTGCCTACCAAGGTAGTGTAAAAACTACCAGGAAAACTCCTGTCTGGCACCTTCCCCGGTGGAGTTGTGCAGGGGGTGTGTTTGGAACATTTTGTCACCGGCCGACTCCAAAATTCAGCGGTTCCCCATCTCAGCCCAGAAAGCAGGTAGAACAACTTTTGTGGTGTCTTTCAGATGCCTACCGGAGCAATGTAAAAACTACCAGGAGAACTCCTGCCTGGCACCTTCCCCGGTATAGTTGTGCAGGGGGTGTCTTTGGAACATTTTGTCACCGGCCGAGTCCAAAATTCAGCTGTTCCCCATCTCAGCCCAGAAAGCAGGTAGAACAACTTTTGTGGTGTCTTTTAGATGCCTACCAAGGTAGTGTAAAAACTACCAGGAGAACTCCTGTCTGGCACCTTCCCCGGTGGAGTTGTGCAGGGGGTGTGTTTGGAACATTTTGTCACCGGCCGAGTCCAAAATTCAGCGATTCCCCATCTCAGCCCAGAAAGCAGGTAGAACAACTTTTGTGCTGCCTTTCAGATGCCTACCGGAGCAATGTAAAAACTACCAGGAGAACTCCCGTCTGGCACCTTCCCCGGTGGAGTTGTGCAGGGGGTGTGTTTGGAACATTTTGTCACCAGCCGAGTCCAAAATTCAGCGGTTCCCCATCTCAGCCCAGAAAGCAGGTAGAACAACTTTTGTGGTGTCTTTCAGATGCCTACCCGAGCAATGTAAAAACTACCAGGAGAACTCCTGTCTGGCACCTTCCCCGGTGGAGTTGTGCAGGGGGTGTGTTTGGAACATTTTGTCACCGGCCGAGTCCAAAA
The DNA here is from genome assembly GCF_023634085.1 of Falco cherrug. Classification (NCBI taxonomy): domain Eukaryota; kingdom Metazoa; phylum Chordata; class Aves; order Falconiformes; family Falconidae; genus Falco; species Falco cherrug. The sequence continues at coordinate 584,931 of NW_026599510.1, read as the reverse complement.
TTCAGCGATTCCCCATCTCAGCCCAGAAAGCAGGTAGAACAACTTTTGTGCTGCCTTTCAGATGCCTACCGGAGCAATGTAAAAACTACCAGGAGAACTCCCGTCTGGCACCTTCCCCGGTGGAGTTGTGCAGGGGGTGTGTTTGGAACATTTTGTCACCAGCCGAGTCCAAAATTCAGCGGTTCCCCATCTCAGCCCAGAAAGCAGGTAGAACAACTTTTGTGGTGTCTTTCAGATGCCTACCCGAGCAATGTAAAAACTACCAGGAAAACTCCTGTCTGGCACCTTCCCCGGTGGAGTTGTGCATGGGGTGTGTTTGGAATATTTTGTCACTGGCCGAGTCCAAAATTCAGCGATTCCCCATCTCAGCTCAGAAAGCAGGTAGAACAACTTTTGTGGTGCCTTTCAGCTGCCTACCAAGGTAGTGTAAAATCTACCAAGAGAACTCCTGTCTGGCACCTTCCCCGGTGGAGTTGTGCAGGGGGTGTGTTTGGAACATTTTGTCACCGGCCGACTCCAAAATTCAGCGGTTCCCCATCTCAGCCCAGAAAGCAGGTAGAACATTTTGTGATGTCTTTTAGATGCCTACCGGAGCAATGTAAAAACTTCCAGGAGAACTCCTGCCTGGCACCTTCCCCGGTATAGTTGTGCAGGGGGTGTCTTTGGAACATTTTGTCACCGGCCGAGTCCAAAATTCAGCTGTTCCCCATCTCAGCCCAGAAAGCAGGTAGAACAACTTTTGTGGTGTCTTTTAGATGCCTACCAAGGTAGTGTAAAAACTACCAGGAAAACTCCTGTCTGGAACCTTCCCCGGTGGAGTTGTGCATGGGGTGTGTTTGGAACATTTTGTCACCGGCCGAGTCCAAAATTCAGCGATTCCCCATCTCAGCCCAGAAAGCAGGTAGAACAACTTTTGTGCTGCCTTTCAGATGCCTACCGGAGCAATGTAAAAACTACCAGGAGAACTCCCGTCTGGCACCTTCCCCGGTGGAGTTGTGCAGGGGGTGTGTTTGGAACATTTTGTCACCAGCCGAGTCCAAAATTCAGCGATTCCCCATCTCAGCTCAGAAAGCAGGTAGAACAACTTTTGTGCTGCCTTTCAGCTCCCTACCAAGGTAGTGTAAAATCTACCAAGAGAACTCCTGTCTGGCACCTTCCCCGGTGGAGTTGTGCAGGGGGTGTGTTTGGAACATTTTGTCACCGGCCGACTCCAAAATTCAGCGGTTCCCCATCTCAGCCCAGAAAGCAGGTAGAACATTTTGTGGTGTCTTTTAGATGCCTACCGGAGCAATGTAAAAACTACCAGGAGAACTCCTGCCTGGCACCTTCCCCGGTATAGTTGTGCAGGGGGTGTCTTTGGAACATTTTGTCACCGGCCGAGTCCAAAATTCAGCTGTTCCCCATCTCAGCCCAGAAAGCAGGTAGAACAACTTTTGTGGTGTCTTTTAGATGCCTACCAAGGTAGTGTAAAAACTACCAGGAGAACTCCTGTCTGGCACCTTCCCCGGTGGAGTTGTGCAGGGGGTGTGTTTGGAACATTTTGTCACCGGCCGAGTCCAAAATTCAGCGATTCCCCATCTCAGCCCAGAAAGCAGGTAGAACAACTTTTGTGCTGCCTTTCAGGTGCCTACCAAGGTAGTGTAAAAACTACCAGGAAAACTCCTGTCTGGCACCTTCCCCGGTGGAGTTGTGCAGGGGGTGTGTTTGGAATATTTTGTCACTGGCCGAGTCCAAAATTCAGCGATTCCCCATCTCAGCTCAGAAAGCAGGTAGAACAACTTTTGTGGTGTCTTTCAGCTCCCTACCAAGGTAGTGTAAAATCTACCAAGAGAACTCCTGTCTGGCACCTTCCCCGGTGGAGTTGTGCAGGGGGTGTGTTTGGAACATTTTGTCACCGGCCGACTCCAAAATTCAGCGGTTCCCCATCTCAGCCCAGAAAGCAGGTAGAACATTTTGTGGTGTCTTTTAGATGCCTACCGGAGCAATGTAAAAACTACCAGGAGAACTCCTGCCTGGCACCTTCCCCGGTATAGTTGTGCAGGGGGTGTCTTTGGAACATTTTGTCACCGGCCGAGTCCAAAATTCAGCTGTTCCCCATCTCAGCCCACAAAGCAGGTAGAACAACTTTTGTGGTGCCTTTCAGCTGCCTACCAAGGTAGTGTAAAAACTACCAGGAGAACTCCTGTCTGGCACCTTCCCCGGTGGAGTTGTGCATGGGGTGTGTTTGGAACATTTTGTCACCAGCCGACTCCAAAATTCAGCGTTTCCCCATCTCAGCCCAGAAAGCAGGTAGAACAACTTTTGTGGTGCCTTTCAGCTGCCTACCAAGGTAGTGTAAAAACTACCAACAGAATTCGTTCCTGGCACCTTCCCCGGTGGAGTTGTGCATGGGGTGTGTTTGGAACATTTTGTCACCGGCCGAGTCCAAAATTCAGCGGTTCCCCATCTCAGCCCAGAAAGCAGGTAGAACAACTTTTGTGGTGTCTTTCAGATGCCTACCAAGGTAGCAATGTAAAAACTACTAAGAGAACTCCTGTCTGGCACCTTCCCCGGTGGAGTTGTGCAGGGGGTGTGTTTGGAACATTTTGTCACCGGCCGAGTCCAAAATTCAGCGGTTCCCCATCTCAGCCCAGAAAGCAGGTAGAACAACTTTTGTGGTGTCTTTCAAATGCCTACCAAGGTAGTGTAAAAACTACCAAGAGAACTCCTGCCTGGCACCTTCCCCGGTGGAGTTGTGCATGGGGTGTGTTTGGAACATTTTGTCACCGGCCGAGTCCAAAATTCAGCGGTTCCCCATCTCAGCCCAGAAAGCAGGTAGAACAACTTTTGTGGTGCCTTTCAGGTGCCTACCAAGGTAGTGTAAAAACTACCAGGAGAACTCCTGTCTGGCACCTTCCCCGGTGGAGTTGTGCAGGGGGTGTCTTTGGAACATTTTGTCACTGGCCGAGTCCAAAATTCAGCGGTTCCCCATCTCAGCCCAGAAAGCAGGTAGAACAACTTTTGTGGTGTCTTTCAGATGCCTACCAAGGTAGTGTAAAAACTACCAAGAGAACTCCTGCCTGGCACCTTCCCCGGTGGAGTTGTGCATGGGGTGTCTTTGGAACATTTTGTCACCGGCCGAGTCCAAAATTCAGCGGTTCCCCATCTCAGCCCAGAAAGCAGGTAGAACAACTTTTGTGGTGTCCTTTTGATGCCTACCGGAGCAATGTAAAAACTACCAACAGAGCTCGTCCCTGGCACCTTCGCTAGTGGAGTTGTGCATGGGGTGTGTTTGGAACATTTTGTCACCGCCCGACTCCAAAATTCAGCGGTTCCCCATCTCAGCCCAGAAAGCAGGTAGAACAACTTTTGTGGTGTCTTTCAGATGCCTACCAAGGTAGTGTAAAAACTATCAAGAGAACGCTTGTCTGGCACATTCCCCGGTGGAGTTGTGCATGGGGTGTCTTTGGAACATTTTGTCACCGGCCGAGTCCAAAATTCAGCGATTCCCCATCTCAGCCCAGAAAGCAGGTAGAACAACTTTTGTGGTGTCTTTCAGCTGCCTACCGGAGCAATGTAAAAACTACCAGGAGAACTCCTGTCTGGCACCTTCCCCGGTGGAGTTGTGCATGGGGTGTGTTCGGAACATTTTGTCACCAGCCGAGTCCAAAATTCAGCGGTTCCCCATCTCAGCCCAGAAAGCAGGTAGAACAACTTTTGTGGTGCCTTTCAGCTGCCTACCAAGGTAGTGTAAAAACTACCAAGAGAACTCCTGCCTGGCACCTTCCCCGGTGGAGTTGTGCATGGGGTGTGTTTGGAACATTTTGTCACCGGCCGAGTCCAAAATTCAGCGGTTCCCCATCTCAGCCCAGAAAGCAGGTAGAACAACTTTTGTGGTGCCTTTCAGGTGCCTACCAAGGTAGTGTAAAAACTACAAAGAGAACTCCTGTCTGGCACCTTCCCCGGTGGAGTTGTGCAGGGGGTGTGTTTGAAACATTTGTCACCAGCCGACTCCAAAATTCAGCGGTTCCCCATCTCAGCCCAGAAAGCAGGTAGAACAACTTTTGTGGTGTCTTTCAGATGCCTACCGGAGCAATGTAAAAACTACCAGGAGAACTCCTGTCTGGCACCTTCCCCGGTGGAGTTGTGCATGGGGTGTGTTTGGAACATTTTGTCACCAGCCGAGTCCAAAATTCAGCGGTTCCCCATCTCAGCCCAGAAAGCAGGTAGAACAACTTTTGTGGTGTCCTTTTGATGCCTACCGGAGCAATGTAAAAACTACCAACAGAGCTCGTCCCTGGCACCTTCGCTAGTGGAGTTGTGCATGGGGTGTGTTTGGAACATTTTGTCACCAGCCGACTCCAAAAGTCAGCGGTTCCCCATCTCAGCCCAGAAAGCAGGTAGAACAACTTTTGTGGTGCCTTTCAGCTGCCTACCAAGGTAGTGTAAAAACTATTAAGAGAACTCCTGTCTGGCACCTTCCCCGGTGGAGTTGTGCATGGGGTGTGTTTGGAACATTTTGTCACCGGCCGAGTCCAAAATTCAGCGTTTCCCCATCTCAGCCCAGAAAGCAGGTAGAACAACTTTTGTGGTGTCTTTCAGATGCCTACCGGAGCAATGTAAAAACTACAGGAGAACTCCTGTCTGGCACCTTCCCCGGTGGAGTTGTGCATGGGGTGTGTTTGGAACATTTTGTCACCGGCCGAGTCCAAAATTCAGCGATTCCCCATCTCAGCCCAGAAAGCAGGTAGAACAACTTTTGTGCTGCCTTTCAGGTGCCTACCAAGGTAGTGTAAAAACTACCAGGAAAACTCCTGTCTGGCACCTTCCCCGGTGGAGTTGTGCAGGGGGTGTGTTTGGAACATTTTGTCACCGGCCGACTCCAAAATTCAGCGGTTCCCCATCTCAGCCCAGAAAGCAGGTAGAACATTTTGTGGTGTCTTTTAGATGCCTACCGGAGCAATGTAAAAACTACCAGGAGAACTCCTGCCTGGCACCTTCCCCGGTATAGTTGTGCAGGGGGTGTCTTTGGAACATTTTGTCACCGGCCGAGTCCAAAATTCAGCTGTTCCCCATCTCAGCCCAGAAAGCAGGTAGAACAACTTTTGTGGTGTCTTTTAGATGCCTACCAAGGTAGTGTAAAAACTACCAGGAGAACTCCTGTCTGGCACCTTCCCCGGTGGAGTTGTGCAGGGGGTGTGTTTGGAACATTTTGTCACCGGCCGAGTCCAAAATTCAGCGATTCCCCATCTCAGCCCAGAAAGCAGGTAGAACAACTTTTGTGCTGCCTTTCAGATGCCTACCGGAGCAATGTAAAAACTACCAGGAGAACTCCCGTCTGGCACCTTCCCCGGTGGAGTTGTGCAGGGGGTGTGTTTGGAACATTTTGTCACCAGCCGAGTCCAAAATTCAGCGGTTCCCCATCTCAGCCCAGAAAGCAGGTAGAACAACTTTTGTGGTGTCTTTCAGATGCCTACCCGAGCAATGTAAAAACTACCAGGAGAACTCCTGTCTGGCACCTTCCCCGGTGGAGTTGTGCAAGGGGTGTGTTTGGAACATTTTGTCACCGGCCGAGTCCAAAATTCAGCGATTCCCCATCTCAGCCCAGAAAGCAGGTAGAACAACTTTTGTGCTGCCTTTCAGATGCCTACCGGAGCAATGTAAAAACTACCAGGAGAACTCCCGTCTGGCACCTTCCCCGGTGGAGTTGTGCAGGGGGTGTGTTTGGAACATTTTGTCACCAGCCGAGTCCAAAATTCAGCGGTTCCCCATCTCAGCCCAGAAAGCAGGTAGAACAACTTTTGTGGTGTCTTTCAGATGCCTACCCGAGCAATGTAAAAACTACCAGGAGAACTCCTGTCTGGCACCTTCCCCGGTGGAGTTGTGCAGGGGGTGTGTTTGGAACATTTTGTCACCGGCCGAGTCCAAAATTCAGCGATTCCCCATCTCAGCCCAGAAAGCAGGTAGAACAACTTTTGTGCTGCCTTTCAGCTCCCTACCAAGGTAGTGTAAAAACTACCAGGAAAACTCCTGTCTGGCACCTTCCCCGGTGGAGTTGTGCAGGGGGTGTGTTTGGAATATTTTGTCACTGGCCGAGTCCAAAATTCAGCGATTCCCCATCTCAGCTCAGAAAGCAGGTAGAACAACTTTTGTGCTGCCTTTCAGCTCCCTACCAAGGTAGTGTAAAATCTACCAAGAGAACTCCTGTCTGGCACCTTCCCCGGTGGAGTTGTGCAGGGGGTGTGTTTGGAACATTTTGTCACCGGCCGACTCCAAAATTCAGCGGTTCCCCATCTCAGCCCAGAAAGCAGGTAGAACATTTTGTGGTGTCTTTTAGATGCCTACCGGAGCAATGTAAAAACTACCAGGAGAACTCCTGCCTGGCACCTTCCCCGGTATAGTTGTGCAGGGGGTGTCTTTGGAACATTTTGTCACCGGCCGAGTCCAAAATTCAGCTGTTCCCCATCTCAGCCCAGAAAGCAGGTAGAACAACTTTTGTGGTGTCTTTTAGATGCCTACCAAGGTAGTGTAAAAACTACCAGGAGAACTCCTGTCTGGCACCTTCCCCGGTGGAGTTGTGCAGGGGGTGTGTTTGGAACATTTTGTCACCGGCCGAGTCCAAAATTCAGCGATTCCCCATCTCAGCCCAGAAAGCAGGTAGAACAACTTTTGTGCTGCCTTTCAGATGCCTACCGGAGCAATGTAAAAACTACCAGGAGAACTCCCGTCTGGCACCTTCCCCGGTGGAGTTGTGCAGGGGGTGTGTTTGGAACATTTTGTCACCAGCCGAGTCCAAAATTCAGCGATTCCCCATCTCAGCCCAGAAAGCAGGTAGAACAACTTTTGTGGTGTCCTTTTGATGCCTACCGGAGCAATGTAAAAACTACCAACAGAGCTCGTCCCTGGCACCTTCCCCGGTGGAGTTGTGCATGGGGTGTGTTCGGAACATTTTGTCACCGCCCGACTCCAAAATTCAGCGTTTCCCCATCTCAGCCCAGAAAGCAGGTAGAACAACTTTTGTGGTGTCTTTCAGATGCCTACCGGAGCAATGTAAAAACTACCAGGAGAACTCCTGTCTGGCACCTTCCCCGGTGGAGTTGTGCAGGGGGTGTGTTTGGAACATTTTGTCACCAGCCGACTCCAAAATTCAGCTGTTCCCCATCTCAGCCCAGAAAGCAGGTAGAACAACTTTTGTGGTGTCTTTCAGATGCCTACCAGAGCAATGTAAAAACTACCAGGAGAACTCCTGTCTGGCACCTTCCCCGGTGGAGTTGTGCAGGGGGTGTGTTTGGAACATTTTGTCACCAGCCGACTCCAAAATTCAGCGGTTCCCCATCTCAGCCCAGAAAGCAGGTAGAACAACTTTTGTGGTGTCTTTCAGATGCCTACCGGAGCAATGTAAAAACTACCAGGAGAACTCCTGTCTGGCACCTTCCCCGGTGGAGTTGTGCAGGGGGTGTGTTTGGAACATTTTGTCACCAGCCGAGTCCAAAATTCAGCGGTTCCCCATCTCAGCCCAGAAAGCAGGTAGAACAACTTTTGTGGTGTCTTTCAGATGCCTACCAAGGTAGTGTAAAAACTATCAAGAGAACGCTTGTCTGGCACATTCCCCGGTGGAGTTGTGCATGGGGTGTCTTTGGAACATTTTGTCACCGGCCGAGTCCAAAATTCAGCGATTCCCCATCTCAGTCCAGAAAGCAGATAGAACAACTTTTGTGGTGTCTTTCAGATGCCTACCGGAGCAATGTAAAAACTACCAGGAGAACTCCTGTCTGGCACCTTCCCCGGTGGAGTTGTGCAGGGGGTGTGTTTGAAACATTTGTCACCAGCCGACTCCAAAATTCAGCGGTTCCCCATCTCAGCCCAGAAAGCAGGTAGAACAACTTTTGTGGTGTCTTTCAGATGCCTACCGGAGCAATGTAAAAACTACCAGGAGAACTCCTGTCTGGCACCTTCCCCGGTGGAGTTGTGCATGGGGTGTGTTTGGAACATTTTGTCACCAGCCGAGTCCAAAATTCAGCGGTTCCCCATCTCAGCCCAGAAAGCAGGTAGAACAACTTTTGTGGTGTCCTTTTGATGCCTACCGGAGCAATGTAAAAACTACCAACAGAGCTCGTCCCTGGCACCTTCGCTAGTGGAGTTGTGCATGGGGTGTGTTTGGAACATTTTGTCACCACCCGACTCCAAAATTCAGCGGTTCCCCACCTCAGCCCAGAAAGCAGGTAGAACAACTTTTGTGGTGCCTTTCAGCTGCCTACCAAGGTAGTGTAAAAACTATTAAGAGAACTCCTGTCTGGCACCTTCCCCGGTGGAGTTGTGCATGGGGTGTGTTTGGAACATTTTGTCACCGGCCGAGTCCAAAATTCAGCGTTTCCCCATCTCAGCCCAGAAAGCAGGTAGAACAACTTTTGTGGTGTCTTTCAGATGCCTACCGGAGCAATGTAAAAACTACAGGAGAACTCCTGTCTGGCACCTTCCCCGGTGGAGTTGTGCAGGGGGTGTGTTCGGAATATTTTGTCACCAGCCGAGTCCAAAAATTCAGCGGTTCCCCATCTCAGCCCAGAAAGCAGGTAGAACAACTTTTGTGGTGTCTTTCAGATGCCTACCCAAGCAATGTAAAAACTACCAGGAGAACTCCTGTCTGGCACCTTCCCCGGTGGAGTTGTGCAGGGGGTGTGTTTGGAACATTTTGTCACCGGCCGAGTCCAAAATTCAGCGATTCCCCATCTCAGCCCAGAAAGCAGGTAGAACAACTTTTGTGCTGCCTTTCAGGTGCCTATCAAGGTAGTGTAAAAACTACCAGGAAAACTCCTGTCTGGCACCTTCCCCGGTGGAGTTGTGCAGGGGGTGTGTTTGGAATATTTTGTCACTGGCCGAGTCCAAAATTCAGCGATTCCCCATCTCAGCCCAGAAAGCAGGTAGAACAACTTTTGTGCTGCCTTTCAGCTCCCTACCAAGGTAGTGTAAAATCTACCAAGAGAACTCCTGTCTGGCACCTTCCCCGGTGGAGTTGTGCAGGGGGTGTGTTTGGAACATTTTGTCACCAGCCGACTCCAAAATTCAGCGGTTCCCCATCTCAGCCCAGAAAGCAGGTAGAACATTTTGTGGTGTCTTTTAGATGCCTACCGGAGCAATGTAAAAACTACCAGGAGAACTCCTGCCTGGCACCTTCCCCGGTATAGTTGTGCAGGGGGTGTCTTTGGAACATTTTGTCACCGGCCGAGTCCAAAATTCAGCTGTTCCCCATCTCAGCCCAGAAAGCAGGTAGAACAACTTTTGTGGTGTCTTTTAGATGCCTACCAAGGTAGTGTAAAAACTACCAGGAGAACTCCTGTCTGGCACCTTCCCCGGTGGAGTTGTGCAGGGGGTGTGTTTGGAACATTTTGTCACCGGCCGAGTCCAAAATTCAGCGATTCCCCATCTCAGCCCAGAAAGCAGGTAGAACAACTTTTGTGCTGCCTTTCAGATGCCTACCGGAGCAATGTAAAAACTACCAGGAGAACTCCCGTCTGGCACCTTCCCCGGTGGAGTTGTGCAGGGGGTGTGTTTGGAACATTTTGTCACCAGCCGAGTCCAAAATTCAGCGTTTCCCCATCTCAGCCCAGAAAGCAGGTAGAACAACTTTTGTGGTGTCTTTCAGATGCCTACCAAGGTAGCAATGTAAAAACTACTAAGAGAACTCCTGTCTGGCACCTTCCCCGGTGGAGTTGTGCAGGGGGTGTGTTTGGAACATTTTGTCACCAGCCGAGTCCAAAATTCAGCGGTTCCCCATCTCAGCCCAGAAAGCAGGTAGAACAACTTTTGTGGTGTCTTTCAGATGCCTACCAAGGTAGTGTAAAAACTCTCAAGAGAACTCTTGTCTGGCACCTTCCCCGGTGGAGTTGTGCATGGGGTGTCTTTGGAACATTTTGTCACCGGCCGAGTCCAAAATTCAGCGATTCCCCATCTCAGCCCAGAAAGCAGGTAGAACAACTTTTGTGGTGTCTTTCAGATGCCTACCGGAGCAATGTAAAAACTACCAGGAGAACTCCTGTCTGGCACCTTCCCCGGTGGAGTTGTGCAGGGGGTGTGTTTGGAACATTTTGTCACCAGCCGACTCCAAAATTCAGCGTTTCCCCATCTCAGCCCAGAAAGCAGGTAGAACAACTTTTGTGGTGTCTTTCAGATGCCTACCAAGGTAGTGTAAAAACTATCAAGAGAACGCTTGTCTGGCACATTCCCCGGTGGAGTTGTGCATGGGGTGTCTTTGGAACATTTTGTCACCAGCCGACTCCAAAATTCAGCTGTTCCCCATCTCAGCCCAGAAAGCAGGTAGAACAACTTTTGTGGTGTCTTTCAGATGCCTACCGGAGCAATGTAAAAACTACCAGGAGAACTCCTGTCTGGCACCTTCCCCGGTGGAGTTGTGCAGGGGGTGTGTTTGGAACATTTTGTCACCAGCCGACTCCAAAATTCAGCGTTTCCCCATCTCAGCCCAGAAAGCAGGTAGAACAACTTTTGTGGTGTCTTTCAGATGCCTACCAAGGTAGTGTAAAAACTATCAAGAGAACGCTTGTCTGGCACATTCCCCGGTGGAGTTGTGCATGGGGTGTCTTTGGAACATTTTGTCACCGGCCGAGTCCAAAATTCAGCGATTCCCCATCTCAGTCCAGAAAGCAGATAGAACAACTTTTGTGGTGTCTTTCAGCTGCCTACCGGAGCAATGTAAAAACTACCAGGAGAACTCCTGTCTGGCACCTTCCCCGGTGGAGTTGTGCATGGGGTGTGTTTGGAACATTTTGTCACCGGCCGAGTCCAAAATTCAGCGGTTCCCCATCTCAGCCCAGAAAGCAGGTAGAACAACTTTTGTGGTGTCTTTTAGATGCCTACCAAGGTAGTGTAAAAACTACTAAGAGAACGCTTGTCTGGCACCTTCCCCGGTGGAGTTGTGCAGGGGGTGTGTTTGGAACATTTTGTCACCGGCCGAGTCCAAAATTCAGCGATTCCCCATCTCAGCCCAGAAAGCAGGTAGAACAACTTTTGTGGTGCCTTTCACGTGCCTACCAAGGTAGTGTAAAAACTACTAAGAGAACTCCTGTCTGGCACCTTCCCCGGTGGAGTTGTGCAGGGGGTGTGTTTGGAACATTTTGTCACCGGCCGAGTCCAAAATTCAGCGATTCCCCATCTCAGTCCAGAAAGCAGATAGAACAACTTTTGTGGTGTCTTTCAGCTCCCTACCAAGGTAGTGTAAAATCTACCAGGAGAACTCCTGTCTGGCACCTTCCCCGGTGGAGTTGTGCAGGGGGTGTGTTTGGAACATTTTGTCACCGGCCGACTCCAAAATTCAGCGGTTCCCCATCTCAGCCCAGAAAGCAGGTAGAACAACTTTTGTGGTGCCTTTCAAATGCCTACCAAGGTAGTGTAAAAACTCTCAAGAGAACTCCTGCCTGGCACCTTCCCCGGTGGAGTTGTGCATGGGGTGTCTTTGGAACATTTTGTCACCGGCCGAGTCCAAAATTCAGCGATTCCCCATCTCAGCCCAGAAAGCAGGTAGAACAACTTTTGTGGTGTCCTTTTGATGCCTACCGGAGCAATGTAAAAACTACCAACAGAGCTCGTCCCTGGCACCTTCGCTAGTGGAGTTGTGCATGGGGTGTGTTTGGAACATTTTGTCACCGCCCGACTCCAAAATTCAGCGGTTCCCCATCTCAGCCCAGAAAGCAGGTAGAACAACTTTTGTGGTGTCTTTCAGATGCCTACCAAGGTAGTGTAAAAACTATCAAGAGAACGCTTGTCTGGCACATTCCCCGGTGGAGTTGTGCATGGGGTGTCTTTGGAACATTTTGTCACCGGCCGAGTCCAAAATTCAGCGATTCCCCATCTCAGCCCAGAAAGCAGGTAGAACAACTTTTGTGGTGTCTTTCAGATGCCTACCGGAGCAATGTAAAAACTACCAGGAGAACTCCCGTCTGGCACCTTCCCCGGTGGAGTTGTGCAGGGGGTGTGTTTGGAACATTTTGTCACCAGCCGAGTCCAAAATTCAGCGTTTCCCCATCTCAGCCCAGAAAGCAGGTAGAACAACTTTTGTGGTGCCTTTCAGCTGCCTACCAAGGTAGTGTAAAAACTATCAAGAGAACTCCTGTCTGGCACCTTCCCCGGTGGAGTTGTGCAGGGGGTGTGTTTGGAACATTTTGTCACCAGCCGAGTCCAAAATTCAGCGTTTCCCCATCTCAGCCCAGAAAGCAGGTAGAACAACTTTTGTGGTGTCTTTCAGATGCCTACCAAGGTAGCAATGTAAAAACTACTAAGAGAACTCCTGTCTGGCACCTTCCCCGGTGGAGTTGTGCAGGGGGTGTGTTTGGAACATTTTGTCACCAGCCGAGTCCAAAATTCAGCGATTCCCCATCTCAGCCCAGAAAGCAGGTAGAACAACTTTTGTGCTGCCTTTCAGATGCCTACCGGAGCAATGTAAAAACTACCAGGAGAACTCCCGTCTGGCACCTTCCCCGGTGGAGTTGTGCAGGGGGTGTGTTTGGAACATTTTGTCACCAGCCGAGTCCAAAATTCAGCGTTTCCCCATCTCAGCCCAGAAAGCAGGTAGAACAACTTTTGTGGTGTCTTTCAGATGCCTACCAAGGTAGCAATGTAAAAACTACTAAGAGAACTCCTGTCTGGCACCTTCCCCGGTGGAGTTGTGCAGGGGGTGTGTTTGGAACATTTTGTCACCGGCCGAGTCCAAAATTCAGCGGTTCCCCATCTCAGCCCAGAAAGCAGGTAGAACAACTTTTGTGGTGTCTTTCAGATGCCTACCAAGGTAGTGTAAAAACTCTCAAGAGAACTCTTGTCTGGCACCTTCCCCGGTGGAGTTGTGCATGGGGTGTCTTTGGAACATTTTGTCACCGGCCGACTCCAAAATTCAGCGGTTCCCCATCTCAGCCCAGAAAGCAGGTAGAACAACTTTTGTGGTGTCTTTCAGATGCCTACCGGAGCAATGTAAAAACTACCAGGAGAACTCCTGTCTGGCACCTTCCCCGGTGGAGTTGTGCAGGGGGTGTGTTTGGAACATTTTGTCACCAGCCGACTCCAAAATTCAGCTGTTCCCCATCTCAGCCCAGAAAGCAGGTAGAACAACTTTTGTGGTGTCTTTCAGATGCCTACCAAGGTAGTGTAAAAACTATCAAGAGAACGCTTGTCTGGCACATTCCCCGGTGGAGTTGTGCATGGGGTGTCTTTGGAACATTTTGTCACCGGCCGAGTCCAAAATTCAGCGATTCCCCGTCTCAGTCCAGAAAGCAGATAGAACAACTTTTGTGGTGTCTTTCAGCTGCCTACCGGAGCAATGTAAAAACTACCAGGAGAACTCCTGTCTGGCACCTTCCCCGGTGGAGTTGTGCATGGGGTGTGTTTGGAACATTTTGTCACCGGCCGAGTCCAAAATTCAGCGGTTCCCCATCTCAGCCCAGAAAGCAGGTAGAACAACTTTTGTGGTGTCTTTTAGATGCCTACCAAGGTAGTGTAAAAACTACTAAGAGAACGCTTGTCTGGCACCTTCCCCGGTGGAGTTGTGCAGGGGGTGTGTTTGGAACATTTTGTCACCGGCCGAGTCCAAAATTCAGCGATTCCCCATCTCAGCCCAGAAAGCAGGTAGAACAACTTTTGTGGTGTCTTTCAGATGCCTACCGGAGCAATGTAAAAACTACCAGGAGAACTCCTGTCTGGCACCTTCCCCGGTGGAGTTGTGCATGGGGTGTGTTTGGAACATTTTGTCACCAGCCGACTCCAAAATTCAGCGATTCCCCATCTCAGCCCAGAAAGCAGGTAGAACAACTTTTGTGGTGCCTTTCAAATGCCTACCAAGGTAGTGTAAAAACTACCAAGAGAACTCCTGCCTGGCACCTTCCCCGGTGGAGTTGTGCAGGGGGTGTCTTTGGAACATTTTGTCACCGGCCGAGTCCAAAATTCAGCGATTCCCCATCTCAGCCCAGAAAGCAGGTAGAACAACTTTTGTGGTGTCCTTTTGATGCCTACCGGAGCAATGTAAAAACTACCAACAGAGCTCGTCCCTGGCACCTTCGCTAGTGGAGTTGTGCATGGGGTGTGTTCGGAACATTTTGTCACCGGCCGACTCCAAAATTCAGCGGTTCCCCATCTCAGCCCAGAAAGCAGGTAGAACAACTTTTGTGGTGCCTTTCAGCTGCCTACCAAGGTAGTGTAAAAACTATTAAGAGAACTCCTGTCTGGCACCTTCCCCGGTGGAGTTGTGCATGGGGTGTGTTTGGAACATTTTGTCACCGGCCGACTCCAAAATTCAGCGTTTCCCCATCTCAGCCCAGAAAGCAGGTAGAACAACTTTTGTGGTGTCTTTCAGATGCCTACCGGAGCAATGTAAAAACTACCAGGAGAACTCCTGTCTGGCACCTTCCCCGGTGGAGTTGTGCAGGGGGTGTGTTTGGAACATTTTGTCACCAGCCGACTCCAAAATTCAGCTGTTCCCCATCTCAGCCCAGAAAGCAGGTAGAACAACTTTTGTGGTGTCTTTCAGATGCCTACCGGAGCAATGTAAAAACTACCAGGAGAACTCCTGTCTGGCACCTTCCCCGGTGGAGTTGTGCAGGGGGTGTGTTTGGAACATTTTGTCACCAGCCGAGTCCAAAATTCAGCGGTTCCCCATCTCAGCCCAGAAAGCAGGTAGAACAACTTTTGTGGTGTCTTTCAGATGCCTACCGGAGCAATGTAAAAACTACCAGGAGAACTCCTGTCTGGCACCTTCCCCGGTGGAGTTGTGCAGGGGGTGTGTTTGGAACATTTTGTCACCAGCCGAGTCCAAAATTCAGCAGTTCCCCATCTCAGCCCAGAAAGCAGGTAGAACAACTTTTGTGGTGTCTTTCAGATGCCTACCAAGGTAGTGTAAAAACTATTAAGAGAACTCCTGTCTGGCACCTTCCCCGGTGGAGTTGTGCATGGGGTGTGTTCGGAATATTTTGTCACCAGCCGAGTCCAAAAATTCAGCGGTTCCCCATCTCAGCCCAGAAAGCAGGTAGAACAACTTTTGTGGTGTCTTTCAGATGCCTACCCGAGCAATGTAAAAACTACCAGGAGAACTCCTGTCTGGCACCTTCCCCGGTGGAGTTGTGCAGGGGGTGTGTTTGGAACATTTTGTCACCGGCCGAGTCCAAAATTCAGCGATTCCCCATCTCAGCCCAGAAAGCAGGTAGAACAACTTTTGTGCTGCCTTTCAGGTGCCTACCAAGGTAGTGTAAAAACTATCAAGAGAACTCCTGTCTGGCACCTTCCCCGGTGGAGTTGTGCATGGGGTGTCTTTGGAACATTTTGTCACCGGCCGAGTCCAAAATTCAGCGTTTCCCCATCTCAGCCCAGAAAGCAGGTAGAACAACTTTTGTGGTGTCTTTCAGATGCCTACCGGAGCAATGTAAAAACTACAGGAGAACTCCTGTCTGGCACCTTCCCCGGTGGAGTTGTGCATGGGGTGTGTTCGGAATATTTTGTCACCAGCCGAGTCCAAAAATTCAGCGGTTCCCCATCTCAGCCCAGAAAGCAGGTAGAACAACTTTTGTGGTGTCTTTCAGATGCCTACCCGAGCAATGTAAAAACTACCAGGAGAACTCCTGTCTGGCACCTTCCCCGGTGGAGTTGTGCAGGGGGTGTGTTTGGAACATTTTGTCACCGGCCGAGTCCAAAATTCAGCGATTCCCCATCTCAGCCCAGAAAGCAGGTAGAACAACTTTTGTGCTGCCTTTCAGGTGCCTACCAAGGTAGTGTAAAAACTATCAAGAGAACTCCTGTCTGGCACCTTCCCCGGTGGAGTTGTGCAGGGGGTGTGTTTGGAACATTTTGTCACCGCCCGACTCCAAAATTCAGCGATTCCCCATCTCAGCCCAGAAAGCAGGTAGAACAACTTTTGTGGTGTCTTTCAGATGCCTACCAAGGTAGCAATGTAAAAACTACTAAGAGAACTCCTGTCTGGCACCTTCCCCGGTGGAGTTGTGCAGGGGGTGTGTTTGGAACATTTTGTCACCAGCCGAGTCCAAAATTCAGCGATTCCCCATCTCAGCCCAGAAAGCAGGTAGAACAACTTTTGTGCTGCCTTTCAGATGCCTACCGGAGCAATGTAAAAACTACCAGGAGAACTCCCGTCTGGCACCTTCCCCGGTGGAGTTGTGCAGGGGGTGTGTTTGGAACATTTTGTCACCAGCCGAGTCCAAAATTCAGCGTTTCCCCATCTCAGCCCAGAAAGCAGGTAGAACAACTTTTGTGGTGTCTTTCAGATGCCTACCAAGGTAGCAATGTAAAAACTACTAAGAGAACTCCTGTCTGGCACCTTCCCCGGTGGAGTTGTGCAGGGGGTGTGTTTGGAACATTTTGTCACCGGCCGAGTCCAAAATTCAGCGGTTCCCCATCTCAGCCCAGAAAGCAGGTAGAACAACTTTTGTGGTGTCTTTCAGATGCCTACCAAGGTAGTGTAAAAACTATCAAGAGAACTCTTGTCTGGCACCTTCCCCGGTGGAGTTGTGCATGGGGTGTCTTTGGAACATTTTGTCACCGGCCGACTCCAAAATTCAGCGGTTCCCCATCTCAGCCCAGAAAGCAGGTAGAACAACTTTTGTGGTGTCTTTCAGATGCCTACCGGAGTAATGTAAAAACTACCAGGAGAACTCCTGTCTGGCACCTTCCCCGGTGGAGTTGTGCAGGGGGTGTGTTTGGAACATTTTGTCACCAGCCGACTCCAAAATTCAGCGTTTCCCCATCTCAGCCCAGAAAGCAGGTAGAACAACTTTTGTGGTGTCTTTCAGATGCCTACCGGAGCAATGTAAAAACTACCAGGAGAACTCCTGTCTGGCACCTTCCCCGGTGGAGTTGTGCAGGGGGTGTGTTTGGAACCTGTCTGGCACCTTCCCCGGTGGAGTTGTGCATGGGGTGTCTTTGGAACATTTTGTCACCGGCCGAGTCCAAAATTCAGCGATTCCCCATCTCAGCCCAGAAAGCAGATAGAACAACTTTTGTGGTGTCTTTCAGATGCCTACCGGAGCAATGTAAAAACTACCAGGAGAACTCCTGTCTGGCACCTTCCCCGGTGGAGTTGTGCAGGGGGTGTGTTTGGAACATTTTGTCACCGGCCGAGTCCAAAATTCAGCGTTTCCCCATCTCAGCCCAGAAAGCAGGTAGAACAACTTTTGTGGTGTCTTTCAGATGCCTACCAAGGTAGTGTAAAAACTATCAAGAGAACGCTTGTCTGGCACATTCCCCGGTGGAGTTGTGCATGGGGTGTCTTTGGAACATTTTGTCACCGGCCGAGTCCAAAATTCAGCGATTCCCCATCTCAGTCCAGAAAGCAGATAGAACAACTTTTGTGGTGTCTTTCAGCTGCCTACCGGAGCAATGTAAAAACTACCAGGAGAACTCCTGTCTGGCACCTTCCCCGGTGGAGTTGTGCATGGGGTGTGTTTGGAACATTTTGTCACCGGCCGAGTCCAAAATTCAGCGGTTCCCCATCTCAGCCCAGAAAGCAGGTAGAACAACTTTTGTGGTGTCTTTTAGATGCCTACCAAGGTAGTGTAAAAACTACTAAGAGAACGCTTGTCTGGCACCTTCCCCGGTGGAGTTGTGCAGGGGGTGTGTTTGGAACATTTTGTCACCGGCCGAGTCCAAAATTCAGCGATTCCCCATCTCAGCCCAGAAAGCAGGTAGAACAACTTTTGTGGTGTCTTTCAGATGCCTACCGGAGCAATGTAAAAACTACCAGGAGAACTCCTGTCTGGCACCTTCCCCGGTGGAGTTGTGCATGGGGTGTGTTTGGAACATTTTGTCACCAGCCGACTCCAAAATTCAGCGGTTCCCCATCTCAGCCCAGAAAGCAGGTAGAACAACTTTTGTGGTGTCTTTCAGATGCCTACCGGAGCAATGTAAAAACTAACAAGAGAACGCTTGTCTGGCACCTTCCCCGGTGGAGTTGTGCATGGGGTGTCTTTGGAACATTTTGTCACCGGCCGAGTCCAAAATTCAGCGATTCCCCATCTCAGCCCAGAAAGCAGGTAGAACAACTTTTGTGGTGTCCTTTTGATGCCTACCGGAGCAATGTAAAAACTACCAACAGAGCTCGTCCCTGGCACCTTCGCTAGTGGAGTTGTGCATGGGGTGTGTTCGGAACATTTTGTCACCGGCCGACTCCAAAATTCAGCGGTTCCCCATCTCAGCCCAGAAAGCAGGTAGAACAACTTTTGTGGTGCCTTTCAGCTGCCTACCAAGGTAGTGTAAAAACTATTAAGAGAACTCCTGTCTGGCACCTTCCCCGGTGGAGTTGTGCATGGGGTGTGTTTGGAACATTTTGTCACCGGCCGACTCCAAAATTCAGCGTTTCCCCATCTCAGCCCAGAAAGCAGGTAGAACAACTTTTGTGGTGTCTTTCAGATGCCTACCGGAGCAATGTAAAAACTACCAGGAGAACTCCTGTCTGGCACCTTCCCCGGTGGAGTTGTGCAGGGGGTGTGTTTGGAACATTTTGTCACCAGCCGACTCCAAAATTCAGCTGTTCCCCATCTCAGCCCAGAAAGCAGGTAGAACAACTTTTGTGGTGTCTTTCAGATGCCTACCGGAGCAATGTAAAAACTACCAGGAGAACTCCTGTCTGGCACCTTCCCCGGTGGAGTTGTGCAGGGGGTGTGTTTGGAACATTTTGTCACCAGCCGAGTCCAAAATTCAGCGGTTCCCCATCTCAGCCCAGAAAGCAGGTAGAACAACTTTTGTGGTGTCTTTCAGATGCCTACCGGAGCAATGTAAAAACTACCAGGAGAACTCCTGTCTGGCACCTTCCCCGGTGGAGTTGTGCAGGGGGTGTGTTTGGAACATTTTGTCACCAGCCGAGTCCAAAATTCAGCGGTTCCCCATCTCAGCCCAGAAAGCAGGTAGAACAACTTTTGTGGTGTCTTTCAGATGCCTACCAAGGTAGTGTAAAAACTATTAAGAGAACTCCTGTCTGGCACCTTCCCCGGTGGAGTTGTGTATGGGGTGTGTTTGGAACATTTTGTCACCGGCCGAGTCCAAAATTCAGCGTTTCCCCATCTCAGCCCAGAAAGCAGATAGAACAACTTTTGTGGTGTCTTTCAGATGCCTACCGGAGCAATGTAAAAACTACAGGAGAACTCCTGTCTGGCACCTTCCCCGGTGGAGTTGTGCATGGGGTGTGTTCGGAATATTTTGTCACCAGCCGAGTCCAAAAATTCAGCGGTTCCCCATCTCAGCCCAGAAAGCAGGTAGAACAACTTTTGTGGTGTCTTTCAGATGCCTACCGGAGCAATGTAAAAACTACCAGGAGAACTCCTGTCTGGCACCTTCCCCGGTGGAGTTGTGCAGGGGGTGTGTTTGGAACATTTTGTCACCGGCCGAGTCCAAAATTCAGCGTTTCCCCATCTCAGCCCAGAAAGCAGGTAGAACAACTTTTGTGCTGCCTTTCAGGTGCCTACCAAGGTAGTGTAAAAACTACTAGGAAAACTCCTGTCTGGCACCTTCCCCGGTGGAGTTGTGCAGGGGGTGTGTTTGGAATATTTTGTCACTGGCCGAGTCCAAAATTCAGCGATTCCCCATCTCAGCCCAGAAAGCAGGTAGAACAACTTTTGTGGTGCCTTTCAGCTCCCTACCAAGGTAGTGTAAAATCTACCAAGAGAACTCCTGTCTGGCACCTTCCCCGGTGGAGTTGTGCAGGGGGTGTGTTTGGAACATTTTGTCACCGGCCGACTCCAAAATTCAGCGGTTCCCCATCTCAGCCCAGAAAGCAGGTAGAACATTTTGTGGTGTCTTTTAGATGCCTACCGGAGCAATGTAAAAACTACCAGGAGAACTCCTGCCTGGCACCTTCCCCGGTATAGTTGTGCAGGGGGTGTCTTTGGAACATTTTGTCACCGGCCGAGTCCAAAATTCAGCTGTTCCCCATCTCAGCCCAGACAGCAGGTAGAACAACTTTTGTGGTGTCTTTTAGATGCCTACCAAGGTAGTGTAAAAACTACCAGGAGAACTCCTGTCTGGCACCTTCCCCGGTGGAGTTGTGCAGGGGGTGTGTTTGGAACATTTTGTCACCGGCCGAGTCCAAAATTCAGCGATTCCCCATCTCAGCCCAGAAAGCAGGTAGAACAACTTTTGTGCTGCCTTTCAGATGCCTACCGGAGCAATGTAAAAACTACCAGGAGAACTCCCGTCTGGCACCTTCCCCGGTGGAGTTGTGCAGGGGGTGTGTTTGGAACATTTTGTCACCAGCCGAGTCCAAAATTCAGCGGTTCCCCATCTCAGCCCAGAAAGCAGGTAGAACAACTTTTGTGGTGTCTTTCAGATGCCTACCCGAGCAATGTAAAAACTACCAGGAGAACTCCTGTCTGGCACCTTCCCCGGTGGAGTTGTGCAGGGGGTGTGTTTGGAACATTTTGTCACCGGCCGAGTCCAAAATTCAGCGGTTCCCCATCTCAGCCCAGAAAGCAGGTAGAACAACTTTTGTGCTGCCTTTCAGCTCCCTACCAAGGTAGTGTAAAATCTACCAAGAGAACTCCTGTCTGGCACCTTCCCCGGTGGAGTTGTGCAGGGGGTGTGTTTGGAACATTTTGTCACCGGCCGACTCCAAAATTCAGCGGTTCCCCATCTCAGCCCAGAAAGCAGGTAGAACATTTTGTGGTGTCTTTTAGATGCCTACCGGAGCAATGTAAAAACTACCAGGAGAACTCCTGCCTGGCACCTTCCCCGGTATAGTTGTGCAGGGGGTGTCTTTGGAACATTTTGTCACCGGCCGAGTCCAAAATTCAGCTGTTCCCCATCTCAGCCCAGAAAGCAGGTAGAACAACTTTTGTGGTGTCTTTTAGATGCCTACCAAGGTAGTGTAAAAACTACCAGGAGAACTCTTGTCTGGCACCTTCCCCGGTGGAGTTGTGCAGGGGGTGTGTTTGGAACATTTTGTCACCGGCCGAGTCCAAAATTCAGCGATTCCCCATCTCAGCCCAGAAAGCAGGTAGAACAACTTTTGTGCTGCCTTTCAGATGCCTACCGGAGCAATGTAAAAACTACCAGGAGAACTCCCGTCTGGCACCTTCCCCGGTGGAGTTGTGCAGGGGGTGTGTTTGGAACATTTTGTCACCAGCCGAGTCCAAAATTCAGCGATTCCCCATCTCAGCCCAGAAAGCAGGTAGAACAACTTTTGTGCTGCCTTTCAGCTCCCTACCAAGGTAGTGTAAAATCTACCAGGAGAACTCCTGTCTGGCACCTTCCCCGGTGGAGTTGTGCAGGGGGTGTCTTTGGAACATTTTGTCACCGGCCGAGTCCAAAATTCAGCGATTCCCCATCTCAGCCCAGAAAGCAGGTAGAACAACTTTTGTGGTGTCCTTTTGATGCCTACCGGAGCAATGTAAAAACTACCAACAGAGCTCGTCCCTGGCACCTTCGCTAGTGGAGTTGTGCATGGGGTGTGTTTGGAACATTTTGTCACCAGCCGAGTCCAAAATTCAGCGGTTCCCCATCTCAGCCCAGAAAGCAGGTAGAACAACTTTTGTGGTGTCTTTCAGATGCCTACCAAGGTAGTGTAAAAACTATCAAGAGAACGCTTGTCTGGCACATTCCCCGGTGGAGTTGTGCATGGGGTGTCTTTGGAACATTTTGTCACCGGCCGAGTCCAAAATTCAGTGATTCCCCATCTCAGCCCAGAAAGCAGGTAGAACAACTTTTGTGGTGTCTTTCAGATGCCTACCGGAGCAATGTAAAAACTACCAGGAGAACTCCCGTCTGGCACCTTCCCCGGTGGAGTTGTGCAGGGGGTGTGTTTGGAACATTTTGTCACCAGCCGAGTCCAAAATTCAGCGTTTCCCCATCTCAGCCCAGAAAGCAGGTAGAACAACTTTTGTGGTGTCTTTCAGATGCCTACCAAGGTAGTGTAAAAACTATCAAGAGAACTCCTGTCTGGCACCTTCCCCGGTGGAGTTGTGCAGGGGGTGTGTTTGGAACATTTTGTCACCAGCCGAGTCCAAAATTCAGCGTTTCCCCATCTCAGCCCAGAAAGCAGGTAGAACAACTTTTGTGGTGTCTTTCAGCTGCCTACCAAGGTAGTGTAAAAACTACTAAGAGAACTCCTGTCTGGCACCTTCCCCGGTGGAGTTGTGCATGGGGTGTGTTTGGAACATTTTGTCACCGGCCGAGTCCAAAATTCAGCGGTTCCCCATCTCAGCCCAGAAAGCAGGTAGAACAACTTTTGTGGTGTCTTTCAGATGCCTACCAAGGTAGTGTAAAAACTCTCAAGAGAACTCTTGTCTGGCACCTTCCCCGGTGGAGTTGTGCATGGGGTGTGTTTGGAACATTTTGTCACCAGCCGACTCCAAAATTCAGCGGTTCCCCATCTCAGCCCAGAAAGCAGGTAGAACAACTTTTGTGGTGTCTTTCAGATGCCTACCAAGGTAGTGTAAAAACTATTAAGAGAACTCCTGTCTGGCACCTTCCCCGGTGGAGTTGTGCATGGGGTGTCTTTGGAACATTTTGTCACCGGCCGAGTCCAAAATTCAGCGTTTCCCCATCTCAGCCCAGAAAGCAGGTAGAACAACTTTTGTGGTGTCTTTCAGATGCCTACCGGAGCAATGTAAAAACTACTAGGAGAACTCCTGTCTGGCACCTTCCCCGGTGGAGTTGTGCATGGGGTGTGTTCGGAATATTTTGTCACCAGCCGAGTCCAAAAATTCAGCGGTTCCCCATCTCAGCCCAGAAAGCAGGTAGAACAACTTTTGTGGTGTCTTTCAGATGCCTACCCGAGCAATGTAAAAACTACCAGGAGAACTCCTGTCTGGCACCTTCCCCGGTGGAGTTGTGCAGGGGGTGTGTTTGGAACATTTTGTCACCGGCCGAGTCCAAAATTCAGCGATTCCCCATCTCAGCCCAGAAAGCAGGTAGAACAACTTTTGTGCTGCCTTTCAGGTGCCTACCAAGGTAGTGTAAAAACTACCAGGAAAACTCCTGTCTGGCACCTTCCCCGGTGGAGTTGTGCAGGGGGTGTGTTTGGAATATTTTGTCACTGGCCGAGTCCAAAATTCAGCGATTCCCCATCTCAGCCCAGAAAGCAGGTAGAACAACTTTTGTGGTGCCTTTCAGCTCCCTACCAAGGTAGTGTAAAATCTACCAAGAGAACTCCTGTCTGGCACCTTCCCCGGTGGAGTTGTGCAGGGGGTGTGTTTGGAACATTTTGTCACCGGCCGACTCCAAAATTCAGCGGTTCCCCATCTCAGCCCAGAAAGCAGGTAGAACATTTTGTGGTGTCTTTTAGATGCCTACCGGAGCAATGTAAAAACTACCAGGAGAACTCCTGCCTGGCACCTTCCCCGGTATAGTTGTGCAGGGGGTGTCTTTGGAACATTTTGTCACCGGCCGAGTCCAAAATTCAGCTGTTCCCCATCTCAGCCCAGAAAGCAGGTAGAACAACTTTTGTGGTGTCTTTTAGATGCCTACCAAGGTAGTGTAAAAACTACCAGGAGAACTCCTGTCTGGCACCTTCCCCGGTGGAGTTGTGCAGGGGGGGTGTTTGGAACATTTTGTCACCGGCCGAGTCCAAAATTCAGCGATTCCCCATCTCAGCCCAGAAAGCAGGTAGAACAACTTTTGTGCTGCCTTTCAGATGCCTACCGGAGCAATGTAAAAACTACCAGGAGAACTCCTGTCTGGCACCTTCCCCGGTGGAGTTGTGCAGGGGGTGTGTTTGGAACATTTTGTCACCAGCCGAGTCCAAAATTCAGCGGTTCCCCATCTCAGCCCAGAAAGCAGGTAGAACAACTTTTGTGGTGTCTTTCAGATGCCTACCCGAGCAATGTAAAAACTACCAGGAGAACTCCTGTCTGGCACCTTCCCCGGTGGAGTTGTGCAGGGGGTGTGTTTGGAACATTTTGTCACCGGCCGAGTCCAAAATTCAGCGATTCCCCATCTCAGCCCAGAAAGCAGGTAGAACAACTTTTGTGCTGCCTTTCAGGTGCCTACCAAGGTAGTGTAAAAACTACCAGGAAAACTCCTGTCTGGCACCTTCCCCGGTGGAGTTGTGCAGGGGGTGTGTTTGGAATATTTTGTCACTGGCCGAGTCCAAAATTCAGCGATACCCCATCTCAGCTCAGAAAGCAGGTAGAACAACTTTTGTGCTGCCTTTCAGCTCCCTACCAAGGTAGTGTAAAATCTACCAAGAGAACTCCTGTCTGGCACCTTCCCCGGTGGAGTTGTGCAGGGGGTGTGTTTGGAACATTTTGTCACCGGCCGACTCCAAAATTCAGCGGTTCCCCATCTCAGCCCAGAAAGCAGGTAGAACATTTTGTGGTGTCTTTTAGATGCCTACCGGAGCAATGTAAAAACTACCAGGAGAACTCCTGCCTGGCACCTTCCCCGGTATAGTTGTGCAGGGGGTGTCTTTGGAACATTTTGTCACCGGCCGAGTCCAAAATTCAGCTGTTCCCCATCTCAGCCCAGAAAGCAGGTAGAACAACTTTTGTGGTGTCTTTCAGATGCCTACCAAGGTAGTGTAAAAACTACCAGGAGAACTCTTGTCTGGCACCTTCCCCGGTGGAGTTGTGCAGGGGGTGTGTTTGGAACATTTTGTCACCGGCCGAGTCCAAAATTCAGCGATTCCCCATCTCAGCCCAGAAAGCAGGTAGAACAACTTTTGTGCTGCCTTTCAGATGCCTACCGGAGCAATGTAAAAACTACCAGGAGAACTCCCGTCTGGCACCTTCCCCGGTGGAGTTGTGCAGGGGGTGTGTTTGGAACATTTTGTCACCAGCCGAGTCCAAAATTCAGCGTTTCCCCATCTCAGCCCAGAAAGCAGGTAGAACAACTTTTGTGGTGTCTTTCAGATGCCTACCAAGGTAGCAATGTAAAAACTACTAAGAGAACTCCTGTCTGGCACCTTCCCCGGTGGAATTGTGCAGGGGGTGTGTTTGGAACATTTTGTCACCGGCCGAGTCCAAAATTCAGCGGTTCCCCATCTCAGCCCAGAAAGCAGGTAGAACAACTTTTGTGGTGTCTTTCAGATGCCTACCGGAGCAATGTAAAAACTACCAGGAGAACTCCTGTCTGGCACCTTCCCCGGTGGAGTTGTGCAGGGGGTGTGTTTGGAACATTTTGTCACCAGCCGACTCCAAAATTCAGCGTTTCCCCATCTCAGCCCAGAAAGCAGGTAGAACAACTTTTGTGGTGTCTTTCAGATGCCTACCAAGGTAGTGTAAAAACTATCAAGAGAACGCTTGTCTGGCACATTCCCCGGTGGAGTTGTGCATGGGGTGTCTTTGGAACATTTTGTCACCGGCCGAGTCCAAAATTCAGCGATTCCCCATCTCAGTCCAGAAAGCAGATAGAACAACTTTTGTGGTGTCTTTCAGCTGCCTACCGGAGCAATGTAAAAACTACCAGGAGAACTCCTGTCTGGCACCTTCCCCGGTGGAGTTGTGCATGGGGTGTGTTTGGAACATTTTGTCACCGGCCGAGTCCAAAATTCAGCGGTTCCCCATCTCAGCCCAGAAAGCAGGTAGAACAACTTTTGTGGTGTCTTTTAGATGCCTACCAAGGTAGTGTAAAAACTACTAAGAGAACGCTTGTCTGGCACCTTCCCCGGTGGAGTTGTGCAGGGGGTGTGTTTGGAACATTTTGTCACCGGCCGAGTCCAAAATTCAGCGATTCCCCATCTCAGCCCAGAAAGCAGGTAGAACAACTTTTGTGGTGCCTTTCACGTGCCTACCAAGGTAGTGTAAAAACTACTAAGAGAACTCCTGTCTGGCACCTTCCCCGGTGGAGTTGTGCAGGGGGTGTGTTTGGAACATTTTGTCACCGGCCGAGTCCAAAATTCAGCGATTCCCCATCTCAGCCCAGAAAGCAGGTAGAACAACTTTTGTGCTGCCTTTCAGCTCCCTACCAAGGTAGTGTAAAATCTACCAGGAGAACTCCTGTCTGGCACCTTCCCCGGTGGAGTTGTGCAGGGGGTGTGTTTGGAACATTTTGTCACCGGCCGACTCCAAAATTCAGCGGTTCCCCATCTCAGCCCAGAAAGCAGGTAGAACAACTTTTGTGGTGTCTTTCAGATGCCTACCAAGGTAGTGTAAAAACTACTAATAGAAATCCTGTCTGGCACCTTCCCCGGTGGAGTTGTGCATGGGGTGTCTTTGGAACATTTTGTCACCGGCCGAGTCCAAAATTCAGCGATTCCCCATCTCAGCCCAGAAAGCAGGTAGAACAACTTTTGTGGTGTCCTTTTGATGCCTACCGGAGCAATGTAAAAACTACCAACAGAGCTCGTACCTGGCACCTTCGCTAGTGGAGTTGTGCATGGGGTGTGTTTGGAACATTTTGTCACCAGCCGACTCCAAAATTCAGCGTTTCCCCATCTCAGCCCAGAAAGCAGGTAGAACAACTTTTGTGGTGTCTTTCAGATGCCTACCAAGGTAGTGTAAAAACTATCAAGAGAACGCTTGTCTGGCACATTCCCCGGTGGAGTTGTGCATGGGGTGTCTTTGGAACATTTTGTCACCGGCCGAGTCCAAAATTCAGCGATTCCCCATCTCAGCCCAGAAAGCAGGTAGAACAACTTTTGTGGTGTCTTTCAGATGCCTACCGGAGCAATGTAAAAACTACCAGGAGAACTCCCGTCTGGCACCTTCCCCGGTGGAGTTGTGCAGGGGGTGTGTTTGGAACATTTTGTCACCAGCCGAGTCCAAAATTCAGCGTTTCCCCATCTCAGCCCAGAAAGCAGGTAGAACAACTTTTGTGGTGTCTTTCAGATGCCTACCAAGGTAGAGTAAAAACTATCAAGAGAACTCCTGTCTGGCACCTTCCCCGGTGGAGTTGTGCAGGGGGTGTGTTTGGAACATTTTGTCACCAGCCGAGTCCAAAATTCAGCGTTTCCCCATCTCAGCCCAGAAAGCAGGTAGAACAACTTTTGTGGTGTCTTTCAGCTGCCTACCAAGGTAGTGTAAAAACTACTAAGAGAACTCCTGTCTGGCACCTTCCCCGGTGGAGTTGTGCAGGGGGTGTGTTTGGAACATTTTGTCACCGGCCGAGTCCAAAATTCAGCGGTTCCCCATCTCAGCCCAGAAAGCAGGTAGAACAACTTTTGTGGTGTCTTTCAGATGCCTACCAAGGTAGTGTAAAAACTCTCAAGAGAACTCTTGTCTGGCACCTTCCCCGGTGGAGTTGTGCAGGGGGTGTCTTTGGAACATTTTGTCACCAGCCGACTCCAAAATTCAGCGGTTCCCCATCTCAGCCCAGAAAGCAGGTAGAACAACTTTTGTGGTGTCTTTCAGATGCCTACCAGAGCAATGTAAAAACTACCAGGAGAACTCCTGTCTGGCACCTTCCCCGGTGGAGTTGTGCAGGGGGTGTGTTTATAACATTTTGTCACCAGCCGACTCCAAAATTCAGCGGTTCCCCATCTCAGCCCAGAAAGCAGGTAGAACAACTTTTGTGGTGTCTTTCAGCTGCCTACCAAGGTAGTGTAAAAACTACTAAGAGAACTCCTGTCTGGCACCTTCCCCGGTGGAGTTGTGCAGGGGGTGTGTTTGGAACATTTTGTCACCGGCCGACTCCAAAATTCAGCGGTTCCCCATCTCAGCCCAGAAAGCAGGTAGAACAACTTTTGTGGTGTCTTTCAGATGCCTACCAAGGTAGTGTAAAAACTCTCAAGAGAACTCCTGTCTGGCACCTTCCCCGGTGGAGTTGTGCAGGGGGTGTGTTTGGAACATTTTGTCACCAGCCGACTCCAAAATTCAGCGGTTCCCCATCTCAGCCCAGAAAGCAGGTAGAACAACTTTTGTGGTGTCTTTCAGATGCCTACCAGAGCAATGTAAAAACTACCAGGAGAACTCCTGTCTGGCACCTTCCCCGGTGGAGTTGTGCAGGGGGTGTGTTTGGAATATTTTGTCACCAGCCGAGTCCAAAATTCAGCGGTTCCCCATCTCAGCCCAGAAAGCAGGTAGAACAACTTTTGTGGTGCCTTTCAAATGCCTACCAAGGTAGTGTAAAAACTACCAAGAGAACTCCTGCCTGGCACCTTCCCCGGTGGAGTTGTGCATGGGGTGTGTTTGGAACATTTTGTCACCGGCCGAGTCCAAAATTCAGCGGTTCCCCATCTCAGCCCAGAAAGCAGGTAGAACAACTTTTGTGGTGCCTTTCAGGTGCCTACCAAGGTAGTGTAAAAACTACTAAGAGAACTCCTGTCTGGCACCTTCCCCGGTGGAGTTGTGACTGGGGTGTCTTTGGAACATTTTGTCACTGGCCGAGTCCAAAATTCAGCGGTTCCCCATCTCAGCCCAGAAAGCAGGTAGAACAACTTTTGTGGTGTCTTTCAGATGCCTACCGGAGCAATGTAAAAACTACCAGGAGAACTCCTGTCTGGCACCTTCCCCGGTGGAGTTGTGCAGGGGGTGTGTTTGGAACATTTTGTCACCAGCCGACTCCAAAATTCAGCGGTTCCCCATCTCAGCCCAGAAAGCAGGTAGAACAACTTTTGTGGTGTCTTTCAGATGCCTACCAGAGCAATGTAAAAACTACCAGGAGAACTCCTGTCTGGCACCTTCCCCGGTGGAGTTGTGCAGGGGGTGTGTTTGGAATATTTTGTCACCAGCCGAGTCCAAAATTCAGCGGTTCCCCATCTCAGCCCAGAAAGCAGGTAGAACAACTTTTGTGGTGCCTTTCAAATGCCTACCAAGGTAGTGTAAAAACTACCAAGAGAACTCCTGTCTGGCACCTTCCCCGGTGGAGTTGTGCATGGGGTGTCTTTGGAACATTTTGTCACCGGCCGAGTCCAAAATTCAGCGGTTCCCCATCTCAGCCCAGAAAGCAGGTAGAACAACTTTTGTGGTGCCTTTCAGGTGCCTACCAAGGTAGTGTAAAAACTACTAAGAGAACTCCTGTCTGGCACCTTCCCCGGTGGAGTTGTGACTGGGGTGTCTTTGGAACATTTTGTCACCGGCCGAGTCCAAAATTCAGCGATTCCCCATCTCAGCCCAGAAAGCAGGTAGAACAACTTTTGTGGTGTCTTTCAGCTGTCTACCGGAGCAATGTAAAAACTACCAGGAGAACTCCTGTCTGGCACCTTCCCCGGTGGAGTTGTGCATGGGGTGTGTTCGGAACATTTTGTCACCAGCCGAGTCCAAAATTCAGCGGTTCCCCATCTCAGCCCAGAAAGCAGGTAGAACAACTTTTGTGGTGCCTTTCAGCTGCCTACCAAGGTAGTGTAAAAACTACCAAGAGAACTCCTGCCTGGCACCTTCCCCGGTGGAGTTGTGCATGGGGTGTGTTTGGAACATTTTGTCACCAGCCGACTCCAAAATTCAGCGATTCCCCATCTCAGCCCAGAAAGCAGGTAGAACAACTTTTGTGGTGCCTTTCAAATGCCTACCAAGGTAGTGTAAAAACTCTCAAGAGAACTCCTGCCTGGCACCTTCCCCGGTGGAGTTGTGCATGGGGTGTCTTTGGAACATTTTGTCACCGGCCGAGTCCAAAATTCAGCGATTCCCCATCTCAGCCCAGAAAGCAGGTAGAACAACTTTTGTGGTGTCCTTTTGATGCCTACCGGAGCAATGTAAAAACTACCAACAGAGCTCGTCCCTGGCACCTTCGCTAGTGGAGTTGTGCAGGGGGTGTGTTTGGAACATTTTGTCACCGGCCGACTCCAAAATTCAGGGATTCCCCATCTCAGCCCAGAAAGCAGGTAGAACAACTTTTGTGGTGTCTTTCAGATGCCTACCGGAGCAATGTAAAAACTACCAGGAGAACTCCTGTCTGGCACCTTCCCCGGTGGAGTTGTGCAGGGGGTGTGTTTGGAACATTTTGTCACCAGCCGACTCCAAAATTCAGCTGTTCCCCATCTCAGCCCAGAAAGCAGGTAGAACAACTTTTGTGGTGTCTTTCAGATGCCTACCGGAGCAATGTAAAAACTAACAAGAGAACGCTTGTCTGGCACCTTCCCCGGTGGAGTTGTGCATGGGGTGTCTTTGGAACATTTTGTCACCGGCCGAGTCCAAAATTCAGCGATTCCCCATCTCAGTCCAGAAAGCAGATAGAACAACTTTTGTGGTGTCTTTCAGATGCCTACCGGAGCAATGTAAAAACTACCAGGAGAACTCCTGTCTGGCACCTTCCCCGGTGGAGTTGTGCATGGGGTGTCTTTGGAACATTTTGTCACCGGCCGACTCCAAAATTCAGCGGTTCCCCATCTCAGCCCAGAAAGCAGGTAGAACAACTTTTGTGGTGTCTTTCAGATGCCTACCGGAGCAATGTAAAAACTACCAGGAGAACTCCTGTCTGGCACCTTCCCCGGTGGAGTTGTGCAGGGGGTGTGTTTGGAACATTTTGTCACCAGCCGACTCCAAAATTCAGCGGTTCCCCATCTCAGCCCAGAAAGCAGGTAGAACAACTTTTGTGGTGTCCTTTTGATGCCTACCGGAGCAATGTAAAAACTACCAACAGAGCTCGTCCCTGGCACCTTCGCTAGTGGAGTTGTGCATGGGGTGTGTTTGGAACATTTTGTCACCAGCCGACTCCAAAAGTCAGCGGTTCCCCATCTCAGCCCAGAAAGCAGGTAGAACAACTTTTGTGGTGCCTTTCAGCTGCCTACCAAGGTAGGGTAAAAACTATTAAGAGAACTCCTGTCTGGCACCTTCCCCGGTGGAGTTGTGCATGGGGTGTGTTTGGAACATTTTGTCACCGGCCGACTCCAAAATTCAGCGTTTCCCCATCTCAGCCCAGAAAGCAGGTAGAACAACTTTTGTGCTGCCTTTCAGGTGCCTACCAAGGTAGTGTAAAAACTACCAGGAAAACTCCTGTCTGGCACCTTCCCCGGTGGAGTTGTGCAGGGGGTGTGTTTGGAATATTTTGTCACCAGCCGACTCCAAAATTCAGCGGTTCCCCATCTCAGCCCAGAAAGCAGGTAGAACAACTTTTGTGCTGCCTTTCAGCTCCCTACCAAGGTAGTGTAAAATCTACCAAGAGAACTCCTGTCTGGCACCTTCCCCGGTGGAGTTGTGCAGGGGGTGTGTTTGGAACATTTTGTCACCGGCCGACTCCAAAATTCAGCGGTTCCCCGTCTCAGCCCAGAAAGCAGGTAGAACATTTTGTGGTGTCTTTTAGATGCCTACCGGAGCAATGTAAAAACTACCAGGAGAACTCCTGCCTGGCACCTTCCCCGGTATAGTTGTGCAGGGGGTGTCTTTGGAACATTTTGTCACCGGCCGAGTCCAAAATTCAGCGATTCCCCATCTCAGCCCAGAAAGCAGGTAGAACAACTTTTGT
This sequence comes from Falco cherrug, assembly GCF_023634085.1. Classification (NCBI taxonomy): domain Eukaryota; kingdom Metazoa; phylum Chordata; class Aves; order Falconiformes; family Falconidae; genus Falco; species Falco cherrug. The sequence continues at coordinate 553,689 of NW_026599510.1, read as the reverse complement.
GGTGCCTTTCAGCTGCCTACCAAGGTAGGGTAAAAACTATTAAGAGAACTCCTGTCTGGCACCTTCCCCGGTGGAGTTGTGCATGGGGTGTGTTTGGAACATTTTGTCACCGGCCGAGTCCAAAATTCAGCGTTTCCCCATCTCAGCCCAGAAAGCAGGTAGAACAACTTTTGTGCTGCCTTTCAGGTGCCTACCAAGGTAGTGTAAAAACTACCAGGAAAACTCCTGTCTGGCACCTTCCCCGGTGGAGTTGTGCAGGGGGTGTGTTTGGAATATTTTGTCACTGGCCGAGTCCAAAATTCAGCGATTCCCCATCTCAGCCCAGAAAGCAGGTAGAACAACTTTTGTGCTGCCTTTCAGCTCCCTACCAAGGTAGTGTAAAATCTACCAAGAGAACTCCTGTCTGGCACCTTCCCCGGTGGAGTTGTGCAGGGGGTGTGTTTGGAACATTTTGTCACCGGCCGACTCCAAAATTCAGCGGTTCCCCATCTCAGCCCAGAAAGCAGGTAGAACATTTTGTGGTGTCTTTTAGATGCCTACCGGAGCAATGTAAAAACTACCAGGAGAACTCCTGCCTGGCACCTTCCCCGGTATAGTTGTGCAGGGGGTGTCTTTGGAACATTTTGTCACCGGCCGAGTCCAAAATTCAGCGACTCCCCATCTCAGCCCAGAAAGCAGATAGAACAACTTTTGTGGTGTCTTTTAGATGCCTACCAAGGTAGTGTAAAAACTACCAGGAGAACTCCCGTCTGGCACCTTCCCCGGTGGAGTTGTGCAGGGGGTGTGTTTGGAACATTTTGTCACCAGCCGAGTCCAAAATTCAGCGGTTCCCCATCTCAGCCCAGAAAGCAGGTAGAACAACTTTTGTGGTGTCTTTCAGATGCCTACCCGAGCAATGTAAAAACTACCAGGAGAACTCCTGTCTGGCACCTTCCCCGGTGGAGTTGTGCAGGGGGTGTGTTTGGAACATTTTGTCACCGGCCGAGTCCAAAATTCAGCGATTCCCCATCTCAGCCCAGAAAGCAGGTAGAACAACTTTTGTGCTGCCTTTCAGGTGCCTACCAAGGTAGTGTAAAAACTACCAGGAAAACTCCTGTCTGGCACCTTCCCCGGTGGAGTTGTGCAGGGGGTGTGTTTGGAATATTTTGTCACTGGCCGAGTCCAAAATTCAGCGATTCCCCATCTCAGCTCAGAAAGCAGGTAGAACAACTTTTGTGCTGCCTTTCAGCTCCCTACCAAGGTAGTGTAAAATCTACCAAGAGAACTCCTGTCTGGCACCTTCCCCGGTGGAGTTGTGCAGGGGGTGTGTTTGGAACATTTTGTCACCGGCCGACTCCAAAATTCAGCGGTTCCCCATCTCAGCCCAGAAAGCAGGTAGAACATTTTGTGGTGTCTTTTAGATGCCTACCGGAGCAATGTAAAAACTACCAGGAGAACTCCTGCCTGGCACCTTCCCCGGTATAGTTGTGCAGGGGGTGTCTTTGGAACATTTTGTCACCGGCCGAGTCCAAAATTCAGCTGTTCCCCATCTCAGCCCAGAAAGCAGGTAGAACAACTTTTGTGGTGTCTTTTAGATGCCTACCAAGGTAGTGTAAAAACTACCAGGAGAACTCCTGTCTGGCACCTTCCCCGGTGGAGTTGTGCAGGGGGTGTGTTTGGAACATTTTGTCACCGGCCGAGTCCAAAATTCAGCGATTCCCCATCTCAGCCCAGAAAGCAGGTAGAACAACTTTTGTGGTGTCTTTCAGATGCCTACCGGAGCAATGTAAAAACTACCAGGAGAACTCCCGTCTGGCACCTTCCCCGGTGGAGTTGTGCAGGGGGTGTGTTTGGAACATTTTGTCACCAGCCGAGTCCAAAATTCAGCGTTTCCCCATCTCAGCCCAGAAAGCAGGTAGAACAACTTTTGTGGTGTCTTTCAGATGCCTACCAAGGTAGCAATGTAAAAACTACTAAGAGAACTCCTGTCTGGCACCTTCCCCGGTGGAGTTGTGCAGGGGGTGTGTTTGGAACATTTTGTCACCGGCCGAGTCCAAAATTCAGCGGTTCCCCATCTCAGCCCAGAAAGCAGGTAGAACAACTTTTGTGGTGTCTTTCAGATGCCTACCAAGGTAGTGTAAAAACTCTCAAGAGAACTCTTGTCTGGCACCTTCCCCGGTGGAGTTGTGCATGGGGTGTCTTTGGAACATTTTGTCACCGGCCGAGTCCAAAATTCAGCGATTCCCCATCTCAGCCCAGAAAGCAGGTAGAACAACTTTTGTGGTGTCTTTCAGATGCCTACCGGAGCAATGTAAAAACTACCAGGAGAACTCCTGTCTGGCACCTTCCCCGGTGGAGTTGTGCAGGGGGTGTGTTTGGAACATTTTGTCACCAGCCGACTCCAAAATTCAGCTGTTCCCCATCTCAGCCCAGAAAGCAGGTAGAACAACTTTTGTGGTGTCTTTCAGATGCCTACCGGAGCAATGTAAAAACTACCAGGAGAACTCCTGTCTGGCACCTTCCCCGGTGGAGTTGTGCAGGGGGTGTGTTTGGAACCTGTCTGGCACCTTCCCCGGTGGAGTTGTGCATGGGGTGTGTTTGGAACATTTTGTCACCGGCCGAGTCCAAAATTCAGCGATTCCCCATCTCAGCCCAGAAAGCAGATAGAACAACTTTTGTGGTGTCTTTCAGATGCCTACCGGAGCAATGTAAAAACTACCAGGAGAACTCCTGTCTGGCACCTTCCCCGGTGGAGTTGTGCATGGGGTGTGTTTGGAACATTTTGTCACCGGCCGAGTCCAAAATTCAGCCGTTCCCCATCTCAGCCCAGAAAGCAGGTAGAACAACTTTTGTGGTATCTTTTAGATGCCTACCAAGGTAGTGTAAAAACTACTAAGAGAACTCCTGTCTGGCACCTTCCCCGGTGGAGTTGTGCAGGGGGTGTGTTTGGAACATTTTGTCACCGGCCGAGTCCAAAATTCAGCGGTTCCCCATCTCAGCCCAGAAAGCAGGTAGAACAACTTTTGTGGTGTCTTTCAGCTGCCTACCGGAGCAATGTAAAAACTACCAGGAGAACTCCTGTCTGGCACCTTCCCCGGTGGAGTTGTGCAGGGGTTGTGTTTGGAACATTTTGTCACCAGCCGAGTCCAAAAATTCAGCGGTTCCCCATCTCAGCCCAGAAAGCAGGTAGAACAACTTTTGTGGTGTCTTTCAGATGCCTACCGGAGCAATGTAAAAACTACCAGGAGAACTCCTGTCTGGCACCTTCCCCGGTGGAGTTGTGCAGGGGGTGTGTTTGAAACATTTGTCACCAGCCGAGTCCAAAATTCAGCGATTCCCCATCTCAGCCCAGAAAGCAGATAGAACAACTTTTGTTGTGTCTCTTAGATGCCTACCAAGGTAGTGTAAAAACTACCAAGAGAACTCCTGTCTGGCACCTTCCCCGGTGGAGTTGTGCAGGGGGTGTGTTTGGAACATTTTGTCACCAGCCGACTCCAAAATTCAGCTGTACCCCATCTCAGCCCAGAAAGCAGGTAGAACAACTTTTGTGGTGCCTTTCAAATGCCTACCAAGGTAGTGTAGAAACTACCAGGAGAACTCCTGTCTGGCACCTTCCCCGGTGGAGTTGTGCAGGGGGTGTGTTTGGAACATTTTGTCACCGGCCGAGTCCAAAATTCAGCGTTTCCCCATCTCAGCCCAGAAAGCAGGTAGAACAACTTTTGTGGTGTCTTTCAGATGCCTACCAAGGTAGTGTAAAAACTACTAAGAGAACTCCTGTCTGGCACCTTCCCCGGTGGAGTTGTGCAGGGGGTGTGTTTGGAACATTTTGTCACCGGCCGACTCCAAAATTCAGCGGTTCCCCATCTCAGCCCAGAAAGCAGGTAGAACAACTTTTGTGGTGTCTTTTAGATGCCTACCAAGGTAGTGTAAAAACTCTCAAGAGAACTCTTGTCTGGCACCTTCCCCGGTGGAGTTGTGCATGGGGTGTCTTTGGAACATTTTGTCACCAGCCGACTCCAAAATTCAGCGGTTCCCCATCTCAGCCCAGAAAGCAGGTAGAACAACTTTTGTGGTGTCTTTCAGATGCCTACCAGAGCAATGTAAAAACTACCAGGAGAACTCCTGTCTGGCACCTTCCCCGGTGGAGTTGTGCAGGGGGTGTGTTTGGAACATTTTGTCACCAGCCGACTCCAAAATTCAGCTATTCCCCATCTCAGCCCAGAAAGCAGGTAGAACAACTTTTGTGGTGTCTTTCAGATGCCTACCGGAGCAATGTAAAAACTACCAGGAGAACTCCTGTCTGGCACCTTCCCCGGTGGAGTTGTGCAGGGGGTGTGTTTGGAACATTTTGTCACCAGCCGAGTCCAAAATTCAGCGGTTCCCCATCTCAGCCCAGAAAGCAGGTAGAACAACTTTTGTGGTGCCTTTCAAATGCCTACCAAGGTAGTGTAAAAACTACCAAGAGAACTCCTGCCTGGCACCTTCCCCGGTGGAGTTGTGCATGGGGTGTGTTTGGAACATTTTGTCACCGGCCGAGTCCAAAATTCAGCGGTTCCCCATCTCAGCCCAGAAAGCAGGTAGAACAACTTTTGTGGTGCCTTTCAGGTGCCTACCAAGGTAGTGTAAAAACTACCAAGAGAACTCCTGTCTGGCACCTTCCCCGGTGGAGTTGTGCATGGGGTGTGTTTGGAACATTTTGTCACTGGCCGAGTCCAAAATTCAGCGTTTCCCCATCTCAGCCCAGAAAGCAGGTAGAACAACTTTTGTGGTGTCTTTCAGATGCCTACCGGAGCAATGTAAAAACTACCAGGAGAACTCCTGTCTGGCACCTTCCCCGGTGGAGTTGTGCATGGGGTGTGTTTGGAACATTTTGTCACCAGCCGACTCCAAAATTCAGCGGTTCCCCATCTCAGCCCAGAAAGCAGGTAGAACAACTTTTGTGGTGTCTTTCAGATGCCTACCAGAGCAATGTAAAAACTACCAGGAGAACTCCTGTCTGGCACCTTCCCCGGTGGAGTTGTGCAGGGGGTGTGTTTGGAATATTTTGTCACCAGCCGAGTCCAAAATTCAGCGGTTCCCCATCTCAGCCCAGAAAGCAGGTAGAACAACTTTTGTGGTGCCTTTCAAATGCCTACCAAGGTAGTGTAAAAACTACCAAGAGAACTCCTGCCTGGCACCTTCCCCGGTGGAGTTGTGCATGGGGTGTGTTTGGAACATTTTGTCACCGGCCGAGTCCAAAATTCAGCGGTTCCCCATCTCAGCCCAGAAAGCAGGTAGAACAACTTTTGTGGTGTCTTTCAGATGCCTACCAAGGTAGTGTAAAAACTATCAAGAGAACGCTTGTCTGGCACATTCCCCGGTGGAGTTGTGCATGGGGTGTCTTTGGAACATTTTGTCACCGGCCGAGTCCAAAATTCAGCGATTCCCCATCTCAGCCCAGAAAGCAGGTAGAACAACTTTTGTGGTGTCTTTCAGCTGCCTACCGGAGCAATGTAAAAACTACCAGGAGAACTCCTGTCTGGCACCTTCCCCGGTGGAGTTGTGCATGGGGTGTGTTTGGAACATTTTGTCACCAGCCGAGTCCAAAATTCAGCGGTTCCCCATCTCAGCCCACAAAGCAGGTAGAACAACTTTTGTGGTGCCTTTCAGCTGCCTACCAAGGTAGTGTAAAAACTACCAAGAGAACTCCTGCCTGGCACCTTCCCCGGTGGAGTTGTGCATGGGGTGTGTTTGGAACATTTTGTCACCGGCCGAGTCCAAAATTCAGCGGTTCCCCATCTCAGCCCAGAAAGCAGGTAGAACAACTTTTGTGGTGCCTTTCAGGTGCCTACCAAGGTAGTGTAAAAACTACTAAGAGAACTCCTGTCTGGCACCTTCCCCGGTGGAGTTGTGACTGGGGTGTCTTTGGAACATTTTGTCACTGGCCGAGTCCAAAATTCAGCGGTTCCCCATCTCAGCCCAGAAAGCAGGTAGAACAACTTTTGTGGTGTCTTTCAGATGCCTACCGGAGCAATGTAAAAACTACCAGGAGAACTCCTGTCTGGCACCTTCCCCGGTGGAGTTGTGCATGGGGTGTGTTTGGAACATTTTGTCACCAGCCGACTCCAAAATTCAGCGATTCCCCATCTCAGCCCAGAAAGCAGGTAGAACAACTTTTGTGGTGCCTTTCAAATGCCTACCAAGGTAGTGTAAAAACTCTCAAGAGAACTCCTGCCTGGCACCTTCCCCGGTGGAGTTGTGCATGGGGTGTCTTTGGAACATTTTGTCACCGGCCGAGTCCAAAATTCAGCGATTCCCCATCTCAGCCCAGAAAGCAGGTAGAACAACTTTTGTGGTGTCCTTTTGATGCCTACCGGAGCAATGTAAAAACTACCAACAGAGCTCGTCCCTGGCACCTTCGCTAGTGGAGTTGTGCATGGGGTGTGTTCGGAACATTTTGTCACCGGCCGACTCCAAAATTCAGGGATTCCCCATCTCAGCCCAGAAAGCAGGTAGAACAACTTTTGTGGTGTCTTTCAGATGCCTACCGGAGCAATGTAAAAACTACCAGGAGAACTCCTGTCTGGCACCTTCCCCGGTGGAGTTGTGCAGGGGGTGTGTTTGGAACATTTTGTCACCAGCCGACTCCAAAATTCAGCTGTTCCCCATCTCAGCCCAGAAAGCAGGTAGAACAACTTTTGTGGTGTCTTTCAGATGCCTACCGGAGCAATGTAAAAACTAACAAGAGAACGCTTGTCTGGCACCTTCCCCGGTGGAGTTGTGCATGGGGTGTCTTTGGAACATTTTGTCACCAGCCGAGTCCAAAATTCAGCGATTCCCCATCTCAGTCCAGAAAGCAGATAGAACAACTTTTGTGGTGTCTTTCAGATGCCTACCGGAGCAATGTAAAAACTACCAGGAGAACTCCTGTCTGGCACCTTCCCCGGTGGAGTTGTGCATGGGGTGTGTTTGGAACATTTTGTCACCGGCCGACTCCAAAATTCAGCGGTTCCCCATCTCAGCCCAGAAAGCAGGTAGAACAACTTTTGTGGTGTCTTTCAGATGCCTACCGGAGCAATGTAAAAACTACCAGGAGAACTCCTGTCTGACACCTTCCCCGGTGGAGTTGTGCATGGGGTGTGTTTGGAACATTTTGTCACCAGCCGACTCCAAAATTCAGCGGTTCCCCATCTCAGCCCAGAAAGCAGGTAGAACAACTTTTGTGGTGTCCTTTTGATGCCTACCGGAGCAATGTAAAAACTACCAACAGAGCTCGTCCCTGGCACCTTCGCTAGTGGAGTTGTGCATGGGGTGTGTTTGGAACATTTTGTCACCAGCCGACTCCAAAAGTCAGCGGTTCCCCATCTCAGCCCAGAAAGCAGGTAGAACAACTTTTGTGGTGCCTTTCAGCTGCCTACCAAGGTAGTGTAAAAACTATTAAGAGAACTCCTGTCTGGCACCTTCCCCGGTGGAGTTGTGCATGGGGTGTGTTTGGAACATTTTGTCACCGGCCGAGTCCAAAATTCAGCGTTTCCCCATCTCAGCCCAGAAAGCAGGTAGAACAACTTTTGTGCTGCCTTTCAGGTGCCTACCAAGGTAGTGTAAAAACTACCAGGAAAACTCCTGTCTGGCACCTTCCCCGGTGGAGTTGTGCAGGGGGTGTGTTTGGAATATTTTGTCACTGGCCGAGTCCAAAATTCAGCGATTCCCCATCTCAGCCCAGAAAGCAGGTAGAACAACTTTTGTGCTGCCTTTCAGCTCCCTACCAAGGTAGTGTAAAATCTACCAAGAGAACTCCTGTCTGGCACCTTCCCCGGTGGAGTTGTGCAGGGGGTGTGTTTGGAACATTTTGTCACCGGCCGACTCCAAAATTCAGCGGTTCCCCATCTCAGCCCAGAAAGCAGGTAGAACAACTTTTGTGGTGTCTTTTAGATGCCTACCAAGGTAGTGTAAAAACTACCAGGAGAACTCCCGTCTGGCACCTTCCCCGGTGGAGTTGTGCATGGGGTGTGTTTGGAACATTTTGTCACCAGCCGAGTCCAAAATTCAGCGGTTCCCCATCTCAGCCCAGAAAGCAGGTAGAACAACTTTTGTGGTGTCTTTCAGATGCCTACCCGAGCAATGTAAAAACTACCAGGAGAACTCCTGTCTGGCACCTTCCCCGGTGGAGTTGTGCAGGGGCTGAGTTTGGAACATTTTGTCACCGGCCGAGTCCAAAATTCAGCGATTCCCCATCTCAGCCCAGAAAGCAGGTAGAACAACTTTTGTGCTGCCTTTCAGGTGCCTACCAAGGTAGTGTAAAAACTACCAGGAAAACTCCTGTCTGGCACCTTCCCCGGTGGAGTTGTGCAGGGGGTGTGTTTGGAATATTTTGTCACTGGCCGAGTCCAAAATTCAGCGATTCCCCATCTCAGCTCAGAAAGCAGGTAGAACAACTTTTGTGCTGCCTTTCAGCTCCCTACCAAGGTAGTGTAAAATCTACCAAGAGAACTCCTGTCTGGCACCTTCCCCGGTGGAGTTGTGCAGGGGGTGTGTTTGGAACATTTTGTCACCGGCCGACTCCAAAATTCAGCGGTTCCCCATCTCAGCCCAGAAAGCAGGTAGAACATTTTGTGGTGTCTTTTAGATGCCTACCGGAGCAATGTAAAAACTACCAGGAGAACTCCTGCCTGGCACCTTCCCCGGTATAGTTGTGCAGGGGGTGTCTTTGGAACATTTTGTCACCGGCCGAGTCCAAAATTCAGCTGTTCCCCATCTCAGCCCAGAAAGCAGGTAGAACAACTTTTGTGGTGTCTTTCAGATGCCTACCGGAGCAATGTAAAAACTACCAGGAGAACTCCTGTCTGGCACCTTCCCCGGTGGAGTTGTGCAGGGGGTGTGTTTGAAACATTTGTCACCAGCCGAGTCCAAAATTCAGCGATTCCCCATCTCAGCCCAGAAAGCAGGTAGAACAACTTTTGTGGTGCCTTTCAGGTGCCTACCAAGGTAGTGTAAAAACTATTAAGAGAACTCCTGTCTGGCACCTTCCCCGGTGGAGTTGTGCATGGGGTGTCTTTGGAACATTTTGTCACCAGCCGAGTCCAAAATTCAGCGGTTCCCCATCTCAGCCCAGAAAGCAGGTAGAACAACTTTTGTGGTGCCTTTCAGCTCCCGACCAAGGTAGTGTAAATTCTACCAAGAGAACTCCTGTCTGGCACCTTCCCCGGTGGAGTTGTGCAGGGGGTGTGTTTGGAACATTTTGTCACCGGCCGAGTCCAAAATTCAGCGTTTCCCCATCTCAGCCCAGAAAGCAGATAGAACAACTTTTGTTGTGTCTCTTAGATGCCTACCAAGGTAGTGTAAAAACTACCAAGAGAACTCCTGTCTGGCACCTTCCCCGGTGGAGTTGTGCAGGGGGTGTGTTTGGAACATTTTGTCACCAGCCGACTCCAAAATTCAGCTGTACCCCATCTCAGCCCAGAAAGCAGGTAGAACAACTTTTGTGGTGCCTTTCAAATGCCTACCAAGGTAGTGTAGAAACTACCAGGAGAACTCCTGCCTGGCACCTTCCCCGGTGGAGTTGTGCAGGGGGTGTGTTTGGAACATTTTGTCACCAGCCGACTCCAAAATTCAGCTGTTCCCCATCTCAGCCCAGAAAGCAGGTAGAACAACTTTTGTGGTGTCTTTCAGATGCCTACCGGAGCAATGTAAAAACTAACAAGAGAACGCTTGTCTGGCACCTTCCCCGGTGGAGTTGTGCATGGGGTGTCTTTGGAACATTTTGTCACCAGCCGAGTCCAAAATTCAGCGATTCCCCATCTCAGTCCAGAAAGCAGATAGAACAACTTTTGTGGTGTCTTTCAGATGCCTACCGGAGCAATGTAAAAACTACCAGGAGAACTCCTGTCTGGCACCTTCCCCGGTGGAGTTGTGCATGGGGTGTGTTTGGAACATTTTGTCACCGGCCGACTCCAAAATTCAGCGGTTCCCCATCTCAGCCCAGAAAGCAGGTAGAACAACTTTTGTGGTGTCTTTCAGATGCCTACCGGAGCAATGTAAAAACTACCAGGAGAACTCCTGTCTGACACCTTCCCCGGTGGAGTTGTGCATGGGGTGTGTTTGGAACATTTTGTCACCAGCCGACTCCAAAATTCAGCGGTTCCCCATCTCAGCCCAGAAAGCAGGTAGAACAACTTTTGTGGTGTCCTTTTGATGCCTACCGGAGCAATGTAAAAACTACCAACAGAGCTCGTCCCTGGCACCTTCGCTAGTGGAGTTGTGCATGGGGTGTGTTTGGAACATTTTGTCACCAGCCGACTCCAAAAGTCAGCGGTTCCCCATCTCAGCCCAGAAAGCAGGTAGAACAACTTTTGTGGTGCCTTTCAGCTGCCTACCAAGGTAGTGTAAAAACTATTAAGAGAACTCCTGTCTGGCACCTTCCCCGGTGGAGTTGTGCATGGGGTGTGTTTGGAACATTTTGTCACCGGCCGAGTCCAAAATTCAGCGTTTCCCCATCTCAGCCCAGAAAGCAGGTAGAACAACTTTTGTGCTGCCTTTCAGGTGCCTACCAAGGTAGTGTAAAAACTACCAGGAAAACTCCTGTCTGGCACCTTCCCCGGTGGAGTTGTGCAGGGGGTGTGTTTGGAATATTTTGTCACTGGCCGAGTCCAAAATTCAGCGATTCCCCATCTCAGCCCAGAAAGCAGGTAGAACAACTTTTGTGCTGCCTTTCAGCTCCCTACCAAGGTAGTGTAAAATCTACCAAGAGAACTCCTGTCTGGCACCTTCCCCGGTGGAGTTGTGCAGGGGGTGTGTTTGGAACATTTTGTCACCGGCCGACTCCAAAATTCAGCGGTTCCCCATCTCAGCCCAGAAAGCAGGTAGAACAACTTTTGTGGTGTCTTTTAGATGCCTACCAAGGTAGTGTAAAAACTACCAGGAGAACTCCCGTCTGGCACCTTCCCCGGTGGAGTTGTGCATGGGGTGTGTTTGGAACATTTTGTCACCAGCCGAGTCCAAAATTCAGCGGTTCCCCATCTCAGCCCAGAAAGCAGGTAGAACAACTTTTGTGGTGTCTTTCAGATGCCTACCCGAGCAATGTAAAAACTACCAGGAGAACTCCTGTCTGGCACCTTCCCCGGTGGAGTTGTGCAGGGGCTGAGTTTGGAACATTTTGTCACCGGCCGAGTCCAAAATTCAGCGATTCCCCATCTCAGCCCAGAAAGCAGGTAGAACAACTTTTGTGCTGCCTTTCAGCTCCCTACCAAGGTAGTGTAAAAACTACCAGGAAAACTCCTGTCTGGCACCTTCCCCGGTGGAGTTGTGCAGGGGGTGTGTTTGGAATATTTTGTCACTGGCCGAGTCCAAAATTCAGCGATTCCCCATCTCAGCTCAGAAAGCAGGTAGAACAACTTTTGTGCTGCCTTTCAGCTCCCTACCAAGGTAGTGTAAAATCTACCAAGAGAACTCCTGTCTGGCACCTTCCCCGGTGGAGTTGTGCAGGGGGTGTGTTTGGAACATTTTGTCACCGGCCGACTCCAAAATTCAGCGGTTCCCCATCTCAGCCCAGAAAGCAGGTAGAACATTTTGTGGTGTCTTTTAGATGCCTACCGGAGCAATGTAAAAACTACCAGGAGAACTCCTGCCTGGCACCTTCCCCGGTATAGTTGTGCAGGGGGTGTCTTTGGAACATTTTGTCACCGGCCGAGTCCAAAATTCAGCTGTTCCCCATCTCAGCCCAGAAAGCAGGTAGAACAACTTTTGTGGTGTCTTTTAGATGCCTACCGGAGCAATGTAAAAACTACCAGGAGAACTCCTGTCTGGCACCTTCCCCGGTGGAGTTGTGCAGGGGCTGAGTTTGGAACATTTTGTCACCGGCCGAGTCCAAAATTCAGCGATTCCCCATCTCAGCCCAGAAAGCAGGTAGAACAACTTTTGTGCTGCCTTTCAGGTGCCTACCAAGGTAGTGTAAAAACTACCAGGAAAACTCCTGTCTGGCACCTTCCCCGCTGGAGTTGTGCAGGGGGTGTGTTTGGAATATTTTGTCACTGGCCGAGTCCAAAATTCAGCGATTCCCCATCTCAGCTCAGAAAGCAGGTAGAACAACTTTTGTGCTGCCTTTCAGCTCCCTACCAAGGTAGTGTAAAATCTACCAAGAGAACTCCTGTCTGGCACCTTCCCCGGTGGAGTTGTGCAGGGGGTGTGTTTGGAACATTTTGTCACCGGCCGACTCCAAAATTCAGCGGTTCCCCATCTCAGCCCAGAAAGCAGGTAGAACATTTTGTGGTGTCTTTTAGATGCCTACCGGAGCAATGTAAAAACTACCAGGAGAACTCCTGCCTGGCACCTTCCCCGGTATAGTTGTGCAGGGGGTGTCTTTGGAACATTTTGTCACCGGCCGAGTCCAAAATTCAGCGGTTCCCCATCTCAGCCCAGAAAGCAGGTAGAACAACTTTTGTGGTGTCTTTCAGATGCCTACCGGAGCAATGTAAAAACTACCAGGAGAACTCCTGTCTGGCACCTTCCCCGGTGGAGTTGTGCAGGGGGTGTGTTTGAAACATTTGTCACCAGCCGAGTCCAAAATTCAGCGATTCCCCATCTCAGCCCAGAAAGCAGGTAGAACAACTTTTGTGGTGCCTTTCAGGTGCCTACCAAGGTAGTGTAAAAACTATTAAGAGAACTCCTGTCTGGCACCTTCCCCGGTGGAGTTGTGCATGGGGTGTCTTTGGAACATTTTGTCACCAGCCGAGTCCAAAATTCAGCGGTTCCCCATCTCAGCCCAGAAAGCAGGTAGAACAACTTTTGTGGTGCCTTTCAGCTCCCGACCAAGGTAGTGTAAATTCTACCAAGAGAACTCCTGTCTGGCACCTTCCCCGGTGGAGTTGTGCAGGGGGTGTGTTTGGAACATTTTGTCACCGGCCGAGTCCAAAATTCAGCGTTTCCCCATCTCAGCCCAGAAAGCAGATAGAACAACTTTTGTTGTGTCTCTTAGATGCCTACCAAGGTAGTGTAAAAACTACCAAGAGAACTCCTGTCTGGCACCTTCCCCGGTGGAGTTGTGCAGGGGGTGTGTTTGGAACATTTTGTCACCAGCCGACTCCAAAATTCAGCTGTACCCCATCTCAGCCCAGAAAGCAGGTAGAACAACTTTTGTGGTGCCTTTCAAATGCCTACCAAGGTAGTGTAGAAACTACCAGGAGAACTCCTGTCTGGCACCTTCCCCGGTGGAGTTGTGCAGGGGGTGTGTTTGGAACATTTTGTCACCGGCCGAGTCCAAAATTCAGCGTTTCCCCATCTCAGCCCAGAAAGCAGGTAGAACAACTTTTGTGGTGTCTTTCAGATGCCTACCAAGGTAGTGTAAAAACTACTAAGAGAACTCCTGTCTGGCACCTTCCCCGGTGGAGTTGTGCAGGGGGTGTGTTTGGAACATTTTGTCACCGGCCGAGTCCAAAATTCAGCGGTTCCCCATCTCAGCCCAGAAAGCAGGTAGAACAACTTTTGTGGTGTCTTTTAGATGCCTACCAAGGTAGTGTAAAAACTCTCAAGAGAACTCTTGTCTGGCACCTTCCCCGGTGGAGTTGTGCATGGGGTGTCTTTAGAACATTTTGTCACCAGCCGACTCCAAAATTCAGCGGTTCCCCATCTCAGCCCAGAAAGCAGGTAGAACAACTTTTGTGGTGTCTTTCAGATGCCTACCAAGGTAGTGTAAAAACTACCAGGAGAACTCCTGTCTGGCACCTTCCCCGGTGGAGTTGTGCAGGGGGTGTGTTTGGAACATTTTGTCACCAGCCGACTCCAAAATTCAGCTATTCCCCATCTCAGCCCAGAAAGCAGGTAGAACAACTTTTGTGGTGTCTTTCAGATGCCTACCGGAGCAATGTAAAAACTACCAGGAGAACTCCTGTCTGGCACCTTCCCCGGTGGAGTTGTGCAGGGGGTGTGTTTGGAACATTTTGTCACCAGCCGACTCCAAAATTCAGCGGTTCCCCATCTCAGCCCAGAAAGCAGGTAGAACAACTTTTGTGGTGCCTTTCAAATGCCTACCAAGGTAGTGTAAAAACTACCAAGAGAACTCCTGCCTGGCACCTTCCCCGGTGGAGTTGTGCATGGGGTGTGTTTGGAACATTTTGTCACCGGCCGAGTCCAAAATTCAGCGGTTCCCCATCTCAGCCCAGAAAGCAGGTAGAACAACTTTTGTGGTGCCTTTCAGGTGCCTACCAAGGTAGTGTAAAAACTACTAAGAGAACTCCTGTCTGGCACCTTCCCCGGTGGAGTTGTGCATGGGGTGTGTTTGGAACATTTTGTCACTGGCCGAGTCCAAAATTCAGCGTTTCCCCATCTCAGCCCAGAAAGCAGGTAGAACAACTTTTGTGGTGTCTTTCAGATGCCTACCGGAGCAATGTAAAAACTACCAGGAGAACTCCTGTCTGGCACCTTCCCCGGTGGAGTTGTGCATGGGGTGTGTTTGGAACATTTTGTCACCAGCCGACTCCAAAATTCAGCTATTCCCCATCTCAGCCCAGAAAGCAGGTAGAACAACTTTTGTGGTGCCTTTCAGCTGCCTACCAAGGTAGTGTAAAAACTACCAAGAGAACTCCTGCCTGGCACCTTCCCCGGTATAGTTGTGCAGGGGGTGTGTTTGGAACATTTTGTCACCGGCCGACTCCAAAATTCAGCGGTTCCCCATCTCAGCCCAGAAAGCAGGTAGAACAACTTTTGTGGTGCCTTTCAGGTGCCTACCAAGGTAGTGTAAAAACTACTAAGAGAACTCCTGTCTGGCACCTTCCCCGGTGGAGTTGTGACTGGGGTGTCTTTGGAACATTTTGTCACTGGCCGAGTCCAAAATTCAGCGGTTCCCCATCTCAGCCCAGAAAGCAGGTAGAACAACTTTTGTGGTGTCTTTCAGATGCCTACCGGAGCAATGTAAAAACTACTAAGAGAACTCCTGTCTGGCACCTTCCCCGGTGGAGTTGTGCAGGGGGTGTGTTTGGAACATTTTGTCACCGGCCGAGTCCAAAATTCAGCGGTTCCCCATCTCAGCCCAGAAAGCAGGTAGAACAACTTTTGTGGTGCCTTTCAAATGCCTACCAAGGTAGTGTAAAAACTACCAAGAGAACTCCTGCCTGGCACCTTCCCCGGTGGAGTTGTGCATGGGGTGTCTTTGGAACATTTTGTCACCGGCCGAGTCCAAAATTCAGCGATTCCCCATCTCAGCCCAGAAAGCAGGTAGAACAACTTTTGTGGTGTCCTTTTGATGCCTACCGGAGCAATGTAAAAACTACCAACAGAGCTCGTCCCTGGCACCTTCGCTAGTGGAGTTGTGCATGGGGTGTGTTCGGAACATTTTGTCACCGGCCGACTCCAAAATTCAGGGATTCCCCATCTCAGCCCAGAAAGCAGGTAGAACAACTTTTGTGGTGTCTTTCAGCTGCCTACCGGAGCAATGTAAAAACTACCAGGAGAACTCCTGTCTGGCACCTTCCCCGGTGGAGTTGTGCATGGGGTGTGTTTGGAACATTTTGTCACCAGCCGACTCCAAAATTCAGCTGTTCCCCATCTCAGCCCAGAAAGCAGGTAGAACAACTTTTGTGGTGTCTTTCAGATGCCTACCGGAGCAATGTAAAAACTAACAAGAGAACGCTTGTCTGGCACCTTCCCCGGTGGAGTTGTGCATGGGGTGTCTTTGGAACATTTTGTCACCAGCCGACTCCAAAATTCAGCGATTCCCCATCTCAGTCCAGAAAGCAGATAGAACAACTTTTGTGGTGTCTTTCAGATGCCTACCGGAGCAATGTAAAAACTACCAGGAGAACTCCTGTCTGGCACCTTCCCCGGTGGAGTTGTGCATGGGGTGTGTTTGGAACATTTTGTCACCGGCCGAGTCCAAAATTCAGCGGTTCCCCATCTCAGCCCAGAAAGCAGGTAGAACAACTTTTGTGGTGTCTTTCAGATGCCTACCGGAGCAATGTAAAAACTACCAGGAGAACTCCTGTCTGACACCTTCCCCGGTGGAGTTGTGCATGGGGTGTGTTTGGAACATTTTGTCACCAGCCGACTCCAAAATTCAGCGGTTCCCCATCTCAGCCCAGAAAGCAGGTAGAACAACTTTTGTGGTGTCCTTTTGATGCCTACCGGAGCAATGTAAAAACTACCAACAGAGCTCGTCCCTGGCACCTTCGCTAGTGGAGTTGTGCATGGGGTGTGTTTGGAACATTTTGTCACCAGCCGACTCCAAAAGTCAGCGGTTCCCCATCTCAGCCCAGAAAGCAGGTAGAACAACTTTTGTGGTGCCTTTCAGCTGCCTACCAAGGTAGTGTAAAAACTATTAAGAGAACTCCTGTCTGGCACCTTCCCCGGTGGAGTTGTGCATGGGGTGTGTTTGGAACATTTTGTCACCGGCCGAGTCCAAAATTCAGCGATTCCCCATCTCAGCCCAGAAAGCAGGTAGAACAACTTTTGTGCTGCCTTTCAGGTGCCTACCAAGGTAGTGTAAAAACTACCAGGAAAACTCCTGTCTGGCACCTTCCCCGGTGGAGTTGTGCAGGGGGTGTGTTTGGAATATTTTGTCACTGGCCGAGTCCAAAATTCAGCGATTCCCCATCTCAGCCCAGAAAGCAGGTAGAACAACTTTTGTGCTGCCTTTCAGCTCCCTACCAAGGTAGTGTAAAATCTACCAAGAGAACTCCTGTCTGGCACCTTCCCCGGTGGAGTTGTGCAGGGGGTGTGTTTGGAACATTTTGTCACCGGCCGACTCCAAAATTCAGCGGTTCCCCATCTCAGCCCAGAAAGCAGGTAGAACATTTTGTGGTGTCTTTTAGATGCCTACCGGAGCAATGTAAAAACTACCAGGAGAACTCCTGCCTGGCACCTTCCCCGGTATAGTTGTGCAGGGGGTGTCTTTGGAACATTTTGTCACCGGCCGAGTCCAAAATTCAGCTGTTCCCCATCTCAGCCCAGAAAGCAGGTAGAACAACTTTTGTGGTGTCTTTTAGATGCCTACCAAGGTAGTGTAAAAACTACCAGGAGAACTCCTGTCTGGCACCTTCCCCGGTGGAGTTGTGCAGGGGGTGTGTTTGGAACATTTTGTCACCGGCCGAGTCCAAAATTCAGCGATTCCCCATCTCAGCCCAGAAAGCAGGTAGAACAACTTTTGTGCTGCCTTTCAGATGCCTACCGGAGCAATGTAAAAACTACCAGGAGAACTCCTGTCTGGCACCTTCCCCGGTGGAGTTGTGCAGGGGGTGTGTTTGGAACATTTTGTCACCAGCCGAGTCCAAAATTCAGCGGTTCCCCATCTCAGCCCAGAAAGCAGGTAGAACAACTTTTGTGGTGTCTTTCAGATGCCTACCAAGGTAGCAATGTAAAAACTACTAAGAGAACTCCTGTCTGGCACCTTCCCCGGTGGAGTTGTGCAGGGGGTGTGTTTGGAACATTTTGTCACCGGCCGAGTCCAAAATTCAGCGGTTCCCCATCTCAGCCCAGAAAGCAGGTAGAACAACTTTTGTGGTGTCTTTCAGATGCCTACCAAGGTAGTGTAAAAACTCTCAAGAGAACTCTTGTCTGGCACCTTCCCCGGTGGAGTTGTGCATGGGGTGTCTTTGGAACATTTTGTCACCGGCCGAGTCCAAAATTCAGCGATTCCCCATCTCAGCCCAGAAAGCAGATAGAACAACTTTTGTGGTGTCTTTCAGATGCCTACCGGAGCAATGTAAAAACTACCAGGAGAACTCCTGTCTGGCACCTTCCCCGGTGGAGTTGTGCATGGGGTGTGTTTGGAACATTTTGTCACCGGCCGAGTCCAAAATTCAGCGTTTCCCCATCTCAGCCCAGAAAGCAGGTAGAACAACTTTTGTGGTATCTTTTAGATGCCTACCAAGGTAGTGTAAAAACTACTAAGAGAACTCCTGTCTGGCACCTTCCCCGGTGGAGTTGTGCATGGGGTGTGTTTGGAACATTTTGTCACCGGCCGAGTCCAAAATTCAGCGGTTCCCCATCTCAGCCCAGAAAGCAGGTAGAACAACTTTTGTGGTGTCTTTCAGCTGCCTACCGGAGCAATGTAAAAACTACCAGGAGAACTCCTGTCTGGCACCTTCCCCGGTGGAGTTGTGCAGGGGGTGTGTTTGGAACATTTTGTCACCAGCCGAGTCCAAAAATTCAGCGGTTCCCCATCTCAGCCCAGAAAGCAGGTAGAACAACTTTTGTGGTGTCTTTCAGATGCCTACCGGAGCAATGTAAAAACTACCAGGAGAACTCCTGTCTGGCACCTTCCCCGGTGGAGTTGTGCAGGGGGTGTGTTTGAAACATTTGTCACCAGCCGAGTCCAAAATTCAGCGATTCCCCATCTCAGCCCAGAAAGCAGGTAGAACAACTTTTGTGGTGCCTTTCAGCTGCCTACCAAGGTAGTGTAAAAACTATTAAGAGAACTCCTGTCTGGCACCTTCCCCGGTGGAGTTGTGCATGGGGTGTCTTTGGAACATTTTGTCACCAGCCGAGTCCAAAATTCAGCGGTTCCCCATCTCAGCCCAGAAAGCAGGTAGAACAACTTTTCTTGTGCCTTTCAGCTCCCTACCAAGGTAGTGTAAAATCTACCAAGAGAACTCCTGTCTGGCACCTTCCCCGGTGGAGTTGTGCAGGGGGTGTGTTTGGAACATTTTGTCACCGGCCGAGTCCAAAATTCAGCGTTTCCCCATCTCAGCCCAGAAAGCAGATAGAACAACTTTTGTTGTGTCTCTTAGATGCCTACCAAGGTAGTGTAAAAACTACCAAGAGAACTCCTGTCTGGCACCTTCCCCGGTGGAGTTGTGCAGGGGGTGTGTTTGGAACATTTTGTCACCAGCCGACTCCAAAATTCAGCTGTACCCCATCTCAGCCCAGAAAGCAGGTAGAACAACTTTTGTGGTGCCTTTCAAATGCCTACCAAGGTAGTGTAGAAACTACCAGGAGAACTCCTGTCTGGCACCTTCCCCGGTGGAGTTGTGCAGGGGGTGTGTTTGGAACATTTTGTCACCGGCCGAGTCCAAAATTCATCTGTTCCCCATCTCAGCCCAGAAAGCAGGTAGAACAACTTTTGTGGTGTCTTTCAGATGCCTACCAAGGTAGTGTAAAAACTACTAAGAGAACTCCTGTCTGGCACCTTCCCCGGTGGAGTTGTGCAGGGGGTGTGTTTGGAACATTTTGTCACCGGCCGAGTCCAAAATTCAGCGGTTCCCCATCTCAGCCCAGAAAGCAGGTAGAACAACTTTTGTGGTGCCTCTCAAATGCCTACCAAGGTAGTGTAAAAGCTATCAAGAGAACTCCTGCCTGGCACCTTCCCCGGTGGAGTTGTGCATGGGGTGTCTTTGGAACATTTTGTCACCAGCCGACTCCAAAATTCAGCGGTTCCCCATCTCAGCCCAGAAAGCAGGTAGAACAACTTTTGTGGTGTCTTTCAGATGCCTACCAGAGCAATGTAAAAACTACCAGGAGAACTCCTGTCTGGCACCTTCCCCGGTGGAGTTGTGCAGGGGGTGTGTTTGGAACATTTTGTCACCAGCCGACTCCAAAATTCAGCTATTCCCCATCTCAGCCCAGAAAGCAGGTAGAACAACTTTTGTGGTGTCTTTCAGATGCCTACCGGAGCAATGTAAAAACTACCAGGAGAACTCCTGTCTGGCACCTTCCCCGGTGGAGTTGTGCAGGGGGTGTGTTTGGAACATTTTGTCACCAGCCGAGTCCAAAATTCAGCGTTTCCCCATCTCAGCCCAGAAAGGAGGTAGAACAACTTTTGTGGTGTCTTTCAGATGCCTACCAAGGTAGTGTAAAAACTATCAAGAGAACGCTTGTCTGGCACATTCCCCGGTGGAGTTGTGCATGGGGTGTCTTTGGAACATTTTGTCACCGGCCGAGTCCAAAATTCAGCGATTCCCCATCTCAGCCCAGAAAGCAGGTAGAACAACTTTTGTGGTGTCTTTCAGCTGCCTACCGGAGCAATGTAAAAACTACCAGGAGAACTCCTGTCTGGCACCTTCCCCGGTGGAGTTGTGCATGGGGTGTGTTTGGAACATTTTGTCACCAGCCGACTCCAAAATTCAGCGGTTCCCCATCTCAGCCCAGAAAGCAGGTAGAACAACTTTTGTGGTGCCTTTCAGCTGCCTACCAAGGTAGTGTAAAAACTATTAAGAGAACTCCTGCCTGGCACCTTCCCCGGTGGAGTTGTGCATGGGGTGTGTTTGGAACATTTTATCACCGGCCGAGTCCAAAATTCAGCGATTCCCCATCTCAGCCCAGAAAGCAGGTAGAACAACTTTTGTGGTGCCTTTCAGCTGCCTACCAAGGTAGTGTAAAAACTACTAAGAGAACTCCTGTCTGGCACCTTCCCCGGTGGAGTTGTGCATGGGGTGTCTTTGGAACATTTTGTCACCAGCCGACTCCAAAATTCAGCGGTTCCCCATCTCAGCCCAGAAAGCAGGTAGAACAACTTTTGTGGTGTCTTTCAGATGCCTACCGGAGCAATGTAAAAACTACCAGGAGAACTCCTGCCTGGCACCTTCCCCGGTGGAGTTGTGCAGGGGGTGTCTTTGGAACATTTTGTCACCGGCCGACTCCAAAATTCAGCGGTTCCCCATCTCAGCCCAGAAAGCAGGTAGAACATCTTTTGTGGTGTCTTTTAGATGCCTACCGGAGCAATGTAAAAACTACCAGGAGAACTCCTGCCTGGCACCTTCCCCGGTATAGTTGTGCAGGGGGTGTCTTTGGAACATTTTGTCACCGGCCGAGTCCAAAATTCAGCGATTCCCCATCTCAGCCCAGAAAGCAGATAGAACAACTTTTGTGGTGTCTTTCAGATGCCTACCGGAGCAATGTAAAAACTACCAGGAGAACTCCTGTCTGGCACCTTCCCCGGTGGAGTTGTGCATGGGGTGTGTTTGGAACATTTTGTCACCAGCCGACTCCAAAATTCAGCTGTTCCCCATCTCAGCCCAGAAAGCAGGTAGAACAACTTTTGTGGTGTCTTTCAGATGCCTACCGGAGCAATGTAAAAACTACCAGGAGAACTCCTGTCTGGCACCTTCCCCGGTGGAGTTGTGCAGGGGGTGTCTTTGGAACATTTTGTCACCAGCCGAGTCCAAAATTCAGCGTTTCCCCATCTCAGCCCAGAAAGCAGGTAGAACAACTTTTGTGGTGTCTCTTAGATGCCTACCAAGGTAGTGTAAAAACTATCAAGAGAACGCTTGTCTGGCACATTCCCCGGTGGAGTTGTGCATGGGGTGTGTTTGGAACATTTTGTCACCGGCCGAGTCCAAAATTCAGCGATTCCCCATCTCAGCCCAGAAAGCAGGTAGAACAACTTTTGTGGTGTCTTTCAGATGCCTACCGGAGCAATGTAAAAACTACCAGGAGAACTCCTGTCTGGCACCTTCCCCGGTGGAGTTGTGCAGGGGGTGTGTTTGGAACATTTTGTCACCGGCCGAGTCCAAAATTCAGCGATTCCCCATCTCAGCCCAGAAAGCAGGTAGAACAACTTTTGTGGTGTCTTTCAGATGCCTACCAAGGTAGTGTAAAAACTATCAAGAGAACGCTTGTCTGGCACATTCCCCGGTGGAGTTGTGCATGGGGTGTGTTTGGAACATTTTGTCACCGGCCGAGTCCAAAATTCAGCGATTCCCCATCTCAGCCCACAAAGCAGGTAGAACAACTTTTGTGGTGTCTTTCAGCTGCCTACCGGAGCAATGTAAAAACTACCAAGAGAACTCCTGTCTGGCACCTTCCCCGGTGGAGTTGTGCATGGGGTGTGTTTGGAACATTTTGTCACCAGCCGACTCCAAAATTCAGCGGTTCCCCATCTCAGCCCAGAAAGCAGGTAGAACAACTTTTGTGGTGCCTTTCAGCTGCCTACCAAGGTAGTGTAAAAACTATTAAGAGAACTCCTGTCTGGCACCTTCCCCGGTGGAGTTGTGCATGGGGTGTGTTTGGAACATTTTGTCACCGGCCGAGTCCAAAATTCAGCGTTTCCCCATCTCAGCCCAGAAAGCAGGTAGAACATCTCTTGTGGTGTCTTTTAGATGCCTACCGGAGCAATGTAAAAACTACCAGGAGAACTCCTGCCTGGCACCTTCCCCGGTGGAGTTGTGCATGGGGTGTCTTTGGAACATTTTGTCACCAGCCGAGTCCAAAATTCAGCGGTTCCCCATCTCAGCCCAGAAAGCAGGTAGAACAACTTTTGTGGGGTCTTTCAGATGCCTACCGGAGCAATGTAAAAACTACCAGGAGAACTCCTGTCTGGCACCTTCCCCGGTGGAGTTGTGCAGGGGGTGTGTTTGGAACATTTTGTCACCGGCCGACTCCAAAATTCAGCGGTTCCCCATCTCAGCCCACAAAGCAGGTAGAACAACTTTTGTTGTGTCTCTTAGATGCCTACCAAGGTAGTGTAAAAACTACCAAGAGAACTCCTGTCTGGCACCTTCCCCGGTGGAGTTGTGCAGGGGGTGTGTTTGGAACATTTTGTCACCAGCCGACTCCAAAATTCAGCTGTACCCCATCTCAGCCCAGAAAGCAGGTAGAACAACTTTTGTGGTGCCTTTCAAATGCCTACCAAGGTAGTGTAGAAACTACCAGGAAAACTCCTGTCTGGCACCTTCCCCGGTGGAGTTGTGCAGGGGGTGTGTTTGGAACATTTTGTCACCAGCCGAGTCCAAAATTCAGCGTTTCCCCATCTCAGCCCAGAAAGCAGGTAGAACAACTTTTGTGGTGTCTTTCAGATGCCTACCAAGGTAGTGTAAAAACTACTAAGAGAACTCCTGTCTGGCACCTTCCCCGGTGGAGTTGTGCAGGGGGTGTGTTTGGAACATTTTGTCACCGGCCGAGTCCAAAATTCAGCGGTTCCCCATCTCAGCCCAGAAAGCAGGTAGAACAACTTTTGTGGTGTCTTTCAGATGCCTACCAAGGTAGTGTAAAAACTCTCAAGAGAACTCTTGTCTGGCACCTTCCCCGGTGGAGTTGTGCAGGGGGTGTGTTTGGAACATTTTGTCACCAGCCGAGTCCAAAATTCAGCGGTTCCCCATCTCAGCCCAGAAAGCAGGTAGAACAACTTTTGTGGTGTCTTTCAGATGCCTACCAAGGTAGTGTAAAAACTCTCAAGAGAACTCCTGTCTGGCACCTTCCCCGGTGGAGTTGTGCAGGGGGTGTGTTTGGAACATTTCGTCACCAGCCGACTCCAAAATTCAGCTGTTCCCCATCTCAGCCCAGAAAGCAGGTAGAACAACTTTTGTGGTGTCTTTCAGATGCCTACCGGAGCAATGTAAAAACTACCAGGAGAACTCCTGTCTGGCACCTTCCCCGGTGGAGTTGTGCAGGGGGTGTGTTTGGAACATTTTGTCACCAGCCGAGTCCAAAATTCAGCGTTTCCCCATCTCAGCCCAGAAAGCAGGTAGAACAACTTTTGTGGTGTCTTTCAGATGCCTACCAAGGTAGTGTAAAAACTATCAAGAGAACGCTTGTCTGGCACATTCCCCGGTGGAGTTGTGCATGGGGTGTCTTTGGAACATTTTGTCACCGGCCGAGTCCAAAATTCAGCGATTCCCCATCTCAGCCCAGAAAGCAGGTAGAACAACTTTTGTGGTGTCTTTCAGCTGCCTACCGGAGCAATGTAAAAACTACCAGGAGAACTCCTGTCTGGCACCTTCCCCGATGGAGTTGTGCATGGGGTGTGTTTGGAACATTTTATCACCGGCCGAGTCCAAAATTCAGCGATTCCCCATCTCAGCCCAGAAAGCAGGTAGAACAACTTTTGTGGTGCCTTTCAGCTGCCTACCAAGGTAGTGTAAAAACTACTAAGAGAACTCCTGTCTGGCACCTTCCCCGGTGGAGTTGTGCATGGGGTGTCTTTGGAACATTTTGTCACCAGCCGACTCCAAAATTCAGCGGTTCCCCATCTCAGCCCAGAAAGCAGGTAGAACAACTTTTGTGGTGTCTTTCAGATGCCTACCGGAGCAATGTAAAAACTACCAGGAGAACTCCTGTCTGGCACCTTCCCCGGTGGAGTTGTGCATGGGGTGTGTTTGGAACATTTTGTCACCGGCCGAGTCCAAAATTCAGCGGTTCCCCATCTCAGCCCAGAAAGCAGGTAGAACATCTCTTGTGGTGTCTTTTAGATGCCTACCGGAGCAATGTAAAAACTACCAGGAGAACTCCTGCCTGGCACCTTCCCCGGTATAGTTGTGCATGGGGTGTCTTTGGAACATTTTGTCACCAGCCGAGTCCAAAATTCAGCGGTTCCCCATCTCAGCCCAGAAAGCAGGTAGAACAACTTTTGTGGGGTCTTTCAGATGCCTACCGGAGCAATGTAAAAACTACCAGGAGAACTCCTGTCTGGCACCTTCCCCGGTGGAGTTGTGCAGGGGGTGTGTTTGGAACATTTTGTCACCGGCCGACTCCAAAATTCAGTGGTTCCCCATCTCAGCCCACAAAGCAGGTAGAACAACTTTTGTTGTGTCTCTTAGATGCCTACTAAGGTAGTGTAAAAACTACCAAGAGAACTCCTGTCTGGCACCTTCCCCGGTGGAGTTGTGCAGGGGGTGTGTTTGGAACATTTTGTCACCAGCCGACTCCAAAATTCAGCTGTACCCCATCTCAGCCCAGAAAGCAGGTAGAACAACTTTTGTGGTGCCTTTCAAATGCCTACCAAGGTAGTGTAGAAACTACCAGGAAAACTCCTGTCTGGCACCTTCCCCGGTGGAGTTGTGCAGGGGGTGTGTTTGGAACATTTTGTCACCAGCCGAGTCCAAAATTCAGCGTTTCCCCATCTCAGCCCAGAAAGCAGGTAGAACAACTTTTGTGGTGTCTTTCAGATGCCTACCAAGGTAGTGTAAAAACTACTAAGAGAACTCCTGTCTGGCACCTTCCCCGGTGGAGTTGTGCAGGGGGTGTGTTTGGAACATTTTGTCACCGGCCGAGTCCAAAATTCAGCGGTTCCCCATCTCAGCCCAGAAAGCAGGTAGAACAACTTTTGTGGTGTCTTTTAGATGCCTACCAAGGTAGTGTAAAAACTCTCAAGAGAACTCTTGTCTGGCACCTTCCCCGGTGGAGTTGTGCAGGGGGTGTGTTTGGAACATTTTGTCACCAGCCGAGTCCAAAATTCAGCGTTTCCCCATCTCAGCCCAGAAAGCAGGTAGAACAACTTTTGTGGTGTCTTTCAGATGCCTACCAAGGTAGTGTAAAAACTCTCAAGAGAACTCCTGTCTGGCACCTTCCCCGGTGGAGTTGTGCAGGGGGTGTGTTTGGAACATTTCGTCACCAGCCGACTCCAAAAATCAGCTGTTCCCCATCTCAGCCCAGAAAGCAGGTAGAACAACTTTTGTGGTGTCTTTCAGATGCCTACCGGAGCAATGTAAAAACTACCAGGAGAACTCCTGTCTGGCACCTTCCCCGGTGGAGTTGTGCAGGGGGTGTGTTTGGAACATTTTGTCACCAGCCGAGTCCAAAATTCAGCGGTTCCCCATCTCAGCCCAGAAAGCAGGTAGAACAACTTTTGTGGTGTCTTTCAGATGCCTACCAAGGTAGTGTAAAAACTATCAAGAGAACGCTTGTCTGGCACATTCCCCGGTGGAGTTGTGCATGGGGTGTCTTTGGAACATTTTGTCACCGGCCGAGTCCAAAATTCAGCGATTCCCCATCTCAGCCCAGAAAGCAGGTAGAACAACTTTTGTGGTGTCTTTCAGCTGCCTACCGGAGCAATGTAAAAACTACCAGGAGAACTCCTGTCTGGCACCTTCCCCGATGGAGTTGTGCATGGGGTGTGTTTGGAACATTTTGTCACCGGCCGAGTCCAAAATTCAGCGATTCCCCATCTCAGCCCAGAAAGCAGGTAGAACAACTTTTGTGGTGCCTTTCAGCTGCCTACCAAGGTAGTGTAAAAACTACTAAGAGAACTCCTGTCTGGCACCTTCCCCGGTGGAGGTGTGTCTGGGGTGTCTTTGGAACATTTTGTCACCAGCCGACTCCAAAATTCAGCGGTTCCCCATCTCAGCCCAGAAAGCAGGTAGAACAACTTTTGTGGTGTCTTTCAGATGCCTACCGGAGCAATGTAAAAACTACCAGGAGAACTCCTGTCTGGCACCTTCCCCGGTGGAGTTGTGCAGGGGGTGTGTTTGGAACATTTTGTCACCGGCCGACTCCAAAATTCAGCGGTTCCCCATCTCAGCCCAGAAAGCAGGTAGAACATCTCTTGTGGTGTCTTTTAGATGCCTACCGGAGCAATGTAAAAACTACCAGGAGAACTCCTGCCTGGCACCTTCCCCGGTGGAGTTGTGCATGGGGTGTCTTTGGAACATTTTGTCACCAGCCGAGTCCAAAATTCAGCGTTTCCCCATCTCAGCCCAGAAAGCAGGTAGAACAACTTTTGTGGTGTCTCTTAGATGCCTACCAAGGTAGTGTAAAAACTATCAAGAGAACGCTTGTCTGGCACATTCCCCGGTGGAGTTGTGCATGGGGTGTGTTTGGAACATTTTGTCACCGGCCGAGTCCAAAATTCAGCGATTCCCCATCTCAGCCCAGAAAGCAGGTAGAACAACTTTTGTGGTGTCTTTCAGATGCCTACCGGAGCAATGTAAAAACTACCAGGAGAACTCCTGTCTGGCACCTTCCCCGGTGGAGTTGTGCAGGGGGTGTGTTTGGAACATTTTGTCACCGGCCGAGTCCAAAATTCAGCAATTCCCCATCTCAGCCCAGAAAGCAGGTAGAACAACTTTTGTGGTGTCTTTCAGATGCCTACCAAGGTAGTGTAAAAACTATCAAGAGAACGCTTGTCTGGCACATTCCCCGGTGGAGTTGTGCATGGGGTGTCTTTGGAACATTTTGTCACCGGCCGAGTCCAAAATTCAGCGATTCCCCATCTCAGCCCAGAAAGCAGGTAGAACAACTTTTGTGGTGTCTTTCAGCTGCCTACCGGAGCAATGTAAAAACTACCAGGAGAACTCCTGTCTGGCACCTTCCCCGGTGGAGTTGTGCATGGGGTGTCTTTGGAACATTTTGTCACCAGCCGACTCCAAAATTCAGCGGTTCCCCATCTCAGCCCAGAAAGCAGGTAGAACAACTTTTGTGGTGTCTTTCAGATGCCTACCGGAGCAATGTAAAAACTACCAGGAGAACTCCTGTCTGGCACCTTCCCCGGTGGAGTTGTGCAGGGGGTGTGTTTGGAACATTTTGTCACCGGCCGACTCCAAAATTCAGCGGTTCCCCATCTCAGCCCAGAAAGCAGGTAGAACATCTTTTGTGGTGTCTTTTAGATGCCTACCGGAGCAATGTAAAAACTACCAGGAGAACTCCTGCCTGGCACCTTCCCCGGTATAGTTGTGCAGGGGGTGTCTTTGGAACATTTTGTCACCGGCCGAGTCCAAAATTCAGCGATTCCCCATCTCAGCCCAGAAAGCAGGTAGAACAACTTTTGTGGTGTCTTTCAGATGCCTACCGGAGCAATGTAAAAACTACCAGGAGAACTCCTGTCTGGCACCTTCCCCGGTGGAGTTGTGCATGGGGTGTGTTTGGAACATTTTGTCACCAGCCGACTCCAAAATTCAGCTGTTCCCCATCTCAGCCCAGAAAGCAGGTAGAACAACTTTTGTGGTGTCTTTCAGATGCCTACCGGAGCAATGTAAAAACTACCAGGAGAACTCCTGTCTGGCACCTTCCCCGGTGGAGTTGTGCAGGGGGTGTCTTTGGAACATTTTGTCACCAGCCGAGTCCAAAATTCAGCGTTTCCCCATCTCAGCCCAGAAAGCAGGTAGAACAACTTTTGTGGTGTCTCTTAGATGCCTACCAAGGTAGTGTAAAAACTATCAAGAGAACGCTTGTCTGGCACATTCCCCGGTGGAGTTGTGCATGGGGTGTGTTTGGAACATTTTGTCACCGGCCGAGTCCAAAATTCAGCGATTCCCCATCTCAGCCCAGAAAGCAGGTAGAACAACTTTTGTGGTGTCTTTCAGATGCCTACCGGAGCAATGTAAAAACTACCAGGAGAACTCCTGTCTGGCACCTTCCCCGGTGGAGTTGTGCAGGGGGTGTGTTTGGAACATTTTGTCACCGGCCGAGTCCAAAATTCAGCAATTCCCCATCTCAGCCCAGAAAGCAGGTAGAACAACTTTTGTGGTGTCTTTCAGATGCCTACCAAGGTAGTGTAAAAACTATCAAGAGAACGCTTGTCTGGCACCTTCCCCGGTGGAGTTGTGCATGGGGTGTCTTTGGAACATTTTGTCACCGGCCGAGTCCAAAATTCAGCGATTCCCCATCTCAGCCCAGAAAGCAGGTAGAACAACTTTTGTGGTGTCTTTCAGCTGCCTACCGGAGCAATGTAAAAACTACCAGGAGAACTCCTGTCTGGCACCTTCCCCGGTGGAGTTGTGCATGGGGTGTGTTTGGAACATTTTGTCACCAGCCGAGTCCAAAATTCAGCGGTTCCCCATCTCAGCCCAGAAAGCAGGTAGAACAACTTTTGTGGTGCCTTTCAGCTGCCTACCAAGGTAGTGTAAAAACTATTAAGAGAACTCCTGCCTGGCACCTTCCCCGGTGGAGTTGTGCATGGGGTGTGTTTGGAACATTTTGTCACCGGCCGACTCCAAAATTCAGCGTTTCCCCATCTCAGCCCAGAAAGCAGGTAGAGCATCTCTTGTGGTGTCTTTTAGATGCCTACCGGAGCAATGTAAAAACTACCAGGAGAACTCCTGCCTGGCACCTTCCCCGGTATAGTTGTGCATGGGGTGTCTTTGGAACATTTTGTCACCAGCCGAGTCCAAAATTCAGCGGTTCCCCATCTCAGCCCAGAAAGCAGGTAGAACAACTTTTGTGGTGTCTTTTAGATGCCTACCAAGGTAGTGTAAAAACTACCAGGAGAACTCCTGTCTGGCACCTTCCCCGGTGGAGTTGTGCAGGGGGTGTGTTTGGAACATTTTGTCACCGGCCGAGTCCAAAATTCAGCGATTCCCCATCTCAGCCCAGAAAGCAGGTAGAACAACTTTTGTGCTGCCTTTCAGGTGCCTACCAAGGTAGTGTAAAATCTACCAGGAGAACTCTTGTCTGGCACCTTCCCCGGTGGAGTTGTGCATGGGGTGTCTTTGGAACATTTTGTCACCGGCCGAGTCCAAAATTCAGCGGTTCCCCATCTCAGCCCAGAAAGCAGGTAGAACAACTTTTCTTGTGCCTTTCAGCTCCCTACCAAGGTAGTGTAAAATCTACCAAGAGAACTCCTGTCTGGCACCTTCCCCGGTGGAGTTGTGCAGGGGGTGTGTTTGGAACATTTTGTCACCGGCCGAGTCCAAAATTCAGCGATTCCCCATCTCAGCCCAGAAAGCAGGTAGAACAACTTTTGTGGTGTCTTTCAGCTGCCTACCGGAGCAATGTAAAAACTACCAGGAGAACTCCTGTCTGGCACCTTCCCCGGTGGAGTTGTGCATGGGGTGTGTTTGGAACATTTTGTCACCAGCCGACTCCAAAATTCAGCGGTTCCCCATCTCAGCCCAGAAAGCAGGTAGAACAACTTTTGTGGTGCCTCTCAAATGCCTACCAAGGTAGTGTAAAAACTATTAAGAGAACTCCTGCCTGGCACCTTCCCCGGTGGAGTTGTGCATGGGGTGTGTTTGGAACATTTTATCACCGGCCGAGTCCAAAATTCAGCGATTCCCCATCTCAGCCCAGAAAGCAGGTAGAACAACTTTTGTGGTGCCTTTCAGATGCCTACCAAGGTAGTGTAAAAACTACTAAGAGAACTCCTGTCTGGCACCTTCCCCGGTGGAGTTGTGCATGGGGTGTCTTTGGAACATTTTGTCACCGGCCGAGTCCAAAATTCAGCGATTCCCCATCTCAGCCCAGAAAGCAGGTAGAACAACTTTTGTGGTGTCTTTCAGATGCCTACCGGAGCAATGTAAAAACTACCAGGAGAACTCCTGTCTGGCACCTTCCCCGGTGGAGTTGTGCAGGGGGTGTGTTTGGAACATTTTGTCACCGGCCGAGTCCAAAATTCAGCAATTCCCCATCTCAGCCCAGAAAGCAGGTAGAACAACTTTTGTGGTGTCTTTCAGATGCCTACCAAGGTAGTGTAAAAACTATCAAGAGAACGCTTGTCTGGCACCTTCCCCGGTGGAGTTGTGCATGGGGTGTCTTTGGAACATTTTGTCACCGGCCGAGTCCAAAATTCAGCGATTCCCCATCTCAGCCCAGAAAGCAGGTAGAACAACTTTTGTGGTGTCTTTCAGCTGCCTACCGGAGCAATGTAAAAACTACCAGGAGAACTCCTGTCTGGCACCTTCCCCGGTGGAGTTGTGCATGGGGTGTGTTTGGAACATTTTGTCACCAGCCGACTCCAAAATTCAGCGGTTCCCCATCTCAGCCCAGAAAGCAGGTAGAACAACTTTTGTGGTGCCTTTCAGCTGCCTACCAAGGTAGTGTAAAAACTATTAAGAGAACTCCTGCCTGGCACCTTCCCCGGTGGAGTTGTGCATGGGGTGTGTTTGGAACATTTTGTCACCGGCCGACTCCAAAATTCAGCGTTTCCCCATCTCAGCCCAGAAAGCAGGTAGAGCATCTCTTGTGGTGTCTTTTAGATGCCTACCGGAGCAATGTAAAAACTACCAGGAGAACTCCTGCCTGGCACCTTCCCCGGTATAGTTGTGCATGGGGTGTCTTTGGAACATTTTGTCACCAGCCGAGTCCAAAATTCAGCGGTTCCCCATCTCAGCCCAGAAAGCAGGTAGAACAACTTTTGTGGTGTCTTTTAGATGCCTACCAAGGTAGTGTAAAAACTACCAGGAGAACTCCTGTCTGGCACCTTCCCCGGTGGAGTTGTGCAGGGGGTGTGTTTGGAACATTTTGTCACCGGCCGAGTCCAAAATTCAGCGATTCCCCATCTCAGCCCAGAAAGCAGGTAGAACAACTTTTGTGCTGCCTTTCAGGTGCCTACCAAGGTAGTGTAAAATATACCAGGAAAACTCTTGTCTGGCACCTTCCCCGGTGGAGTTGTGCATGGGGTGTCTTTGGAACATTTTGTCACCGGCCGAGTCCAAAATTCAGCGGTTCCCCATCTCAGCCCAGAAAGCAGGTAGAACAACTTTTCTTGTGCCTTTCAGCTCCCTACCAAGGTAGTGTAAAATCTACCAAGAGAACTCCTGTCTGGCACCTTCCCCGGTGGAGTTGTGCAGGGGGTGTGTTTGGAACATTTTGTCACCGGCCGAGTCCAAAATTCAGCGATTCCCCATCTCAGCCCAGAAAGCAGGTAGAACAACTTTTGTGGTGTCTTTCAGCTGCCTACCGGAGCAATGTAAAAACTACCAGGAGAACTCCTGTCTGGCACCTTCCCCGGTGGAGTTGTGCATGGGGTGTGTTTGGAACATTTTGTCACCAGCCGACTCCAAAATTCAGCGGTTCCCCATCTCAGCCCAGAAAGCAGGTAGAACAACTTTTGTGGTGCCTCTCAAATGCCTACCAAGGTAGTGTAAAAACTATTAAGAGAACTCCTGCCTGGCACCTTCCCCGGTGGAGTTGTGCATGGGGTGTGTTTGGAACATTTTATCACCGGCCGAGTCCAAAATTCAGCGATTCCCCATCTCAGCCCAGAAAGCAGGTAGAACAACTTTTGTGGTGCCTTTCAGATGCCTACCAAGGTAGTGTAAAAACTACTAAGAGAACTCCTGTCTGGCACCTTCCCCGGTGGAGTTGTGCATGGGGTGTCTTTGGAACATTTTGTCACCAGCCGACTCCAAAATTCAGCGGTTCCCCATCTCAGCCCAGAAAGCAGGTAGAACAACTTTTGTGGTGTCTTTCAGCTGCCTACCGGAGCAATGTAAAAACTACCAGGAGAACTCCTGTCTGGCACCTTCCGTGGTGGAGTTGTGCAGGGGGTGTGTTTGGAACATTTTGTCACCGGCCGACTCCAAAATTCAGCGGTTCCCCATCTCAGCCCAGAAAGCAGGTAGAACATCTTTTGTGGTGTCTTTTAGATGCCTACCGGAGCAATGTAAAAACTACCAGGAGAACTCCTGCCTGGCACCTTCCCCGGTATAGTTGTGCAGGGGGTGTCTTTGGAACATTTTGTCACCGGCCGAGTCCAAAATTCAGCGATTCCCCATCTCAGCCCAGAAAGCAGATAGAACAACTTTTGTGGTGTCTTTCAGATGCCTACCGGATCAATGTAAAAACTACCAGGAGAACTCCTGTCTGGCACCTTCCCCGGTGGAGTTGTGCATGGGGTGTGTTTGGAACATTTTGTCACCAGCCGACTCCAAAATTCAGCTGTTCCCCATCTCAGCCCAGAAAGCAGGTAGAACAACTTTTGTGGTGTCTTTCAGATGCCTACCGGAGCAATGTAAAAACTACCAGGAGAACTCCTGTCTGGCACCTTCCCCGGTGGAGTTGTGCAGGGGGTGTCTTTGGAACATTTTGTCACCAGCCGAGTCCAAAATTCAGCGTTTCCCCATCTCAGCCCAGAAAGCAGGTAGAACAACTTTTGTGGTGTCTCTTAGATGCCTACCAAGGTAGTGTAAAAACTATCAAGAGAACGCTTGTCTGGCACATTCCCCGGTGGAGTTGTGCATGGGGTGTGTTTGGAACATTTTGTCACCGGCCGAGTCCAAAATTCAGCGATTCCCCATCTCAGCCCAGAAAGCAGGTAGAACAACTTTTGTGGTGTCTTTCAGATGCCTACCGGAGCAATGTAAAAACTACCAGGAGAACTCCTGTCTGGCACCTTCCCCGGTGGAGTTGTGCAGGGGGTGTGTTTGGAACATTTTGTCACCGGCCGAGTCCAAAATTCAGCAATTCCCCATCTCAGCCCAGAAAGCAGGTAGAACAACTTTTGTGGTGTCTTTCAGATGCCTACCAAGGTAGTGTAAAAACTATCAAGAGAACGCTTGTCTGGCACATTCCCCGGTGGAGTTGTGCATGGGGTGTCTTTGGAACATTTTGTCACCGGCCGAGTCCAAAATTCAGCGATTCCCCATCTCAGCCCAGAAAGCAGGTAGAACAACTTTTGTGGTGTCTTTCAGCTGCCTACCGGAGCAATGTAAAAACTACCAGGAGAACTCCTGTCTGGCACCTTCCCCGGTGGAGTTGTGCATGGGGTGTCTTTGGAACATTTTGTCACCAGCCGACTCCAAAATTCAGCGGTTCCCCATCTCAGCCCAGAAAGCAGGTAGAACAACTTTTGTGGTGTCTTTCAGATGCCTACCGGAGCAATGTAAAAACTACCAGGAGAACTCCTGTCTGGCACCTTCCCCGGTGGAGTTGTGCAGGGGGTGTGTTTGGAACATTTTGTCACCGGCCGACTCCAAAATTCAGCGGTTCCCCATCTCAGCCCAGAAAGCAGGTAGAACATCTTTTGTGGTGTCTTTTAGATGCCTACCGGAGCAATGTAAAAACTACCAGGAGAACTCCTGCCTGGCACCTTCCCCGGTATAGTTGTGCAGGGGGTGTCTTTGGAACATTTTGTCACCGGCCGAGTCCAAAATTCAGCGATTCCCCATCTCAGCCCAGAAAGCAGGTAGAACAACTTTTGTGGTGTCTTTCAGATGCCTACCGGAGCAATGTAAAAACTACCAGGAGAACTCCTGTCTGGCACCTTCCCCGGTGGAGTTGTGCATGGGGTGTGTTTGGAACATTTTGTCACCAGCCGACTCCAAAATTCAGCTGTTCCCCATCTCAGCCCAGAAAGCAGGTAGAACAACTTTTGTGGTGTCTTTCAGATGCCTACCGGAGCAATGTAAAAACTACCAGGAGAACTCCTGTCTGGCACCTTCCCCGGTGGAGTTGTGCAGGGGGTGTCTTTGGAACATTTTGTCACCAGCCGAGTCCAAAATTCAGCGTTTCCCCATCTCAGCCCAGAAAGCAGGTAGAACAACTTTTGTGGTGTCTCTTAGATGCCTACCAAGGTAGTGTAAAAACTATCAAGAGAACGCTTGTCTGGCACATTCCCCGGTGGAGTTGTGCATGGGGTGTGTTTGGAACATTTTGTCACCGGCCGAGTCCAAAATTCAGCGATTCCCCATCTCAGCCCAGAAAGCAGGTAGAACAACTTTTGTGGTGTCTTTCAGATGCCTACCGGAGCAATGTAAAAACTACCAGGAGAACTCCTGTCTGGCACCTTCCCCGGTGGAGTTGTGCAGGGGGTGTGTTTGGAACATTTTGTCACCGGCCGAGTCCAAAATTCAGCAATTCCCCATCTCAGCCCAGAAAGCAGGTAGAACAACTTTTGTGGTGTCTTTCAGATGCCTACCAAGGTAGTGTAAAAACTATCAAGAGAACGCTTGTCTGGCACCTTCCCCGGTGGAGTTGTGCATGGGGTGTCTTTGGAACATTTTGTCACCGGCCGAGTCCAAAATTCAGCGATTCCCCATCTCAGCCCAGAAAGCAGGTAGAACAACTTTTGTGGTGTCTTTCAGCTGCCTACCGGAGCAATGTAAAAACTACCAGGAGAACTCCTGTCTGGCACCTTCCCCGGTGGAGTTGTGCATGGGGTGTGTTTGGAACATTTTGTCACCAGCCGACTCCAAAATTCAGCGGTTCCCCATCTCAGCCCAGAAAGCAGGTAGAACAACTTTTGTGGTGCCTTTCAGCTGCCTACCAAGGTAGTGTAAAAACTATTAAGAGAACTCCTGCCTGGCACCTTCCCCGGTGGAGTTGTGCATGGGGTGTGTTTGGAACATTTTGTCACCGGCCGACTCCAAAATTCAGCGTTTCCCCATCTCAGCCCAGAAAGCAGGTAGAGCATCTCTTGTGGTGTCTTTTAGATGCCTACCGGAGCAATGTAAAAACTACCAGGAGAACTCCTGCCTGGCACCTTCCCCGGTATAGTTGTGCATGGGGTGTCTTTGGAACATTTTGTCACCAGCCGAGTCCAAAATTCAGCGGTTCCCCATCTCAGCCCAGAAAGCAGGTAGAACAACTTTTGTGGTGTCTTTTAGATGCCTACCAAGGTAGTGTAAAAACTACCAGGAGAACTCCTGTCTGGCACCTTCCCCGGTGGAGTTGTGCAGGGGGTGTGTTTGGAACATTTTGTCACCGGCCGAGTCCAAAATTCAGCGATTCCCCATCTCAGCCCAGAAAGCAGGTAGAACAACTTTTGTGCTGCCTTTCAGGTGCCTACCAAGGTAGTGTAAAATCTACCAGGAGAACTCTTGTCTGGCACCTTCCCCGGTGGAGTTGTGCATGGGGTGTCTTTGGAACATTTTGTCACCGGCCGAGTCCAAAATTCAGCGGTTCCCCATCTCAGCCCAGAAAGCAGGTAGAACAACTTTTCTTGTGCCTTTCAGCTCCCTACCAAGGTAGTGTAAAATCTACCAAGAGAACTCCTGTCTGGCACCTTCCCCGGTGGAGTTGTGCAGGGGGTGTGTTTGGAACATTTTGTCACCGGCCGAGTCCAAAATTCAGCGATTCCCCATCTCAGCCCAGAAAGCAGGTAGAACAACTTTTGTGGTGTCTTTCAGCTGCCTACCGGAGCAATGTAAAAACTACCAGGAGAACTCCTGTCTGGCACCTTCCCCGGTGGAGTTGTGCATGGGGTGTGTTTGGAACATTTTGTCACCAGCCGACTCCAAAATTCAGCGGTTCCCCATCTCAGCCCAGAAAGCAGGTAGAACAACTTTTGTGGTGCCTTTCAAATGCCTACCAAGGTAGTGTAAAAACTATTAAGAGAACTCCTGCCTGGCACCTTCCCCGGTGGAGTTGTGCATGGGGTGTGTTTGGAACATTTTATCACCGGCCGAGTCCAAAATTCAGCGATTCCCCATCTCAGCCCAGAAAGCAGGTAGAACAACTTTTGTGGTGCCTTTCAGATGCCTACCAAGGTAGTGTAAAAACTACTAAGAGAACTCCTGTCTGGCACCTTCCCCGGTGGAGTTGTGCATGGGGTGTCTTTGGAACATTTTGTCACCAGCCGACTCCAAAATTCAGCGGTTCCCCATCTCAGCCCAGAAAGCAGGTAGAACAACTTTTGTGGTGTCTTTCAGATGCCTACCGGAGCAATGTAAAAACTACCAGGAGAACTCCTGTCTGGCACCTTCCGTGGTGGAGTTGTGCAGGGGGTGTGTTTGGAACATTTTGTCACCGGCCGACTCCAAAATTCAGCGGTTCCCCATCTCAGCCCAGAAAGCAGGTAGAACATCTTTTGTGGTGTCTTTTAGATGCCTACCGGAGCAATGTAAAAACTACCAGGAGAACTCCTGCCTGGCACCTTCCCCGGTATAGTTGTGCAGGGGGTGTCTTTGGAACATTTTGTCACCGGCCGAGTCCAAAATTCAGCGATTCCCCATCTCAGCCCAGAAAGCAGATAGAACAACTTTTGTGGTGTCTTTCAGATGCCTACCGGATCAATGTAAAAACTACCAGGAGAACTCCTGTCTGGCACCTTCCCCGGTGGAGTTGTGCATGGGGTGTGTTTGGAACATTTTGTCACCAGCCGACTCCAAAATTCAGCTGTTCCCCATCTCAGCCCAGAAAGCAGGTAGAACAACTTTTGTGGTGTCTTTCAGATGCCTACCGGAGCAATGTAAAAACTACCAGGAGAACTCCTGTCTGGCACCTTCCCCGGTGGAGTTGTGCAGGGGGTGTCTTTGGAACATTTTGTCACCAGCCGAGTCCAAAATTCAGCGTTTCCCCATCTCAGCCCAGAAAGCAGGTAGAACAACTTTTGTGGTGTCTCTTAGATGCCTACCAAGGTAGTGTAAAAACTATCAAGAGAACGCTTGTCTGGCACATTCCCCGGTGGAGTTGTGCATGGGGTGTGTTTGGAACATTTTGTCACCGGCCGAGTCCAAAATTCAGCGGTTCCCCATCTCAGCCCAGAAAGCAGGTAGAACAACTTTTGTGGTGTCTTTCAGATGCCTACCGGAGCAATGTAAAAACTACCAGGAGAACTCCTGCCTGGCACCTTCCCCGGTGGAGTTGTGCATGGGGTGTGTTTGGAACATTTTGTCACCGGCCGACTCCAAAATTCAGCGGTTCCCCATCTCAGCCCAGAAAGCAGGTAGAACAACTTTTGTGGTGTCTTTCAGATGCCTACCAAGGTAGTGTAAAAACTATCAAGAGAACGCTTGTCTGGCACCTTCCCCGGTGGAGTTGTGCATGGGGTGTCTTTGGAACATTTTGTCACCGGCCGAGTCCAAAATTCAGCGATTCCCCATCTCAGCCCAGAAAGCAGGTAGAACAACTTTTGTGGTGTCTTTCAGCTGCCTACCGGAGCAATGTAAAAACTACCAGGAGAACTCCTGTCTGGCACCTTCCCCGGTGGAGTTGTGCATGGGGTGTGTTTGGAACATTTTGTCACCAGCCGACTCCAAAATTCAGCGGTTCCCCATCTCAGCCCAGAAAGCAGGTAGAACAACTTTTGTGGTGCCTTTCAGCTGCCTACCAAGGTAGTGTAAAAACTATTAAGAGAACTCCTGCCTGGCACCTTCCCCGGTGGAGTTGTGCATGGGGTGTGTTTGGAACATTTTGTCACCGGCCGACTCCAAAATTCAGCGTTTCCCCATCTCAGCCCAGAAAGCAGGTAGAGCATCTCTTGTGGTGTCTTTTAGATGCCTACCGGAGCAATGTAAAAACTACCAGGAGAACTCCTGCCTGGCACCTTCCCCGGTATAGTTGTGCATGGGGTGTCTTTGGAACATTTTGTCACCAGCCGAGTCCAAAATTCAGCGGTTCCCCATCTCAGCCCAGAAAGCAGGTAGAACAACTTTTGTGGTGTCTTTTAGATGCCTACCAAGGTAGTGTAAAAACTACTAAGAGAACGCTTGTCTGGCACCTTCCCCGGTGGAGTTGTGCAGGGGGTGTGTTTGGAACATTTTGTCACCGGCCGAGTCCAAAATTCAGCGATTCCCCATCTCAGCCCAGAAAGCAGGTAGAACAACTTTTGTGCTGCCTTTCAGGTGCCTACCAAGGTAGTGTAAAATCTACCAGGAGAACTCTTGTCTGGCACCTTCCCCGGTGGAGTTGTGCATGGGGTGTCTTTGGAACATTTTGTCACCGGCCGAGTCCAAAATTCAGCGGTTCCCCATCTCAGC
Source organism: Falco cherrug (assembly GCF_023634085.1). Taxonomy (NCBI): domain Eukaryota; kingdom Metazoa; phylum Chordata; class Aves; order Falconiformes; family Falconidae; genus Falco; species Falco cherrug. Next base: position 515,743 of record NW_026599510.1, on the reverse strand, counting down.
CCAGAAAGCAGGTAGAACAACTTTTCTTGTGCCTTTCAGCTCCCTACCAAGGTAGTGTAAAATCTACCAAGAGAACTCCTGTCTGGCACCTTCCCCGGTGGAGTTGTGCAGGGGGTGTGTTTGGAACATTTTGTCACCGGCCGAGTCCAAAATTCAGCGATTCCCCATCTCAGCCCAGAAAGCAGGTAGAACAACTTTTGTGGTGTCTTTCAGCTGCCTACCGGAGCAATGTAAAAACTACCAGGAGAACTCCTGTCTGGCACCTTCCCCGGTGGAGTTGTGCATGGGGTGTGTTTGGAACATTTTGTCACCAGCCGACTCCAAAATTCAGCGGTTCCCCATCTCAGCCCAGAAAGCAGGTAGAACAACTTTTGTGGTGCCTCTCAAATGCCTACCAAGGTAGTGTAAAAACTATTAAGAGAACTCCTGCCTGGCACCTTCCCCGGTGGAGTTGTGCATGGGGTGTGTTTGGAACATTTTATCACCGGCCGAGTCCAAAATTCAGCGATTCCCCATCTCAGCCCAGAAAGCAGGTAGAACAACTTTTGTGGTGCCTTTCAGCTGCCTACCAAGGTAGTGTAAAAACTACTAAGAGAACTCCTGTCTGGCACCTTCCCCGGTGGAGTTGTGCATGGGGTGTGTTTGGAACATTTTGTCACCAGCCGAGTCCAAAATTCAGCGGTTCCCCATCTCAGCCCAGAAAGCAGGTAGAACAACTTTTGTGGTGTCTTTCAGATGCCTACCGGAGCAATGTAAAAACTACCAGGAGAACTCCTGTCTGGCACCTTCCGTGGTGGAGTTGTGCAGGGGGTGTGTTTGGAACATTTTGTCACCGGCCGACTCCAAAATTCAGCGGTTCCCCATCTCAGCCCAGAAAGCAGGTAGAACATCTTTTGTGGTGTCTTTTAGATGCCTACCGGAGCAATGTAAAAACTACCAGGAGAACTCCTGCCTGGCACCTTCCCCGGTATAGTTGTGCAGGGGGTGTCTTTGGAACATTTTGTCACCGGCCGAGTCCAAAATTCAGCGATTCCCCATCTCAGCCCAGAAAGCAGATAGAACAACTTTTGTTGTGTCTTTCAGATGCCTACCGGATCAATGTAAAAACTACCAGGAGAACTCCTGTCTGGCACCTTCCCCGGTGGAGTTGTGCATGGGGTGTGTTTGGAACATTTTGTCACCAGCCGACTCCAAAATTCAGCTGTTCCCCATCTCAGCCCAGAAAGCAGGTAGAACAACTTTTGTGGTGTCTTTCAGATGCCTACCGGAGCAATGTAAAAACTACCAGGAGAACTCCTGTCTGGCACCTTCCCCGGTGGAGTTGTGCAGGGGGTGTCTTTGGAACATTTTGTCACCAGCCGAGTCCAAAATTCAGCGTTTCCCCATCTCAGCCCAGAAAGCAGGTAGAACAACTTTTGTGGTGTCTCTTAGATGCCTACCAAGGTAGTGTAAAAACTATCAAGAGAACGCTTGTCTGGCACATTCCCCGGTGGAGTTGTGCATGGGGTGTGTTTGGAACATTTTGTCACCGGCCGAGTCCAAAATTCAGCGATTCCCCATCTCAGCCCAGAAAGCAGGTAGAACAACTTTTGTGGTGTCTTTCAGATGCCTACCGGAGCAATGTAAAAACTACCAGGAGAACTCCTGTCTGGCACCTTCCCCGGTGGAGTTGTGCAGGGGGTGTGTTTGGAACATTTTGTCACCGGCCGAGTCCAAAATTCAGCGATTCCCCATCTCAGCCCAGAAAGCAGGTAGAACAACTTTTGTGGTGTCTTTCAGATGCCTACCAAGGTAGTGTAAAAACTATCAAGAGAACGCTTGTCTGGCACCTTCCCCGGTGGAGTTGTGCATGGGGTGTCTTTGGAACATTTTCTCACCGGCCGAGTCCAAAATTCAGCGATTCCCCATCTCAGCCCAGAAAGCAGGTAGAACAACTTTTGTGGTGTCTTTCAGCTGCCTACCGGAGCAATGTAAAAACTACCAGGAGAACTCCTGTCTGGCACCTTCCCCGGTGGAGTTGTGCATGGGGTGTGTTTGGAACATTTTGTCACCAGCCGACTCCAAAATTCAGCGGTTCCCCATCTCAGCCCAGAAAGCAGGTAGAACAACTTTTGTGGTGCCTTTCAGCTGCCTACCAAGGTAGTGTAAAAACTATTAAGAGAACTCCTGTCTGGCACCTTCCCCGGTGGAGTTGTGCATGGGGTGTCTTTGGAACATTTTGTCACCAGCCGACTCCAAAATTCAGCGGTTCCCCATCTCAGCCCAGAAAGCAGGTAGAACAACTTTTGTGGTGTCTTTCAGATGCCTACCGGAGCAATGTAAAAACTACCAGGAGAACTCCTGTCTGGCACCTTCCGTGGTGGAGTTGTGCAGGGGGTGTGTTTGGAACATTTTGTCACCGGCCGACTCCAAAATTCAGCGGTTCCCCATCTCAGCCCAGAAAGCAGGTAGAACATCTTTTGTGGTGTCTTTTAGATGCCTACCGGAGCAATGTAAAAACTACCAGGAGAACTCCTGCCTGGCACCTTCCCCGGTATAGTTGTGCAGGGGGTGTCTTTGGAACATTTTGTCACCGGCCGAGTCCAAAATTCAGCGATTCCCCATCTCAGCCCAGAAAGCAGATAGAACAACTTTTGTGGTGTCTTTCAGATGCCTACCGGATCAATGTAAAAACTACCAGGAGAACTCCTGTCTGGCACCTTCCCCGGTGGAGTTGTGCATGGGGTGTGTTTGGAACATTTTGTCACCAGCCGACTCCAAAATTCAGCTGTTCCCCATCTCAGCCCAGAAAGCAGGTAGAACAACTTTTGTGGTGTCTTTCAGATGCCTACCGGAGCAATGTAAAAACTACCAGGAGAACTCCTGTCTGGCACCTTCCCCGGTGGAGTTGTGCAGGGGGTGTCTTTGGAACATTTTGTCACCAGCCGAGTCCAAAATTCAGCGTTTCCCCATCTCAGCCCAGAAAGCAGGTAGAACAACTTTTGTGGTGTCTCTTAGATGCCTACCAAGGTAGTGTAAAAACTATCAAGAGAACGCTTGTCTGGCACATTCCCCGGTGGAGTTGTGCATGGGGTGTGTTTGGAACATTTTGTCACCGGCCGAGTCCAAAATTCAGCGATTCCCCATCTCAGCCCAGAAAGCAGGTAGAACAACTTTTGTGGTGTCTTTCAGATGCCTACCGGAGCAATGTAAAAACTACCAGGAGAACTCCTGTCTGGCACCTTCCCCGGTGGAGTTGTGCAGGGGGTGTGTTTGGAACATTTTGTCACCGGCCGAGTCCAAAATTCAGCGATTCCCCATCTCAGCCCAGAAAGCAGGTAGAACAACTTTTGTGGTGTCTTTCAGATGCCTACCAAGGTAGTGTAAAAACTATCAAGAGAACGCTTGTCTGGCACCTTCCCCGGTGGAGTTGTGCATGGGGTGTCTTTGGAACATTTTGTCACCGGCCGAGTCCAAAATTCAGCGATTCCCCATCTCAGCCCAGAAAGCAGGTAGAACAACTTTTGTGGTGTCTTTCAGCTGCCTACCGGAGCAATGTAAAAACTACCAGGAGAACTCCTGTCTGGCACCTTCCCCGGTGGAGTTGTGCATGGGGTGTGTTTGGAACATTTTGTCACCAGCCGACTCCAAAATTCAGCGGTTCCCCATCTCAGCCCAGAAAGCAGGTAGAACAACTTTTGTGGTGCCTTTCAGCTGCCTACCAAGGTAGTGTAAAAACTATTAAGAGAACTCCTGCCTGGCACCTTCCCCGGTGGAGTTGTGCATGGGGTGTGTTTGGAACATTTTGTCACCGGCCGACTCCAAAATTCAGCGTTTCCCCATCTCAGCCCAGAAAGCAGGTAGAGCATCTCTTGTGGTGTCTTTTAGATGCCTACCGGAGCAATGTAAAAACTACCAGGAGAACTCCTGCCTGGCACCTTCCCCGGTATAGTTGTGCATGGGGTGTCTTTGGAACATTTTGTCACCAGCCGAGTCCAAAATTCAGCGATTCCCCATCTCAGCCCAGAAAGCAGGTAGAACAACTTTTGTGGTGTCTTTTAGATGCCTACCAAGGTAGTGTAAAAACTACCAGGAGAACTCCTGTCTGGCACCTTCCCCGGTGGAGTTGTGCAGGGGGTGTGTTTGGAACATTTTGTCACCGGCCGAGTCCAAAATTCAGCGATTCCCCATCTCAGCCCAGAAAGCAGGTAGAACAACTTTTGTGCTGCCTTTCAGGTGCCTACCAAGGTAGTGTAAAATCTACCAGGAGAACTCTTGTCTGGCACCTTCCCCGGTGGAGTTGTGCATGGGGTGTCTTTGGAACATTTTGTCACCGGCCGAGTCCAAAATTCAGCGGTTCCCCATCTCAGCCCAGAAAGCAGGTAGAACAACTTTTCTTGTGCCTTTCAGCTCCCTACCAAGGTAGTGTAAAATCTACCAAGAGAACTCCTGCCTGGCACCTTCCCCGGTGGAGTTGTGCATGGGGGTGTGTTTGGAACATTTTGTCACCGGCCGAGTCCAAAATTCAGCGGTTCCCCATCTCAGCCCAGAAAGCAGGTAGAACAACTTTTGTGGTGTCTTTCAGATGCCTACCGGAGCAATGTAAAAACTACCAGGAGAACTCCTGTCTGGCACCTTCCCCGGTGGAGTTGTGCATGGGGTGTGTTTGGAACATTTTGTCACCGGCCGACTCCAAAATTCAGCGGTTCCCCATCTCAGCCCAGAAAGCAGATAGAACAACTTTTGTTGTGTCTCTTAGATGCCTACCAAGGTAGTGTAAAAACTACCAAGAGAACTCCTGTCTGGCACCTTCCCCGGTGGAGTTGTGCAGGGGGTGTGTTTGGAACATTTTGTCACCAGCCGACTCCAAAATTCAGCTGTTCCCCATCTCAGCCCAGAAAGCAGGTAGAACAACTTTTGTGGTGTCTTTCAGATGCCTACCGGAGCAATGTAAAAACTACCAGGAGAACTCCTGTCTGGCACCTTCCCCGGTATAGTTGTGCAGGGGGTGTCTTTGGAACATTTTGTCACCGGCCGAGTCCAAAATTCAGCGATTCCCCATCTCAGCCCAGAAAGCAGATAGAACAACTTTTGTGCTGCCTTTCAGCTCCCTACCAAGGTAGTGTAAAATCTACCAAGAGAACTCCTGTCTGGCACCTTCCCCGGTGGAGTTGTGCAGGGGGTGTGTTTGGAACATTTTGTCACCGGCCGACTCCAAAATTCAGCGGTTCCCCATCTCAGCCCAGAAAGCAGGTAGAACATTTTGTGGTGTCTTTTAGATGCCTACCGGAGCAATGTAAAAACTACCAGGAGAACTCCTGCCTGGCACCTTCCCCGGTATAGTTGTGCAGGGGGTGTCTTTGGAACATTTTGTCACCGGCCGAGTCCAAAATTCAGCTGTTCCCCATCTCAGCCCAGAAAGCAGGTAGAACAACTTTTGTGCTGCCTTTCAGCTCCCTACCAAGGTAGTGTAAAATCTACCAAGAGAACTCCTGTCTGGCACCTTCCCCGGTGGAGTTGTGCAGGGGGTGTGTTTGGAACATTTTGTCACCGGCCGAGTCCAAAATTCAGCGGTTCCCCATCTCAGCCCAGAAAGCAGGTAGAACAACTTTTGTGGTGTCTTTTAGATGCCTACCAAGGTAGTGTAAAAAGTACCAGGAGAACTCCTGTCTGGCACCTTCCCCGGTGGAGTTGTGCAGGGGGTGTGTTTGGAACATTTTGTCACCGGCCGAGTCCAAAATTCAGCGATTCCCCATCTCAGCCCAGAAAGCAGGTAGAACAACTTTTGTGCTGCCTTTCAGATGCCTACCAAGGTAGTGTAAAATCTACCAGGAGAACTCTTGTCTGGCACCTTCCCCGGTGGAGTTGTGCATGGGGTGTCTTTGGAACATTTTGTCACCGGCCGAGTCCAAAATTCAGCGGTTCCCCATCTCAGCCCAGAAAGCAGGTAGAACAACTTTTCTTGTGCCTTTCAGCTCCCTACCAAGGTAGTGTAAAATCTACCAAGAGAACTCCTGCCTGGCACCTTCCCCGGTGGAGTTGTGCATGGGGGTGTGTTTGGAACATTTTGTCACCGGCCGAGTCCAAAATTCAGCGGTTCCCCATCTCAGCCCAGAAAGCAGGTAGAACAACTTTTGTGGTGTCTTTCAGATGCCTACCGGAGCAATGTAAAAACTACCAGGAGAACTCCTGTCTGGCACCTTCCCCGGTGGAGTTGTGCATGGGGTGTGTTTGGAACATTTTGTCACCGGCCGACTCCAAAATTCAGCGGTTCCCCATCTCAGCCCAGAAAGCAGATAGAACAACTTTTGTTGTGTCTCTTAGATGCCTACCAAGGTAGTGTAAAAACTACCAAGAGAACTCCTGTCTGGCACCTTCCCCGGTGGAGTTGTGCAGGGGGTGTGTTTGGAACATTTTGTCACCAGCCGACTCCAAAATTCAGCTGTTCCCCATCTCAGCCCAGAAAGCAGGTAGAACAACTTTTGTGGTGTCTTTCAGATGCCTACCGGAGCAATGTAAAAACTACCAGGAGAACTCCTGTCTGGCACCTTCCCCGGTATAGTTGTGCAGGGGGTGTCTTTGGAACATTTTGTCACCGGCCGAGTCCAAAATTCAGCGATTCCCCATCTCAGCCCAGAAAGCAGATAGAACAACTTTTGTGCTGCCTTTCAGCTCCCTACCAAGGTAGTGTAAAATCTACCAAGAGAACTCCTGTCTGGCACCTTCCCCGGTGGAGTTGTGCAGGGGGTGTGTTTGGAACATTTTGTCACCGGCCGACTCCAAAATTCAGCGGTTCCCCATCTCAGCCCAGAAAGCAGGTAGAACATTTTGTGGTGTCTTTTAGATGCCTACCGGAGCAATGTAAAAACTACCAGGAGAACTCCTGCCTGGCACCTTCCCCGGTATAGTTGTGCAGGGGGTGTCTTTGGAACATTTTGTCACCGGCCGAGTCCAAAATTCAGCTGTTCCCCATCTCAGCCCAGAAAGCAGGTAGAACAACTTTTGTGCTGCCTTTCAGCTCCCTACCAAGGTAGTGTAAAATCTACCAAGAGAACTCCTGTCTGGCACCTTCCCCGGTGGAGTTGTGCAGGGGGTGTGTTTGGAACATTTTGTCACCGGCCGAGTCCAAAATTCAGCGGTTCCCCATCTCAGCCCAGAAAGCAGGTAGAACAACTTTTGTGGTGTCTTTTAGATGCCTACCAAGGTAGTGTAAAAAGTACCAGGAGAACTCCTGTCTGGCACCTTCCCCGGTGGAGTTGTGCAGGGGGTGTGTTTGGAACATTTTGTCACCGGCCGAGTCCAAAATTCAGCGATTCCCCATCTCAGCCCAGAAAGCAGGTAGAACAACTTTTGTGCTGCCTTTCAGATGCCTACCGGAGCAATGTAAAAACTACCAGGAGAACTCCCGTCTGGCACCTTCCCCGGTGGAGTTGTGCAGGGGGTGTGTTTGGAACATTTTGTCACCAGCCGAGTCCAAAATTCAGCGGTTCCCCATCTCAGCCCAGAAAGCAGGTAGAACAACTTTTGTGGTGTCTTTCAGATGCCTACCCGAGCAATGTAAAAACTACCAGGAGAACTCCTGTCTGGCACCTTCCCCGGTGGAGTTGTGCAGGGGGTGTGTTTGGAACATTTTGTCACCGGCCGAGTCCAAAATTCAGCCGTTCCCCATCTCAGCCCAGAAAGCAGGTAGAACAACTTTTGTGGTATCTTTCAGATGCCTACCAAGGTAGTGTAAAAACTACTAAGAGAACTCCTGTCTGGCACCTTCCCGGGTATAGTTGTGCATGGGGTGTGTTTGGAACATTTTGTCACCGGCCGAGTCCAAAATTCAGCGGTTCCCCATCTCAGCCCAGAAAGCAGGTAGAACATTTTGTGGTGTCTTTTAGATGCCTACCGGAGCAATGTAAAAACTACCAGGAGAACTCCTGCCTGGCACCTTCCCCGGTATAGTTGTGCAGGGGGTGTGTTTGGAACATTTTGTCACCGGCCGAGTCCAAAAATTCAGCGGTTCCCCATCTCAGCCCAGAAAGCAGGTAGAACAACTTTTGTGGTGTCTTTCAGATGCCTACCGGAGCAATGTAAAAACTACCAGGAGAACTCCTGTCTGGCACCTTCCCCGGTGGAGTTGTGCAGGGGGTGTGTTTGGAACCTGTCTGGCACCTTCCCCGGTGGAGTTGTGCATGGGGTGTCTTTGGAACATTTTGTCACCGGCCGAGTCCAAAATTCAGCGATTCCCCATCTCAGCCCAGAAAGCAGATAGAACAACTTTTGTGGTGTCTTTCAGATGCCTACCGGAGCAATGTAAAAACTACCAGGAGAACTCCTGTCTGGCACCTTCCCCGGTGGAGTTGTGCATGGGGTGTGTTTGGAACATTTTGTCACCGGCCGAGTCCAAAATTCAGCGGTTCCCCATCTCAGCCCAGAAAGCAGGTAGAACAACTTTTGTGGTATCTTTCAGATGCCTACCAAGGTAGTGTAAAAACTACTAAGAGAACTCCTGTCTGGCACCTTCCCCGGTGGAGTTGTGCATGGGGTGTGTTTGGAACATTTTGTCACCGGCCGAGTCCAAAATTCAGCGGTTCCCCATCTCAGCCCAGAAAGCAGGTAGAACAACTTTTGTGGTGTCTTTCAGCTGCCTACCGGAGCAATGTAAAAACTACCAGGAGAACTCCTGTCTGGCACCTTCCCCGGTGGAGTTGTGCAGGGGGTGTGTTTGGAACATTTTGTCACCAGCCGAGTCCAAAAATTCAGCGGTTCCCCATCTCAGCCCAGAAAGCAGGTAGAACAACTTTTGTGGTGTCTTTCAGATGCCTACCGGAGCAATGTAAAAAATACCAGGAGAACTCCTGTCTGGCACCTTCCCCGGTGGAGTTGTGCAGGGGGTGTGTTTGAAACATTTGTCACCAGCCGAGTCCAAAATTCAGCGATTCCCCATCTCAGCCCAGAAAGCAGGTAGAACAACTTTTGTGGTGCCTTTCAGCTGCCTACCAAGGTAGTGTAAAAACTATTAAGAGAACTCCTGTCTGGCACCTTCCCCGGTGGAGTTGTGCATGGGGTGTCTTTGGAACATTTTGTCACCAGCCGAGTCCAAAATTCAGCGGTTCCCCATCTCAGCCCAGAAAGCAGGTAGAACAACTTTTCTTGTGCCTTTCAGCTCCCTACCAAGGTAGTGTAAAATCTACCAAGAGAACTCCTGTCTGGCACCTTCCCCGGTGGAGTTGTGCAGGGGGTGTGTTTGGAACATTTTGTCACCGGCCGAGTCCAAAATTCAGCGGTTCCCCATCTCAGCCCAGAAAGCAGATAGAACAACTTTTGTTGTGTCTCTTAGATGCCTACCAAGGTAGTGTAAAAACTACCAAGAGAACTCCTGTCTGGCACCTTCCCCGGTGGAGTTGTGCAGGGGGTGTGTTTGGAACATTTTGTCACCAGCCGACTCCAAAATTCAGCTGTACCCCATCTCAGCCCAGAAAGCAGGTAGAACAACTTTTGTGGTGCCTTTCAAATGCCTACCAAGGTAGTGTACAAACTACCAGGAGAACTCCTGTCTGGCACCTTCCCCGGTGGAGTTGTGCAGGGGGTGTGTTTGGAACATTTTGTCACCAGCCGAGTCCAAAATTCAGCGTTTCCCCATCTCAGCCCAGAAAGCAGGTAGAACAACTTTTGTGGTGTCTTTCAGATGCCTACCAAGGTAGTGTAAAAACTACTAAGAGAACTCCTGTCTGGCACCTTCCCCGGTGGAGTTGTGCAGGGGGTGTGTTTGGAACATTTTGTCACCGGCCGAGTCCAAAATTCAGCGGTTCCCCATCTCAGCCCAGAAAGCAGGTAGAACAACTTTTGTGGTGTCTTTTAGATGCCTACCAAGGTAGTGTAAAAACTCTCAAGAGAACTCTTGTCTGGCACCTTCCCCGGTGGAGTTGTGCATGGGGTGTCTTTGGAACATTTTGTCACCAGCCGACTCCAAAATTCAGCGGTTCCCCATCTCAGCCCAGAAAGCAGGTAGAACAACTTTTGTGGTGTCTTTCAGATGCCTACCAGAGCAATGTAAAAACTACCAGGAGAACTCCTGTCTGGCACCTTCCCCGGTGGAGTTGTGCAGGGGGTGTGTTTGGAACATTTTGTCACCAGCCGACTCCAAAATTCAGCTGTTCCCCATCTCAGCCCAGAAAGCAGGTAGAACAACTTTTGTGGTGTCTTTCAGATGCCTACCGGAGCAATGTAAAAACTACCAGGAGAACTCCTGTCTGGCACCTTCCGTGGTGGAGTTGTGCAGGGGGTGTGTTTGGAACATTTTGTCACCAGCCGAGTCCAAAATTCAGCGTTTCCCCATCTCAGCCCAGAAAGCAGGTAGAACAACTTTTGTGGTGTCTTTCAGATGCCTACCAAGGTAGTGTAAAAACTATCAAGAGAACGCTTGTCTGGCACATTCCCCGGTGGAGTTGTGCATGGGGTGTCTTTGGAACATTTTGTCACCGGCCGAGTCCAAAATTCAGCGATTCCCCATCTCAGCCCAGAAAGCAGGTAGAACAACTTTTGTGGTGTCTTTCAGCTGCCTACCGGAGCAATGTAAAAACTACCAGGAGAACTCCTGTCTGGCACCTTCCCCGGTGGAGTTGTGCATGGGGTGTGTTTGGAACATTTTGTCACCAGCCGACTCCAAAATTCAGCGGTTCCCCATCTCAGCCCAGAAAGCAGGTAGAACAACTTTTGTGGTGCCTTTCAGCTGCCTACCAAGGTAGTGTAAAAACTATTAAGAGAACTCCTGCCTGGCACCTTCCCCGGTGGAGTTGTGCATGGGGTGTGTTTGGAACATTTTATCACCGGCCGAGTCCAAAATTCAGCGATTCCCCATCTCAGCCCAGAAAGCAGGTAGAACAACTTTTGTGGTGCCTTTCAGCTGCCTACCAAGGTAGTGTAAAAACTACTAAGAGAACTCCTGTCTGGCACCTTCCCCGGTGGAGTTGTGCATGGGGTGTCTTTGGAACATTTTGTCACCGGCCGACTCCAAAATTCAGCGGTTCCCCATCTCAGCCCAGAAAGCAGGTAGAACAACTTTTGTGGTGTCTTTCAGATGCCTACCGGAGCAATGTAAAAACTACCAGGAGAACTCCTGTCTGGCACCTTCCCCGGTGGAGTTGTGCAGGGGGTGTGTTTGGAACATTTTGTCACCGGCCGACTCCAAAATTCAGCGGTTCCCCATCTCAGCCCAGAAAGCAGGTAGAACATCTTTTGTGGTGTCTTTTAGATGCCTACCGGAGCAATGTAAAAACTACCAGGAGAACTCCTGCCTGGCACCTTCCCCGGTGGAGTTGTGCATGGGGTGTCTTTGGAACATTTTGTCACCGGCCGAGTCCAAAATTCAGCGATTCCCCATCTCAGCCCAGAAAGCAGATAGAACAACTTTTGTGGTGTCTTTCAGATGCCTACCGGAGCAATGTAAAAACTACCAGGAGAACTCCTGTCTGGCACCTTCCCCGGTGGAGTTGTGCATGGGGTGTGTTTGGAACATTTTGTCACCGGCCGACTCCAAAATTCAGCGGTTCCCCATCTCAGCCCAGAAAGCAGGTAGAACAACTTTTGTGGTGTCTTTCAGATGCCTACCGGAGCAATGTAAAAACTACCAGGAGAACTCCTGTCTGGCACCTTCCCCGGTGGAGTTGTGCAGGGGGTGTGTTTGGAATATTTTGTCACCGGCCGAGTCCAAAATTCAGCGTTTCCCCATCTCAGCCCAGAAAGCAGGTAGAACAACTTTTGTGGTGTCTCTTAGATGCCTACCAAGGTAGTGTAAAAACTATCAAGAGAACGCTTGTCTGGCACATTCCCCGGTGGAGTTGTGCATGGGGTGTGTTTGGAACATTTTGTCACCGGCCGAGTCCAAAATTCAGCGATTCCCCATCTCAGCCCAGAAAGCAGGTAGAACAACTTTTGTGGTGTCTTTCAGATGCCTACCGGAGCAACGTAAAAACTACCAGGAGAACTCCTGTCTGGCACCTTCCCCGGTGGAGTTGTGCAGGGGGTGTGTTTGGAACATTTTGTCACCGGCCGAGTCCAAAATTCAGCGATTCCCCATCTCAGTCCAGAAAGCAGGTAGAACAACTTTTGTGGTGTCTTTCAGATGCCTACCAAGGTAGTGTAAAAACTATCAAGAGAACGCTTGTCTGGCACATTCCCCGGTGGAGTTGTGCATGGGGTGTCTTTGGAACATTTTGTCACCGGCCGAGTCCAAAATTCAGCGGTTCCCCATCTCAGCCCAGAAAGCAGGTAGAACAACTTTTGTGGTGTCTTTCAGCTGCCTACCGGAGCAATGTAAAAACTACCAGGAGAACTCCTGTCTGGCACCTTCCCCGGTGGAGTTGTGCATGGGGTGTGTTTGGAACATTTTGTCACCAGCCGACTCCAAAATTCAGCGGTTCCCCATCTCAGCCCAGAAAGCAGGTAGAACAACTTTTGTGGTGCCTTTCAGCTGCCTACCAAGGTAGTGTAAAAACTATTAAGAGAACTCCTGCCTGGCACCTTCCCCGGTGGAGTTGTGCATGGGGTGTGTTTGGAACATTTTGTCACCGGCCGACTCCAAAATTCAGCGTTTCCCCATCTCAGCCCAGAAAGCAGGTAGAACATCTCTTGTGGTGTCTTTTAGATGCCTACCGGAGCAATGTAAAAACTACCAGGAGAACTCCTGCCTGGCACCTTCCCCGGTATAGTTGTGCATGGGGTGTCTTTGGAACATTTTGTCACCAGCCGAGTCCAAAATTCAGCGGTTCCCCATCTCAGCCCAGAAAGCAGGTAGAACAACTTTTGTGGGGTCTTTCAGATGCCTACCGGAGCAATGTAAAAACTACCAGGAGAACTCCTGTCTGGCACCTTCCCCGGTGGAGTTGTGCAGGGGGTGTGTTTGGAACATTTTGTCACCGGCCGACTCCAAAATTCAGCGGTTCCCCATCTCAGCCCAGAAAGCAGATAGAACAACTTTTGTTGTGTCTCTTAGATGCCTACCAAGGTAGTGTAAAAACTACCAAGAGAACTCCTGTCTGGCACCTTCCCCGGTGGAGTTGTGCAGGGGGTGTGTTTGGAACATTTTGTCACCAGCCGACTCCAAAATTCAGCTGTACCCCATCTCAGCCCAGAAAGCAGGTAGAACAACTTTTGTGGTGCCTTTCAAATGCCTACCAAGGTAGTGTAGAAACTACCAGGAGAACTCCTGTCTGGCACCTTCCCCGGTGGAGTTGTGCAGGGGGTGTGTTTGGAACATTTTGTCACCAGCCGAGTCTAAAATTCAGCGTTTCCCCATCTCAGCCCAGAAAGCAGGTAGAACAACTTTTGTGGTGTCTTTCAGATGCCTACCAAGGTAGTGTAAAAACTACTAAGAGAACTCCTGTCTGGCACCTTCCCCGGTGGAGTTGTGCAGGGGGTGTGTTTGGAACATTTTGTCACCGGCCGAGTCCAAAATTCAGCGGTTCCCCATCTCAGCCCAGAAAGCAGGTAGAACAACTTTTGTGGTGTCTTTTAGATGCCTACCAAGGTAGTGTAAAAACTCTCAAGAGAACTCTTGTCTGGCACCTTCCCCGGTGGAGTTGTGCATGGGGTGTCTTTGGAACATTTTGTCACCAGCCGACTCCAAAATTCAGCGGTTCCCCATCTCAGCCCAGAAAGCAGGTAGAACAACTTTTGTGGTGTCTTTCAGATGCCTACCGGAGCAATGTAAAAACTACCAGGAGAACTCCTGTCTGGCACCTTCCCCGGTGGAGTTGTGCAGGGGGTGTGTTTGGAACATTTTGTCACCAGCCGACTCCAAAATTCAGCTGTTCCCCATCTCAGCCCAGAAAGCAGGTAGAACAACTTTTGTGGTGTCTTTCAGATGCCTACCGGAGCAATGTAAAAACTACCAGGAGAACTCCTGTCTGGCACCTTCCCCGGTGGAGTTGTGCAGGGGGTGTCTTTGGAACATTTTGTCACCAGCCGAGTCCAAAATTCAGCGTTTCCCCATCTCAGCCCAGAAAGCAGGTAGAACAACTTTTGTGGTGTCTCTTAGATGCCTACCAAGGTAGTGTAAAAACTATCAAGAGAACGCTTGTCTGGCACATTCCCCGGTGGAGTTGTGCATGGGGTGTGTTTGGAACATTTTGTCACCGGCCGAGTCCAAAATTCAGCGATTCCCCATCTCAGCCCAGAAAGCAGGTAGAACAACTTTTGTGGTGTCTTTCAGATGCCTACCGGAGCAATGTAAAAACTACCAGGAGAACTCCTGTCTGGCACCTTCCCCGGTGGAGTTGTGCAGGGGGTGTGTTTGGAACATTTTGTCACCGGCCGAGTCCAAAATTCAGCGATTCCCCATCTCAGCCCAGAAAGCAGGTAGAACAACTTTTGTGGTGTCTTTCAGATGCCTACCAAGGTAGTGTAAAAACTACTAAGAGAACTCCTGTCTGGCACCTTCCCCGGTGGAGTTGTGCAGGGGGTGTCTTTGGAACATTTTGTCACCGGCCGACTCCAAAATTCAGCAGTTCCCCATCTCAGCCCAGAAAGCAGATAGAACAACTTTTGTTGTGTCTCTTAGATGCCTACCAAGGTAGTGTAAAAACTACCAAGAGAACTCCTGTCTGGCACCTTCCCCGGTGGAGTTGTGCAGGGGGTGTGTTTGGAACATTTTGTCACCAGCCGACTCCAAAATTCAGCTGTTCCCCATCTCAGCCCAGAAAGCAGGTAGAACAACTTTTGTGGTGCCTTTCAGCTGCCTACCAAGGTAGTGTAAAAACTATTAAGAGAACTCCTGTCTGGCACCTTCCCCGGTGGAGTTGTGCATGGGGTGTGTTTGGAACATTTTATCACCGGCCGAGTCCAAAATTCAGCGATTCCCCATCTCAGCCCAGAAAGCAGGTAGAACAACTTTTGTGGTGCCTTTCAGCTGCCTACCAAGGTAGTGTAAAAACTACTAAGAGAACTCCTGTCTGGCACCTTCCCCGGTGGAGTTGTGCATGGGGTGTCTTTGGAACATTTTGTCACCAGCCGACTCCAAAATTCAGCGGTTCCCCATCTCAGCCCAGAAAGCAGGTAGAACAACTTTTGTGGTGTCTTTCAGATGCCTACCGGAGCAATGTAAAAACTACCAGGAGAACTCCTGTCTGGCACCTTCCCCGGTGGAGTTGTGCAGGGGGTGTGTTTGGAACATTTTGTCACCGGCCGACTCCAAAATTCAGCGGTTCCCCATCTCAGCCCAGAAAGCAGGTAGAACATCTTTTGTGGTGTCTTTTAGATGCCTACCGGAGCAATGTAAAAACTACCAGGAGAACTCCTGTCTGGCACCTTCCCCGGTGGAGTTGTGCAGGGGGTGTGTTTGGAACATTTTGTCACCGGCCGAGTCCAAAATTCAGCGATTCCCCATCTCAGCCCAGAAAGCAGGTAGAACAACTTTTGTGGTGTCTTTCAGCTGCCTACCGGAGCAATGTAAAAACTACCAGGAGAACTCCTGTCTGGCACCTTCCCCGGTGGAGTTGTGCATGGGGTGTGTTTGGAACATTTTGTCACCAGCCGACTCCAAAATTCAGCGGTTCCCCATCTCAGCCCAGAAAGCAGGTAGAACAACTTTTGTGGTGCCTTTCAGCTGCCTACCAAGGTAGTGTAAAAACTATTAAGAGAACTCCTGTCTGGCACCTTCCCCGGTGGAGTTGTGCATGGGGTGTGTTTGGAACATTTTATCACCGGCCGAGTCCAAAATTCAGCGATTCCCCATCTCAGCCCAGAAAGCAGGTAGAACAACTTTTGTGGTGCCTTTCAGCTGCCTACCAAGGTAGTGTAAAAACTACTAAGAGAACTCCTGTCTGGCACCTTCCCCGGTGGAGTTGTGCATGGGGTGTCTTTGGAACATTTTGTCACCAGCCGACTCCAAAATTCAGCGGTTCCCCATCTCAGCCCAGAAAGCAGGTAGAACAACTTTTGTGGTGTCTTTCAGATGCCTACCGGAGCAATGTAAAAACTACCAGGAGAACTCCTGTCTGGCACCTTCCCCGGTGGAGTTGTGCAGGGGGTGTGTTTGGAACATTTTGTCACCGGCCGACTCCAAAATTCAGCGGTTCCCCATCTCAGCCCAGAAAGCAGGTAGAACATCTTTTGTGGTGTCTTTTAGATGCCTACCGGAGCAATGTAAAAACTACCAGGAGAACTCCTGCCTGGCACCTTCCCCGGTATAGTTGTGCATGGGGTGTCTTTGGAACATTTTGTCACCGGCCGAGTCCAAAATTCAGCGATTCCCCATCTCAGCCCAGAAAGCAGGTAGAACAACTTTTGTGGTGTCTTTCAGCTGCCTACCGGAGCAATGTAAAAACTACCAGGAGAACTCCTGTCTGGCACCTTCCCCGGTGGAGTTGTGCATGGGGTGTGTTTGGAACATTTTGTCACCAGCCGACTCCAAAATTCAGCGGTTCCCCATCTCAGCCCAGAAAGCAGGTAGAACAACTTTTGTGGTGCCTTTCAGCTGCCTACCAAGGTAGTGTAAAAACTATTAAGAGAACTCCTGCCTGGCACCTTCCCCGGTGGAGTTGTGCATGGGGTGTGTTTGGAACATTTTGTCACCGGCCGACTCCAAAATTCAGCGTTTCCCCATCTCAGCCCAGAAAGCAGGTAGAGCATCTCTTGTGGTGTCTTTTAGATGCCTACCGGAGCAATGTAAAAACTACCAGGAGAACTCCTGCCTGGCACCTTCCCCGGTATAGTTGTGCATGGGGTGTCTTTGGAACATTTTGTCACCAGCCGAGTCCAAAATTCAGCGGTTCCCCATCTCAGCCCAGAAAGCAGGTAGAACAACTTTTGTGGTGTCTTTTAGATGCCTACCAAGGTAGTGTAAAAACTACCAGGAGAACTCCTGTCTGGCACCTTCCCCGGTGGAGTTGTGCAGGGGGTGTGTTTGGAACATTTTGTCACCGGCCGAGTCCAAAATTCAGCGATTCCCCATCTCAGCCCAGAAAGCAGGTAGAACAACTTTTGTGCTGCCTTTCAGCTCCCTACCAAGGTAGTGTAAAATCTACCAGGAGAACTCTTGTCTGGCACCTTCCCCGGTGGAGTTGTGCATGGGGTGTCTTTGGAACATTTTGTCACCGGCCGAGTCCAAAATTCAGCGGTTCCCCATCTCAGCCCAGAAAGCAGGTAGAACAACTTTTCTTGTGCCTTTCAGCTCCCTACCAAGGTAGTGTAAAATCTACCAAGAGAACTCCTGTCTGGCACCTTCCCCGGTGGAGTTGTGCAGGGGGTGTGTTTGGAACATTTTGTCACCGGCCGAGTCCAAAATTCAGCGGTTCCCCATCTCAGCCCAGAAAGCAGGTAGAACAACTTTTGTGGTGTCTTTCAGATGCCTACCAAGGTAGTGTAAAAACTACTAAGAGAACTCCTGTCTGGCACCTTCCCCGGTGGAGTTGTGCAGGGGGTGTCTTTGGAACATTTTGTCACCGGCCGACTCCAAAATTCAGCAGTTCCCCATCTCAGCCCAGAAAGCAGATAGAACAACTTTTGTTGTGTCTCTTAGATGCCTACCAAGGTAGTGTAAAAACTACCAAGAGAACTCCTGTCTGGCACCTTCCCCGGTGGAGTTGTGCAGGGGGTGTGTTTGGAACATTTTGTCACCAGCCGACTCCAAAATTCAGCTGTTCCCCATCTCAGCCCAGAAAGCAGGTAGAACAACTTTTGTGGTGTCTTTCAGATGCCTACCAGAGCAATGTAAAAACTACCAGGAGAACTCCTGTCTGGCACCTTCCCCGGTGGAGTTGTGCAGGGGGTGTGTTTGGAACATTTTGTCACCGGCCGAGTCCAAAATTCAGCGATTCCCCATCTCAGCCCACAAAGCAGGTAGAACAACTTTTGTGGTGTCTTTCAGCTGCCTACCGGAGCAATGTAAAAACTACCAGGAGAACTCCTGTCTGGCACCTTCCGTGGTGGAGTTGTGCATGGGGTGTGTTTGGAACATTTTGTCACCGGCCGACTCCAAAATTCAGCGTTTCCCCATCTCAGCCCAGAAAGCAGGTAGAGCATCTCTTGTGGTGTCTTTTAGATGCCTACCGGAGCAATGTAAAAACTACCAGGAGAACTCCTGCCTGGCACCTTCCCCGGTATAGTTGTGCATGGGGTGTCTTTGGAACATTTTGTCACCAGCCGAGTCCAAAATTCAGCGGTTCCCCATCTCAGCCCAGAAAGCAGGTAGAACAACTTTTGTGGTGTCTTTTAGATGCCTACCAAGGTAGTGTAAAAACTACCAGGAGAACTCCTGTCTGGCACCTTCCCCGGTGGAGTTGTGCAGGGGGTGTGTTTGGAACATTTTGTCACCGGCCGAGTCCAAAATTCAGCGATTCCCCATCTCAGCCCAGAAAGCAGGTAGAACAACTTTTGTGCTGCCTTTCAGCTCCCTACCAAGGTAGTGTAAAATCTACCAGGAGAACTCTTGTCTGGCACCTTCCCCGGTGGAGTTGTGCATGGGGTGTCTTTGGAACATTTTGTCACCGGCCGAGTCCAAAATTCAGCGATTCCCCATCTCAGCCCAGAAAGCAGGTAGAACAACTTTTCTTGTGCCTTTCAGCTCCCTACCAAGGTAGTGTAAAATCTACCAAGAGAACTCCTGTCTGGCACCTTCCCCGGTGGAGTTGTGCAGGGGGTGTGTTTGGAACATTTTGTCACCGGCCGAGTCCAAAATTCAGCGGTTCCCCATCTCAGCCCAGAAAGCAGGTAGAACAACTTTTGTGGTGTCTTTCAGATGCCTACCAAGGTAGTGTAAAAACTACTAAGAGAACTCCTGTCTGGCACCTTCCCCGGTGGAGTTGTGCAGGGGGTGTCTTTGGAACATTTTGTCACCGGCCGACTCCAAAATTCAGTGGTTCCCCATCTCAGCCCAGAAAGCAGATAGAACAACTTTTGTTGTGTCTCTTAGATGCCTACCAAGGTAGTGTAAAAACTACCAAGAGAACTCCTGTCTGGCACCTTCCCCGGTGGAGTTGTGCAGGGGGTGTGTTTGGAACATTTTGTCACCAGCCGACTCCAAAATTCAGCTGTTCCCCATCTCAGCCCAGAAAGCAGGTAGAACAACTTTTGTGGTGTCTTTCAGATGCCTACCGGAGCAATGTAAAAACTACCAGGAGAACTCCTGTCTGGCACCTTCCCCGGTGGAGTTGTGCAGGGGGTGTCTTTGGAACATTTTGTCACCGGCCGAGTCCAAAATTCAGCGATTCCCCATCTCAGCCCAGAAAGCAGGTAGAACAACTTTTGTGGTGCCTTTCACGTGCCTACCAAGGTAGTGTAAAAACTACTAAGAGAACTCCTGTCTGGCACCTTCCCCGGTGGAGTTGTGCAGGGGGTGTGTTTGGAACATTTTGTCACCGGCCGAGTCCAAAATTCAGCGGTTCCCCATCTCAGCCCAGAAAGCAGGTAGAACAACTTTTGTGGTGTCTTTTAGATGCCTACCAAGGTAGTGTAAAAACTCTCAAGAGAACTCTTGTCTGGCACCTTCCCCGGTGGAGTTGTGCATGGGGTGTCTTTGGAACATTTTGTCACCAGCCGACTCCAAAATTCAGCGGTTCCCCATCTCAGCCCAGAAAGCAGGTAGAACAACTTTTGTGGTGTCTTTCAGATGCCTACCAGAGCAATGTAAAAACTACCAGGAGAACTCCTGTCTGGCACCTTCCCCGGTGGAGTTGTGCAGGGGGTGTGTTTGGAACATTTTGTCACCAGCCGACTCCAAAATTCAGCTGTTCCCCATCTCAGCCCAGAAAGCAGGTAGAACAACTTTTGTGGTGTCTTTCAGATGCCTACCGGAGCAATGTAAAAACTACCAGGAGAACTCCTGTCTGGCACCTTCCCCGGTGGAGTTGTGCAGGGGGTGTGTTTGGAACATTTTGTCACCAGCCGAGTCCAAAATTCAGCGTTTCCCCATCTCAGCCCAGAAAGCAGGTAGAACAACTTTTGTGGTGTCTTTCAGATGCCTACCAAGGTAGTGTAAAAACTATCAAGAGAACGCTTGTCTGGCACCTTCCCCGGTGGAGTTGTGCAGGGGGTGTGTTTGGAACATTTTGTCACCGGCCGAGTCCAAAATTCAGCGGTTCCCCATCTCAGCCCAGAAAGCAGGTAGAACAACTTTTGTGGTGTCTTTTAGATGCCTACCAAGGTAGTGTAAAAACTCTCAAGAGAACTCTTGTCTGGCACCTTCCCCGGTGGAGTTGTGCATGGGGTGTCTTTGGAACATTTTGTCACCAGCCGACTCCAAAATTCAGCGGTTCCCCATCTCAGCCCAGAAAGCAGGTAGAACAACTTTTGTGGTGTCTTTCAGATGCCTACCAGAGCAATGTAAAAACTACCAGGAGAACTCCTGTCTGGCACCTTCCCCGGTGGAGTTGTGCAGGGGGTGTGTTTGGAACATTTTGTCACCAGCCGACTCCAAAATTCAGCTGTTCCCCATCTCAGCCCAGAAAGCAGGTAGAACAACTTTTGTGGTGTCTTTCAGATGCCTACCAAGGTAGTGTAAAACCTACCAGGAGAACTCCTGTCTGGCACCTTCCCCGGTGGAGTTGTGCAGGGGGTGTGTTTGGAACATTTTGTCACCAGCCGAGTCCAAAATTCAGCGATTCCCCATCTCAGCCCAGAAAGCAGGTAGAACAACTTTTGTGGTGTCTTTCAGATGCCTACCAAGGTAGTGTAAAAACTATCAAGAGAACGCTTGTCTGGCACATTCCCCGGTGGAGTTGTGCATGGGGTGTCTTTGGAACATTTTGTCACCGGCCGAGTCCAAAATTCAGCGATTCCCCATCTCAGCCCAGAAAGCAGGTAGAACAACTTTTGTGGTGTCTTTCAGCTGCCTACCGGAGCAATGTAAAAACTACCAGGAGAACTCCTGTCTGGCACCTTCCCCGGTGGAGTTGTGCATGGGGTGTCTTTGGAACATTTTGTCACCAGCCGACTCCAAAATTCAGCGGTTCCCCATCTCAGCCCAGAAAGCAGGTAGAACAACTTTTGTGGTGCCTTTCAGATGCCTACCAAGGTAGTGTAAAAACTATTAAGAGAACTCCTGCCTGGCACCTTCCCCGGTGGAGTTGTGCATGGGGTGTGTTTGGAACATTTTATCACCGGCCGAGTCCAAAATTCAGCGATTCCCCATCTCAGCCCAGAAAGCAGGTAGAACAACTTTTGTGGTGCCTTTCAGCTGCCTACCAAGGTAGTGTAAAAACTACTAAGAGAACTCCTGTCTGGCACCTTCCCCGGTGGAGTTGTGCAGGGGGTGTCTTTGGAACATTTTGTCACCGGCCGAGTCCAAAATTCAGCGTTTCCCCATCTCAGCCCAGAAAGCAGGTAGAACAACTTTTGTGGTGTCTTTTAGATGCCTACCAAGGTAGTGTAAAAACTCTCAAGAGAACTCTTGTCTGGCACCTTCCCCGGTGGAGTTGTGCAGGGGGTGTGTTTGGAACATTTTGTCACCAGCCAACTCCAAAATTCAGCGGTTCCCCATCTCAGCCCAGAAAGCAGGTAGAACAACTTTTGTGGTGTCTTTCAGATGCCTACCAGAGCAATGTAAAAACTACCAGGAGAACTCCTGTCTGGCACCTTCCCCGGTGGAGTTGTGCAGGGGGTGTGTTTGGAACATTTTGTCACCAGCCGACTCCAAAATTCAGCTGTTCCCCATCTCAGCCCAGAAAGCAGGTAGAACAACTTTTGTGGTGTCTTTCAGATGCCTACCGGAGCAATGTAAAAACTACCAGGAGAACTCCTGTCTGGCACCTTCCCCGGTGGAGTTGTGCAGGGGGTGTGTTTGGAACATTTTGTCACCAGCCGAGTCCAAAATTCAGCGATTCCCCATCTCAGCCCAGAAAGCAGGTAGAACAACTTTTGTGGTGTCTTTCAGATGCCTACCAAGGTAGTGTAAAAACTATCAAGAGAACGCTTGTCTGGCACATTCCCCGGTGGAGTTGTGCATGGGGTGTCTTTGGAACATTTTGTCACCGGCCGAGTCCAAAATTCAGCGATTCCCCATCTCAGCCCAGAAAGCAGGTAGAACAACTTTTGTGGTGTCTTTCAGATGCCTACCGGAGCAATGTAAAAACTACCAGGAGAACTCCTGTCTGGCACCTTCCCCGGTGGAGTTGTGCATGGGGTGTGTTTGGAACATTTTGTCACCAGCCGACTCCAAAATTCAGCGGTTCCCCATCTCAGCCCAGAAAGCAGGTAGAACAACTTTTGTGGTGCCTTTCAGATGCCTACCAAGGTAGTGTAAAAACTATTAAGAGAACTCCTGCCTGGCACCTTCCCCGGTGGAGTTGTGCATGGGGTGTCTTTGGAACATTTTATCACCGGCCGAGTCCAAAATTCAGCGATTCCCCATCTCAGCCCAGAAAGCAGGTAGAACAACTTTTGTGGTGCCTTTCAGGTGCCTACCAAGGTAGTGTAAAAACTACTAAGAGAACTCCTGTCTGGCACCTTCCCCGGTGGAGTTGTGCATGGGGTGTCTTTGGAACATTTTGTCACCAGCCGACTCCAAAATTCAGCGGTTCCCCATCTCAGCCCAGAAAGCAGGTAGAACAACTTTTGTGGTGTCTTTCAGATGCCTACCGGAGCAATGTAAAAACTACCAGGAGAACTCCTGTCTGGCACCTTCCCCGGTGGAGTTGTGCAGGGGGTGTGTTTGGAACATTTTGTCACCGGCCGACTCCAAAATTCAGCGGTTCCCCATCTCAGCCCAGAAAGCAGGTAGAACAACTTTTGTGCTGCCTTTCAGCTGCCTACCGGAGCAATGTAAAAACTACCAGGAGAACTCCTGCCTGGCACCTTCCCCGGTATAGTTGTGCAGGGGGTGTCTTTGGAACATTTTGTCACCGGCCGAGTCCAAAATTCAGCGATTCCCCATCTCAGCCCAGAAAGCAGATAGAACAACTTTTGTGGTGTCTTTCAGATGTCTACCAAGGTAGTGTAAAAACTCTCAAGAGAACTCTTGTCTGGCACCTTCCCCGGTGGAGTTGTGCATGGGGTGTGTTTGGAACATTTTGTCACCAGCCGACTCCAAAATTCAGCTGTTCCCCATCTCAGCCCAGAAAGCAGGTAGAACAACTTTTGTGGTGTCTTTCAGATGCCTACCGGAGCAATGTAAAAACTACCAGGAGAACTCCTGTCTGGCACCTTCCCCGGTGGAGTTGTGCAGGGGGTGTCTTTGGAACATTTTGTCACCAGCCGAGTCCAAAATTCAGCGTTTCCCCATCTCAGCCCAGAAAGCAGGTAGAACAACTTTTGTGGTGTCTCTTAGATGCCTACCAAGGTAGTGTAAAAACTATCAAGAGAACGCTTGTCTGGCACATTCCCCGGTGGAGTTGTGCATGGGGTGTGTTTGGAACATTTTGTCACCGGCCGAGTCCAAAATTCAGCGATTCCCCATCTCAGCCCAGAAAGCAGGTAGAACAACTTTTGTGGTGTCTTTCAGATGCCTACCGGAGCAATGTAAAAACTACCAGGAGAACTCCTGTCTGGCACCTTCCCCGGTGGAGTTGTGCAGGGGGTGTGTTTGGAACATTTTGTCACCGGCCGAGTCCAAAATTCAGCGGTTCCCCATCTCAGCCCAGAAAGCAGGTAGAACAACTTTTGTGGTGTCTTTTAGATGCCTACCAAGGTAGTGTAAAAACTCTCAAGAGAACTCTTGTCTGGCACCTTCCCCGGTGGAGTTGTGCATGGGGTGTCTTTGGAACATTTTGTCACCAGCCGACTCCAAAATTCAGCGGTTCCCCATCTCAGCCCAGAAAGCAGGTAGAACAACTTTTGTGGTGTCTTTCAGATGCCTACCAGAGCAATGTAAAAACTACCAGGAGAACTCCTGTCTGGCACCTTCCCCGGTGGAGTTGTGCAGGGGGTGTGTTTGGAACATTTTGTCACCAGCCGACTCCAAAATTCAGCTGTTCCCCATCTCAGCCCAGAAAGCAGGTAGAACAACTTTTGTGGTGTCTTTCAGATGCCTACCAAGGTAGTGTAAAAACTACCAGGAGAACTCCTGTCTGGCACCTTCCCCGGTGGAGTTGTGCAGGGGGTGTGTTTGGAACATTTTGTCACCAGCCGAGTCCAAAATTCAGCGATTCCCCATCTCAGCCCAGAAAGCAGGTAGAACAACTTTTGTGGTGTCTTTCAGATGCCTACCAAGGTAGTGTAAAAACTATCAAGAGAACGCTTGTCTGGCACATTCCCCGGTGGAGTTGTGCATGGGGTGTCTTAGGAACATTTTGTCACCGGCCGAGTCCAAAATTCAGCGATTCCCCATCTCAGCCCAGAAAGCAGGTAGAACAACTTTTGTGGTGTCTTTCAGCTGCCTACCGGAGCAATGTAAAAACTACCAGGAGAACTCCTGTCTGGCACCTTCCCCGGTGGAGTTGTGCATGGGGTGTGTTTGGAACATTTTGTCACCAGCCGACTCCAAAATTCAGCGGTTCCCCATCTCAGCCCAGAAAGCAGGTAGAACAACTTTTGTGGTGCCTTTCAGATGCCTACCAAGGTAGTGTAAAAACTATTAAGAGAACTCCTGCCTGGCACCTTCCCCGGTGGAGTTGTGCATGGGGTGTGTTTGGAACATTTTATCACCGGCCGAGTCCAAAATTCAGCGATTCCCCATCTCAGCCCAGAAAGCAGGTAGAACAACTTTTGTGGTGCCTTTCAGCTGCCTACCAAGGTAGTGTAAAAACTATCAAGAGAACGCTTGTCTGGCACATTCCCCGGTGGAGTTGTGCATGGGGTGTCTTAGGAACATTTTGTCACCGGCCGAGTCCAAAATTCAGCGATTCCCCATCTCAGCCCAGAAAGCAGGTAGAACAACTTTTGTGGTGTCTTTCAGCTGCCTACCGGAGCAATGTAAAAACTACCAGGAGAACTCCTGTCTGGCACCTTCCCCGGTGGAGTTGTGCATGGGGTGTGTTTGGAACATTTTGTCACCAGCCGACTCCAAAATTCAGCGGTTCCCCATCTCAGCCCAGAAAGCAGGTAGAACAACTTTTGTGGTGCCTTTCAGATGCCTACCAAGGTAGTGTAAAAACTATTAAGAGAACTCCTGCCTGGCACCTTCCCCGGTGGAGTTGTGCATGGGGTGTGTTTGGAACATTTTATCACCGGCCGAGTCCAAAATTCAGCGATTCCCCATCTCAGCCCAGAAAGCAGGTAGAACAACTTTTGTGGTGCCTTTCAGCTGCCTACCAAGGTAGTGTAAAAACTACTAAGAGAACTCCTGTCTGGCACCTTCCCCGGTGGAGTTGTGCAGGGGGTGTCTTTGGAACATTTTGTCACCGGCCGAGTCCAAAATTCAGCGTTTCCCCATCTCAGCCCAGAAAGCAGGTAGAACAACTTTTGTGGTGTCTTTTAGATGCCTACCAAGGTAGTGTAAAAACTCTCAAGAGAACTCTTGTCTGGCACCTTCCCCGGTGGAGTTGTGCAGGGGGTGTGTTTGGAACATTTTGTCACCAGCCAACTCCAAAATTCAGCGGTTCCCCATCTCAGCCCAGAAAGCAGGTAGAACAACTTTTGTGGTGTCTTTCAGATGCCTACCAGAGCAATGTAAAAACTACCAGGAGAACTCCTGTCTGGCACCTTCCCCGGTGGAGTTGTGCAGGGGGTGTGTTTGGAACATTTTGTCACCAGCCGACTCCAAAATTCAGCTGTTCCCCATCTCAGCCCAGAAAGCAGGTAGAACAACTTTTGTGGTGTCTTTCAGATGCCTACCGGAGCAATGTAAAAACTACCAGGAGAACTCCTGTCTGGCACCTTCCCCGGTGGAGTTGTGCAGGGGGTGTGTTTGGAACATTTTGTCACCAGCCGAGTCCAAAATTCAGCGATTCCCCATCTCAGCCCAGAAAGCAGGTAGAACAACTTTTGTGGTGTCTTTCAGATGCCTACCAAGGTAGTGTAAAAACTATCAAGAGAACGCTTGTCTGGCACATTCCCCGGTGGAGTTGTGCATGGGGTGTCTTTGGAACATTTTGTCACCGGCCGAGTCCAAAATTCAGCGATTCCCCATCTCAGCCCAGAAAGCAGGTAGAACAACTTTTGTGGTGTCTTTCAGATGCCTACCGGAGCAATGTAAAAACTACCAGGAGAACTCCTGTCTGGCACCTTCCCCGGTGGAGTTGTGCATGGGGTGTGTTTGGAACATTTTGTCACCAGCCGACTCCAAAATTCAGCGGTTCCCCATCTCAGCCCAGAAAGCAGGTAGAACAACTTTTGTGGTGCCTTTCAGATGCCTACCAAGGTAGTGTAAAAACTATTAAGAGAACTCCTGCCTGGCACCTTCCCCGGTGGAGTTGTGCATGGGGTGTCTTTGGAACATTTTATCACCGGCCGAGTCCAAAATTCAGCGATTCCCCATCTCAGCCCAGAAAGCAGGTAGAACAACTTTTGTGGTGCCTTTCAGGTGCCTACCAAGGTAGTGTAAAAACTACTAAGAGAACTCCTGTCTGGCACCTTCCCCGGTGGAGTTGTGCATGGGGTGTCTTTGGAACATTTTGTCACCAGCCGACTCCAAAATTCAGCGGTTCCCCATCTCAGCCCAGAAAGCAGGTAGAACAACTTTTGTGGTGTCTTTCAGATGCCTACCGGAGCAATGTAAAAACTACCAGGAGAACTCCTGTCTGGCACCTTCCCCGGTGGAGTTGTGCAGGGGGTGTGTTTGGAACATTTTGTCACCGGCCGACTCCAAAATTCAGCGGTTCCCCATCTCAGCCCAGAAAGCAGGTAGAACAACTTTTGTGCTGCCTTTCAGCTGCCTACCGGAGCAATGTAAAAACTACCAGGAGAACTCCTGCCTGGCACCTTCCCCGGTATAGTTGTGCAGGGGGTGTCTTTGGAACATTTTGTCACCGGCCGAGTCCAAAATTCAGCGATTCCCCATCTCAGCCCAGAAAGCAGATAGAACAACTTTTGTGGTGTCTTTCAGATGTCTACCAAGGTAGTGTAAAAACTCTCAAGAGAACTCTTGTCTGGCACCTTCCCCGGTGGAGTTGTGCATGGGGTGTGTTTGGAACATTTTGTCACCAGCCGACTCCAAAATTCAGCTGTTCCCCATCTCAGCCCAGAAAGCAGGTAGAACAACTTTTGTGGTGTCTTTCAGATGCCTACCGGAGCAATGTAAAAACTACCAGGAGAACTCCTGTCTGGCACCTTCCCCGGTGGAGTTGTGCAGGGGGTGTCTTTGGAACATTTTGTCACCAGCCGAGTCCAAAATTCAGCGTTTCCCCATCTCAGCCCAGAAAGCAGGTAGAACAACTTTTGTGGTGTCTCTTAGATGCCTACCAAGGTAGTGTAAAAACTATCAAGAGAACGCTTGTCTGGCACATTCCCCGGTGGAGTTGTGCATGGGGTGTGTTTGGAACATTTTGTCACCGGCCGAGTCCAAAATTCAGCGATTCCCCATCTCAGCCCAGAAAGCAGGTAGAACAACTTTTGTGGTGTCTTTCAGATGCCTACCGGAGCAATGTAAAAACTACCAGGAGAACTCCTGTCTGGCACCTTCCCCGGTGGAGTTGTGCAGGGGGTGTGTTTGGAACATTTTGT
This sequence comes from Falco cherrug, assembly GCF_023634085.1. Classification (NCBI taxonomy): domain Eukaryota; kingdom Metazoa; phylum Chordata; class Aves; order Falconiformes; family Falconidae; genus Falco; species Falco cherrug. The sequence goes on along the minus strand of NW_026599510.1, from coordinate 488,245 downwards.
CACCGGCCGAGTCCAAAATTCAGCGATTCCCCATCTCAGCCCAGAAAGCAGGTAGAACAACTTTTGTGGTGTCTTTCAGATGCCTACCAAGGTAGTGTAAAAACTATCAAGAGAACGCTTGTCTGGCACCTTCCCCGGTGGAGTTGTGCATGGGGTGTCTTTGGAACATTTTGTCACCGGCCGAGTCCAAAATTCAGCGATTCCCCATCTCAGCCCAGAAAGCAGGTAGAACAACTTTTGTGGTGTCTTTCAGCTGCCTACCGGAGCAATGTAAAAACTACCAGGAGAACTCCTGTCTGGCACCTTCCCCGGTGGAGTTGTGCATGGGGTGTGTTTGGAACATTTTGTCACCAGCCGACTCCAAAATTCAGCGGTTCCCCATCTCAGCCCAGAAAGCAGGTAGAACAACTTTTGTGGTGCCTTTCAGCTGCCTACCAAGGTAGTGTAAAAACTATTAAGAGAATTCCTGCCTGGCACCTTCCCCGGTGGAGTTGTGCATGGGGTGTGTTTGGAACATTTTGTCACCGGCCGACTCCAAAATTCAGCGGTTCCCCATCTCAGCCCAGAAAGCAGGTAGAACATCTCTTGTGGTGTCTTTTAGATGCCTACCGGAGCAATGTAAAAACTACCAGGAGAACTCCTGTCTGGCACCTTCCCCGGTATAGTTGTGCAGGGGGTGTCTTTGGAACATTTTGTCACCAGCCGAGTCCAAAATTCAGCGGTTCCCCATCTCAGCCCAGAAAGCAGGTAGAACAACTTTTGTGGTGTCTTTTAGATGCCTACCAAGGTAGTGTAAAAACTACCAGGAGAACTCCTGTCTGGCACCTTCCCCGGTGGAGTTGTGCAGGGGGTGTGTTTGGAACATTTTGTCACCGGCCGACTCCAAAATTCAGCGGTTCCCCATCTCAGCCCAGAAAGCAGATAGAACAACTTTTGTGGTGTCTCTTAGATGCCTACCAAGGTAGTGTAAAAACTACCAAGAGAACTCCTGTCTGGCACCTTCCCCGGTGGAGTTGTGCAGGGGGTGTGTTTGGAACATTTTGTCACCAGCCGACTCCAAAATTCAGCTGTTCCCCATCTCAGCCCAGAAAGCAGGTAAAACAACTTTTGTGGTGTCTTTCAGATGCCTACCGGAGCAATGTAAAAACTACCAGGAGAACTCCTGTCTGGCACCTTCCCCGGTGGAGTTGTGCAGGGGGTGTGTTTGGAACATTTTGTCACCAGCCGAGTCCAAAATTCAGCGTTTCCCCATCTCAGCCCAGAAAGCAGGTAGAACAACTTTTGTGGTGTCTTTCAGATGCCTACCAAGGTAGTGTAAAAACTACTAAGAGAACTCCTGTCTGGCACCTTCCCCGGTGGAGTTGTGCAGGGGGTGTGTTTGGAACATTGTGTCACCGGCCGAGTCCAAAATTCAGCGGTTCCCCATCTCAGCCCAGAAAGCAGGTAGAACAACTTTTGTGGTGTCTTTTAGATGCCTACCAAGGTAGTGTAAAAACTCTCAAGAGAACTCTTGTCTGGCACCTTCCCCGGTGGAGTTGTGCATGGGGTGTCTTTGGAACATTTTGTCACCAGCCGACTCCAAAATTCAGCGGTTCCCCATCTCAGCCCAGAAAGCAGGTAGAACAACTTTTGTGGTGTCTTTCAGATGCCTACCGGAGCAATGTAAAAACTACCAGGAGAACTCCTGTCTGGCACCTTCCCCGGTGGAGTTGTGCAGGGGGTGTGTTTGGAACATTTTGTCACCGGCCGAGTCCAAAATTCAGCGATTCCCCATCTCAGCCCAGAAAGCAGGTAGAACAACTTTTGTGGTGTCTTTCAGATGCCTACCAAGGTAGTGTAAAAACTATTAAGAGAACTCCTGTCTGGCACCTTCCCCGGTGGAGTTGTGCAGGGGGTGTGTTTGGAACATTTTGTCACCAGCCGAGTCCAAAATTCAGCGTTTCCCCATCTCAGCCCAGAAAGCAGGTAGAACAACTTTTGTGGTGTCTTTCAGATGCCTACCAAGGTAGTGTAAAAACTATCAAGAGAACGCTTGTCTGGCACATTCCCCGGTGGAGTTGTGCATGGGGTGTCTTTGGAACATTTTGTCACCGGCCGAGTCCAAAATTCAGCGGTTCCCCATCTCAGCCCAGAAAGCAGGTAGAACAACTTTTGTGGTGTCTTTTAGATGCCTACCAAGGTAGTGTAAAAACTCTCAAGAGAACTCTTGTCTGGCACCTTCCCCTGTGGAGTTGTGCATGGGGTGTCTTTGGAACATTTTGTCACCAGCCGACTCCAAAATTCAGCGGTTCCCCATCTCAGCCCAGAAAGCAGGTAGAACAACTTTTGTGGTGTCTTTCAGATGCCTACCAGAGCAATGTAAAAACTACCAGGAGAACTCCTGTCTGGCACCTTCCCCGGTGGAGTTGTGCAGGGGGTGTGTTTGGAACATTTTGTCACCGGCCGAGTCCAAAATTCAGCGATTCCCCATCTCAGCCCAGAAAGCAGGTAGAACAACTTTTGTGGTGTCTTTCAGATGCCTACCAAGGTAGTGTAAAAACTATTAAGAGAACTCCTGTCTGGCACCTTCCCCGGTGGAGTTGTGCAGGGGGTGTGTTTGGAACATTTTGTCACCAGCCGAGTCCAAAATTCAGCGTTTCCCCATCTCAGCCCAGAAAGCAGGTAGAACAACTTTTGTGGTGTCTTTCAGATGCCTACCAAGGTAGTGTAAAAACTATCAAGAGAACGCTTGTCTGGCACATTCCCCGGTGGAGTTGTGCATGGGGTGTCTTTGGAACATTTTGTCACCGGCCGAGTCCAAAATTCAGCGGTTCCCCATCTCAGCCCAGAAAGCAGGTAGAACAACTTTTGTGGTGTCTTTCAGCTGCCTACCGGAGCAATGTAAAAACTACCAGGAGAACTCCTGTCTGGCACCTTCCCCGGTGGAGTTGTGCATGGGGTGTGTTTGGAACATTTTGTCACCAGCCGACTCCAAAATTCAGCGGTTCCCCATCTCAGCCCAGAAAGCAGGTAGAACAACTTTTGTGGTGCCTTTCAAATGCCTACCAAGGTAGTGTAAAAACTATTAAGAGAACTCCTGTCTGGCACCTTCCCCGGTGGAGTTGTGCATGGGGTGTGTTTGGAACATTTTATCACCGGCCGAGTCCAAAATTCAGCGATTCCCCATCTCAGCCCAGAAAGCAGGTAGAACAACTTTTGTGGTGCCTTTCAGCTGCCTACCAAGGTAGTGTAAAAACTACTAAGAGAACTCCTGTCTGGCACCTTCCCCGGTGGAGTTGTGCATGGGGTGTCTTTGGAACATTTTGTCACCAGCCGACTCCAAAATTCAGCGGTTCCCCATCTCAGCCCAGAAAGCAGGTAGAACAACTTTTGTGGTGTCTTTCAGATGCCTACCGGAGCAAAGTAAAAACTACCAGGAGAACTCCTGTCTGGCACCTTCCCCGGTGGAGTTGTGCATGGGGTGTGTTTGGAACATTTTATCACCGGCCGACTCCAAAATTCAGCGGTTCCCCATCTCAGCCCAGAAAGCAGGTAGAACATCTTTTGTGGTGTCTTTTAGATGCCTACCGGAGCAATGTAAAAACTACCAGGAGAACTCCTGCCTGGCACCTTCCCCGGTGGAGTTGTGCATGGGGTGTCTTTGGAACATTTTGTCACCGGCCGAGTCCAAAATTCAGCGATTCCCCATCTCAGCCCAGAAAGCAGATAGAACAACTTTTGTGGTGTCTTTCAGATGCCTACCGGAGCAATGTAAAAACTACCAGGAGAACTCCTGTCTGGCACCTTCCCCGGTGGAGTTGTGCAGGGGGTGTCTTTGGAACATTTTGTCACCAGCCGAGTCCAAAATTCAGCGTTTCCCCATCTCAGCCCAGAAAGCAGGTAGAACAACTTTTGTGGTGTCTCTTAGATGCCTACCAAGGTAGTGTAAAAACTATCAAGAGAACGCTTGTCTGGCACATTCCCCGGTGGAGTTGTGCATGGGGTGTGTTTGGAACATTTTGTCACCGGCCGAGTCCAAAATTCAGCGATTCCCCATCTCAGCCCAGAAAGCAGGTAGAACAACTTTTGTGGTGTCTTTCAGATGCCTACCGGAGCAATGTAAAAACTACCAGGAGAACTCCTGTCTGGCACCTTCCCCGGTGGAGTTGTGCAGGGGGTGTCTTTGGAACATTTTGTCACCGGCCGAGTCCAAAATTCAGCGATTCCCCATCTCAGCCCAGAAAGCAGGTAGAACAACTTTTGTGGTGTCTTTCAGATGCCTACCAAGGTAGTGTAAAAACTATCAAGAGAACGCTTGTCTGGCACATTCCCCGGTGGAGTTGTGCATGGGGTGTCTTTGGAACATTTTGTCACCGGCCGAGTCCAAAATTCAGCGATTCCCCATCTCAGCCCAGAAAGCAGGTAGAACAACTTTTGTGGTGTCTTTCAGCTGCCTACCGGAGCAATGTAAAAACTACCAGGAGAACTCCTGTCTGGCACCTTCCCCGGTGGAGTTGTGCATGGGGTGTGTTTGGAACATTTTGTCACCAGCCGACTCCAAAATTCAGCGGTTCCCCATCTCAGCCCAGAAAGCAGGTAGAACAACTTTTGTGGTGCCTTTCAGCTGCCTACCAAGGTAGTGTAAAAACTATTAAGAGAACTCCTGTCTGGCACCTTCCCCGGTGGAGTTGTGCATGGGGTGTGTTTGGAACATTTTGTCACCGGCCGACTCCAAAATTCAGCGGTTCCCCATCTCAGCCCAGAAAGCAGGTAGAACATCTCTTGTGGTGTCTTTTAGATGCCTACCGGAGCAATGTAAAAACTACCAGGAGAACTCCTGCCTGGCACCTTCCCCGGTATAGTTGTGCATGGGGTGTCTTTGGAACATTTTGTCACCTGCCGAGTCCAAAATTCAGCGGTTCCCCATCTCAGCCCAGAAAGCAGGTAGAACAACTTTTGTGGTGTCTTTTAGATGCCTACCAAGGTAGTGTAAAAACTACCAACAGAATTCGTTCCTGGCACCTTCCCCGGTGGAGTTGTGCATGGGGTGTCTGTGGAACATTTTGCCACCGGCCGACTCCAAAATTCAGCGATTCCCCATCTCAGCCCAGAAAGCAGGTAGAACAACTTTTGTGGTGTCTTTCAGATGCCTACTGGAGCAATGTAAAAACTACCAGGAGAACTCCTGTCTGGCACCTTCCCCGGTGGAGTTGTGCATGGGGTGTGTTTGGAACATTTTGTCACCAGCCGACTCCAAAATTCAGCGGTTCCCCATCTCAGCCCAGAAAGCAGGTAGAACAACTTTTGTGGTGTCTTTCAGATGCCTACCAAGGTAGTGTAAAAACTACCAGGAGAACTCCTGTCTGGCACCTTCCCCGGTGGAGTTGTGCATGGGGTGTGTTTGGAACATTTTGTCACCAGCCGACTCCAAAATTCATCTGTTCCCCATCTCAGCCCAGAAAGCAGGTAGAACAACTTTTGTGGTGTCTTTCAGATGTCTACCAAGGTAGTGTAAAAACTACTAAGAGAACTCCTGTCTGGCACCTTCCGTGGTGGAGTTGTGCATGGGGTGTGTTTGGAACATTTTGTCACCGGCCGAGTCCAAAATTCAGCGGTTCCCCATCTCAGCCCAGAAAGCAGGTAGAACAACTTTTGTGGTGCCTTTCAGGTGCCTACCAAGGTAGTGTAAAAACTACTAAGAGAACTCCTGTCTGGCACCTTCCCCGGTGGAGTTGTGCAGGGGGTGTGTTTGGAACATTTTGTCACCGGCCGAGTCCAAAATTCAGCGGTTCCCCATCTCAGCCCAGAAAGCAGGTAGAACAACTTTTGTGGTGTCTTTTAGATGCCTACCAAGGTAGTGTAAAAACTCTCAAGAGAACTCTTGTCTGGCACCTTCCCCGGTGGAGTTGTGCATGGGGTGTCTTTGGAACATTTTGTCACCAGCCGACTCCAAAATTCAGCGGTTCCCCATCTCAGCCCAGAAAGCAGGTAGAACAACTTTTGTGGTGTCTTTCAGATGCCTACCAGAGCAATGTAAAAACTACCAGGAGAACTCCTGTCTGGCACCTTCCCCGGTGGAGTTGTGCAGGGGGTGTGTTTGGAACATTTTGTCACCAGCCAACTCCAAAATTCAGCTGTTCCCCATCTCAGCCCACAAAGCAGGTAGAACAACTTTTGTGGTGTCTTTCAGATGCCTACCGGAGCAATGTAAAAACTACCAGGAGAACTCCTGTCTGGCACCTTCCCCGGTGGAGTTGTGCAGGGGGTGTGTTTGGAACATTTTGTCACCAGCCGAGTCCAAAATTCAGCGGTTCCCCATCTCAGCCCAGAAAGCAGGTAGAACAACTTTTGTGGTGTCTTTCAGATGCCTACCAAGGTAGTGTAAAAACTATCAAGAGAACGCTTGTCTGGCACCTTCCCCGGTGGAGTTGTGCAGGGGGTGTGTTTGGAACATTTTGTCACCGGCCGAGTCCAAAATTCAGCGGTTCCCCATCTCAGCCCAGAAAGCAGGTAGAACAACTTTTGTGGTGTCTTTTAGATGCCTACCAAGGTAGTGTAAAAACTCTCAAGAGAACTCTTGTCTGGCACCTTCCCCGGTGGAGTTGTGCATGGGGTGTCTTTGGAACATTTTGTCACCAGCCGACTCCAAAATTCAGCGGTTCCCCATCTCAGCCCAGAAAGCAGGTAGAACAACTTTTGTGGTGTCTTTCAGATGCCTACCAGAGCAATGTAAAAACTACCAGGAGAACTCCTGTCTGGCACCTTCCCCGGTGGAGTTGTGCAGGGGGTGTGTTTGGAACATTTTGTCACCAGCCGACTCCAAAATTCAGCTGTTCCCCATCTCAGCCCAGAAAGCAGGTAGAACAACTTTTGTGGTGTCTTTCAGATGCCTACCGGAGCAATGTAAAAACTACCAGGAGAACTCCTGTCTGGCACCTTCCCCGGTGGAGTTGTGCAGGGGGTGTGTTTGGAACATTTTGTCACCAGCCGAGTCCAAAATTCAGCGGTTCCCCATCTCAGCCCAGAAAGCAGGTAGAACAACTTTTGTGGTGTCTTTCAGATGCCTACCGGAGCAATGTAAAAACTACTAAGAGAACTCCTGTCTGGCACCTTCCCCGGTGGAGTTGTGCATGGGGTGTGTTTGGAACATTTTGTCACCGGCCGAGTCCAAAATTCAGCGATTCCCCATCTCAGCCCAGAAAGCAGGTAGAACAACTTTTGTGCTGCCTTTCAGCTCCCTACCAAGGTAGTGTAAAATCTACCAAGAGAACTCCTGCCTGGCACCTTCCCCGGTGGAGTTGTGCAGGGGGTGTGTTTGGAACATTTTGTCACCAGCCGAGTCCAAAAGTCAGCGGTTCCCCATCTCAGCCCAGAAAGCAGGTAGAACAACTTTTGTGGTGCCTTTCAGCTGCCTACCAAGGTAGTGTAAAAACTATTAAGAGAACTCTTGCCTGGCACCTTCCCCGGTGGAGTTGTGCATGGGGTGTGTTTGGAACATTTTATCACCGGCCGAGTCCAAAATTCAGCGATTCCCCATCTCAGCCCAGAAAGCAGGTAGAACAACTTTTGTGGTGCCTTTCAGCTGCCTACCAAGGTAGTGTAAAAACTACTAAGAGAACTCCTGTCTGGCACCTTCCCCGGTGGAGTTGTGCATGGGGTGTCTTTGGAACATTTTGTCACCAGCCGACTCCAAAATTCAGCGGTTCCCCATCTCAGCCCAGAAAGCAGGTAGAACAACTTTTGTGGTGTCTTTCAGATGCCTACCGGAGCAAAGTAAAAACTACCAGGAGAACTCCTGTCTGGCACCTTCCCCGGTGGAGTTGTGCAGGGGGTGTGTTTGGAACATTTTGTCACCGGCCGACTCCAAAATTCAGCGGTTCCCCATCTCAGCCCACAAAGCAGGTAGAACATCTTTTGTGGTGTCTTTTAGATGCCTACAGGAGCAATGTAAAAACTACCAGGAGAACTCCTGCCTGGCACCTTCCCCGGTATAGTTGTGCAGGGGGTGTCTTTGGAACATTTTGTCACCGGCCGAGTCCAAAATTCAGCGATTCCCCATCTCAGCCCAGAAAGCAGATAGAACAACTTTTGTGGTGTCTTTCAGATGCCTACCGGAGCAATGTAAAAACTACCAGGAGAACTCCTGTCTGGCACCTTCCCCGGTGGAGTTGTGCATGGGGTGTGTTTGGAACATTTTGTCACCAGCCGACTCCAAAATTCAGCTGTTCCCCATCTCAGCCCAGAAAGCAGGTAGAACAACTTTTGTGGTGTCTTTCAGATGCCTACCGGAGCAATGTAAAATCTACCAAGAGAACTCCTGTCTGGCACCTTCCCCGGTGGAGTTGTGCAGGGGGTGTCTTTGGAACATTTTGTCACCAGCCGAGTCCAAAATTCAGCGTTTCCCCATCTCAGCCCAGAAAGCAGGTAGAACAACTTTTGTGGTGTCTTTCAGATGCCTACCAAGGTAGTGTAAAAACTATCAAGAGAACGCTTGTCTGGCACCTTCCCCGGTGGAGTTGTGCAGGGGGTGTGTTTGGAACATTTTGTCACCGGCCGAGTCCAAAATTCAGCGGTTCCCCATCTCAGCCCAGAAAGCAGGTAGAACAACTTTTGTGGTGTCTTTTAGATGCCTACCAAGGTAGTGTAAAAACTCTCAAGAGAACTCTTGTCTGGCACCTTCCCCGGTGGAGTTGTGCATGGGGTGTCTTTGGAACATTTTGTCACCAGCCGACTCCAAAATTCAGCGGTTCCCCATCTCAGCCCAGAAAGCAGGTAGAACAACTTTTGTGGTGTCTTTCAGATGCCTACCAGAGCAATGTAAAAACTACCAGGAGAACTCCTGTCTGGCACCTTCCCCGGTGGAGTTGTGCAGGGGGTGTGTTTGGAACATTTTGTCACCAGCCGACTCCAAAATTCAGCTGTTCCCCATCTCAGCCCAGAAAGCAGGTAGAACAACTTTTGTGGTGTCTTTCAGATGCCTACCGGAGCAATGTAAAAACTACCAGGAGAACTCCTGTCTGGCACCTTCCCCGGTGGAGTTGTGCAGGGGGTGTGTTTGGAACATTTTGTCACCAGCCGAGTCCAAAATTCAGCGGTTCCCCATCTCAGCCCAGAAAGCAGGTAGAACAACTTTTGTGGTGTCTTTCAGATGCCTACCGGAGCAATGTAAAAACTACTAAGAGAACTCCTGTCTGGCACCTTCCCCGGTGGAGTTGTGCATGGGGTGTGTTTGGAACATTTTGTCACCGGCCGAGTCCAAAATTCAGCGATTCCCCATCTCAGCCCAGAAAGCAGGTAGAACAACTTTTGTGCTGCCTTTCAGCTCCCTACCAAGGTAGTGTAAAATCTACCAAGAGAACTCCTGCCTGGCACCTTCCCCGGTGGAGTTGTGCAGGGGGTGTGTTTGGAACATTTTGTCACCAGCCGAGTCCAAAAGTCAGCGGTTCCCCATCTCAGCCCAGAAAGCAGGTAGAACAACTTTTGTGGTGCCTTTCAGCTGCCTACCAAGGTAGTGTAAAAACTATTAAGAGAACTCTTGCCTGGCACCTTCCCCGGTGGAGTTGTGCATGGGGTGTGTTTGGAACATTTTATCACCGGCCGAGTCCAAAATTCAGCGATTCCCCATCTCAGCCCAGAAAGCAGGTAGAACAACTTTTGTGGTGCCTTTCAGCTGCCTACCAAGGTAGTGTAAAAACTACTAAGAGAACTCCTGTCTGGCACCTTCCCCGGTGGAGTTGTGCATGGGGTGTCTTTGGAACATTTTGTCACCAGCCGACTCCAAAATTCAGCGGTTCCCCATCTCAGCCCAGAAAGCAGGTAGAACAACTTTTGTGGTGTCTTTCAGATGCCTACCGGAGCAAAGTAAAAACTACCAGGAGAACTCCTGTCTGGCACCTTCCCCGGTGGAGTTGTGCAGGGGGTGTGTTTGGAACATTTTGTCACCGGCCGACTCCAAAATTCAGCGGTTCCCCATCTCAGCCCACAAAGCAGGTAGAACATCTTTTGTGGTGTCTTTTAGATGCCTACAGGAGCAATGTAAAAACTACCAGGAGAACTCCTGCCTGGCACCTTCCCCGGTATAGTTGTGCAGGGGGTGTCTTTGGAACATTTTGTCACCGGCCGAGTCCAAAATTCAGCGATTCCCCATCTCAGCCCAGAAAGCAGATAGAACAACTTTTGTGGTGTCTTTCAGATGCCTACCGGAGCAATGTAAAAACTACCAGGAGAACTCCTGTCTGGCACCTTCCCCGGTGGAGTTGTGCATGGGGTGTGTTTGGAACATTTTGTCACCAGCCGACTCCAAAATTCAGCTGTTCCCCATCTCAGCCCAGAAAGCAGGTAGAACAACTTTTGTGGTGTCTTTCAGATGCCTACCGGAGCAATGTAAAATCTACCAAGAGAACTCCTGTCTGGCACCTTCCCCGGTGGAGTTGTGCAGGGGGTGTCTTTGGAACATTTTGTCACCAGCCGAGTCCAAAATTCAGCGTTTCCCCATCTCAGCCCAGAAAGCAGGTAGAACAACTTTTGTGGTGTCTTTCAGATGCCTACCAAGGTAGTGTAAAAACTATCAAGAGAACGCTTGTCTGGCACCTTCCCCGGTGGAGTTGTGCAGGGGGTGTGTTTGGAACATTTTGTCACCGGCCGAGTCCAAAATTCAGCGGTTCCCCATCTCAGCCCAGAAAGCAGGTAGAACAACTTTTGTGGTGTCTTTTAGATGCCTACCAAGGTAGTGTAAAAACTCTCAAGAGAACTCTTGTCTGGCACCTTCCCCGGTGGAGTTGTGCATGGGGTGTCTTTGGAACATTTTGTCACCAGCCGACTCCAAAATTCAGCGGTTCCCCATCTCAGCCCAGAAAGCAGGTAGAACAACTTTTGTGGTGTCTTTCAGATGCCTACCAGAGCAATGTAAAAACTACCAGGAGAACTCCTGTCTGGCACCTTCCCCGGTGGAGTTGTGCAGGGGGTGTGTTTGGAACATTTTGTCACCAGCCGACTCCAAAATTCAGCTGTTCCCCATCTCAGCCCAGAAAGCAGGTAGAACAACTTTTGTGGTGTCTTTCAGATGCCTACCGGAGCAATGTAAAAACTACCAGGAGAACTCCTGTCTGGCACCTTCCCCGGTGGAGTTGTGCAGGGGGTGTGTTTGGAACATTTTGTCACCAGCCGAGTCCAAAATTCAGCGGTTCCCCATCTCAGCCCAGAAAGCAGGTAGAACAACTTTTGTGGTGTCTTTCAGATGCCTACCGGAGCAATGTAAAAACTACTAAGAGAACTCCTGTCTGGCACCTTCCCCGGTGGAGTTGTGCATGGGGTGTGTTTGGAACATTTTGTCACCGGCCGAGTCCAAAATTCAGCGATTCCCCATCTCAGCCCAGAAAGCAGGTAGAACAACTTTTGTGCTGCCTTTCAGCTCCCTACCAAGGTAGTGTAAAATCTACCAAGAGAACTCCTGCCTGGCACCTTCCCCGGTGGAGTTGTGCAGGGGGTGTGTTTGGAACATTTTGTCACCAGCCGAGTCCAAAAGTCAGCGGTTCCCCATCTCAGCCCAGAAAGCAGGTAGAACAACTTTTGTGGTGCCTTTCAGCTGCCTACCAAGGTAGTGTAAAAACTATTAAGAGAACTCTTGCCTGGCACCTTCCCCGGTGGAGTTGTGCATGGGGTGTGTTTGGAACATTTTATCACCGGCCGAGTCCAAAATTCAGCGATTCCCCATCTCAGCCCAGAAAGCAGGTAGAACAACTTTTGTGGTGCCTTTCAGCTGCCTACCAAGGTAGTGTAAAAACTACTAAGAGAACTCCTGTCTGGCACCTTCCCCGGTGGAGTTGTGCATGGGGTGTCTTTGGAACATTTTGTCACCAGCCGACTCCAAAATTCAGCGGTTCCCCATCTCAGCCCAGAAAGCAGGTAGAACAACTTTTGTGGTGTCTTTCAGATGCCTACCGGAGCAAAGTAAAAACTACCAGGAGAACTCCTGTCTGGCACCTTCCCCGGTGGAGTTGTGCAGGGGGTGTGTTTGGAACATTTTGTCACCGGCCGACTCCAAAATTCAGCGGTTCCCCATCTCAGCCCACAAAGCAGGTAGAACATCTTTTGTGGTGTCTTTTAGATGCCTACAGGAGCAATGTAAAAACTACCAGGAGAACTCCTGCGTGGCACCTTCCCCGGTATAGTTGTGCAGGGGGTGTCTTTGGAACATTTTGTCACCGGCCGAGTCCAAAATTCAGCGATTCCCCATCTCAGCCCAGAAAGCAGATAGAACAACTTTTGTGGTGTCTTTCAGATGCCTACCGGAGCAATGTAAAAACTACCAGGAGAACTCCTGTCTGGCACCTTCCCCGGTGGAGTTGTGCATGGGGTGTGTTTGGAACATTTTGTCACCAGCCGACTCCAAAATTCAGCTGTTCCCCATCTCAGCCCAGAAAGCAGGTAGAACAACTTTTGTGGTGTCTTTCAGATGCCTACCGGAGCAATGTAAAATCTACCAAGAGAACTCCTGCCTGGCACCTTCCCCGGTGGAGTTGTGCAGGGGGTGTGTTTGGAACATTTTGTCACCAGCCGAGTCCAAAAGTCAGCGGTTCCCCATCTCAGCCCAGAAAGCAGGTAGAACAACTTTTGTGGTGCCTTTCAGCTGCCTACCAAGGTAGTGTAAAAACTATTAAGAGAACTCTTGCCTGGCACCTTCCCCGGTGGAGTTGTGCATGGGGTGTGTTTGGAACATTTTATCACCGGCCGAGTCCAAAATTCAGCGATTCCCCATCTCAGCCCAGAAAGCAGGTAGAACAACTTTTGTGGTGCCTTTCAGCTGCCTACCAAGGTAGTGTAAAAACTACTAAGAGAACTCCTGTCTGGCACCTTCCCCGGTGGAGTTGTGCATGGGGTGTCTTTGGAACATTTTGTCACCAGCCGACTCCAAAATTCAGCGGTTCCCCATCTCAGCCCAGAAAGCAGGTAGAACAACTTTTGTGGTGTCTTTCAGATGCCTACCGGAGCAAAGTAAAAACTACCAGGAGAACTCCTGTCTGGCACCTTCCCCGGTGGAGTTGTGCAGGGGGTGTGTTTGGAACATTTTGTCACCGGCCGACTCCAAAATTCAGCGGTTCCCCATCTCAGCCCACAAAGCAGGTAGAACATCTTTTGTGGTGTCTTTTAGATGCCTACAGGAGCAATGTAAAAACTACCAGGAGAACTCCTGCGTGGCACCTTCCCCGGTATAGTTGTGCAGGGGGTGTCTTTGGAACATTTTGTCACCGGCCGAGTCCAAAATTCAGCGATTCCCCATCTCAGCCCAGAAAGCAGATAGAACAACTTTTGTGGTGTCTTTCAGATGCCTACCGGAGCAATGTAAAAACTACCAGGAGAACTCCTGTCTGGCACCTTCCCCGGTGGAGTTGTGCATGGGGTGTGTTTGGAACATTTTGTCACCAGCCGACTCCAAAATTCAGCTGTTCCCCATCTCAGCCCAGAAAGCAGGTAGAACAACTTTTGTGGTGTCTTTCAGATGCCTACCGGAGCAATGTAAAAACTACCAGGAGAACTCCTGTCTGGCACCTTCCCCGGTGGAGTTGTGCAGGGGGTGTCTTTGGAACATTTTGTCACCAGCCGAGTCCAAAATTCAGCGTTTCCCCATCTCAGCCCAGAAAGCAGGTAGAACAACTTTTGTGGTGTCTCTTAGATGCCTACCAAGGTAGTGTAAAAACTATCAAGAGAACGCTTGTCTGGCACATTCCCCGGTGGAGTTGTGCATGGGGTGTGTTTGGAACATTTTGTCACCGGCCGAGTCCAAAATTCAGCGATTCCCCATCTCAGCACAGAAAGCAGGTAGAACAACTTTTGTGGTGTCTTTCAGATGCCTACCGGAGCAATGTAAAAACTACCAGGAGAACTCCTGTCTGGCACCTTCCCCGGTGGAGTTGTGCAGGGGGTGTGTTTGGAACATTTTGTCACCGGCAGAGTCCAAAATTCAGCGGTTCCCCATCTCAGCCCAGAAAGCAGGTAGAACAACTTTTGTGGTGTCTTTCAGATGCCTACCAAGGTAGTGTAAAAACTATCAAGAGAACGCTTGTCTGGCACATTCCCCGGTGGAGTTGTGCATGGGGTGTCTTTGGAACATTTTGTCACCGGCCGAGTCCAAAATTCAGCGATTCCCCATCTCAGCCCAGAAAGCAGGTAGAACAACTTTTGTGGTGTCTTTCAGCTGCCTACCGGAGCAATGTAAAAACTACCAGGAGAACTCCTGTCTGGCACCTTCCCCGGTGGAGTTGTGCATGGGGTGTGTTTGGAACATTTTGTCACCAGCCGACTCCAAAATTCAGCGGTTCCCCATCTCAGCCCAGAAAGCAGGTAGAACAACTTTTGTGGTGCCTTTCAGCTGCCTACCAAGGTAGTGTAAAAACTACCAGGAGAACTCCTGTCTGGCACCTTCCCCGGTGGAGTTGTGCATGGGGTGTGTTTGGAACATTTTGTCACCGGCCGACTCCAAAATTCAGCGGTTCCCCATCTCAGCCCAGAAAGCAGGTAGAACATCTCTTGTGGTGTCTTTTAGATGCCTACCGGGGCAATGTAAAAACTACCAGGAGAACTCCTGCCTGGCACCTTCCCCGGTATAGTTGTGCATGGGGTGTCTTTGGAACATTTTGTCACCAGCCGACTCCAAAATTCAGCGGTTCCCCATCTCAGCCCAGAAAGCAGGTAGAACAACTTTTGTGGTGTCTTTTAGATGCCTACCGGAGCAATGTAAAAACTACCAGGAGAACTCCTGTCTGGCACCTTCCCCGGTGGAGTTGTGCAGGGGGTGTGTTTGGAACATTTTGTCACCGGCCGAGTCCAAAATTCAGCGATTCCCCATCTCAGCCCAGAAAGCAGGTAGAACAACTTTTGTGGTGTCTTTCAGATGCCTACCGGAGCAATGTAAAAACTACCAGGAGAACTCCTGTCTGGCACCTTCCCCGGTGGAGTTGTGCATGGGGTGTGTTTGGAACATTTTGTCACCAGCCGACTCCAAAATTCAGCGGTTCCCCATCTCAGCCCAGAAAGCAGGTAGAACAACTTTTGTGGTGTCTTTCAGATGCCTACCAAGGTAGTGTAAAAACTACCAGGAGAACTCCTGTCTGGCACCTTCCCCGGTGGAGTTGTGCATGGGGTGTGTTTGGAACATTTTGTCACCAGCCGACTCCAAAATTCAGCGGTTCCCCATCTCAGCCCAGAAAGCAGGTAGAACAACTTTTGTGGTGTCTTTCAGATGTCTACCAAGGTAGTGTAAAAACTACTAAGAGAACTCCTGTCTGGCACCTTCCGTGGTGGAGTTGTGCATGGGGTGTGTTTGGAACATTTTGTCACCAGCCGACTCCAAAATTCAGCGGTTCCCCATCTCAGCCCACAAAGCAGGTAGAACAACTTTTGTGGTGCCTTTCACCTGCCTACCAAGGTAGTGTAAAAACTACCAAGAGAACTCCTGTCTGGCACCTTCCGTGGTGGAGTTGTGCATGGGGTGTGTTTGGAACATTTTGTCACCAGCCGACTCCAAAATTCAGCGTTTCCCCATCTCAGCCCAGAAAGCAGGTAGAACAACTTTTGTGGTGTCTTTCAGATGCCTACCAAGGTAGTGTAAAAACTACCAGGAGAACTCCTGTCTGGCACCTTCCCCGGTGGAGTTGTGCATGGGGTGTCTGTGGAACATTTTGTCACCGGCCGAGTCCAAAATTCAGCGATTCCCCATCTCAGCCCAGAAAGCAGGTAGAACAACTTTTGTGGTGTCTTTCAGATGCCTACCAGAGCAATGTAAAAACTACCAGGAGAACGCCTGTCTGGCACCTTCCGTGGTGGAGTTGTGCAGGGGGGGTGTTTGGAACATTTTGTCACCAGCCGAGTCCAAAATTTTTGGTTCCCCATCTCAGCCCAGAAAGCAGGTAGAACAACTTTTGTGGTGCCTTTCAGATGCCTACCAAGGTAGTGTAAAAACTACCAAGAGAACTCCTGTCTGGCACCTTCCCCGGTGGAGTTGTGCATGGGGTGTGTTTGGAACATTTTGTCACCGGCCGACTCCAAAATTCAGCGGTTCCCCATCTCAGCCCAGAAAGCAGGTAGAACAACTTTTGTGGTGTCTTTCAGATGCCTACCAAGGTAGTGTAAAAACTACCAGGAGAACTCCTGTCTGGCACCTTCCCCGGTGGAGTTGTGCAGGGGGTGTGTTTGGAACATTTTGCCACCAGCCGACTCCAAAATTCAGCGGTTCCCCATCTCAGCCCACAAAGCAGGTAGAACAACTTTTGTGGTGCCTTTCAGCTGCCTACCAAGGTAGTGTAAAAACTACCAACAGAATTCGTTCCTGGCACCTTCCCCGGTGGAGTTGTGCATGGGGTGTGTTTGGAACATTTTGTCACCGGCCGAGTCCAAAATTCAGCGGTTCCCCATCTCAGCCCAGAAAGCAGGTAGAACAACTTTTGTGGTATCTTTCAGATGCCTACCAAGGTAGTGTAAAAACTACCAAGAGAACTCCTGTCTGGCACCTTCCCCGGTGGAGTTGTGCATGGGGTGTGTTTGGAACATTTTGTCACCGGCCGAGTCCAAAATTCAGCGATTCCCCATCTCAGCCCAGAAAGCAGGTAGAACAACTTTTGTGGTGTCTTTCAGATGCCTACCGGAGCAATGTAAAAACTACCAGGAGAACTCCTGTCTGGCACCTTCCGTGGTGGAGTTGTGCAGGGGGGGTGTTTGGAACATTTTGTCACCAGCCGAGTCCAAAATTTAGCGGTTCCCCATCTCAGCCCAGAAAGCAGGTAGAACAAGTTTTGTGGTGCCTTTCAGATGCCTACCAAGGTAGTGTAAAAACTACCAAGAGAACTCCTGTCTGGCACCTTCCCCGGTGGAGTTGTGCATGGGGTGTGTTTGGAACATTTTGTCACCGGCCGACTCCAAAATTCAGCGGTTCCCCATCTCAGCCCAGAAAGCAGGTAGAACAACTTTTGTGGTGTCTTTCAGATGCCTACCAAGGCAGTGTAAAAACTACCAGGAGAACTCCTGTCTGGCACCTTCCCCGGTGGAGTTGTGCATGGGGTGTGTTTGGAACATTTTGCCACCAGCCGACTCCAAAATTCAGCGGTTCCCCATCTCAGCCCACAAAGCAGGTAGAACAACTTTTGTGGTGCCTTTCAGCTGCCTACCAAGGTAGTGTAAAAACTACCAACAGAATTCGTTCCTGGCACCTTCCCCGGTGGAGTTGTGCATGGGGTGTGTTTGGAACATTTTGTCACCGGCCGAGTCCAAAATTCAGCGGTTCCCCATCTCAGACCAGAAAGCAGGAAGAACAACTTTTGTGGTGCCTTTCAAATGCCTACCAAGGTAGTGTAAAAACTACCAGGAGAACTCCTGTCTGGCACCTTCCCCGGTGGAGTTGTGCAGGGGGTGTGTTTGGAACATTTTGTCACCGGCCGACTCCAAAATTCAGCGTTTCCCCATCTCAGCCCAGAAAGCAGGTAGAACAACTTTTGTGGTGTCTTTCAGATGCCTACCGGAGCAATGTAAAAACTACCAGGAGAACTCCTGTCTGGCACCTTCCCCGGTGGAGTTGTGCATGGGGTGTCTGTGGAACATTTTGCCACCGGCCGACTCCAAAATTCAGCGATTCCCCATCTCAGCCCAGAAAGCAGGTAGAACAACTTTTGTGGTGTCTTTCAGATGCCTACCGGAGCAATGTAAAAACTACCAGGAGAACTCCTGTCTGGCACCTTCCCCGGTGGAGTTGTGCAGGGGGTGTCTTTGGAACATTTTGTCACCAGCCGAGTCCAAAATTCAGCGTTTCCCCATCTCAGCCCAGAAAGCAGGTAGAACAACTTTTGTGGTGTCTCTTAGATGCCTACCAAGGTAGTGTAAAAACTATCAAGAGAACGCTTGTCTGGCACATTCCCCGGTGGAGTTGTGCATGGGGTGTGTTTGGAACATTTTGTCACCGGCCGAGTCCAAAATTCAGCGATTCCCCATCTCAGCCCAGAAAGCAGGTAGAACAACTTTTGTGGTGCCTTTCAGATGCCTACCAAGGTAGTGTAAAAACTACCAGGAGAACTCCTGTCTGGCACCTTCCCCGGTGGAGTTGTGCATGGGGTGTGTTTGGAACATTTTGTCACCGGCCGAGTCCAAAATTCAGCGGTTCCCCATCTCAGCCCACAAAGCAGGTACAACTTCTTTTCTTGTGCCTTTCAGCTGCCTACCAAGGTAGTGTAAAAACTACCAACAGAATTCGTTCCTGGCACCTTCCCCGGTGGAGTTGTGCATGGGGTGTCTGTGGACCATTTTGCCACCGGCCGACTCCAAAATTCAGCGATTCCCCATCTCAGCCCAGAAAGCAGGTAGAACAACTTTTGTGGTGTCTTTCAGATGCCTACCGGAGCAATGTAAAAACTACCAGGAGAACTCCTGTCTGGCACCTTCCCCGGTGGAGTTGTGCATGGGGTGTGTTTGGAACATTTTGTCACCAGCCGACTCCAAAATTCAGCGGTTCCCCATCTCAGCCCAGAAAGCAGGTAGAACAACTTTTGTGGTGTCTTTCAGATGCCTACCAAGGTAGTGTAAAAACTACCAGGAGAACTCCTGTCTGGCACCTTCCGTGGTGGAGTTGTGCATGGGGTGTGTTTGGAACATTTTGTCACCAGCCGACTCCAAAATTCATCTGTTCCCCATCTCAGCCCAGAAAGCAGGTAGAACAACTTTTGTGGTGTCTTTCAGATGTCTACCAAGGTAGTGTAAAAACTACTAAGAGAACTCCTGTCTGGCACCTTCCGTGGTGGAGTTGTGCATGGGGTGTGTTTGGAACATTTTGTCACCGGCCGAGTCCAAAATTCAGCGGTTCCCCATCTCAGCCCAGAAAGCAGGTAGAACAACTTTTGTGGTGCCTTTCAGGTGCCTACCAAGGTAGTGTAAAAACTACTAAGAGAACTCCTGTCTGGCACCTTCCCCGGTGGAGTTGTGCAGGGGGTGTGTTTGGAACATTTTGTCACCGGCCGAGTCCAAAATTCAGCGGTTCCCCATCTCAGCCCAGAAAGCAGGTAGAACAACTTTTGTGGTGTCTTTTAGATGCCTACCAAGGTAGTGTAAAAACTCTCAAGAGAACTCTTGTCTGGCACCTTCCCCGGTGGAGTTGTGCATGGGGTGTCTTTGGAACATTTTGTCACCAGCCGACTCCAAAATTCAGCGGTTCCCCATCTCAGCCCAGAAAGCAGGTAGAACAACTTTTGTGGTGTCTTTCAGATGCCTACCAGAGCAATGTAAAAACTACCAGGAGAACTCCTGTCTGGCACCTTCCCCGGTGGAGTTGTGCAGGGGGTGTGTTTGGAACATTTTGTCACCAGCCAACTCCAAAATTCAGCTGTTCCCCATCTCAGCCCAGAAAGCAGGTAGAACAACTTTTGTGGTGTCTTTCAGATGCCTACCGGAGCAATGTAAAATCTACCAGGAGAACTCCTGTCTGGCACCTTCCCCGGTGGAGTTGTGCAGGGGGTGTGTTTGGAACATTTTGTCACCAGCCGACTCCAAAATTCAGCGTTTCCCCATCTCAGCCCAGAAAGCAGGTAGAACAACTTTTGTGGTGTCTTTCAGATGCCTACCAAGGTAGTGTAAAAACTATCAAGAGAACGCTTGTCTGGCACCTTCCCCGGTATAGTTGTGCAGGGGGTGTGTTTGGAACATTTTGTCACCGGCCGAGTCCAAAATTCAGCGGTTCCCCATCTCAGCCCAGAAAGCAGGTAGAACAACTTTTGTGGTGTCTTTTAGATGCCTACCAAGGTAGTGTAAAAACTCTCAAGAGAACTCTTGTCTGGCACCTTCCCCGGTGGAGTTGTGCATGGGGTGTCTTTGGAACATTTTGTCACCAGCCGACTCCAAAATTCAGCGGTTCCCCATCTCAGCCCAGAAAGCAGGTAGAACAACTTTTGTGGTGTCTTTCAGATGCCTACCAGAGCAATGTAAAAACTACCAGGAGAACTCCTGTCTGGCACCTTCCCCGGTGGAGTTGTGCAGGGGGTGTGTTTGGAACATTTTGTCACCAGCCGACTCCAAAATTCAGCTGTTCTCCATCTCAGCCCAGAAAGCAGGTAGAACAACTTTTGTGGTGTCTTTCAGATGCCTACCGGAGCAATGTAAAAACTACCAGGAGAACTCCTGTCTGGCACCTTCCCCGGTGGAGTTGTGCAGGGGGTGTGTTTGGAACATTTTGTCACCAGCCGAGTCCAAAATTCAGCGGTTCCCCATCTCAGCCCAGAAAGCAGGTAGAACAACTTTTGTGGTGTCTTTCAGATGCCTACCAAGGTAGTGTAAAAACTATCAAGAGAACGCTTGTCTGGCACATTCCCCGGTGGAGTTGTGCATGG
The DNA here is from genome assembly GCF_023634085.1 of Falco cherrug. Taxonomy (NCBI): domain Eukaryota; kingdom Metazoa; phylum Chordata; class Aves; order Falconiformes; family Falconidae; genus Falco; species Falco cherrug. The sequence goes on along the minus strand of NW_026599510.1, from coordinate 467,909 downwards.
GGTGTCTTTGGAACATTTTGTCACCGGCCGAGTCCAAAATTCAGCGATTCCCCATCTCAGCCCAGAAAGCAGGTAGAACAACTTTTGTGGTGTCTTTCAGCTGCCTACCGGAGCAATGTAAAAACTACCAGGAGAACTCCTGTCTGGCACCTTCCCCGGTGGAGTTGTGCATGGGGTGTGTTTGGAACATTTTGTCACCAGCCGACTCCAAAAGTCAGCGGTTCCCCATCTCAGCCCAGAAAGCAGGTAGAACAACTTTTGTGGTGCCTTTCAGCTGCCTACCAAGGTAGTGTAAAAACTATTAAGAGAACTCTTGCCTGGCACCTTCCCCGGTGGAGTTGTGCATGGGGTGTGTTTGGAACATTTTATCACCGGCCGAGTCCAAAATTCAGCGATTCCCCATCTCAGCCCAGAAAGCAGGTAGAACAACTTTTGTGGTGCCTTTCAGCTGCCTACCAAGGTAGTGTAAAAACTACTAAGAGAACTCCTGTCTGGCACCTTCCCCGGTGGAGTTGTGCATGGGGTGTCTTTGGAACATTTTGTCACCAGCCGACTCCAAAATTCAGCGGTTCCCCATCTCAGCCCAGAAAGCAGGTAGAACAACTTTTGTGGTGTCTTTCAGATGCCTACCGGAGCAAAGTAAAAACTACCAGGAGAACTCCTGTCTGGCACCTTCCCCGGTGGAGTTGTGCAGGGGGTGTGTTTGGAACATTTTGTCACCGGCCGACTCCAAAATTCAGCGTTTCCCCATCTCAGCCCACAAAGCAGGTAGAACATCTTTTGTGGTGTCTTTTAGATGCCTACAGGAGCAATGTAAAAACTACCAGGAGAACTCCTGCCTGGCACCTTCCCCGCTATAGTTGTGCAGGGGGTGTCTTTGGAACATATTGTCACCAGCCGAGTCCAAAATTCAGCGGTTCCCCATCTCAGCCCAGAAAGCAGGTAGAACAACTTTTGTGGTGTCTTTTAGATGCCTACCGGAGCAATGTAAAAACTACCAGGAGAACTCCTGTCTGGCACCTTCCCCGGTGGAGTTGTGCAGGGGGTGTGTTTGGAACATTTTGTCACCGGCCGAGTCCAAAATTCAGCGATTCCCCATCTCAGCCCAGAAAGCAGGTAGAACAACTTTTGTGGTGTCTTTCAGATGCCTACCGGAGCAATGTAAAAACTACCAGGAGAACTCCTGTCTGGCACCTTCCCCGGTGGAGTTGTGCATGGGGTGTGTTTGGAACATTTTGTCACCAGCCGACTCCAAAATTCAGCGGTTCCCCATCTCAGCCCAGAAAGCAGGTAGAACAACTTTTGTGGTGTCTTTCAGATGCCTACCAAGGTAGTGTAAAAACTACCAGGAGAACTCCTGTCTGGCACCTTCCCCGGTGGAGTTGTGCATGGGGTGTGTTTGGAACATTTTGTCACCAGCCGACTCCAAAATTCATCTGTTCCCCATCTCAGCCCAGAAAGCAGGTAGAACAACTTTTGTGGTGTCTTTCAGATGTCTACCAAGGTAGTGTAAAAACTACTAAGAGAACTCCTGTCTGGCACCTTCCGTGGTGGAGTTGTGCATGGGGTGTGTTTGGAACATTTTGTCACCGGCCGAGTCCAAAATTCAGCGGTTCCCCATCTCAGCCCAGAAAGCAGGTACAACTTCTTTTCTTGTGCCTTTCAGCTGCCTACCAAGGTAGTGTAAAAACTACCAACAGAATTCGTTCCTGGCACCTTCCCCGGTGGAGTTGTGCATGGGGTGTCTGTGGAACATTTTGTCAGCAGCCGACTCCAAAATTCAGCGATTCCCCATCTCAGCCCAGAAAGCAGGTAGAACAACTTTGTGGTGTCTTTCAGATGCCTACCGGAGCAATGTAAAAACTACCAGGAGAACTCCTGTCTGGCACCTTCCCTGGTGGAGTTGTGCATGGGGTGTGTTTGGAACATTTTGTCACCAGCCGACTCCAAAATTCAGCGGTTCCCCATCTCAGCCCACAAAGCAGGTAGAACAACTTTTGTGGTGCCTTTCACCTGCCTACCAAGGTAGTGTAAAAACTACCAAGAGAACTCCTGTCTGGCACCTTCCCCGGTGGAATTGTGCATGGGGTGTGTTTGGAACATTTTGTCACCAGCCGACTCCAAAATTCAGCGATTCCCCATCTCAGCCCAGAAAGCAGGTAGAACAACTTTTGTCGTGTCTTTTAGATGCCTACCAAGGTAGTGTAAAAACTACCAGGAGAACTCCTGTCTGGCACCTTCCCCGGTGGAGTTGTGCATGGGGTGTGTTTGGAACATTTTGTCACCGGCCGAGTCCAAAATTCAGCGATTCCCCATCTCAGCCCAGAAAGCAGGTAGAACAACTTTTGTGGTGCCTTTCAGCTGCCTACCAAGGTAGTGTAAAAACTACCAAGAGAACTCCTGTCTGGCACCTTCCCCGGTGGAGTTGTGCATGGGGTGTGTTTGGAACATTTTGTCACCAGCCGAGTCCAAAATTCAGCGGTTCCCCATCTCAGCCCAGAAAGCAGGAAGAACAACTTTTGTGGTGCCTTTCAAATGCCTACCAAGGTAGTGTAAAAACTACCAGGAGAACTCCTGTCTGGCACCTTCCCCGGTGGAGTTTTGCATGGGGTGTGTTTGGAACATTTTGTCACCGGCCGAGTCCAAAATTCAGCGGTTCCCCATCTCAGCCCAGAAAGCAGGTAGAACAACTTTTGTGGTGTCTTTCAAATGCCTACCAAGGTAGTGTAAAAACTACCACGAGAACTCCTGTCTGGCACCTTCCCCGGTGGAGTTGTGCATGGGGTGTGTTTGGAACATTTTGTCACCGGCCGAGTCCAAAATTCAGCGGTTCCCCATCTCAGCCCAGAAAGCAGGTAGAACAACTTTTGTGGTGTCTTTCAGCTGCCTACCAAGGTAGTGTAAAAACTACTAGGAGAACTCCTGTCTGGCACCTTCCCCGGTGTAGTTGTGCATGGGGTGTGTTTGGAACATTTTTTCACCAGCCGACTCCAAAATTCAGCGTTTCCCCATCTCAGCCCAGAAAGCAGGTAGAACAACTTTTGTCGTGTCTTTTAGATGCCTACCAAGGTAGTGTAAAAACTACCAGGAGAACTCCTGTCTGGCACCTTCCCCGGTGGAGTTGTGCATGGGGTGTGTTTGGAACATTTTGTCACCAGCCGACTCCAAAATTCATCTGTTCCCCATCTCAGCCCAGAAAGCAGGTAGAACAACTTTTGTGGTGTCTTTCAGATGTCTACCAAGGTAGTGTAAAAACTACTAAGAGAACTCCTGTCTGGCACCTTCCCCGGTGGAGTTGTGCATGGGGTGTGTTTGGAACATTTTGTCACCGGCCGACTCCAAAATTCAGCGGTTCCCCATCTCAGCCCAGAAAGCAGGTAGAACAACTTTTGTGGTGCCTTTCAGGTGCCTACCAAGGTAGTGTAAAAACTACTAATAGAACTCCTGTCTGGCACCTTCCCCGGTGGAGTTGTGCATGGGGTGTCTGTGGAACATTTTGTCAGCAGCCGAATCCAAAATTCAGCGATTCCCCATCTCAGCCCAGAAAGCAGGTAGAACAACTTTGTGGTGTCTTTCAGATGCCTACCGGAGCAATGTAAAAACTACCAGGAGAACTCCTGTCTGGCACCTTCCCTGGTGGAGTTGTGCATGGGGTGTGTTTGGAACATTTTGTCACCAGCCGACTCCAAAATTCAGCGGTTCCCCATCTCAGCCCACAAAGCAGGTAGAACAACTTTTGTGGTGCCTTTCACCTGCCTACCAAGGTAGTGTAAAAACTACCAAGAGAACTCCTGTCTGGCACCTTCCCCGGTGGAGTTGTGCATGGGGTGTGTTTGGAACATTTTGTCACCAGCCGACTCCAAAATTCAGCGTTTCCCCATCTCAGCCCAGAAAGCAGGTAGAACAACTTTTGTGGTGTCTTTTAGATGCCTACCAAGGTAGTGTAAAAACTACCAGGAGAACTCCTGTCTGGCACCTTCCCCGGTGGAGTTGTGCATGGGGTTTCTGTGGAACATTTTGTCACCGGCCGAGTCCAAAATTCAGCGATTCCCCATCTCAGCCCAGAAAGCAGGTAGAACAACTTTTGTGGTGTCTTTCAGATGCCTACCGGAGCAATGTAAAAACTACCAGGAGAACTCCTGTCTGGCACCTTCCGTGGTGGAGTTGTGCAGGGGGGGTGTTTGGAACATTTTGTCACCAGCCGAGTCCAAAATTTAGCGGTTCCCCATCTCAGCCCAGAAAGCAGGTAGAACAACTTTTGTGGTGCCTTTCAGATGCCTACCAAGGTAGTGTAAAAACTACCAAGAGAACTCCTGTCTGGCACCTTCCCCGGTGGAGTTGTGCATGGGGTGTGTTTGGAACATTTTGTCACCGGCCGACTCCAAAATTCAGCGGTTCCCCATCTCAGCCCAGAAAGCAGGTAGAACAACTTTTGTGGTGTCTTTCAGATGCCTACCAAGGTAGTGTAAAAACTACCAGGAGAACTCCTGTCTGGCACCTTCCCCGGTGGAGTTGTGCAGGGGGTGTGTTTGGAACATTTTGCCACCAGCCGACTCCAAAATTCAGCGGTTCCCCATCTCAGCCCACAAAGCAGGTAGAACAACTTTTGTGGTGCCTTTCAGCTGCCTACCAAGGTAGTGTAAAAACTACCAACAGAATTCGTTCCTGGCACCTTCCCCGGTGGAGTTGTGCATGGGGTGTGTTTGGAACATTTTGTCACCGGCCGAGTCCAAAATTCAGCGGTTCCCCATCTCAGCCCAGAAAGCAGGTAGAACAACTTTTGTGGTGTCTTTCAGCTGCCTACCAAGGTAGTGTAAAAACTACTAGGAGAACTCCTGTCTGGCACCTTCCCCGGTGGAGTTGTGCATGGGGTGTGTTTGGAACATTTTGTCACCAGCCGAGTCCAAAAATTTAGCGGTTCCCCATCTCAGCCCAGAAAGCAGGTAGAACAACTTTTGTGGTATCTTTCAGATGCCTACCAAGGTAGTGTAAAAACTACCAGGAGAACTCCTGTCTGGCACCTTCCCCGGTGGAGTTGTGCATGGGGTGTGTTTGGAACATTTTGTCACCGGCCGACTCCAAAATTCAGCGGTTCCCCATCTCAGCCCAGAAAGCAGGTAGAACAACTTTTGTGGTGTCTTTCAGATGCCTACCGGAGCAATGTAAAAACTACCAGGAGAACTCCTGTCTGGCACCTTCCCCGGTGGAGTTGTGCAGGGGGGGTGTTTGGAACATTTTGCCACCAGCCGACTCCAAAATTCAGCGGTTCCCCATCTCAGCCCACAAAGCAGGTAGAACAACTTTTGTGGTGTCTTTCAGATGCCTACCAAGGTAGTGTAAAAACTACCAGGAGAACTCCTATCTGGCACCTTCCCCGGTGGAGTTGTGCATGGGGTGTGTTTGGAACATTTTGTCACCAGCCGACTCCAAAATTCATCTGTTCCCCATCTCAGCCCAGAAAGCAGGTAGAACAACTTTTGTGGTGTCTTTCAGGTGCCTACCAAGGTAGTGTAAAAACTACCAAGAGAACTCCTGTCTGGCACCTTCCCCGGTGGAGTTGTGCATGGGGTGTGTTTGGAACATTTTGTCACCAGCCGAGTCCAAAATTCAGCGGTTCCCCATCTCAGCCCAGAAAGCAGGAAGAACAACTTTTGTGGTGCCTTTCAAATGCCTACCAAGGTAGTGTAAAAACTACCAGGAGAACTCCTGTCTGGCACCTTCCCCGGTGGAGTTTTGCATGGGGTGTGTTTGGAACATTTTGTCACCGGCCGAGTCCAAAATTCAGCGGTTCCCCATCTCAGCCCAGAAAGCAGGTAGAACAACTTTTGTGGTGTCTTTCAAATGCCTACCAAGGTAGTGTAAAAACTACCACGAGAACTCCTGTCTGGCACCTTCCGTGGTGGAGTTGTGCATGGGGTGTGTTTGGAACATTTTGTCACCGGCCGAGTCCAAAATTCAGCGGTTCCCCATCTCAGCCCAGAAAGCAGGTAGAACAACTTTTGTGGTGTCTTTCAGCTGCCTACCAAGGTAGTGTAAAAACTACTAGGAGAACTCCTGTCTGGCACCTTCCCCGGTGTAGTTGTGCATGGGGTGTGTTTGGAACATTTTTTCACCAGCCGACTCCAAAATTCAGCGTTTCCCCATCTCAGCCCAGAAAGCAGGTAGAACAACTTTTGTCGTGTCTTTTAGATGCCTACCAAGGTAGTGTAAAAACTACCAGGAGAACTCCTGTCTGGCACCTTCCCCGGTGGAGTTGTGCATGGGGTGTGTTTGGAACATTTTGTCACCAGCCGACTCCAAAATTCATCTGTTCCCCATCTCAGCCCAGAAAGCAGGTAGAACAACTTTTGTGGTGTCTTTCAGATGTCTACCAAGGTAGTGTAAAAACTACTAAGAGAACTCCTGTCTGGCACCTTCCGTGGTGGAGTTGTGCATGGGGTGTGTTTGGAACATTTTGTCACCGGCCGACTCCAAAATTCAGCGGTTCCCCATCTCAGCCCAGAAAGCAGGTAGAACAACTTTTGTGGTGCCTTTCAGGTGCCTACCAAGGTAGTGTAAAAACTACTAATAGAACTCCTGTCTGGCACCTTCCCCGGTGGAGTTGTGCATGGGGTGTCTGTGGAACATTTTGTCACCAGCCGACTCCAAAATTCATCTGTTCCCCATCTCAGCCCAGAAAGCAGGTAGAACAACTTTTGTGGTGTCTTTCAGATGTCTACCAAGGTAGTGTAAAAACTACCAGGAGAACTCCTGTCTGGCACCTTCCCCGGTGGAGTTTTGCATGGGGTGTGTTTGGAACATTTTGTCACCGGCCGAGTCCAAAATTCAGCGGTTCCCCATCTCAGCCCAGAAAGCAGGTAGAACAACTTTTGTGGTGTCTTTCAAATGCCTACCAAGGTAGTGTAAAAACTACCACGAGAACTCCTGTCTGGCACCTTCCCCGGTGGAGTTGTGCATGGGGTGTGTTTGGAACATTTTGTCACCGGCCGAGTCCAAAATTCAGCGGTTCCCCATCTCAGCCCAGAAAGCAGGTAGAACAACTTTTGTGGTGTCTTTCAGCTGCCTACCAAGGTAGTGTAAAAACTACTAGGAGAACTCCTGTCTGGCACCTTCCCCGGTGTAGTTGTGCATGGGGTGTGTTTGGAACATTTTTTCACCAGCCGACTCCAAAATTCAGCGTTTCCCCATCTCAGCCCAGAAAGCAGGTAGAACAACTTTTGTGGTGCCTTTCAGGTGCCTACCAAGGTAGTGTAAAAACTACTAATAGAACTCCTGTCTGGCACCTTCCCCGGTGGAGTTGTGCATGGGGTGTCTGTGGAACATTTTGTCACCAGCCGACTCCAAAATTCATCTGTTCCCCATCTCAGCCCAGAAAGCAGGTAGAACAACTTTTGTGGTGTCTTTCAGATGTCTACCAAGGTAGTGTAAAAACTACCAGGAGAACTCCTGTCTGGCACCTTCCCCGGTGGAGTTTTGCATGGGGTGTGTTTGGAACATTTTGTCACCGGCCGAGTCCAAAATTCAGCGGTTCCCCATCTCAGCCCAGAAAGCAGGTAGAACAACTTTTGTGGTGTCTTTCAAATGCCTACCAAGGTAGTGTAAAAACTACCACGAGAACTCCTGTCTGGCACCTTCCCCGGTGGAGTTGTGCATGGGGTGTGTTTGGAACATTTTGTCACCGGCCGAGTCCAAAATTCAGCGGTTCCCCATCTCAGCCCAGAAAGCAGGTAGAACAACTTTTGTGGTGTCTTTCAGCTGCCTACCAAGGTAGTGTAAAAACTACTAGGAGAACTCCTGTCTGGCACCTTCCCCGGTGGAGTTGTGCATGGGGTGTGTTTGGAACATTTTGTCACCAGCCGAGTCCAAAAATTTAGCGGTTCCCCATCTCAGCCCAGAAAGCAGGTAGAACAACTTTTGTGGTATCTTTCAGATGCCTACCAAGGTAGTGTAAAAACTACCAGGAGAACTCCTGTCTGGCACCTTCCCCGGTGGAGTTGTGCATGGGGTGTGTTTGGAACATTTTGTCACCGGCCGACTCCAAAATTCAGCGGTTCCCCATCTCAGCCCAGAAAGCAGGTAGAACAACTTTTGTGGTGTCTTTCAGATGCCTACCGGAGCAATGTAAAAACTACCAGGAGAACTCCTGTCTGGCACCTTCCCCGGTGGAGTTGTGCAGGGGGGGTGTTTGGAACATTTTGCCACCAGCCGACTCCAAAATTCAGCGGTTCCCCATCTCAGCCCACAAAGCAGGTAGAACAACTTTTGTGGTGTCTTTCAGATGCCTACCAAGGTAGTGTAAAAACTACCAGGAGAACTCCTATCTGGCACCTTCCCCGGTGGAGTTGTGCATGGGGTGTGTTTGGAACATTTTGTCACCAGCCGACTCCAAAATTCATCTGTTCCCCATCTCAGCCCAGAAAGCAGGTAGAACAACTTTTGTGGTGTCTTTCAGGTGCCTACCAAGGTAGTGTAAAAACTACCAAGAGAACTCCTGTCTGGCACCTTCCCCGGTGGAGTTGTGCATGGGGTGTGTTTGGAACATTTTGTCACCAGCCGAGTCCAAAATTCAGCGGTTCCCCATCTCAGCCCAGAAAGCAGGAAGAACAACTTTTGTGGTGCCTTTCAAATGCCTACCAAGGTAGTGTAAAAACTACCAGGAGAACTCCTGTCTGGCACCTTCCCCGGTGGAGTTTTGCATGGGGTGTGTTTGGAACATTTTGTCACCGGCCGAGTCCAAAATTCAGCGGTTCCCCATCTCAGCCCAGAAAGCAGGTAGAACAACTTTTGTGGTGTCTTTCAAATGCCTACCAAGGTAGTGTAAAAACTACCACGAGAACTCCTGTCTGGCACCTTCCGTGGTGGAGTTGTGCATGGGGTGTGTTTGGAACATTTTGTCACCGGCCGAGTCCAAAATTCAGCGGTTCCCCATCTCAGCCCAGAAAGCAGGTAGAACAACTTTTGTGGTGTCTTTCAGCTGCCTACCAAGGTAGTGTAAAAACTACTAGGAGAACTCCTGTCTGGCACCTTCCCCGGTGTAGTTGTGCATGGGGTGTGTTTGGAACATTTTTTCACCAGCCGACTCCAAAATTCAGCGTTTCCCCATCTCAGCCCAGAAAGCAGGTAGAACAACTTTTGTCGTGTCTTTTAGATGCCTACCAAGGTAGTGTAAAAACTACCAGGAGAACTCCTGTCTGGCACCTTCCCCGGTGGAGTTGTGCATGGGGTGTGTTTGGAACATTTTGTCACCAGCCGACTCCAAAATTCATCTGTTCCCCATCTCAGCCCAGAAAGCAGGTAGAACAACTTTTGTGGTGTCTTTCAGATGTCTACCAAGGTAGTGTAAAAACTACTAAGAGAACTCCTGTCTGGCACCTTCCGTGGTGGAGTTGTGCATGGGGTGTGTTTGGAACATTTTGTCACCGGCCGACTCCAAAATTCAGCGGTTCCCCATCTCAGCCCAGAAAGCAGGTAGAACAACTTTTGTGGTGCCTTTCAGGTGCCTACCAAGGTAGTGTAAAAACTACTAATAGAACTCCTGTCTGGCACCTTCCCCGGTGGAGTTGTGCATGGGGTGTCTGTGGAACATTTTGTCACCAGCCGACTCCAAAATTCATCTGTTCCCCATCTCAGCCCAGAAAGCAGGTAGAACAACTTTTGTGGTGTCTTTCAGATGTCTACCAAGGTAGTGTAAAAACTACTAAGAGAACTCCTGTCTGGCACCTTCCGTGGTGGAGTTGTGCATGGGGTGTGTTTGGAACATTTTGTCACCGGCCGACTCCAAAATTCAGCGGTTCCCCATCTCAGCCCAGAAAGCAGGTAGAACAACTTTTGTGGTGCCTTTCAGGTGCCTACCAAGGTAGTGTAAAAACTACTAATAGAACTCCTGTCTGGCACCTTCCCCGGTGGAGTTGTGCATGGGGTGTCTGTGGAACATTTTGTCAGCAGCCGAATCCAAAATTCAGCGATTCCCCATCTCAGCCCAGAAAGCAGGTAGAACAACTTTTGTGGTGTCTTTTAGATGCCTACCAAGGTAGTGTAAAAACTACCAGGAGAACTCCTGTCTGGCACCTTCCCCGGTGGAGTTGTGCATGGGGTTTCTGTGGAACATTTTGTCACCGGCCGAGTCCAAAATTCAGCGATTCCCCATCTCAGCCCAGAAAGCAGGTAGAACAACTTTTGTGGTGTCTTTCAGATGCCTACCGGAGCAATGTAAAAACTACCAGGAGAACTCCTGTCTGGCACCTTCCGTGGTGGAGTTGTGCAGGGGGGGTGTTTGGAACATTTTGTCACCAGCCGAGTCCAAAATTTAGCGGTTCCCCATCTCAGCCCAGAAAGCAGGTAGAACAACTTTTGTGGTGCCTTTCAGATGCCTACCAAGGTAGTGTAAAAACTACCAAGAGAACTCCTGTCTGGCACCTTCCCCGGTGGAGTTGTGCATGGGGTGTGTTTGGAACATTTTGTCACCGGCCGACTCCAAAATTCAGCGGTTCCCCATCTCAGCCCAGAAAGCAGGTAGAACAACTTTTGTGGTGTCTTTCAGATGCCTACCAAGGTAGTGTAAAAACTACCAGGAGAACTCCTGTCTGGCACCTTCCCCGGTGGAGTTGTGCAGGGGGTGTGTTTGGAACATTTTGCCACCAGCCGACTCCAAAATTCAGCGGTTCCCCATCTCAGCCCACAAAGCAGGTAGAACAACTTTTGTGGTGCCTTTCAGCTGCCTACCAAGGTAGTGTAAAAACTACCAACAGAATTCGTTCCTGGCACCTTCCCCGGTGGAGTTGTGCATGGGGTGTGTTTGGAACATTTTGTCACCGGCCGAGTCCAAAATTCAGCGGTTCCCCATCTCAGCCCAGAAAGCAGGTAGAACAACTTTTGTGGTGTCTTTCAGCTGCCTACCAAGGTAGTGTAAAAACTACTAGGAGAACTCCTGTCTGGCACCTTCCCCGGTGGAGTTGTGCATGGGGTGTGTTTGGAACATTTTGTCACCAGCCGAGTCCAAAAATTTAGCGGTTCCCCATCTCAGCCCAGAAAGCAGGTAGAACAACTTTTGTGGTATCTTTCAGATGCCTACCAAGGTAGTGTAAAAACTACCAGGAGAACTCCTGTCTGGCACCTTCCCCGGTGGAGTTGTGCATGGGGTGTGTTTGGAACATTTTGTCACCGGCCGACTCCAAAATTCAGCGGTTCCCCATCTCAGCCCAGAAAGCAGGTAGAACAACTTTTGTGGTGTCTTTCAGATGCCTACCGGAGCAATGTAAAAACTACCAGGAGAACTCCTGTCTGGCACCTTCCCCGGTGGAGTTGTGCAGGGGGGGTGTTTGGAACATTTTGCCACCAGCCGACTCCAAAATTCAGCGGTTCCCCATCTCAGCCCACAAAGCAGGTAGAACAACTTTTGTGGTGTCTTTCAGATGCCTACCAAGGTAGTGTAAAAACTACCAGGAGAACTCCTATCTGGCACCTTCCCCGGTGGAGTTGTGCATGGGGTGTGTTTGGAACATTTTGTCACCAGCCGACTCCAAAATTCATCTGTTCCCCATCTCAGCCCAGAAAGCAGGTAGAACAACTTTTGTGGTGTCTTTCAGATGTCTACCAAGGTAGTGTAAAAACTACTAAGAGAACTCCTGTCTGGCACCTTCCGTGGTGGAGTTGTGCATGGGGTGTGTTTGGAACATTTTGTCACCGGCCGAGTCCAAAATTCAGCGGTTCCCCATCTCAGCCCAGAAAGCAGGTAGAACAACTTTTGTGGTGCCTTTCAGGTGCCTACCAAGGTAGTGTAAAAACTACTAAGAGAACTCCTGTCTGGCACCTTCCCCGGTGGAGTTGTGCATGGGGTGTGTTTGGAACATTTTGTCACCGGCCGACTCCAAAATTCAGCGTTTCCCCATCTCAGCCCAGAAAGCAGGAAGAACAACTTTTGTGGTGCCTTTCAAATGCCTACCAAGGTAGTGTAAAAACTACCAGGAGAACTCCTGTCTGGCACCTTCCCCGGTGGAGTTGTGCATGGGGTGTGTTTGGAACATTTTGTCACCAGCCGAGTCCAAAATTCAGCGGTTCCCCATCTCAGCCCAGAAAGCAGGTAGAACAACTTTTGTGGTGCCTTTCAGCTGCCTACCAAGGTAGTGTAAAAACTATCAAGAGAACTCCTGTCTGGCACCTTCCCCGGTGGAGTTGTGCATGGGGTGTGTTTGGAACATTTTGTCACCGGCCGACTCCAAAATTCAGCGGTTCCCCATCTCAGCCCAGAAAGCAGGTAGAACAACTTTTGTGGTGCCTTTCACCTGCCTACCAAGGTAGTGTAAAAACTACCAAGAGAACTCCTGTCTGGCACCTTCCCCGGTGGAGTTGTGCATGGGGTGTGTTTGGAACATTTTGTCACCAGCCGACTCCAAAATTCAGCGTTTCCCCATCTCAGCCCAGAAAGCAGGTAGAACAACTTTTGTGGTGTCTTTTAGATGCCTACCAAGGTAGTGTAAAAACTACCAGGAGAACTCCTGTCTGGCACCTTCCCCGGTGGAGTTGTGCATGGGGTGTGTTTGGAACATTTTGTCACCGGCCGAGTCCAAAACTCAGCGATTCCCCATCTCAGCCCAGAAAGCAGGTAGAACAACTTTTGTGGTGTCTTTCAGATGCCTACCGGAGCAATGTAAAAACTACCAGGAGAACTCCTGTCTGGCACCTTCCCCGGTGGAGTTGTGCATGGGGTGTGTTTGGAACATTTTGTCACCAGCCGAGTCCAAAATTTAGCGGTTCCCCATCTCAGCCCAGAAAGCAGGTAGAACAACTTTTGTGGTGCCTTTCAGATGCCTACCAAGGTAGTGTAAAAACTACCAAGAGAACTCCTGTCTGGCACCTTCCCCGGTGGAGTTGTGCATGGGGTGTGTTTGGAACATTTTGTCACCGGCCGACTCCAAAATTCAGCGGTTCCCCATCTCAGCCCAGAAAGCAGGTAGAACAACTTTTGTGGTGCCTTTCAGCTGCCTACCAAGGTAGTGTAAAAACTACCAACAGAATTCGTTCCTGGCACCTTCCCCGGTGGAGTTGTGCATGGGGTGTGTTTGGAACATTTTGTCACCGGCCGAGTCCAAAATTCAGCGGTTCCCCATCTCAGCCCAGAAAGCAGGTAGAACAACTTTTGTGGTGTCTTTCAGCTGCCTACCAAGGTAGTGTAAAAACTACTAGGAGAACTCCTGTCTGGCACCTTCCCCGGTGGAGTTGTGCATGGGGTGTGTTTGGAACATTTTTTCACCAGCCGACTCCAAAATTCAGCTGTTCCCCATCTCAGCCCAGAAAGCAGGTAGAACAACTTTTGTGGTATCTTTCAGATGCCTACCAAGGTAGTGTAAAAACTACCAGGAGAACTCCTGTCTGGCACCTTCCGTGGTGGAGTTGTGCATGGGGTGTGTTTGGAACATTTTGTCACCGGCCGAGTCCAAAATTCAGCTGTTCCCCATCTCAGCCCAGAAAGCAGGTAGAACAACTTTTGTGGTGTCTTTCAGATGCCTACCGGAGCAATGTAAAAACTACCAGGAGAACTCCTGTCTGGCACCTTCCGTGGTGGAGTTGTGCAGGGGGGGTGTTTGGAACATTTTGTCACCAGCCGAGTCCAAAATTTAGCGGTTCCCCATCTCAGCCCAGAAAGCAGGTAGAACAAGTTTTGTGGTGCCTTTCAGATGCCTACCAAGGTAGTGTAAAAACTACCAAGAGAACTCCTGTCTGGCACCTTCCCCGGTGGAGTTGTGCATGGGGTGTGTTTGGAACATTTTGTCACCGGCCGACTCCAAAATTCAGCGGTTCCCCATCTCAGCCCAGAAAGCAGGTAGAACAACTTTTGTGGTGCCTTTCAAATGCCTACCAAGGTAGTGTAAAAACTACCAGGAGAACTCCTGTCTGGCACCTTCCCCGGTGGAGTTGTGCATGGGGTGTGTTTGGAACATTTTGTCACCAGCCGAGTCCAAAATTCAGCGTTTCCCCATCTCAGCCCAGAAAGCAGGTAGAACAACTTTTGTGGTGCCTTTCAGCTGCCTACCAAGGTAGTGTAAAAACTACCAAGAGAACTCCTGTCTGGCACCTTCCCCGGTGGAGTTGTGCATGGGGTGTGTTTGGAACATTTTGTCACCGGCCGACTCCAAAATTCAGCGGTTCCCCATCTCAGCCCAGAAAGCAGGTAGAACATCTTTTGTGGTATCTTTCAGATGCCTACCGGAGCAATGTAAAAACTACCAGGAGAACTCCTGTCTGGCACCTTCCCCGGTGGAGTTGTGCAGGGGGTGTGTTTGGAACATTTTGCCACCAGCCGAGTCCAAAATTCAGCGGTTCCCCATCTCAGCCCAGAAAGCAGGTACAACTTCTTTTCTTGTGCCTTTCAGCTGCCTACCAAGGTAGTGTAAAAACTACCAACAGAATTCGTTCCTGGCACCTTCCCCGGTGGAGTTGTGCATGGGGTGTCTGTGGAACATTTTGTCACCGGCCGACTCCAAAATTCAGCGATTCCCCATCTTAGCCCAGAAAGCAGGTAGAACAACTTTGTGGTGTCTTTCAGATGCCTACCGGAGCAATGTAAAAACTACCAGGAGAACTCCTGTCTGGCACCTTCCCCGGTGGAGTTGTGCATGGGGTGTGTTTGGAACATTTTGCCACCAGCCGACTCCAAAATTCAGCGTTTCCCCATCTCAGCCCACAAAGCAGGTAGAACAACTTTTGTGGTGTCTTTCAGCTGCCTACCAAGGTAGTGTAAAAACTACTAAGAGAACTCCTGTCTGGCACCTTCCCCGGTGGAGTTGTGCAGGGGGTGTGTTTGGAACATTTTGTCACCGGCCGAGTCCAAAATTCAGCGATTCCCCATCTCAGCCCAGAAAGCAGGTAGAACAACTTTTGTGGTGTCTTTTAGATGCCTACCAAGGTAGTGTAAAAACTACCAAGAGAACTCCTGTCTGGCACCTTCCCCGGTGGAGTTGTGCATGGGGTGTGTTTGGAACATTTTGTCACCGGCCGAGTCCAAAATTCAGCGGTTCCCCATCTCAGCCCAGAAAGCAGGTAGAACAACTTTTGTGGTGTCTTTCAGCTGCCTACCAAGGTAGTGTAAAAACTACTAGGAGAACTCCTGTCTGGCACCTTCCCCGGTGGAGTTGTGCATGGGGTGTGTTTGGAACATTTTTTCACCAGCCGACTCCAAAATTCAGCGGTTCCCCATCTCAGCCCAGAAAGCAGGTAGAACAACTTTTGTGGTGTATTTCAGATGCCTACCGGAGCAATGTAAAAACTACCAGGAGAACTCCTGTCTGGCACCTTCCCCGGTGGAGTTGTGCATGGGGTGTGTTTGGAACATTTTGTCACCGGCCGAGTCCAAAATTCAGCGATTCCCCATCTCAGCCCAGAAAGCAGGTAGAACAACTTTTGTGGTGTCTTTCAGATGCCTACCGGAGCAATGTAAAAACTACCAGGAGAACTCCTGTCTGGCACCTTCCGTGGTGGAGTTGTGCAGGGGGGGTGTTTGGAACATTTTGTCACCAGCCGAGTCCAAAATTTAGCGGTTCCCCATCTCAGCCCAGAAAGCAGGTAGAACAAG
Source organism: Falco cherrug (assembly GCF_023634085.1). NCBI lineage: Eukaryota > Metazoa > Chordata > Aves > Falconiformes > Falconidae > Falco > Falco cherrug. The sequence continues at coordinate 452,341 of NW_026599510.1, read as the reverse complement.
TTTTGTGGTGCCTTTCTGATGCCTACCAAGGTAGTGTAAAAACTACCAGGAGAACTCCTGTCTGGCACCTTCCCCGGTGGAGTTGTGCATGGGGTGTGGTTGGAACATTTTGTCACCGGCCGACTCCAAAATTCAGCGGTTCCCCATCTCAGCCCAGAAAGCAGGTAGAACAACTTTTGTGGTGTCTTTCAGATGCCTACCAAGGTAGTGTAAAAACTACCAAGAGAACTCCTGTCTGGCACCTTCCCCGGTGGAGTTGTGCATGGGGTGTGTTTGGAACATTTTGTCACCGGCCGACTCCAAAATTCAGCGGTTCCCCATCTCAGCCCAGAAAGCAGGTAGAACAACTTTTGTGGTGTCTTTCAGATGCCTACCGGAGCAATGTAAAAACTACCAGGAGAACTCCTGTCTGGCACCTTCCCCGGTGGAGTTGTGCAGGGGGGGTGTTTGGAACATTTTGCCACCAGCCGACTCCAAAATTCAGCGGTTCCCCATCTCAGCCCACAAAGCAGGTAGAACAACTTTTGTGGTGTCTTTCAGATGCCTACCAAGGTAGTGTAAAAACTACCAGGAGAACTCCTATCTGGCACCTTCCCCGGTGGAGTTGTGCATGGGGTGTGTTTGGAACATTTTGTCACCAGCCGACTCCAAAATTCATCTGTTCCCCATCTCAGCCCAGAAAGCAGGAAGAACAACTTTTGTGGTGCCTTTCAAATGCCTACCAAGGTAGTGTAAAAACTACCAGGAGAACTCCTGTCTGGCACCTTCCCCGGTGGAGTTGTGCATGGGGTGTGTTTGGAACATTTTGTCACCAGCCGAGTCCAAAATTCAGCGGTTCCCCATCTCAGCCCAGAAAGCAGGTAGAACAACTTTTGTGGTGCCTTTCAGCTGCCTACCAAGGTAGTGTAAAAACTATCAAGAGAACTCCTGTCTGGCACCTTCCCCGGTGGAGTTGTGCATGGGGTGTGTTTGGAACATTTTGTCACCGGCCGACTCCAAAATTCAGCGGTTCCCCATCTCAGCCCAGAAAGCAGGTAGAACAACTTTTGTGGTGCCTTTCACCTGCCTACCAAGGTAGTGTAAAAACTACCAAGAGAACTCCTGTCTGGCACCTTCCCCGGTGGAGTTGTGCATGGGGTGTGTTTGGAACATTTTGTCACCGGCCGAGTCCAAAATTCAGCGGTTCCCCATCTCAGCCCAGAAAGCAGGTAGAACAACTTTTGTGGTGTCTTTCAGCTGCCTACCAAGGTAGTGTAAAAACTACTAGGAGAACTCCTGTCTGGCACCTTCCCCGGTGGAGTTGTGCATGGGGTGTGTTTGGAACATTTTTTCACCAGCCGACTCCAAAATTCAGCTGTTCCCCATCTCAGCCCAGAAAGCAGGTAGAACAACTTTTGTGGTATCTTTCAGATGCCTACCAAGGTAGTGTAAAAACTACCAGGAGAACTCCTGTCTGGCACCTTCCGTGGTGGAGTTGTGCATGGGGTGTGTTTGGAACATTTTGTCACCGGCCGAGTCCAAAATTCAGCTGTTCCCCATCTCAGCCCAGAAAGCAGGTAGAACAACTTTTGTGGTGTCTTTCAGATGCCTACCGGAGCAATGTAAAAACTACCAGGAGAACTCCTGTCTGGCACCTTCCCCGGTGGAGTTGTGCAGGGGGGGTGTTTGGAACATTTTGTCACCAGCCGAGTCCAAAATTTAGCGGTTCCCCATCTCAGCCCAGAAAGCAGGTAGAACAAGTTTTGTGGTGCCTTTCAGATGCCTACCAAGGTAGTGTAAAAACTACCAAGAGAACTCCTGTCTGGCACCTTCCCCGGTGGAGTTGTGCATGGGGTGTGTTTGGAACATTTTGTCACCGGCCGACTCCAAAATTCAGCGGTTCCCCATCTCAGCCCAGAAAGCAGGTAGAACAACTTTTGTGGTGCCTTTCAAATGCCTACCAAGGTAGTGTAAAAACTACCAGGAGAACTCCTGTCTGGCACCTTCCCCGGTGGAGTTGTGCATGGGGTGTGTTTGGAACATTTTGTCACCAGCCGAGTCCAAAATTCAGCGTTTCCCCATCTCAGCCCAGAAAGCAGGTAGAACAACTTTTGTGGTGCCTTTCAGCTGCCTACCAAGGTAGTGTAAAAACTACCAAGAGAACTCCTGTCTGGCACCTTCCCCGGTGGAGTTGTGCATGGGGTGTGTTTGGAACATTTTGTCACCGGCCGACTCCAAAATTCAGCGGTTCCCCATCTCAGCCCAGAAAGCAGGTAGAACATCTTTTGTGGTATCTTTCAGATGCCTACCGGAGCAATGTAAAAACTACCAGGAGAACTCCTGTCTGGCACCTTCCCCGGTGGAGTTGTGCAGGGGGTGTGTTTGGAACATTTTGCCACCAGCCGAGTCCAAAATTCAGCGGTTCCCCATCTCAGCCCAGAAAGCAGGTACAACTTCTTTTCTTGTGCCTTTCAGCTGCCTACCAAGGTAGTGTAAAAACTACCAACAGAATTCGTTCCTGGCACCTTCCCCGGTGGAGTTGTGCATGGGGTGTCTGTGGAACATTTTGTCACCGGCCGACTCCAAAATTCAGCGATTCCCCATCTTAGCCCAGAAAGCAGGTAGAACAACTTTGTGGTGTCTTTCAGATGCCTACCGGAGCAATGTAAAAACTACCAGGAGAACTCCTGTCTGGCACCTTCCCCGGTGGAGTTGTGCATGGGGTGTGTTTGGAACATTTTGCCACCAGCCGACTCCAAAATTCAGCGTTTCCCCATCTCAGCCCACAAAGCAGGTAGAACAACTTTTGTGGTGTCTTTCAGCTGCCTACCAAGGTAGTGTAAAAACTACTAAGAGAACTCCTGTCTGGCACCTTCCCCGGTGGAGTTGTGCAGGGGGTGTGTTTGGAACATTTTGTCACCGGCCGAGTCCAAAATTCAGCGATTCCCCATCTCAGCCCAGAAAGCAGGTAGAACAACTTTTGTGGTGTCTTTTAGATGCCTACCAAGGTAGTGTAAAAACTACCAAGAGAACTCCTGTCTGGCACCTTCCCCGGTGGAGTTGTGCATGGGGTGTGTTTGGAACATTTTGTCACCGGCCGAGTCCAAAATTCAGCGGTTCCCCATCTCAGCCCAGAAAGCAGGTAGAACAACTTTTGTGGTGTCTTTCAGCTGCCTACCAAGGTAGTGTAAAAACTACTAGGAGAACTCCTGTCTGGCACCTTCCCCGGTGGAGTTGTGCATGGGGTGTGTTTGGAACATTTTTTCACCAGCCGACTCCAAAATTCAGCGGTTCCCCATCTCAGCCCAGAAAGCAGGTAGAACAACTTTTGTGGTGTCTTTCAGATGCCTACCGGAGCAATGTAAAAACTACCAGGAGAACTCCTGTCTGGCACCTTCCCCGGTGGAGTTGTGCATGGGGTGTGTTTGGAACATTTTGTCACCGGCCGAGTCCAAAATTCAGCGATTCCCCATCTCAGCCCAGAAAGCAGGTAGAACAACTTTTGTGGTGTCTTTCAGATGCCTACCGGAGCAATGTAAAAACTACCAGGAGAACTCCTGTCTGGCACCTTCCGTGGTGGAGTTGTGCAGGGGGGGTGTTTGGAACATTTTGTCACCAGCCGAGTCCAAAATTTAGCGGTTCCCCATCTCAGCCCAGAAAGCAGGTAGAACAAGTTTTGTGGTGCCTTTCTGATGCCTACCAAGGTAGTGTAAAAACTACCAGGAGAACTCCTGTCTGGCACCTTCCCCGGTGGAGTTGTGCATGGGGTGTGGTTGGAACATTTTGTCACCGGCCGACTCCAAAATTCAGCGGTTCCCCATCTCAGCCCAGAAAGCAGGTAGAACAACTTTTGTGGTGTCTTTCAGATGCCTACCAAGGTAGTGTAAAAACTACCAAGAGAACTCCTGTCTGGCACCTTCCCCGGTGGAGTTGTGCATGGGGTGTGTTTGGAACATTTTGTCACCGGCCGACTCCAAAATTCAGCGGTTCCCCATCTCAGCCCAGAAAGCAGGTAGAACAACTTTTGTGGTGTCTTTCAGATGCCTACCAAGGTAGTGTAAAAACTACCAGGAGAACTCCTGTCTGGCACCTTCCCCGGTGGAGTTGTGCATGGGGTGTGTTTGGAACATTTTGTCAACGGCCGACTCCAAAATTCAGCGATTCCCCATCTCAGCCCAGAAAGCAGGTAGAACAACATTTGTGGTGTCTTTCAGATGCCTACCAAGGTAGTGTAAAAACTACCAAGAGAACTCCTGTCTGGCACCTTCCCCGGTGGAGTTGTGCATGGGGTGTGTTTGGAACATTTTGTCACCGGCCGACTCCAAAATTCAGCGATTCCCCATCTCAGCCCAGAAAGCAGGTAGAACAACTTTTGTGGTGTCTTTCAGCTGCCTACCAAGGTAGTGTAAAAACTACCAGGAGAACTCCTGTCTGGCACCTTCCCCGGTGGAGTTGTGCAGGGGGTGTGTTTGGAACATTTTGTCACCGGCCGACTCCAAAATTCAGCGGTTCCCCATCTCAGCCCAGAAAGCAGGTAGAACAACTTTTGTGGTGTCTTTCAGATGCCTACCAAGGTAGTGTAAAAACTACCAGGAGAACTCCTGTCTGGCACCTTCCCCGGTGGAGTTGTGCATGGGGTGTGTTTGGAACATTTTGTCACCAGCCGAGTCCAAAATTCAGCGTTTCCCCATCTCAGCCCAGAAAGCAGGTAGAACAACTTTTGTGGTGCCTTTCAGCTGCCTACCAAGGTAGTGTAAAAACTACCAAGAGAACTCCTGTCTGGCACCTTCCCCGATGGAGTTGTGCAGGGGGTGTGTTTGGAACATTTTGTCACCGGCCGACTCCAAAATTCAGCGGTTCCCCATCTCAGCCCAGAAAGCAGGAAGAACAACTTTTGTGGTGCCTTTCAAATGCCTACCAAGGTAGTGTAAAAACTACCAGGAGAACTCCTGTCTGGCACCTTCCCCGGTGGAGTTGTGCATGGGGTGTGTTTGGAACATTTTGTCACCGGCCGACTCCAAAATTCAGCGATTCCCCATCTCAGCCCAGAAAGCAGGTAGAACAACTTTTGTGGTGTCTTTCAGATGCCTACCGGAGCAATGTAAAAACTACCAGGAGAACTCCTGTCTGGCACCTTCCCCGGTGGAGTTTTGCATGGGGTGTGTTTGGAACATTTTGTCACCGGCCGAGTCCAAAATTCAGCGGTTCCCCATCTCAGCCCAGAAAGCAGGTAGAACAACTTTTGTGGTGTCTTTCAGATGCCTACCAAGGTAGTGTAAAAACTACCAGGAGAACTCCTGTCTGGCACCTTCCGTGGTGGAGTTGTGCATGGGGTGTGTTTGGAACATTTTGTCACCAGCCGAGTCCAAAATTCAGCGTTTCCCCATCTCAGCCCAGAAAGCAGGTAGAACAACTTTTGTGGTGCCTTTCAGCTGCCTACCAAGGTAGTGTAAAAACTACCAGGAGAACTCCTGTCTGGCACCTTCCCCGGTGGAGTTGTGCATGGGGTGTCTTTGGAACATTTTGTCACCGGCCGACTCCAAAATTCAGCGGTTCCCCATCTCAGCCCAGAAAGCAGGTAGAACAACTTTTGTGGTGTCTTTCAGATGCCTACCAAGGTAGTGTAAAAACTACCAAGAGAACTCCTGTCTGGCACCTTCCCCGGTGGAGTTGTGCATGGGGTGTGTTTGGAACATTTTGTCAACGGCCGACTCCAAAATTCAGCGGTTCCCCATCTCAGCCCAGAAAGCAGGTAGAACAACTTTTGTGGTGTCTTTCAGATGCCTACCAAGGTAGTGTAAAAACTACCAGGAGAACTCCTGTCTGGCACCTTCCCCGGTGGAGTTGTGCATGGGGTGTGTTTGGAACATTTTGTCAACGGCCGACTCCAAAATTCAGCGGTTCCCCATCTCAGCCCACAAAGCAGGTAGAACAACTTTTGTGGTGTCTTTCAGATGCCTACCGGAGCAATGTAAAAACTACCAGGAGAACTCCTGTCTGGCACCTTCCCCGATGGAGTTGTGCAGGGGGTGTGTTTGGAACATTTTGCCACCAGCCGACTCCAAAATTCAGCGGTTCCCCATCTCAGCCCAGAAAGCAGGTAGAACAACTTTTGTGGTGTCTTTCAGATGCCTACCAAGGTAGTGTAAAAACTCTCAAGAGAACTCTTGTCTGGCACCTTCCCCGGTGGAGTTGTGCATGGGGTGTCTTTGGAACATTTTGTCACCGGCCGACTCCAAAATTCAGCGGTTCCCCATCTCAGCCCAGAAAGCAGGTAGAACAACTTTTGTGGTGCCTTTCAAATGCCTACCAAGGTAGTGTAAAAACTACCAGGAGAACTCCTGTCTGGCACCTTCCCCGGTGGAGTTGTGCATGGGGTGTCTTTGGAACATTTTGTCACCGGCCGACTCCAAAATTCAGCGGTTCCCCATCTCAGCCCAGAAAGCAGGTAGAACAACTTTTGTGGTGTCTTTCAGATGCCTACCAAGGTAGTGTAAAAACTACCAAGAGAACTCCTGTCTGGCACCTTCCCCGGTGGAGTTGTGCATGGGGTGTGTTTGGAACATTTTGTCACCGGCCGACTCCAAAATTCAGCGATTCCCCATCTCAGCCCAGAAAGCAGGTAGAACAACTTTTGTGGTGCCTTTCAGCTGCCTACCAAGGTAGTGTAAAAACTACCAGGAGAACTCCTGTCTGGCACCTTCCCCGGTGGAGTTGTGCATGGGGTGTGTTTGGAACATTTTGTCACCGGCCGAGTCCAAAATTCAGCGGTTCCCCATCTCAGCCCAGAAAGCAGGTAGAACAACTTTTGTGGTGTCTTTCAGATGCCTACCAAGGTAGTGTAAAAACTACCAGGAGAACTCCTGTCTGGCACCTTCCCCGGTGGAGTTGTGCATGGGGTGTGTTTGGAACATTTTGTCACCAGCCGAGTCCAAAATTCAGCGTTTCCCCATCTCAGCCCAGAAAGCAGGTAGAACAACTTTTGTGGTGCCTTTCAGCTGCCTACCAAGGTAGTGTAAAAACTACCAAGAGAACTCCTGTCTGGCACCTTCCCCGGTGGAGTTGTGCATGGGGTGTGTTTGGAACATTTTGTCACCGGCCGACTCCAAAATTCAGCGGTTCCCCATCTCAGCCCAGAAAGCAGGTAGAACAACTTTTGTGGTGCCTTTCAAATGCCTACCAAGGTAGTGTAAAAACTACCAGGAGAACTCCTGTCTGGCACCTTCCCCGGTGGAGTTGTGCATGGGGTGTGTTTGGAACATTTTGTCACCGGCCGACTCCAAAATTCAGCGATTCCCCATCTCAGCCCAGAAAGCAGGTAGAACAACTTTTGTGGTGTCTTTCAGATGCCTACCGGAGCAATGTAAAAACTACCAGGAGAACTCCTGTCTGGCACCTTCCCCGGTGGAGTTTTGCATGGGGTGTGTTTGGAACATTTTGTCACCGGCCGAGTCCAAAATTCAGCGATTCCCCATCTCAGCCCACAAAGCAGGTAGAACAACTTTTGTGGTGTATTTCAGATGCCTACCAAGGTAGTGTAAAAACTACCAAGAGAACTCCTGTCTGGCACCTTCCCCGGTGGAGTTGTGCATGGGGTGTGTTTGGAACATTTTGTCACCGGCCGAGTCCAAAATTCAGCGATTCCCCATCTCAGCCCAGAAAGCAGGTAGAACAACTTTTGTGGTGTCTTTCAGATGCCTACCGGAGCAATGTAAAAACTACCAGGAGAACTCCTGTCTGGCACCTTCCCCGGTGGAGTTTTGCATGGGGTGTGTTTGGAACATTTTGTCACCGGCCGAGTCCAAAATTCAGCGATTCCCCATCTCAGCCCAGAAAGCAGGTAGAACAACTTTTGTGGTGTCTTTCAGATGCCTACCAAGGTAGTGTAAAAACTACCAGGAGAACTCCTGTCTGGCACCTTCCGTGGTGGAGTTGTGCATGGGGTGTGTTTGGAACATTTTGTCACCAGCCGAGTCCAAAATTCAGCGGTTCCCCATCTCAGCCCAGAAAGCAGGTAGAACAACTTTTGTGGTGCCTTTCAGCTGCCTACCAAGGTAGTGTAAAAACTACCAAGAGAACTCCTGTCTGGCACCTTCCCCGGTGGAGTTGTGCATGGGGTGTGTTTGGAACATTTTGTCACCGGCCGAGTCCAAAATTCAGCGGTTCCCCATCTCAGCCCAGAAAGCAGGTAGAACAACTTCTGTGGTGTCTTTCAGATGCCTACCAAGGTAGTGTAAAAACTATCAAGAGAACTCTTGTCTGGCACCTTCCCCGGTGGAGTTGTGCAGGGGGTGTGTTTGGAACATTTTGCCACCAGACGACTCCAAAATTCAGCGGTTCCCCATCTCAGCCCAGAAAGCAGGTAGAACAACTTTTGTGATGTCTTTCAGATGCCTACCAAGGTAGTGTAAAAACTACCAGGAGAACTCCTGTCTGGCACCTTCCCCGGTGGAATTGTGCATGGGGTGTGTTTGGAACATTTTGTCACCGGCCGACTCCAAAATTCAGCGGTTCCCCATCTCAGCCCAGAAAGCAGGAAGAACAACTTTTGTGGTGCCTTTCAAATGCCTACCAAGGTAGTGTAAAAACTACCAGGAGAACTCCTGTCTGGCACCTTCCCCGGTGGAGTTGTGCATGGGGTGTGTTTGGAACATTTTGTCACCAGCCGACTCCAAAATTCAGCGTTTCCCCATCTCAGCCCAGAAAGCAGGTACAACTTCTTTTCCTGTGCCTTTCAGCTGCCTACCAAGGTAGTGTAAAAACTACCAGGAGAACTCCTGTCTGGCACCTTCCCCGGTGGAGTTGTGCATGGGGTGTGTTTGGAACATTTTGTCACCGGCCGAGTCCAAAATTCAGCGATTCCCCATCTCAGCCCAGAAAGCAGGTAGAACAACTTTTGTGGTGTCTTTCAGATGCCTACCAAGGTAGTGTAAAAACTACCAGGAGAACTCCTCTCTGGCACCTTCCCCGGTGGAGTTGTGCATGGGGTGTGTTTGGAACATTTTGTCACCGGCCGAGTCCAAAATTCAGCGATTCCCCATCTCAGCCCAGAAAGCAGGAAGAACAACTTTTGTGGTGCCTTTCAAATGCCTACCAAGGTAGTGTAAAAACTACCAGGAGAACTCCTGTCTGGCACCTTCCCCGGTGGAGTTTTGCATGGGGTGTGTTTGGAACATTTTGTCACCGGCCGAGTCCAAAATTCAGCGGTTCCCCATCTCAGCCCAGAAAGCAGGAAGAACAACTTTTGTGGTGCCTTTCAAATGCCTACCAAGGTAGTGTAAAAACTACCACGAGAACTCCTGTCTGGCACCTTCCCCGGTGGAGTTGTGCATGGGGTGTGTTTGGAACATTTTGTCACCGGCCGAGTCCAAAATTCAGCCGTTCCCCATCTCAGCCCAGAAAGCAGGTAGAACAACTTTTGTGGTGTCTTTCAGATGCCTACCAAGGTAGTGTAAAAACTACCAAGAGAACTCCTGTCTGGCACCTTCCCCGGTGGAGTTGTGCATGGGGTGTGTTTGGAACATTTTGTCACCGGCCGAGTCCAAAATTCAGCGATTCCCCATCTCAGCCCAGAAAGCAGGTAGAACAACTTTTGTGGTGTCTTTCAGATGCCTACCGGAGCAATGTAAAAACTACCAGGAGAACTCCTGTCTGGCACCTTCCCCGGTGGAGTTTTGCATGGGGTGTGTTTGGAACATTTTGTCACCGGCCGAGTCCAAAATTCAGCGGTTCCCCATCTCAGCCCACAAAGCAGGTAGAACAACTTTTGTGGTGCCTTTCACCTGCCTACCAAGGTAGTGTAAAAACTACCAAGAGAACTCCTGTCTGGCACCTTCCCCGGTGGAGTTGTGCAGGGGGTGTGTTTGGAACATTTTGTCACCGGCCGAGTCCAAAATTCAGCGATTCCCCATCTCAGCCCAGAAAGCAGGTAGAACAACTTTTGTGGTGTCTTTCAGATGCCTACCGGAGCAATGTAAAAACTACCAGGAGAACTCCTGTCTGGCACCTTCCCCGGTGGAGTTTTGCATGGGGTGTGTTTGGAACATTTTGTCACCGGCCGACTCCAAAATTCAGCGATTCCCCATCTCAGCCCACAAAGCAGGTAGAACAACTTTTGTGGTGTCTTTCAGCTGCCTACCAAGGTAGTGTAAAAACTACCAAGAGAACTCCTGTCTGGCACCTTCCCCGGTGGAGTTGTGCAGGGGGTGTGTTTGGAACATTTTGTCACCGGCCGACTCCAAAATTCAGCGGTTCCCCATCTCAGCCCAGAAAGCAGGAAGAACAACTTTTGTGGTGCCTTTCAGCTGCCTACCAAGGTAGTGTAAAAACTACCAGGAGAACTCCTGTCTGGCACCTTCCCCGGTGGAGTTGTGCATGGGGTGTGTTTGGAACATTTTGTCACCAGCGGACTCCAAAATTCAGCGTTTCCCCATCTCAGCCCAGAAAGCAGGTAGAACAACTTTTGTGATGTCTTTCAGATGCCTACCAAGGTAGTGTAAAAACTACCAGGAGAACTCCTGTCTGGCACCTTCCCCGGTGGAGTTGTGCATGGGGTGTGTTTGGAACATTTTGTCACCGGCCGAGTCCAAAATTCAGCGATTCCCCATCTCAGCCCAGAAAGCAGGTAGAACAACTTTTGTGGTGTCTTTCAGATGCCTACCAAGGTAGTGTAAAAACTACCAGGAGAACTCCTGTCTGGCACCTTCCGTGGTGGAGTTGTGCATGGGGTGTGTTTGGAACATTTTGTCACCAGCCGAGTCCAAAATTCAGCGGTTCCCCATCTCAGCCCAGAAAGCAGGTAGAACAACTTTTGTGGTGCCTTTCAGCTGCCTACCAAGGTAGTGTAAAAACTACCAAGAGAACTCCTGTCTGTCACCTTCCCCGGTGGAGTTGTGCATGGGGTGTGTTTGGAACATTTTGTCACCGGCCGAGTCCAAAATTCAGCGATTCCCCATCTCAGCCCACAAAGCAGGTAGAACAACTTTTGTGGTGTCTTTCAGATGCCTACCAAGGTAGTGTAAAAACTACCAAGAGAACTCCTGTCTGGCACCTTCCCCGGTGGAGTTGTGCATGGGGTGTCTGTGGAACATTTTGTCAACGGCCGACTCCAAACTTCAGCGGTTCCCCATCTCAGCCCAGAAAGCAGGTAGAACAACTTTTGTGGTGTCTTTCAGGTGCCTACCAAGGTAGTGTAAAAACTACCAGGAGAACTCCTGTCTGGCACCTTCCCCGGTGGAGTTGTGCATGGGGTGTGTTTGGAACATTTTGTCACCGGCCGACTCCAAAATTCAGCGGTTCCCCATCTCAGCCCACAAAGCAGGTAGAACAACTTTTGTGGTGTCTTTCAGATGCCTACCGGAGCAATGTAAAAACTACCAGGAGAACTCCTGTCTGGCACCTTCCCCGGTGGAGTTGTGCAGGGGGTGTGTTTGGAACATTTTGTCACCAGCCGACTCCAAAATTCAGCTGTTCCCCATCTCAGCCCAGAAAGCAGGTAGAACAACTTTTGTGGTGTCTTTCAGATGCCTACCAAGGTAGTGTAAAAACTACCAGGAGAACTCCTGTCTGGCACCTTCCCCGGTGGAGTTGTGCATGGGGTGTGTTTGGAACATTTTGTCACCAGCCGAGTCCAAAATTCTGCTGTTCCCCATCTCAGCCCAGAAAGCAGGTAGAACAACTTTTGTGGTGCCTTTCAAATGCCTACCAAGGTAGTGTAAAAACTACCAAGAGAACTCCTGTCTGGCACCTTCCCCGGTGGAGTTGTGCATGGGGTGTGTTTGGAACATTTTGTCAACGGCCGACTCCAAAATTCAGCGATTCCCCATCTCAGCCCAGAAAGCAGGTAGAACAACATTTGTGGTGTCTTTCAGATGCCTACCAAGGTAGTGTAAAAACTACCAAGAGAACTCCTGTCTGGCACCTTCCCCGGTGGAGTTGTGCATGGGGTGTGTTTGGAACATTTTGTCACCGGCCGACTCCAAAATTCAGCGATTCCCCATCTCAGCCCAGAAAGCAGGTAGAACAACTTTTGTGGTGTCTTTCAGATGCCTACCAAGGTAGTGTAAAAACTACCAGGAGAACTCCTGTCTGGCACCTTCCCCGGTGGAGTTGTGCAGGGGGTGTGTTTGGAACATTTTGTCACCGGCCGACTCCAAAATTCAGCGGTTCCCCATCTCAGCCCAGAAAGCAGGTAGAACAACTTTTGTGGTGTCTTTCAGATGCCTACCAAGGTAGTGTAAAAACTACCAGGAGAACTCCTGTCTGGCACCTTCCCCGGTGGAGTTGTGCATGGGGTGTGTTTGGAACATTTTGTCACCAGCCGAGTCCAAAATTCAGCGTTTCCCCATCTCAGCCCAGAAAGCAGGTAGAACAACTTTTGTGGTGCCTTTCAGCTGCCTACCAAGGTAGTGTAAAAACTACCAAGAGAACTCCTGTCTGGCACCTTCCCCGATGGAGTTGTGCAGGGGGTGTGTTTGGAACATTTTGTCACCGGCCGACTCCAAAATTCAGCGGTTCCCCATCTCAGCCCAGAAAGCAGGAAGAACAACTTTTGTGGTGCCTTTCAAATGCCTACCAAGGTAGTGTAAAAACTACCAGGAGAACTCCTGTCTGGCACCTTCCCCGGTGGAGTTGTGCAGGGGGTGTGTTTGGAACATTTTGTCACCGGCCGACTCCAAAATTCAGCGATTCCCCATCTCAGCCCAGAAAGCAGGTAGAACAACTTTTGTGGTGTCTTTCAGATGCCTACCGGAGCAATGTAAAAACTACCAGGAGAACTCCTGTCTGGCACCTTCCCCGGTGGAGTTTTGCATGGGGTGTGTTTGGAACATTTTGTCACCGGCCGAGTCCAAAATTCAGCGGTTCCCCATCTCAGCCCAGAAAGCAGGTAGAACAACTTTTGTGGTGTCTTTCAGATGCCTACCAAGGTAGTGTAAAAACTACCAGGAGAACTCCTGTCTGGCACCTTCCGTGGTGGAGTTGTGCATGGGGTGTGTTTGGAACATTTTGCCACCAGCCGACTCCAAAATTCAGCGTTTCCCCATCTCAGCCCAGAAAGCAGGTAGAACAACTTTTGTGGTGCCTTTCAGCTGCCTACCAAGGTAGTGTAAAAACTACCAGGAGAACTCCTGTCTGGCACCTTCCCCGGTGGAGTTGTGCATGGGGTGTCTTTGGAACATTTTGTCACCGGCCGACTCCAAAATTCAGCGGTTCCCCATCTCAGCCCAGAAAGCAGGTAGAACAACTTTTGTGGTGTCTTTCAGATGCCTACCAAGGTAGTGTAAAAACTACCAAGAGAACTCCTGTCTGGCACCTTCCCCGGTGGAGTTGTGCATGGGGTGTGTTTGGAACATTTTGTCAACGGCCGACTCCAAAATTCAGCGGTTCCCCATCTCAGCCCAGAAAGCAGGTAGAACAACTTTTGTGGTGTCTTTCAGATGCCTACCAAGGTAGTGTAAAAACTACCAGGAGAACTCCTGTCTGGCACCTTCCCCGGTGGAGTTGTGCATGGGGTGTGTTTGGAACATTTTGTCAACGGCCGACTCCAAAATTCAGCGGTTCCCCATCTCAGCCCACAAAGCAGGTAGAACAACTTTTGTGGTGTCTTTCAGATGCCTACCGGAGCAATGTAAAAACTACCAGGAGAACTCCTGTCTGGCACCTTCCCCGATGGAGTTGTGCAGGGGGTGTGTTTGGAACATTTTGCCACCAGCCGACTCCAAAATTCAGCGGTTCCCCATCTCAGCCCAGAAAGCAGGTAGAACAACTTTTGTGGTGTCTTTCAGATGCCTACCAAGGTAGTGTAAAAACTCTCAAGAGAACTCTTGTCTGGCACCTTCCCCGGTGGAGTTGTGCATGGGGTGTGTTTGGAACATTTTGTCAACGGCCGACTCCAAAATTCAGCGGTTCCCCATCTCAGCCCACAAAGCAGGTAGAACAACTTTTGTGGTGTCTTTCAGATGCCTACCGGAGCAATGTAAAAACTACCAGGAGAACTCCTGTCTGGCACCTTCCCCGATGGAGTTGTGCAGGGGTTGTGTTTGGAACATTTTGCCACCAGCCGACTCCAAAATTCAGCGTTTCCCCATCTCAGCCCAGAAAGCAGGTAGAACAACTTTTGTGGTGCCTTTCAGCTGCCTACCAAGGTAGTGTAAAAACTACCAGGAGAACTCCTGTCTGGCACCTTCCCCGGTGGAGTTGTGCATGGGGTGTCTTTGGAACATTTTGTCACCGGCCGACTCCAAAATTCAGCGGTTCCCCATCTCAGCCCAGAAAGCAGGTAGAACAACTTTTGTGGTGTCTTTCAGATGCCTACCAAGGTAGTGTAAAAACTACCAAGAGAACTCCTGTCTGGCACCTTCCCCGGTGGAGTTGTGCATGGGGTGTGTTTGGAACATTTTGTCACCGGCCGAGTCCAAAATTCAGCGGTTCCCCATCTCAGCCCAGAAAGCAGGTAGAACAACTTTTGTGGTGTCTTTCAGATGCCTACCAAGGTAGTGTAAAAACTACCAGGAGAACTCCTGTCTGGCACCTTCCCCGGTGGAGTTGTGCATGGGGTGTGTTTGGAACATTTTGTCAACGGCCGACTCCAAAATTCAGCGGTTCCCCATCTCAGCCCACAAAGCAGGTAGAACAACTTTTGTGGTGTCTTTCAGATGCCTACCGGAGCAATGTAAAAACTACCAGGAGAACTCCTGTCTGGCACCTTCCCCGATGGAGTTGTGCAGGGGGTGTGTTTGGAACATTTTGCCACCAGCCGAGTCCAAAATTCAGCGGTTCCCCATCTCAGCCCAGAAAGCAGGTAGAACAACTTTTGTGGTGTCTTTCAGATGCCTACCAAGGTAGTGTAAAAACTCTCAAGAGAACTCTTGTCTGGCACCTTCCCCGGTGGAGTTGTGCATGGGGTGTCTTTGGAACATTTTGTCACCAGCCGAGTCCAAAATTCAGCGGTTCCCCATCTCAGCCCAGAAAGCAGGTAGAACAACTTTTGTGGTGCCTTTCAAATGCCTACCAAGGTAGTGTAAAAACTACCAGGAGAACTCCTGTCTGGCACCTTCCCCGGTGGAGTTGTGCATGGGGTGTGTTTGGAACATTTTGTCACCGGCCGACTCCAAAATTCAGCGGTTCCCCATCTCAGCCCAGAAAGCAGGTAGAACAACTTTTGTGGTGTCTTTCAGATGCCTACCAAGGTAGTGTAAAAACTACCAGGAGAACTCCTGTCTGGCACCTTCCCCGGTGGAGTTGTGCATGGGGTGTGTTTGGAACATTTTGTCACCGGCCGACTCCAAAATTCAGCGATTCCCCATCTCAGCCCAGAAAGCAGGTAGAACAACTTTTGTGGTGTCTTTCAGATGCCTACCAAGGTAGTGTAAAAACTACCAGGAGAACTCCTGTCTGGCACCTTCCCCGGTGGAGTTGTGCATGGGGTGTGTTTGGAACATTTTGTCACC
Source organism: Falco cherrug (assembly GCF_023634085.1). NCBI lineage: Eukaryota > Metazoa > Chordata > Aves > Falconiformes > Falconidae > Falco > Falco cherrug. The sequence continues at coordinate 436,913 of NW_026599510.1, read as the reverse complement.
AGCCGAGTCCAAAATTCAGCGTTTCCCCATCTCAGCCCAGAAAGCAGGTAGAACAACTTTTGTGGTGCCTTTCAGCTGCCTACCAAGGTAGTGTAAAAACTACCAAGAGAACTCCTGTCTGGCACCTTCCCCGGTGGAGTTGTGCATGGGGTGTGTTTGGAACATTTTGTCACCGGCCGACTCCAAAATTCAGCGGTTCCCCATCTCAGCCCAGAAAGCAGGTAGAACAACTTTTGTGGTGCCTTTCAAATGCCTACCAAGGTAGTGTAAAAACTACCAGGAGAACTCCTGTCTGGCACCTTCCCCGGTGGAGTTGTGCATGGGGTGTGTTTGGAACATTTTGTCACCGGCCGACTCCAAAATTCAGCGATTCCCCATCTCAGCCCAGAAAGCAGGTAGAACAACTTTTGTGGTGTCTTTCAGATGCCTACCGGAGCAATGTAAAAACTACCAGGAGAACTCCTGTCTGGCACCTTCCCCGGTGGAGTTTTGCATGGGGTGTGTTTGGAACATTTTGTCACCGGCCGAGTCCAAAATTCAGCGATTCCCCATCTCAGCCCAGAAAGCAGGTAGAACAACTTTTGTGGTGTCTTTCAGATGCCTACCGGAGCAATGTAAAAACTACCAGGAGAACTCCTGTCTGGCACCTTCCCCGGTGGAGTTTTGCATGGGGTGTGTTTGGAACATTTTGTCACCGGCCGAGTCCAAAATTCAGCGATTCCCCATCTCAGCCCAGAAAGCAGGTAGAACAACTTTTGTCGTGTCTTTCAGATGCCTACCAAGGTAGTGTAAAAACTACCAGGAGAACTCCTGTCTGGCACCTTCCGTGGTGGAGTTGTGCATGGGGTGTGTTTGGAACATTTTGTCACCGGCCGACTCCAAAATTCAGCGGTTCCCCATCTCAGCCCAGAAAGCAGGAAGAACAACTTTTGTGGTGCCTTTCAGCTGCCTACCAAGGTAGTGTAAAAACTACCAGGAGAACTCCTGTCTGGCACCTTCCCCGGTGGAGTTGTGCATGGGGTGTGTTTGGAACATTTTGTCACCGGCCGAGTCCAAAATTCAGCGGTTCCCCATCTCAGCCCAGAAAGCAGGTAGAACAACTTTTGTGGTGTCTTTCAGATGCCTACCAAGGTAGTGTAAAAACTACCAGGAGAACTCCTGTCTGGCACCTTCCCCGGTGGAGTTGTGCATGGGGTGTGTTTGGAACATTTTGTCAACGGCCGACTCCAAAATTCAGCGGTTCCCCATCTCAGCCCACAAAGCAGGTAGAACAACTTTTGTGGTGTCTTTCAGATGCCTACCGGAGCAATGTAAAAACTACCAGGAGAACTCCTGTCTGGCACCTTCCCCGATGGAGTTGTGCAGGGGGTGTGTTTGGAACATTTTGCCACCAGCCGACTCCAAAATTCAGCGGTTCCCCATCTCAGCCCAGAAAGCAGGTAGAACAACTTTTGTGGTGTCTTTCAGATGCCTACCAAGGTAGTGTAAAAACTCTCAAGAGAACTCTTGTCTGGCACCTTCCCCGGTGGAGTTGTGCATGGGGTGTCTTTGGAACATTTTGTCACCGGCCGACTCCAAAATTCAGCGGTTCCCCATCTCAGCCCAGAAAGCAGGTAGAACAACTTTTGTGGTGCCTTTCAAATGCCTACCAAGGTAGTGTAAAAACTACCAGGAGAACTCCTGTCTGGCACCTTCCCCGGTGGAGTTGTGCATGGGGTGTGTTTGGAACATTTTGTCACCGGCCGACTCCAAAATTCAGCGGTTCCCCATCTCAGCCCAGAAAGCAGGTAGAACAACTTTTGTGGTGTCTTTCAGATGCCTACCAAGGTAGTGTAAAAACTACCAGGAGAACTCCTGTCTGGCACCTTCCCCGGTGGAGTTGTGCATGGGGTGTGTTTGGAACATTTTGTCACCGGCCGACTCCAAAATTCAGCGATTCCCCATCTCAGCCCAGAAAGCAGGTAGAACAACTTTTGTGGTGTCTTTCAGCTGCCTACCAAGGTAGTGTAAAAACTACCAGGAGAACTCCTGTCTGGCACCTTCCCCGGTGGAGTTGTGCATGGGGTGTGTTTGGAACATTTTGTCACCGGCCGAGTCCAAAATTCAGCGGTTCCCCATCTCAGCCCAGAAAGCAGGTAGAACAACTTTTGTGGTGTCTTTCAGATGCCTACCAAGGTAGTGTAAAAACTACCAGGAGAACTCCTGTCTGGCACCTTCCCCGGTGGAGTTGTGCATGGGGTGTGTTTGGAACATTTTGTCACCAGCCGAGTCCAAAATTCAGCGTTTCCCCATCTCAGCCCAGAAAGCAGGTAGAACAACTTTTGTGGTGCCTTTCAGCTGCCTACCAAGGTAGTGTAAAAACTACCAAGAGAACTCCTGTCTGGCACCTTCCCCGGTGGAGTTGTGCATGGGGTGTGTTTGGAACATTTTGTCACCGGCCGACTCCAAAATTCAGCGGTTCCCCATCTCAGCCCAGAAAGCAGGTAGAACAACTTTTGTGGTGCCTTTCAAATGCCTACCAAGGTAGTGTAAAAACTACCAGGAGAACTCCTGTCTGGCACCTTCCCCGGTGGAGTTGTGCATGGGGTGTGTTTGGAACATTTTGTCACCGGCCGACTCCAAAATTCAGCGATTCCCCATCTCAGCCCAGAAAGCAGGTAGAACAACTTTTGTGGTGTCTTTCAGATGCCTACCGGAGCAATGTAAAAACTACCAGGAGAACTCCTGTCTGGCACCTTCCCCGGTGGAGTTTTGCATGGGGTGTGTTTGGAACATTTTGTCACCGGCCGAGTCCAAAATTCAGCGATTCCCCATCTCAGCCCACAAAGCAGGTAGAACAACTTTTGTGGTGTATTTCAGATGCCTACCAAGGTAGTGTAAAAACTACCAAGAGAACTCCTGTCTGGCACCTTCCCCGGTGGAGTTGTGCATGGGGTGTGTTTGGAACATTTTGTCACCGGCCGAGTCCAAAATTCAGCGATTCCCCATCTCAGCCCAGAAAGCAGGTAGAACAACTTTTGTGGTGTCTTTCAGATGCCTACCGGAGCAATGTAAAAACTACCAGGAGAACTCCTGTCTGGCACCTTCCCCGGTGGAGTTTTGCATGGGGTGTGTTTGGAACATTTTGTCACCGGCCGAGTCCAAAATTCAGCGATTCCCCATCTCAGCCCAGAAAGCAGGTAGAACAACTTTTGTGGTGTCTTTCAGATGCCTACCAAGGTAGTGTAAAAACTACCAGGAGAACTCCTGTCTGGCACCTTCCGTGGTGGAGTTGTGCATGGGGTGTGTTTGGAACATTTTGTCACCGGCCGACTCCAAAATTCAGCGGTTCCCCATCTCAGCCCAGAAAGCAGGAAGAACAACTTTTGTGGTGCCTTTCAGCTGCCTACCAAGGTAGTGTAAAAACTACCAGGAGAACTGCTGTCTGGCACCTTCCCCGGTGGAGTTGTGCATGGGGTGTGTTTGGAACATTTTGTCACCAGCCGACTCCAAAATTCAGCGTTTCCCCATCTCAGCCCAGAAAGCAGGTAGAACAACTTTTGTGATGTCTTTCAGATGCCTACCAAGGTAGTGTAAAAACTACCAGGAGAACTCCTGTCTGGCACCTTCCCCGGTGGAGTTGTGCATGGGGTGTGTTTGGAACATTTTGTCACCGGCCGACTCCAAAATTCAGCGGTTCCCCATCTCAGCCCAGAAAGCAGGTAGAACAACTTTTGTGGTGTCTTTCAGATGCCTACCAAGGTAGTGTAAAAACTACCAGGAGAACTCCTGTCTGGCACCTTCCGTGGTGGAGTTGTGCATGGGGTGTGTTTGGAACATTTTGTCACCAGCCGAGTCCAAAATTCAGCGGTTCCCCATCTCAGCCCAGAAAGCAGGTAGAACAACTTTTGTGGTGCCTTTCAGCTGCCTACCAAGGTAGTGTAAAAACTACCAAGAGAACTCCTGTCTGGCACCTTCCCCGGTGGAGTTGTGCATGGGGTGTGTTTGGAACATTTTGTCACCGGCCGAGTCCAAAATTCAGCGGTTCCGCATCTCAGCCCAGAAAGCAGGTAGAACAACTTCTGTGGTGTCTTTCAGATGCCTACCAAGGTAGTGTAAAAACTATCAAGAGAACTCTTGTCTGGCACCTTCCCCGGTGGAGTTGTGCAGGGGGTGTGTTTGGAACATTTTGCCACCGGCCGAGTCCAAAATTCAGCGGTTCCCCACCTCAGCCCAGAAAGCAGGTAGAACAACTTTTGTGGTGTCTTTCAGATGCCTACCAAGGTAGTGTAAAAACTACCAGGAGAACTCCTGTCTGGCACCTTCCCCGGTGGAGTTGTGCATGGGGTGTGTTTGGAACATTTTGTCACCGGCCGACTCCAAAATTCAGCGGTTCCCCATCTCAGCCCAGAAAGCAGGTAGAACAACTTTTGTGGTGTCTTTCAGATGCCTACCAAGGTAGTGTAAAAACTACCAGGAGAACTCCTGTCTGGCACCTTCCGTGGTGGAGTTGTGCATGGGGTGTGTTTGGAACATTTTGTCACCGGCCGAGTCCAAAATTCAGCGGTTCCCCATCTCAGCCCAGAAAGCAGGTAGAACAACTTTTGTGGTGCCTTTCAGCTGCCTACCAAGGTAGTGTAAAAACTACCAAGAGAACTCCTGTCTGGCACCTTCCCCGGTGGAGTTGTGCATGGGGTGTGTTTGGAACATTTTGTCACCGGCCGAGTCCAAAATTCAGCGGTTCCCCATCTCAGCCCAGAAAGCAGGTAGAACAACTTCTGTGGTGTCTTTCAGATGCCTACCAAGGTAGTGTAAAAACTATCAAGAGAACTCTTGTCTGGCACCTTCCCCGGTGGAGTTGTGCAGGGGGTGTGTTTGGAACATTTTGTCACCGGCCGACTCCAAAATTCAGCGGTTCCCCATCTCAGCCCAGAAAGCAGGTAGAACAACTTTTGTGGTGTCTTTCAGATGCCTACCAAGGTAGTGTAAAAACTACCAGGAGAACTCCTGTCTGGCACCTTCCCCGGTGGAGTTGTGCATGGGGTGTGTTTGGAACATTTTGTCACCAGCCGAGTCCAAAATTCAGCGGTTCCCCATCTCAGCCCAGAAAGCAGGTAGAACAACTTTTGTGGTGCCTTTCAAATGCCTACCAAGGTAGTGTAAAAACTACCAAGAGAACTCCTGTCTGGCACCTTCCCCGGTGGAGTTGTGCATGGGGTGTGTTTGGAACATTTTGTCACCGGCCGACTCCAAAATTCAGCGGTTCCCCATCTCAGCCCAGAAAGCAGGAAGAACAACTTTTGTGGTGCCTTTCAAATGCCTACCAAGGTAGTGTAAAAACTACCAGGAGAACTCCTGTCTGGCACCTTCCCCGGTGGAGTTGTGCATGGGGTGTGTTTGGAACATTTTGTCACCGGCCGACTCCAAAATTCAGCGATTCCCCATCTCAGCCCAGAAAGCAGGTAGAACAACTTTTGTGGTGTCTTTCAGATGCCTACCGGAGCAATGTAAAAACTACCAGGAGAACTCCTGTCTGGCACCTTCCCCGGTGGAGTTTTGCATGGGGTGTGTTTGGAACATTTTGTCACCGGCCGAGTCCAAAATTCAGCGATCCCCATCTCAGCCCACAAAGCAGGTAGAACAACTTTTGTGGTGTCTTTCAGATGCCTACCAAGGTAGTGTAAAAACTACCAAGAGAACTCCTGTCTGGCACCTTCCCCGGTGGAGTTGTGCATGGGGTGTGTTTGGAACATTTTGTCACCGGCCGAGTCCAAAATTCAGCGGTTCCCCATCTCAGCCCAGAAAGCAGGAAGAACAACTTTTGTGGTGCCTTTCAAATGCCTACCAAGGTAGTGTAAAAACTACCAGGAGAACTCCTGTCTGGCACCTTCCCCGGTGGAGTTGTGCATGGGGTGTCTTTGGAACATTTTGTCACCGGCCGACTCCAAAATTCAGCGATTCCCCATCTCAGCCCAGAAAGCAGGTAGAACAACTTTTGTGGTGTCTTTCAGATGCCTACCGGAGCAATGTAAAAACTACCAGGAGAACTCCTGTCTGGCACCTTCCCCGGTGGAGTTTTGCATGGGGTGTGTTTGGAACATTTTGTCACCGGCCGAGTCCAAAATTCAGCGATTCCCCATCTCAGCCCACAAAGCAGGTAGAACAACTTTTGTGGTGTCTTTCAGATGCCTCCCAAGGTAGTGTAAAAACTACCAAGAGAACTCCTGTCTGGCACCTTCCCCGGTGGAGTTGTGCATGGGGTGTGTTTGGAACATTTTGTCACCGGCCGACTCCAAAATTCAGCGGTTCCCCATCTCAGCCCAGAAAGCAGGAAGAACAACTTTTGTGGTGCCTTTCAGCTGCCTACCAAGGTAGTGTAAAAACTACCAGGAGAACTCCTGTCTGGCACCTTCCCCGGTGGAGTTGTGCAGGGGGTGTCTTTGGAACATTTTGTCACCGGCCGAGTCCAAAATTCAGCGTTTCCCCATCTCAGCCCAGAAAGCAGGTAGAACAACTTTTGTGGTGTCTTTCAGATGCCTACCGGAGCAATGTAAAAACTACCAGGAGAACTCCTGTCTGGCACCTTCCCCGGTGGAGTTGTGCAGGGGGTGTGTTTGGAACATTTTGTCACCAGCCGACTCCAAAATTCAGCTGTTCCCCATCTCAGCCCAGAAAGCAGGTAGAACAACTTTTGTGGGGTCTTTCAGATGCCTACCGGAGCAATGTAAAAACTACCAGGAGAACTCCTGTCTGGCACCTTCCCCGGTGGAGTTGTGCAGGGGGTGTGTTTGGAACATTTTGTCACCGGCCGACTCCAAAATTCAGCGGTTCCCCATCTCAGCCCAGAAAGCAGGTAGAACAACTTTTGTCGTGTCTTTCAGATGCCTACCAAGGTAGTGTAAAAACTACCAGGAGAACTCCTGTCTGGCACCTTCCCCGGTGGAGTTGTGCATGGGGTGTGTTTGGAACATTTTGTCACCGGCCGACTCCAAAATTCAGCGGTTCCCCATCTCAGCCCAGAAAGCAGGTAGAACAACTTTTGTGGTGTCTTTCAGATGCCTACCAGAGCAATGTAAAAACTACCAGGAGAACTCCTGTCTGGCACCTTCCCCGGTGGAGTTGTGCAGGGGGTGTGTTTGGAACATTTTGTCACCAGCCGACTCCAAAATTCAGCGGTTCCCCATCTCAGCCCAGAAAGCAGGTAGAACAACTTTTGTGGTGTCTTTCAGATGCCTACCGGAGCAATGTAAAAACTACCAGGAGAACTCCTGTCTGGCACCTTCCCCGGTGGAGTTGTGCAGGGGGTGTGTTTGGAACATTTTGCCACCAGCCGACTCCAAAATTCAGCGGTTCCCCATCTCAGCCCAGAAAGCAGGTAGAACAACTTTTGTGGTGTCTTTCAGATGCCTACCAAGGTAGTGTAAAAACTCTCAAGAGAACGCTTGTCTGGCACCTTCCCCGGTGGAGTTGTGCAGGGGGTGTCTTTGGAACATTTTGTCACCGGCCGACTCCAAAATTCAGCGGTTCCCCATCTCAGCCCAGAAAGCAGGTAGAACAACTTTTGTGGTGTCTTTTAGATGCCTACCAAGGTAGTGTAAAAACTCTCAAGAGAACTCTTGTCTGGCACCTTCCCCGGTGGAGTTGTGCATGGGGTGTCTTTGGAACATTTTGTCACCGACCGAGTCCAAAATTCAGCTGTTCCCCATCTCAGCCCAGAAAGCAGGTAGAACAACTTTTGTGGTGTCTTTCAGATGCCTACCAGAGCAATGTAAAAACTACCAGGAGAACTCCTGTCTGGCACCTTCCCCGGTGGAGTTGTGCAGGGGGTGTGTTTGGAACATTTTGTCACCGGCCGAGTCCAAAATTCAGCTGTTCCCCATCTCAGCCCAGAAAGCAGGTAGAACAACTTTTGTGGTGTCTTTCAGATGCCTACCGGAGCAATGTAAAAACTACCAGGAGAACTCCTGTCTGGCACCTTCCCCGGTGGAGTTGTGCAGGGGGTGTGTTTGGAACATTTTGTCACCAGCCGAGTCCAAAATTCAGCGGTTCCCCATCTCAGCCCAGAAAGCAGGTAGAACAACTTTTGTGGTGCCTTTCAGCTGCCTACCAAGGTAGTGTAAAAACTATTAAGAGAACTCCTGCCTGGCACCTTCCCCGGTGGAGTTGTGCATGGGGTGTGTTTGGAACATTTTATCACCGGCCGAGTCCAAAATTCAGCGATTCCCCATCTCAGCCCAGAAAGCAGGTAGAACAACTTTTGTGGTGCCTTTCAGCTGCCTACCAAGGTAGTGTAAAAACTACTAAGAGAACTCCTGTCTGGCACCTTCCCCGGTGGAGTTGTGCATGGGGTGTCTTTGGAACATTTTGTCACCAGCCGACTCCAAAATTCAGCGGTTCCCCATCTCAGCCCAGAAAGCAGGTAGAACAACTTTTGTGGTGTCTTTCAGATGCCTACCGGAGCAATGTAAAAACTACCAGGAGAACTCCTGTCTGGCACCTTCCCCGGTGGAGTTGTGCAGGGGGTGTGTTTGGAACATTTTGTCACCGGCCGACTCCAAAATTCAGCGGTTCCCCATCTCAGCCCAGAAAGCAGGTAGAACATCTTTTGTGGTGTCTTTTAGATGCCTACCGGAGCAATGTAAAAACTACCAGGAGAACTCCTGCCTGGCACCTTCCCCGGTATAGTTGTGCAGGGGGTGTCTTTGGAACATTTTGTCACCGGCCGAGTCCAAAATTCAGCGATTCCCCATCTCAGCCCAGAAAGCAGATAGAACAACTTTTGTGGTGTCTTTCAGATGCCTACCGGAGCAATGTAAAAACTACCAGGAGAACTCCTGTCTGGCACCTTCCCCGGTGGAGTTGTGCAGGGGGTGTGTTTGGAACATTTTGTCACCGGCCGACTCCAAAATTCAGCGGTTCCCCATCTCAGCCCAGAAAGCAGGTAGAACATCTTTTGTGGTGTCTTTTAGATGCCTACCGGAGCAATGTAAAAACTACCAGGAGAACTCCTGCCTGGCACCTTCCCCGGTATAGTTGTGCAGGGGGTGTGTTTGGAACATTTTGTCACCGGCCGACTCCAAAATTCAGCGATTCCCCATCTCAGCCCAGAAAGCAGATAGAACAACTTTTGTGGTGTCTTTCAGATGCCTACCGGAGCAATGTAAAAACTACCAGGAGAACTCCTGTCTGGCACCTTCCCCGGTGGAGTTGTGCATGGGGTGTGTTTGGAACATTTTGTCACCAGCCGAGTCCAAAATTCAGCTGTTCCCCATCTCAGCCCAGAAAGCAGGTAGAACAACTTTTGTGGTGTCTTTCAGATGCCTACCGGAGCAATGTAAAAACTACCAGGAGAACTCCTGTCTGGCACCTTCCCCGGTGGAGTTGTGCATGGGGTGTGTTTGGAACATTTTGTCACCAGCCGAGTCCAAAATTCAGCGTTTCCCCATCTCAGCCCAGAAAGCAGGTAGAACAACTTTTGTGGTGTCTTTCAGATGCCTACCAAGGTAGTGTAAAAACTACTAAGAGAACTCCTGTCTGGCACCTTCCCCGGTGGAGTTGTGCAGGGGGTGTGTTTGGAACATTTTGTCACCGGCCGAGTCCAAAATTCAGCGGTTCCCCATCTCAGCCCAGAAAGCAGGTAGAACAACTTTTGTGGTGTCTTTTAGATGCCTACCAAGGTAGTGTAAAAACTCTCAAGAGAACTCTTGTCTGGCACCTTCCCCGGTGGAGTTGTGCATGGGGTGTCTTTGGAACATTTTGTCACCAGCCGACTCCAAAATTCAGCGGTTCCCCATCTCAGCCCAGAAAGCAGGTAGAACAACTTTTGTGGTGTCTTTCAGATGCCTACCGGAGCAATGTAAAAACTACCAGGAGAACTCCTGTCTGGCACCTTCCCCGGTGGAGTTGTGCAGGGGGTGTGTTTGGAACATTTTGTCACCAGCCGAGTCCAAAATTCAGCGTTTCCCCATCTCAGCCCAGAAAGCAGGTAGAACAACTTTTGTGGTGTCTTTCAGATGCCTACCAAGGTAGCAATGTAAAAACTACTATGAGAACTCCTGTCTGGCACCTTCCCCGGTGGAGTTGTGCAGGGGGTGTGTTTGGAACATTTTGTCACCGGCCGAGTCCAAAATTCAGCGGTTCCCCATCTCAGCCCAGAAAGCAGGTAGAACAACTTTTGTGGTGTCTTTTAGATGCCTACCAAGGTAGTGTAAAAGCTCTCAAGAGAACTCTTGTCTGGCACCTTCCCCGGTGGAGTTGTGCATGGGGTGTGTTTGGAACATTTTGTCACCGGCCGACTCCAAAATTCAGGGATTCCCCATCTCAGCCCAGAAAGCAGGTAGAACAACTTTTGTGGTGTCTTTCAGATGCCTACCGGAGCAATGTAAAAACTACCAGGAGAACTCCTGTCTGGCACCTTCCCCGGTGGAGTTGTGCATGGGGTGTGTTTGGAACATTTTGTCACCAGCCGACTCCAAAATTCAGCGGTTCCCCATCTCAGCCCAGAAAGCAGGTAGAACAACTTTTGTGGTGCCTTTCAGCTGCCTACCAAGGTAGTGTAAAAACTATTAAGAGAACTCCTGCCTGGCACCTTCCCCGGTGGAGTTGTGCATGGGGTGTGTTTGGAACATTTTATCACCGGCCGAGTCCAAAATTCAGCGATTCCCCATCTCAGCCCAGAAAGCAGGTAGAACAACTTTTGTGGTGCCTTTCAGCTGCCTACCAAGGTAGTGTAAAAACTACTAAGAGAACTCCTGTCTGGCACCTTCCCCGGTGGAGTTGTGCATGGGGTGTCTTTGGAACATTTTGTCACCAGCCGACTCCAAAATTCAGCGGTTCCCCATCTCAGCCCAGAAAGCAGGTAGAACAACTTTTGTGGTGTCTTTCAGATGCCTACCGGAGCAATGTAAAAACTACCAGGAGAACTCCTGTCTGGCACCTTCCCCGGTGGAGTTGTGCAGGGGGTGTGTTTGGAACATTTTGTCACCGGCCGACTCCAAAATTCAGCGGTTCCCCATCTCAGCCCAGAAAGCAGGTAGAACATCTTTTGTGGTGTCTTTTAGATGCCTACCGGAGCAATGTAAAAACTACCAGGAGAACTCCTGCCTGGCACCTTCCCCGGTATAGTTGTGCAGGGCGTGTCTTTGGAACATTTTGTCACCGGCCGAGTCCAAAATTCAGCGATTCCCCATCTCAGCCCAGAAAGCAGATAGAACAACTTTTGTGGTGTCTTTCAGATGCCTACCGGAGCAATGTAAAAACTACCAGGAGAACTCCTGTCTGGCACCTTCCCCGGTGGAGTTGTGCATGGGGTGTGTTTGGAACATTTTGTCACCAGCCGACTCCAAAATTCAGCTGTTCCCCATCTCAGCCCAGAAAGCAGGTAGAACAACTTTTGTGGTGTCTTTCAGATGCCTACCGGAGCAATGTAAAAACTACCAGGAGAACTCCTGTCTGGCACCTTCCCCGGTGGAGTTGTGCAGGGGGTGTCTTTGGAACATTTTGTCACCAGCCGAGTCCAAAATTCAGCGTTTCCCCATCTCAGCCCAGAAAGCAGGTAGAACAACTTTTGTGGTGTCTCTTAGATGCCTACCAAGGTAGTGTAAATACTATCAAGAGAACGCTTGTCTGGCACATTCCCCGGTGGAGTTGTGCATGGGGTGTCTTTGGAACATTTTGTCACCGGCCGAGTCCAAAATTCAGCGATTCCCCATCTCAGCCCAGAAAGCAGGTAGAACAACTTTTGTGGTGTCTTTCAGCTGCCTACCGGAGCAATGTAAAAACTACCAGGAGAACTCCTGTCTGGCACCTTCCCCGGTGGAGTTGTGCAGGGGGTGTGTTTGGAACATTTTGTCACCGGCCGACTCCAAAATTCAGCGGTTCCCCATCTCAGCCCAGAAAGCAGGTAGAACAACTTTTGTGGTGCCTTTCAGCTGCCTACCAAGGTAGTGTAAAAACTACCAAGAGAACTCCTGCCTGGCACCTTCCCCGGTGGAGTTGTGCATGGGGTGTGTTTGGAACATTTTATCACCGGCCGAGTCCAAAATTCAGCGATTCCCCATCTCAGCCCAGAAAGCAGGTAGAACAACTTTTGTGGTGCCTTTCAGCTGCCTACCAAGGTAGTGTAAAAACTACTAAGAGAACTCCTGCCTGGCACCTTCCCCGGTGGAGTTGTGCATGGGGTGTGTTTGGAACATTTTGTCACCAGCCGACTCCAAAATTCAGCGGTTCCCCATCTCAGCCCAGAAAGCAGGTAGAACAACTTTTGTGGTGTCTTTCAGATGCCTACCGGAGCAATGTAAAAACTACCAGGAGAACTCCTGTCTGGCACCTTCCCCGGTGGAGTTGTGCAGGGGGTGTGTTTGGAACATTTTGTCACCGGCCGACTCCAAAATTCAGCGATTCCCCATCTCAGCCCAGAAAGCAGGTAGAACAACTTTTGTGCTGTCTTTCAGATGCCTACCAAGGTAGTGTAAAAACTACCAGGAGAACTCCTGTCTGGCACCTTCCCCGGTGGAGTTGTGCATGGGGTGTGTTTGGAACATTTTGTCACCGGCCGAGTCCAAAATTCAGCGATTCCCCATCTCAGCCCACAAAGCAGGTAGAACAACTTTTGTGGTGTCTTTCAGATGCCTACCAAGGTAGTGTAAAAACTACCAAGAGAACTCCTGTCTGGCACCTTCCCCGGTGGAGTTGTGCATGGGGTGTGTTTGGAACATTTTGTCACCGGCCGACTCCAAAATTCAGCGGTTCCCCATCTCAGCCCAGAAAGCAGGAAGAACAACTTTTGTGGTGCCTTTCAGCTGCCTACCAAGGTAGTGTAAAAACTACCAGGAGAACTCCTGTCTGGCACCTTCCCCGGTGGAGTTGTGCAGGGGGTGTCTTTGGAACATTTTGTCACCGGCCGAGTCCAAAATTCAGCGTTTCCCCATCTCAGCCCAGAAAGCAGGTAGAACAACTTTTGTGGTGTCTTTCAGATGCCTACCGGAGCAATGTAAAAACTACCAGGAGAACTCCTGTCTGGCACCTTCCCCGGTGGAGTTGTGCATGGGGTGTGTTTGGAACATTTTGTCACCAGCCGACTCCAAAATTCAGCTGTTCCCCATCTCAGCCCAGAAAGCAGGTAGAACAACTTTTGTGGGGTCTTTCAGATGCCTACCGGAGCAATGTAAAAACTACCAGGAGAACTCCTGTCTGGCACCTTCCCCGGTGGAGTTGTGCAGGGGGTGTGTTTGGAACATTTTGTCACCGGCCGACTCCAAAATTCAGCGGTTCCCCATCTCAGCCCAGAAAGCAGGTAGAACAACTTTTGTCGTGTCTTTCAGATGCCTACCAAGGTAGTGTAAAAACTACCAGGAGAACTCCTGTCTGGCACCTTCCCCGGTGGAGTTGTGCATGGGGTGTGTTTGGAACATTTTGTCACCGGCCGACTCCAAAATTCAGCGGTTCCCCATCTCAGCCCAGAAAGCAGGTAGAACAACTTTTGTGGTGTCTTTCAGATGCCTACCAGAGCAATGTAAAAACTACCAGGAGAACTCCTGTCTGGCACCTTCCCCGGTGGAGTTGTGCAGGGGGTGTGTTTGGAACATTTTGTCACCAGCCGACTCCAAAATTCAGCGGTTCCCCATCTCAGCCCAGAAAGCAGGTAGAACAACTTTTGTGGTGTCTTTCAGATGCCTACCGGAGCAATGTAAAAACTACCAGGAGAACTCCTGTCTGGCACCTTCCCCGGTGGAGTTGTGCAGGGGGTGTGTTTGGAACATTTTGTCACCAGCCGAGTCCAAAATTCAGCGTTTCCCCATCTCAGCCCAGAAAGCAGGTAGAACAACTTTTGTGGTGTCTTTCAGATGCCTACCAAGGTAGCAATGTAAAAACTACTATGAGAACTCCTGTCTGGCACCTTCCCCGGTGGAGTTGTGCAGGGGGTGTGTTTGGAACATTTTGTCACCGCCGAGTCCAAAATTCAGCGGTTCCCCATCTCAGCCCAGAAAGCAGGTAGAACAACTTTTGTGGTGTCTTTTAGATGCCTACCAAGGTAGTGTAAAAACTCTCAAGAGAACTCTTGTCTGGCACCTTCCCCGGTGGAGTTGTGCATGGGGTGTGTTTGGAACATTTTGTCACCGGCCGACTCCAAAATTCAGCGGTTCCCCATCTCAGCCCAGAAAGCAGGTAGAACAACTTTTGTGGTGTCTTTCAGCTGCCTACCGGAGCAATGTAAAAACTACCAGGAGAACTCCTGTCTGGCACCTTCCCCGGTGGAGTTGTGCATGGGGTGTGTTTGGAACATTTTGTCACCAGCCGACTCCAAAATTCAGCGGTTCCCCATCTCAGCCCAGAAAGCAGGTAGAACAACTTTTGTGGTGCCTTTCAGCTGCCTACCAAGGTAGTGTAAAAACTATTAAGAGAACTCCTGCCTGGCACCTTCCCCGGTGGAGTTGTGCATGGGGTGTGTTTGGAACATTTTATCACCGGCCGAGTCCAAAATTCAGCGATTCCCCATCTCAGCCCAGAAAGCAGGTAGAACAACTTTTGTGGTGCCTTTCAGCTGCCTACCAAGGTAGTGTAAAAACTACTAAGAGAACTCCTGTCTGGCACCTTCCCCGGTGGAGTTGTGCATGGGGTGTCTTTGGAACATTTTGTCACCAGCCGACTCCAAAATTCAGCAGTTCCCCATCTCAGCCCAGAAAGCAGGTAGAACAACTTTTGTGGTGTCTTTCAGATGCCTACCGGAGCAATGTAAAAACTACCAGGAGAACTCCTGTCTGGCACCTTCCCCGGTGGAGTTGTGCAGGGGGTGTGTTTGGAACATTTTGTCACCGGCCGACTCCAAAATTCAGCGGTTCCCCATCTCAGCCCAGAAAGCAGGTAGAACATCTTTTGTGGTGTCTTTTAGATGCCTACCGGAGCAATGTAAAAACTACCAGGAGAACTCCTGCCTGGCACCTTCCCCGGTATAGTTGTGCAGGGCGTGTCTTTGGAACATTTTGTCACCGGCCGAGTCCAAAATTCAGCGATTCCCCATCTCAGCCCAGAAAGCAGATAGAACAACTTTTGTGGTGTCTTTCAGATGCCTACCGGAGCAATGTAAAAACTACCAGGAGAACTCCTGTCTGGCACCTTCCCCGGTGGAGTTGTGCATGGGGTGTGTTTGGAACATTTTGTCACCAGCCGACTCCAAAATTCAGCGATTCCCCATCTCAGCCCAGAAAGCAGGTAGAACAACTTTTGCGGTGCCTTTCAGCTGCCTACCAAGGTAGTGTAAAAAACTACCAGGAGAACTCCTGTCTGGCACCTTCCCCGGTGGAATTGTGCAGGGGGTGTGTTTGGAACATTTTGTCACCAGCCGACTCCAAAATTCAGCTGTTCCCCATCTCAGCCCAGAAAGCAGGTAGAACAACTTTTGTGGTGTCTTTCAGATGCCTACCGGAGCAATGTAAAAACTACCAGGAGAACTCCTGTCTGGCACCTTCCCCGGTGGAGTTGTGCAGGGGGTGTCTTTGGAACATTTTGTCACCAGCCGAGTCCAAAATTCAGCGTTTCCCATCTCAGCCCAGAAAGCAGGTAGAACAACTTTTGTGGTGTCTCTTAGATGCCTACCAAGGTAGTGTAAATACTATCAAGAGAACGCTTGTCTGGCACATTCCCCGGTGGAGTTGTGCATGGGGTGTCTTTGGAACATTTTGTCACCGGCCGAGTCCAAAATTCAGCGATTCCCCATCTCAGCCCAGAAAGCAGGTAGAACAACTTTTGTGGTGTCTTTCAGCTGCCTACCGGAGCAATGTAAAAACTACCAGGAGAACTCCTGTCTGGCACCTTCCCCGGTGGAGTTGTGCATGGGGTGTGTTTGGAACATTTTGTCACCGGCCGAGTCCAAAATTCAGCGGTTCCCCATCTCAGCCCAGAAAGCAGGTAGAACAACTTTTGTGGTGCCTTTCAGCTGCCTACCAAGGTAGTGTAAAAACTACCAAGAGAACTCCTGCCTGGCACCTTCCCCGGTGGAGTTGTGCATGGGTGTGTTTGGAACATTTTATCACCGGCCGAGTCCAAAATTCAGCGGTTCCCCATCTCAGCCCAGAAAGCAGGTAGAACAACTTTTGTGGTGCCTTTCAGCTGCCTACCAAGGTAGTGTAAAAACTACTAAGAGAACTCCTGCCTGGCACCTTCCCCGGTGGAGTTGTGCATGGGGTGTGTTTGGAACATTTTGTCACCAGCCGACTCCAAAATTCAGCGGTTCCCCATCTCAGCCCAGAAAGCAGGTAGAACAACTTTTGTGGTGTCTTTCAGATGCCTACCGGAGCAATGTAAAAACTACCAGGAGAACTCCTGTCTGGCACCTTCCCCGGTGGAGTTGTGCAGGGGGTGTGTTTGGAACATTTTGTCACCGGCCGACTCCAAAATTCAGCGATTCCCCATCTCAGCCCAGAAAGCAGGTAGAACAACTTTTGTGCTGTCTTTCAGATGCCTACCGGAGCAATGTAAAAACTACCAGGAGAACTCCTGTCTGGCACCTTCCCCGGTGGAGTTGTGCATGGGGTGTGTTTGGAACATTTTGTCACCGGCCGAGTCCAAAATTCAGCGATTCCCCATCTCAGCCCACAAAGCAGGTAGAACAACTTTTGTGGTGTCTTTCAGATGCCTACCAAGGTAGTGTAAAAACTACCAAGAGAACTCCTGTCTGGCACCTTCCCCGGTGGAGTTGTGCATGGGGTGTGTTTGGAACATTTTGTCACCGGCCGACTCCAAAATTCAGCGGTTCCCCATCTCAGCCCAGAAAGCAGGAAGAACAACTTTTGTGGTGCCTTTCAGCTGCCTACCAAGGTAGTGTAAAAACTACCAGGAGAACTCCTGTCTGGCACCTTCCCCGGTGGAGTTGTGCAGGGGGTGTCTTTGGAACATTTTGTCACCGGCCGAGTCCAAAATTCAGCGTTTCCCCATCTCAGCCCAGAAAGCAGGTAGAACAACTTTTGTGGTGTCTTTCAGATGCCTACCGGAGCAATGTAAAAACTACCAGGAGAACTCCTGTCTGGCACCTTCCCCGGTGGAGTTGTGCATGGGGTGTGTTTGGAACATTTTGTCACCAGCCGACTCCAAAATTCAGCTGTTCCCCATCTCAGCCCAGAAAGCAGGTAGAACAACTTTTGTGGGGTCTTTCAGATGCCTACCGGAGCAATGTAAAAACTACCAGGAGAACTCCTGTCTGGCACCTTCCCCGGTGGAGTTGTGCAGGGGGTGTGTTTGGAACATTTTGTCACCGGCCGACTCCAAAATTCAGCGGTTCCCCATCTCAGCCCAGAAAGCAGGTAGAACAACTTTTGTCGTGTCTTTCAGATGCCTACCAAGGTAGTGTAAAAACTACCAGGAGAACTCCTGTCTGGCACCTTCCCCGGTGGAGTTGTGCATGGGGTGTGTTTGGAACATTTTGTCACCGGCCGACTCCAAAATTCAGCGGTTCCCCATCTCAGCCCAGAAAGCAGGTAGAACAACTTTTGTGGTGTCTTTCAGATGCCTACCAGAGCAATGTAAAAACTACCAGGAGAACTCCTGTCTGGCACCTTCCCCGGTGGAGTTGTGCAGGGGGTGTGTTTGGAACATTTTGTCACCAGCCGACTCCAAAATTCAGCGGTTCCCCATCTCAGCCCAGAAAGCAGGTAGAACAACTTTTGTGGTGTCTTTCAGATGCCTACCAAGGTAGCAATGTAAAAACTACTATGAGAACTCCTGTCTGGCACCTTCCCCGGTGGAGTTGTGCAGGGGGTGTGTTTGGAACATTTTGTCACCAGCCGAGTCCAAAATTCAGCGTTTCCCCATCTCAGCCCAGAAAGCAGGTAGAACAACTTTTGTGGTGTCTTTCAGATGCCTACCAAGGTAGTGTAAAAACTATCAAGAGAACGCTTGTCTGGCACATTCCCCGGTGGAGTTGTGCATGGGGTGTGTTTGGAACATTTTGTCACCGGCCGACTCCAAAATTCAGCGGTTCCCCATCTCAGCCCAGAAAGCAGGTAGAACAACTTTTGTGGTGTCTTTCAGCTGCCTACCGGAGCAATGTAAAAACTACCAGGAGAACTCCTGTCTGGCACCTTCCCCGGTGGAGTTGTGCATGGGGTGTGTTTGGAACATTTTGTCACCAGCCGACTCCAAAATTCAGCGGTTCCCCATCTCAGCCCAGAAAGCAGGTAGAACAACTTTTGTGGTGCCTTTCAGCTGCCTACCAAGGTAGTGTAAAAACTATTAAGAGAACTCCTGCCTGGCACCTTCCCCGGTGGAGTTGTGCATGGGGTGTGTTTGGAACATTTTATCACCGGCCGAGTCCAAAATTCAGCGATTCCCCATCTCAGCCCAGAAAGCAGGTAGAACAACTTTTGTGGTGCCTTTCAGCTGCCTACCAAGGTAGTGTAAAAACTACTAAGAGAACTCCTGTCTGGCACCTTCCCCGGTGGAGTTGTGCATGGGGTGTCTTTGGAACATTTTGTCACCAGCCGACTCCAAAATTCAGCGGTTCCCCATCTCAGCCCAGAAAGCAGGTAGAACAACTTTTGTGGTGTCTTTCAGATGCCTACCGGAGCAATGTAAAAACTACCAGGAGAACTCCTGTCTGGCACCTTCCCCGGTGGAGTTGTGCAGGGGGTGTGTTTGGAACATTTTGTCACCGGCCGACTCCAAAATTCAGCGGTTCCCCATCTCAGCCCCAGAAAGCAGGTAGAACATCTTTTGTGGTGTCTTTTAGATGCCTACCGGAGCAATGTAAAACTACCAGGAGAACTCCTGCCTGGCACCTTCCCCGGTATAGTTGTGCAGGGCGTGTCTTTGGAACATTTTGTCACCGGCCGAGTCCAAAATTCAGCGATTCCCCATCTCAGCCCAGAAAGCAGATAGAACAACTTTTGTGGTGTCTTTCAGATGCCTACCGGAGCAATGTAAAAACTACCAGGAGAACTCCTGTCTGGCACCTTCCCCCGGTGGAGTTGTGCATGGGGTGTGTTTGGAACATTTTGTCACCAGCCGACTCCAAAATTCAGCGATTCCCCATCTCAGCCCAGAAAGCAGGTAGAACAACTTTTGCGGTGCCTTTCAGCTGCCTACCAAGGTAGTGTAAAAACTACCAGGAGAACTCCTGTCTGGCACCTTCCCCGGTGGAATTGTGCAGGGGGTGTGTTTGGAACATTTTGTCACCGGCCGACTCCAAAATTCAGCGATTCCCCATCTCAGCCCAGAAAGCAGGTAGAACAACTTTTGTGGTGTCTCTTAGATGCCTACCAAGGTAGTGTAAATACTATCAAGAGAACGCTTGTCTGGCACATTCCCCGGTGGAGTTGTGCATGGGGTGTCTTTGGAACATTTTGTCACCGGCCGAGTCCAAAATTCAGCGGTTCCCCATCTCAGCCCAGAAAGCAGGTAGAACAACTTTTGTGGTGTCTTTCAGCTGCCTACCGGAGCAATGTAAAAACTACCAGGAGAACTCCTGTCTGGCACCTTCCCCGGTGGAGTTGTGCAGGGGGTGTGTTTGGAACATTTTGTCACCGGCCGACTCCAAAATTCAGCGGTTCCCCATCTCAGCCCAGAAAGCAGGTAGAACAACTTTTGTGGTGCCTTTCAGCTGCCTACCAAGGTAGTGTAAAAACTACCAAGAGAACTCCTGCCTGGCACCTTCCCCGGTGGAGTTGTGCATGGGGTGTGTTTGGAACATTTTATCACCGGCCGAGTCCAAAATTCAGCGATTCCCCATCTCAGCCCAGAAAGCAGGTAGAACAACTTTTGTGGTGCCTTTCAGCTGCCTACCAAGGTAGTGTAAAAACTACTAAGAGAACTCCTGCCTGGCACCTTCCCCGGTGGAGTTGTGCATGGGGTGTGTTTGGAACATTTTGTCACCAGCCGACTCCAAAATTCAGCGGTTCCCCATCTCAGCCCAGAAAGCAGGTAGAACAACTTTTGTGGTGTCTTTCAGATGCCTACCGGAGCAATGTAAAAACTACCAGGAGAACTCCTGTCTGGCACCTTCCCCGGTGGAGTTGTGCAGGGGGTGTGTTTGGAACATTTTGTCACCGGCCGACTCCAAAATTCAGCGATTCCCCATCTCAGCCCAGAAAGCAGGTAGAACAACTTTTGTGCTGTCTTTCAGATGCCTACCGGAGCAATGTAAAAACTACCAGGAGAACTCCTGTCTGGCACCTTCCCCGGTGGAGTTGTGCATGGGGTGTGTTTGGAACATTTTGTCACCGGCCGAGTCCAAAATTCAGCGATTCCCCATCTCAGCCCACAAAGCAGGTAGAACAACTTTTGTGGTGTCTTTCAGATGCCTACCAAGGTAGTGTAAAAACTACCAAGAGAACTCCTGTCTGGCACCTTCCCCGGTGGAGTTGTGCATGGGGTGTGTTTGGAACATTTTGTCACCGGCCGACTCCAAAATT
This sequence comes from Falco cherrug, assembly GCF_023634085.1. Lineage (NCBI taxonomy): Eukaryota > Metazoa > Chordata > Aves > Falconiformes > Falconidae > Falco > Falco cherrug. Next base: position 416,532 of record NW_026599510.1, on the reverse strand, counting down.
CAGCGGTTCCCCATCTCAGCCCAGAAAGCAGGAAGAACAACTTTTGTGGTGCCTTTCAGCTGCCTACCAAGGTAGTGTAAAAACTACCAGGAGAACTCCTGTCTGGCACCTTCCCCGGTGGAGTTGTGCAGGGGGTGTCTTTGGAACATTTTGTCACCGGCCGAGTCCAAAATTCAGCGTTTCCCCATCTCAGCCCAGAAAGCAGGTAGAACAACTTTTGTGGTGTCTTTCAGATGCCTACCGGAGCAATGTAAAAACTACCAGGAGAACTCCTGTCTGGCACCTTCCCCGGTGGAGTTGTGCATGGGGTGTGTTTGGAACATTTTGTCACCAGCCGACTCCAAAATTCAGCGTTTCCCCATCTCAGCCCAGAAAGCAGGTAGAACAACTTTTGTGGTGTCTTTCAGATGCCTACCAAGGTAGCAATGTAAAAACTACTAAGAGAACTCCTGTCTGGCACCTTCCCCGGTGGAGTTGTGCAGGGGGTGTGTTTGGAACATTTTGTCACCGGCCGAGTCCAAAATTCAGCGGTTCCCCATCTCAGCCCAGAAAGCAGGTAGAACAACTTTTGTGGTGTCTTTTAGATGCCTACCAAGGTAGTGTAAAAACTCTCAAGAGAACTCTTGTCTGGCACCTTCCCCGGTGGAGTTGTGCATGGGGTGTGTTTGGAACATTTTGTCACCGGCCGAGTCCAAAATTCAGCGGTTCCCCATCTCAGCCCAGAAAGCAGGTAGAACAACTTTTGTGGTGTCTTTCAGCTGCCTGCCGGAGCAATGTAAAAACTACCAGGAGAACTCCTGTCTGGCACCTTCCCCGGTGGAGTTGTGCATGGGGTGTGTTTGGAACATTTTGTCACCAGCCGACTCCAAAATTCAGCGGTTCCCCATCTCAGCCCAGAAAGCAGGTAGAACAACTTTTGTGGTGTCTTTCAGATGCCTACCGGAGCAATGTAAAAACTACCAGGAGAACTCCTGTCTGGCACCTTCCCCGGTGGAGTTGTGCAGGGGGTGTGTTTGGAACATTTTGCCACCAGCCGACTCCAAAATTCAGCGGTTCCCCATCTCAGCCCAGAAAGCAGGTAGAACAACTTTTGTGGTGTCTTTCAGATGCCTACCAAGGTAGTGTAAAAACTCTCAAGAGAACGCTTGTCTGGCACCTTCCCCGGTGGAGTTGTGCATGGGGTGTCTTTGGAACATTTTGTCACCGGCCGACTCCAAAATTCAGCGGTTCCCCATCTCAGCCCAGAAAGCAGGTAGAACAACTTTTGTGGTGTCTTTTAGATGCCTACCAAGGTAGTGTAAAAACTCTCAAGAGAACTCTTGTCTGGCACCTTCCCCGGTGGAGTTGTGCATGGGGTGTCTTTGGAACATTTTGTCACCGGCCGAGTCCAAAATTCAGCTGTTCCCCATCTCAGCCCAGAAAGCAGGTAGAACAACTTTTGTGGTGTCTTTCAGATGCCTACCAGAGCAATGTAAAAACTACCAGGAGAACTCCTGTCTGGCACCTTCCCCGGTGGAGTTGTGCAGGGGGTGTGTTTGGAACATTTTGTCACCGGCCGAGTCCAAAATTCAGCTGTTCCCCATCTCAGCCCAGAAAGCAGGTAGAACAACTTTTGTGGTGTCTTTCAGATGCCTACCGGAGCAATGTAAAAACTACCAGGAGAACTCCTGTCTGGCACCTTCCCCGGTGGAGTTGTGCAGGGGGTGTGTTTGGAACATTTTGTCACCAGCCGAGTCCAAAATTCAGCGATTCCCCATCTCAGCCCAGAAAGCAGGTAGAACAACTTTTGTGGTGTCTTTCAGATGCCTACCAAGGTAGTGTAAAAACTATCAAGAGAACGCTTGTCTGGCACATTCCCCGGTGGAGTTGTGCATGGGGTGTCTTTGGAACATTTTGTCACCAGCCGAGTCCAAAATTCAGCGATTCCCCATCTCAGCCCAGAAAGCAGGTAGAACAACTTTTGTGGTGTCTTTCAGATGCCTACCGGAGCAATGTAAAAACTACCAGGAGAACTCCTGTCTGGCACCTTCCCCGGTGGAGTTGTGCATGGGGTGTGTTTGGAACATTTTGTCACCAGCCGACTCCAAAATTCAGCGGTTCCCCATCTCAGCCCAGAAAGCAGGTAGAACAACTTTTGTGGTGCCTTTCAGCTGCCTACCAAGGTAGTGTAAAAACTATTAAGAGAACTCCTGCCTGGCACCTTCCCCGGTGGAGTTGTGCATGGGGTGTGTTTGGAACATTTTATCACCGGCCGAGTCCAAAATTCAGCGATTCCCCATCTCAGCCCAGAAAGCAGGTAGAACAACTTTTGTGGTGCCTTTCAGATGCCTACCAAGGTAGTGTAAAAACTACTAAGAGAACTCCTGTCTGGCACCTTCCCCGGTGGAGTTGTGCATGGGGTGTCTTTGGAACATTTTGTCACCAGCCGACTCCAAAATTCAGCGGTTCCCCATCTCAGCCCAGAAAGCAGGTAGAACAACTTTTGTGGTGTCTTTCAGATGCCTACCGGAGCAATGTAAAAACTACCAGGAGAACTCCTGTCTGGCACCTTCCCCGGTGGAGTTGTGCAGGGGGTGTGTTTGGAACATTTTGTCACCGGCCGACTCCAAAATTCAGCGGTTCCCCATCTCAGCCCAGAAAGCAGGTAGAACATCTTTTGTGGTGTCTTTTAGATGCCTACCGGAGCAATGTAAAAACTACCAGGAGAACTCCTGCCTGGCACCTTCCCCGGTATAGTTGTGCATGGGGTGTCTTTGGAACATTTTGTCACCGGCCGAGTCCAAAATTCAGCGATTCCCCATCTCAGCCCAGAAAGCAGATAGAACAACTTTTGTGGTGTCTTTCAGATGCCTACCGGAGCAATGTAAAAACTACCAGGAGAACTCCTGTCTGGCACCTTCCCCGGTGGAGTTGTGCATGGGGTGTGTTTGGAACATTTTGTCACCGGCCGACTCCAAAATTCAGCGGTTCCCCATCTCAGCCCAGAAAGCAGGTAGAACATCTTTTGTGGTGTCTTTTAGATGCCTACCGGAGCAATGTAAAAACTACCAGGAGAACTCCTGCCTGGCACCTTCCCCGGTATAGTTGTGCAGGGGGTGTCTTTGGAACATTTTGTCACCGGCCGACTCCAAAATTCAGCGTTTCCCCATCTCAGCCCAGAAAGCAGGTAGAACAACTTTTGTGGTGTCTTTCAGATGCCTACCGGAGCAATGTAAAAACTACCAGGAGAACTCCTGTCTGGCACCTTCCCCGGTGGAGTTGTGCATGGGGTGTGTTTGGAACATTTTGTCACCAGCCGACTCCAAAATTCAGCTGTTCCCCATCTCAGCCCAGAAAGCAGGTAGAACAACTTTTGTGGTGTCTTTCAGATGCCTACCGGAGCAATGTAAAAACTACCAGGAGAACTCCTGTCTGGCACCTTCCCCGGTGGAGTTGTGCAGGGGGTGTCTTTGGAACATTTTGTCACCAGCCGAGTCCAAAATTCAGCGTTTCCCCATCTCAGCCCAGAAAGCAGGTAGAACAACTTTTGTGGTGTCTCTTAGATGCCTACCAAGGTAGTGTAAAAACTATCAAGAGAACGCTTGTCTGGCACATTCCCCGGTGGAGTTGTGCATGGGGTGTGTTTGGAACATTTTGTCACCGGCCGAGTCCAAAATTCAGCGATTCCCCATCTCAGCCCAGAAAGCAGGTAGAACAACTTTTGTGGTGTCTTTCAGATGCCTACCGGAGCAATGTAAAAACTACCAGGAGAACTCCTGTCTGGCACCTTCCCCGGTGGAGTTGTGCAGGGGGTGTGTTTGGAACATTTTGTCACCGGCCGACTCCAAAATTCAGCGATTCCCCATCTCAGCCCAGAAAGCAGGTAGAACAACTTTTGTGGTGTCTTTCAGATGCCTACCGGAGCAATGTAAAAACTACCAGGAGAACTCCTGTCTGGCACCTTCCCCGGTGGAGTTGTGCAGGGGGTGTGTTTGGAACATTTTGTCACCAGCCGCGTCCAAAATTCAGCGGTTCCCCATCTCAGCCCAGAAAGCAGGTAGAACAACTTTTGTGGTGTCTTTCAGATGCCTACCAAGGTAGTGTAAAAACTACTAAGAGAACTCCTGTCTGGCACCTTCCCCGGTGGAGTTGTGCATGGGGTGTGTTTGGAACATTTTGTCACCGGCCGAGTCCAAAATTCAGCGGTTCCCCATCTCAGCCCAGAAAGCAGGTAGAACAACTTTTGTGGTGTCTTTTAGATGCCTACCAAGGTAGTGTAAAAACTCTCAAGAGAACTCTTGTCTGGCACCTTCCCCGGTGGAGTTGTGCATGGGGTGTCTTTGGAACATTTTGTCACCAGCCGACTCCAAAATTCAGCGGTTCCCCATCTCAGCCCAGAAAGCAGGTAGAACAACTTTTGTGGTGTCTTTCAGATGCCTACCGGAGCAATGTAAAAACTACCAGGAGAACTCCTGTCTGGCACCTTCCCCGGTGGAGTTGTGCATGGGGTGTGTTTGGAACATTTTGTCACCAGCCGAGTCCAAAATTCAGCGGTTCCCCATCTCAGCCCAGAAAGCAGGTAGAACAACTTTTGTGGTGTCTTTCAGATGCCTACCAAGGTAGCAATGTAAAAACTACTAAGAGAACTCCTGTCTGGCACCTTCCCCGGTGGAGTTGTGCAGGGGGTGTGTTTGGAACATTTTGTCACCGGCCGAGTCCAAAATTCAGCGGTTCCCCATCTCAGCCCAGAAAGCAGGTAGAACAACTTTTGTGGTGTCTTTTAGATGCCTACCAAGGTAGTGTAAAAACTCTCAAGAGAACTCTTGTCTGGCACATTCCCCGGTGGAGTTGTGCATGGGGTGTGTTTGGAACATTTTGTCACCGGCCGAGTCCAAAATTCAGCGGTTCCCCATCTCAGCCCAGAAAGCAGGTAGAACAACTTTTGTGGTGTCTTTCAGCTGCCTACCGGAGCAATGTAAAAACTACCAGGAGAACTCCTGTCTGGCACCTTCCCCGGTGGAGTTGTGCATGGGGTGTGTTTGGAACATTTTGTCACCAGCCGACTCCAAAATTCAGCGGTTCCCCATCTCAGCCCAGAAAGCAGGTAGAACAACTTTTGTGGTGCCTTTCAGCTGCCTACCAAGGTAGTGTAAAAACTATTAAGAGAACTCCTGCCTGGCACCTTCCCCGGTGGAGTTGTGCATGGGGTGTGTTTGGAACATTTTATCACCGGCCGAGTCCAAAATTCAGCGATTCCCCATCTCAGCCCAGAAAGCAGGTAGAACAACTTTTGTGGTGTCTTTCAGCTGCCTACCGGAGCAATGTAAAAACTACCAGGAGAACTCCTGTCTGGCACCTTCCCCGGTGGAGTTGTGCATGGGGTGTGTTTGGAACATTTTGTCACCAGCCGACTCCAAAATTCAGCGGTTCCCCATCTCAGCCCAGAAAGCAGGTAGAACAACTTTTGTGGTGCCTTTCAGCTGCCTACCAAGGTAGTGTAAAAACTATTAAGAGAACTCCTGCCTGGCACCTTCCCCGGTGGAGTTGTGCATGGGGTGTGTTTGGAACATTTTATCACCGGCCGAGTCCAAAATTCAGCGATTCCCCATCTCAGCCCAGAAAGCAGGTAGAACAACTTTTGTGGTGCCTTTCAGCTGCCTACCAAGGTAGTGTAAAAACTACTAAGAGAACTCCTGTCTGGCACCTTCCCCGGTGGAGTTGTGCATGGGGTGTCTTTGGAACATTTTGTCACCAGCCGACTCCAAAATTCAGCGGTTCCCCATCTCAGCCCAGAAAGCAGGTAGAACAACTTTTGTGGTGTCTTTCAGATGCCTACCGGAGCAATGTAAAAACTACCAGGAGAACTCCTGTCTGGCACCTTCCCCGGTGGAGTTGTGCAGGGGGTGTGTTTGGAACATTTTGTCACCGGCCGACTCCAAAATTCAGCGGTTCCCCATCTCAGCCCAGAAAGCAGGTAGAACATCTTTTGTGGTGTCTTTTAGATGCCTACCGGAGCAATGTAAAAACTACCAGGAGAACTCCTGCCTGGCACCTTCCCCGGTATAGTTGTGCAGGGGGTGTCTTTGGAACATTTTGTCACCGGCCGAGTCCAAAATTCAGCGATTCCCCATCTCAGCCCAGAAAGCAGATAGAACAACTTTTGTGGTGTCTTTCAGATGCCTACCGGAGCAATGTAAAAACTACCAGGAGAACTCCTGTCTGGCACCTTCCCCGGTGGAGTTGTGCATGGGGTGTGTTTGGAACATTTTGTCACCGGCCGACTCCAAAATTCAGCGGTTCCCCATCTCAGCCCAGAAAGCAGGTAGAACATCTTTTGTGGTGTCTTTTAGATGCCTACCGGAGCAATGTAAAAACTACCAGGAGAACTCCTGCCTGGCACCTTCCCCGGTATAGTTGTGCAGGGGGTGTCTTTGGAACATTTTGTCACCGGCCGACTCCAAAATTCAGCGATTCCCCATCTCAGCCCAGAAAGCAGATAGAACAACTTTTGTGGTGTCTTTCAGATGCCTACCGGAGCAATGTAAAAACTACCAGGAGAACTCCTGTCTGGCACCTTCCCCGGTGGAGTTGTGCATGGGGTGTGTTTGGAACATTTTGTCACCAGCCGACTCCAAAATTCAGCTGTTCCCCATCTCAGCCCAGAAAGCAGGTAGAACAACTTTTGTGGTGTCTTTCAGATGCCTACCGGAGCAATGTAAAAACTACCAGGAGAACTCCTGTCTGGCACCTTCCCCGGTGGAGTTGTGCAGGGGGTGTCTTTGGAACATTTTGTCACCAGCCGAGTCCAAAATTCAGCGTTTCCCCATCTCAGCCCAATAAGCAGGTAGAACAACTTTTGTGGTGTCTCTTAGATGCCTACCAAGGTAGTGTAAAAACTATCAAGAGAACGCTTGTCTGGCACATTCCCCGGTGGAGTTGTGCATGGGGTGTGTTTGGAACATTTTGTCACCGGCCGAGTCCAAAATTCAGCGATTCCCCATCTCAGCCCAGAAAGCAGGTAGAACAACTTTTGTGGTGTCTTTCAGATGCCTACCGGAGCAATGTAAAAACTACCAGGAGAACTCCTGTCTGGCACCTTCCCCGGTGGAGTTGTGCAGGGGGTGTGTTTGGAACATTTTGTCACCGGCCGACTCCAAAATTCAGCGATTCCCCATCTCAGCCCAGAAAGCAGGTAGAACAACTTTTGTGGTGTCTTTCAGATGCCTACCGGAGCAATGTAAAAACTACCAGGAGAACTCCTGTCTGGCACCTTCCCCGGTGGAGTTGTGCAGGGGGTGTGTTTGGAACATTTTGTCACCAGCCGACTCCAAAATTCAGCGGTTCCCCATCTCAGCCCAGAAAGCAGGTAGAACAACTTTTGTGGTGTCTTTCAGATGCCTACCAAGGTAGTGTAAAAACTACTAAGAGAACTCCTGTCTGGCACCTTCCCCGGTGGAGTTGTGCAGGGGGTGTGTTTGGAACATTTTGTCACCGGCCGAGTCCAAAATTCAGCGGTTCCCCATCTCAGCCCAGAAAGCAGGTAGAACAACTTTTGTGGTGTCTTTTAGATGCCTACCAAGGTAGTGTAAAAACTCTCAAGAGAACTCTTGTCTGGCACCTTCCCCGGTGGAGTTGTGCATGGGGTGTCTTTGGAACATTTTGTCACCAGCCGACTCCAAAATTCAGCGGTTCCCCATCTCAGCCCAGAAAGCAGGTAGAACAACTTTTGTGGTGTCTTTCAGATGCCTACCGGAGCAATGTAAAAACTACCAGGAGAACTCCTGTCTGGCACCTTCCCCGGTGGAGTTGTGCATGGGGTGTGTTTGGAACATTTTGTCACCAGCCGAGTCCAAAATTCAGCGTTTCCCCATCTCAGCCCAGAAAGCAGGTAGAACAACTTTTGTGGTGTCTTTCAGATGCCTACCAAGGTAGCAATGTAAAAACTACTAAGAGAACTCCTGTCTGGCACCTTCCCCGGTGGAGTTGTGCAGGGGGTGTGTTTGGAACATTTTGTCACCGGCCGAGTCCAAAATTCAGCGGTTCCCCATCTCAGCCCAGAAAGCAGGTAGAACAACTTTTGTGGTGTCTTTTAGATGCCTACCAAGGTAGTGTAAAAACTCTCAAGAGAACTCTTGTCTGGCACCTTCCCCGGTGGAGTTGTGCATGGGGTGTGTTTGGAACATTTTGTCACCGGCCGAGTCCAAAATTCAGCGGTTCCCCATCTCAGCCCAGAAAGCAGGTAGAACAACTTTTGTGGTGTCTTTCAGATGCCTACCGGAGCAATGTAAAAACTACCAGGAGAACTCCTGTCTGGCACCTTCCCCGGTGGAGTTGTGCATGGGGTGTGTTTGGAACATTTTGTCACCAGCCGACTCCAAAATTCAGCGGTTCCCCATCTCAGCCCAGAAAGCAGGTAGAACAACTTTTGTGGTGCCTTTCAGCTGCCTACCAAGGTAGTGTAAAAACTATTAAGAGAACTCCTGCCTGGCACCTTCCCCGGTGGAGTTGTGCATGGGGTGTGTTTGGAACATTTTATCACCGGCCGAGTCCAAAATTCAGCGATTCCCCATCTCAGCCCAGAAAGCAGGTAGAACAACTTTTGTGGTGTCTTTCAGATGCCTACCGGAGCAATGTAAAAACTACCAGGAGAACTCCTGTCTGGCACCTTCCCCGGTGGAGTTGTGCAGGGGGTGTGTTTGGAACATTTTGTCACCGGCCGAGTCCAAAATTCAGCGATTCCCCATCTCAGCCCAGAAAGCAGGTAGAACAACTTTTGTGGTGTCTTTCAGATGCCTACCAAGGTAGTGTAAAAACTACTAAGAGAACTCCTGTCTGGCACCTTCCCCGGTGGAGTTGTGCAGGGGGTGTGTTTGGAACATTTTGTCACCGGCCGAGTCCAAAATTCAGCGGTTCCCCATCTCAGCCCAGAAAGCAGGTAGAACAACTTTTGTGGTGTCTTTTAGATGCCTACCAAGGTAGTGTAAAAACTCTCAAGAGAACTCTTGTCTGGCACCTTCCCCGGTGGAGTTGTGCATGGGGTGTCTTTGGAACATTTTGTCACCAGCCGACTCCAAAATTCAGCGGTTCCCCATCTCAGCCCAGAAAGCAGGTAGAACAACTTTTGTGGTGTCTTTCAGATGCCTACCGGAGCAATGTAAAAACTACCAGGAGAACTCCTGTCTGGCACTTTCCCCGGTGGAGTTGTGCAGGGGGTGTGTTTGGAACATTTTGTCACCAGCCGAGTCCAAAATTCAGCGTTTCCCCATCTCAGCCCAGAAAGCAGGTAGAACAACTTTTGTGGTGTCTTTCAGATGCCTACCAAGGTAGCAATGTAAAAACTACTAAGAGAACTCCTGTCTGGCACCTTCCCCGGTGGAGTTGTGCAGGGGGTGTGTTTGGAACATTTTGTCACCGGCCGAGTCCAAAATTCAGCGGTTCCCCATCTCAGCCCAGAAAGCAGGTAGAACAACTTTTGTGGTGTCTTTTAGATGCCTACCAAGGTAGTGTAAAAACTCTCAAGAGAACTCTTGTCTGGCACCTTCCCCGGTGGAGTTGTGCATGGGGTGTGTTTGGAACATTTTGTCACCGGCCGAGTCCAAAATTCAGCGGTTCCCCATCTCAGCCCAGAAAGCAGGTAGAACAACTTTTGTGGTGTCTTTCAGCTGCCTGCCGGAGCAATGTAAAAACTACCAGGAGAACTCCTGTCTGGCACCTTCCCCGGTGGAGTTGTGCATGGGGTGTGTTTGGAACATTTTGTCACCAGCCGACTCCAAAATTCAGCGGTTCCCCATCTCAGCCCAGAAAGCAGGTAGAACAACTTTTGTGGTGCCTTTCAGCTGCCTACCAAGGTAGTGTAAAAACTATTAAGAGAACTCCTGCCTGGCACCTTCCCCGGTGGAGTTGTGCATGGGGTGTGTTTGGAACATTTTATCACCGGCCGAGTCCAAAATTCAGCGATTCCCCATCTCAGCCCAGAAAGCAGGTAGAACAACTTTTGTGGTGCCTTTCAGCTGCCTACCAAGGTAGTGTAAAAACTACTAAGAGAACTCCTGTCTGGCACCTTCCCCGGTGGAGTTGTGCATGGGGTGTGTTTGGAACATTTTGTCACCAGCCGACTCCAAAATTCAGCGGTTCCCCATCTCAGCCCAGAAAGCAGGTAGAACAACTTTTGTGGTGTCTTTCAGATGCCTACCGGAGCAATGTAAAAACTACCAGGAGAACTCCTGTCTGGCACCTTCCCCGGTGGAGTTGTGCAGGGGGTGTGTTTGGAACATTTTGTCACCGGCCGACTCCAAAATTCAGCGGTTCCCCATCTCAGCCCAGAAAGCAGGTAGAACATCTTTTGTGGTGTCTTTTAGATGCCTACCGGAGCAATGTAAAAACTACCAGGAGAACTCCTGCCTGGCACCTTCCCCGGTATAGTTGTGCAGGGGGTGTCTTTGGAACATTTTGTCACCGGCCGAGTCCAAAATTCAGCGATTCCCCATCTCAGCCCAGAAAGCAGATAGAACAACTTTTGTAGTGTCTTTCAGATGCCTACCGGAGCAATGTAAAAACTACCAGGAGAACTCCTGTCTGGCACCTTCCCCGGTGGAGTTGTGCATGGGGTGTGTTTGGAACATTTTGTCACCAGCCGACTCCAAAATTCAGCGGTTCCCCATCTCAGCCCAGAAAGCAGGTAGAACAACTTTTGTGGTGTCTTTCAGATGCCTACCGGAGCAATGTAAAAACTACCAGGAGAACTCCTGTCTGGCACCTTCCCCGGTGGAGTTGTGCAGGGGGTGTCTTTGGAACATTTTGTCACCAGCCGAGTCCAAAATTCAGCGTTTCCCCATCTCAGCCCAGAAAGCAGGTAGAACAACTTTTGTGGTGTCTCTTAGATGCCTACCAAGGTAGTGTAAAAACTATCAAGAGAACGCTTGTCTGGCACATTCCCCGGTGGAGTTGTGCATGGGGTGTCTTTGGAACATTTTGTCACCGGCCGAGTCCAAAATTCAGCGATTCCCCATCTCAGCCCAGAAAGCAGGTAGAACAACTTTTGTGGTGTCTTTCAGCTGCCTACCGGAGCAATGTAAAAACTACCAGGAGAACTCCTGTCTGGCACCTTCCCCGGTGGAGTTGTGCATGGGGTGTGTTTGGAACATTTTGTCACCGGCCGACTCCAAAATTCAGCGGTTCCCCATCTCAGCCCAGAAAGCAGGTAGAACAACTTTTGTGGTGCCTTTCAGCTGCCTACCAAGGTAGTGTAAAAACTATTAAGAGAACTCCTGCCTGGCACCTTCCCCGGTGGAGTTGTGCATGGGGTGTGTTTGGAACATTTTATCACCGGCCGAGTCCAAAATTCAGCGATTCCCCATCTCAGCCCAGAAAGCAGGTAGAACAACTTTTGTGGTGCCTTTCAGCTGCCTACCAAGGTAGTGTAAAAACTACTAAGAGAACTCCTGTCTGGCACCTTCCCCGGTGGAGTTGTGCATGGGGTGTCTTTGGAACATTTTGTCACCAGCCGACTCCAAAATTCAGCGGTTCCCCATCTCAGCCCAGAAAGCAGGTAGAACAACTTTTGTGGTGTCTTTCAGATGCCTACCGGAGCAATGTAAAAACTACCAGGAGAACTCCTGTCTGGCACCTTCCCCGGTGGAGTTGTGCAGGGGGTGTGTTTGGAACATTTTGTCACCGGCCGACTCCAAAATTCAGCGGTTCCCCATCTCAGCCCAGAAAGCAGGTAGAACATCTTTTGTGGTGTCTTTTAGATGCCTACCGGAGCAATGTAAAAACTACCAGGAGAACTCCTGCCTGGCACTTTCCCCGGTATAGGTGTGCAGGGGGTGTCTTTGGAACATTTTGTCACCGGCTGAGTCCAAAATTCAGCGATTCCCCATCTCAGCCCAGAAAGCAGATAGAACAACTTTTGTGGTGTCTTTCAGATGCCTACCGGAGCAATGTAAAAACTACCAGGAGAACTCCTGTCTGGCACCTTCCCCGGTGGAGTTGTGCAGGGGGTGTGTTTGGAACATTTTGTCACCGGCCGACTCCAAAATTCAGCGGTTCCCCATCTCAGCCCAGAAAGCAGGTAGAACATCTTTTGTGGTGTCTTTTAGATGCCTACCGGAGCAATGTAAAAACTACCAGGAGAACTCCTGCCTGGCACCTTCCCCGGTATAGTTGTGCAGGGGGTGTCTTTGGAACATTTTGTCACCGGCCGACTCCAAAATTCAGCGATTCCCCATCTCAGCCCAGAAAGCAGATAGAACAACTTTTGTGGTGTCTTTCAGCTGCCTACCGGAGCAATGTAAAAACTACCAGGAGAACTCCTGCCTGGCACCTTCCCCGGTATAGTTGTGCATGGGGTGTGTTTGGAACATTTTGTCACCAGCCGACTCCAAAATTCAGCGGTTCCCCATCTCAGCCCAGAAAGCAGGTAGAACAACTTTTGTGGTGCCTTTCAGCTGCCTACCAAGGTAGTGTAAAAACTATTAAGAGAACTCCTGCCTGGCACCTTCCCCGGTGGAGTTGTGCATGGGGTGTGTTTGGAACACTTTATCACCGGCCGAGTCCAAAATTCAGCGATTCCCCATCTCAGCCCAGAAAGCAGGTAGAACAACTTTTGTGGTGCCTTTCAGATGCCTACCAAGGTAGTGTAAAAACTACTAAGAGAACTCCTGTCTGGCACCTTCCCCGGTGGAGTTGTGCATGGGGTGTGTTTGGAACATTTTGTCACCAGCCGACTCCAAAATTCAGCGGTTCCCCATCTCAGCCCAGAAAGCAGGTAGAACAACTTTTGTGGTGTCTTTCAGATGCCTACCGGAGCAATGTAAAAACTACCAGGAGAACTCCTGTCTGGCACCTTCCCCGGTGGAGTTGTGCATGGGGTGTGTTTGGAACATTTTGTCACCGGCCGACTCCAAAATTCAGCGGTTCCCCATCTCAGCCCAGAAAGCAGGTAGAACATCTTTTGTGGTGTCTTTTAGATGCCTACCGGAGCAATGTAAAAACTACCAGGAGAACTCCTGCCTGGCACCTTCCCCGGTATACTTGTGCAGGGGGTGTCTTTGGAACATTTTGTCACCGGCCGAGTCCAAAATTCAGCGATTCCCCATCTCAGCCCAGAAAGCAGATAGAACAACTTTTGTGGTGTCTTTCAGATGCCTACCGGAGCAATGTAAAAACTACCAGGAGAACTCCTGTCTGGCACCTTCCCCGGTGGAGTTGTGCATGGGGTGTGTTTGGAACATTTTGTCACCAGCCGACTCCAAAATTCAGCGGTTCCCCATCTCAGCCCAGAAAGCAGGTAGAACAACTTTTGTGGTGTCTTTCAGATGCCTACCGGAGCAATGTAAAAACTACCAGGAGAACTCCTGTCTGGCACCTTCCCCGGTGGAGTTGTGCAGGGGGTGTGTTTGGAACATTTTGTCACCGGCCGACTCCAAAATTCAGCGGTTCCCCATCTCAGCCCAGAAAGCAGGTAGAACATCTTTTGTGGTGTCTTTTAGATGCCTACCGGAGCAATGTAAAAACTACCAGGAGAACTCCTGCCTGGCACTTTCCCCGGTATAGGTGTGCAGGGGGTGTCTTTGGAACATTTTGTCACCGGCTGAGTCCAAAATTCAGCGATTCCCCATCTCAGCCCAGAAAGCAGATAGAACAACTTTTGTGGTGTCTTTCAGATGCCTACCGGAGCAATGTAAAAACTACCAGGAGAACTCCTGTCTGGCACCTTCCCCGGTGGAGTTGTGCAGGGGGTGTGTTTGGAACATTTTGTCACCGGCCGACTCCAAAATTCAGCGGTTCCCCATCTCAGCCCAGAAAGCAGGTAGAACATCTTTTGTGGTGTCTTTTAGATGCCTACCGGAGCAATGTAAAAACTACCAGGAGAACTCCTGCCTGGCACCTTCCCCGGTATAGTTGTGCAGGGGGTGTCTTTGGAACATTTTGTCACCGGCCGACTCCAAAATTCAGCGATTCCCCATCTCAGCCCAGAAAGCAGATAGAACAACTTTTGTGGTGTCTTTCAGCTGCCTACCGGAGCAATGTAAAAACTACCAGGAGAACTCCTGCCTGGCACCTTCCCCGGTATAGTTGTGCATGGGGTGTGTTTGGAACATTTTGTCACCAGCCGACTCCAAAATTCAGCGGTTCCCCATCTCAGCCCAGAAAGCAGGTAGAACAACTTTTGTGGTGCCTTTCAGCTGCCTACCAAGGTAGTGTAAAAACTATTAAGAGAACTCCTGCCTGGCACCTTCCCCGGTGGAGTTGTGCATGGGGTGTGTTTGGAACACTTTATCACCGGCCGAGTCCAAAATTCAGCGATTCCCCATCTCAGCCCAGAAAGCAGGTAGAACAACTTTTGTGGTGCCTTTCAGCTGCCTACCAAGGTAGTGTAAAAACTACTAAGAGAACTCCTGTCTGGCACCTTCCCCGGTGGAGTTGTGCATGGGGTGTGTTTGGAACATTTTGTCACCAGCCGACTCCAAAATTCAGCGGTTCCCCATCTCAGCCCAGAAAGCAGGTAGAACAACTTTTGTGGTGTCTTTCAGATGCCTACCGGAGCAATGTAAAAACTACCAGGAGAACTCCTGTCTGGCACCTTCCCCGGTGGAGTTGTGCATGGGGTGTGTTTGGAACATTTTGTCACCGGCCGAGTCCAAAATTCAGCGGTTCCCCATCTCAGCCCAGAAAGCAGGTAGAACATCTTTTGTGGTGTCTTTTAGATGCCTACCGGAGCAATGTAAAAACTACCAGGAGAACTCCTGCCTGGCACCTTCCCCGGTATACTTGTGCAGGGGGTGTCTTTGGAACATTTTGTCACCGGCCGAGTCCAAAATTCAGCGATTCCCCATCTCAGCCCAGAAAGCAGATAGAACAACTTTTGTGGTGTCTTTCAGATGCCTACCGGAGCAATGTAAAAACTACCAGGAGAACTCCTGTCTGGCACCTTCCCCGGTGGAGTTGTGCATGGGGTGTGTTTGGAACATTTTGTCACCAGCCGACTCCAAAATTCAGCTGTTCCCCATCTCAGCCCAGAAAGCAGGTAGAACAACTTTTGTGGTGTCTTTCAGATGCCTACCGGAGCAATGTAAAAACTACCAGGAGAACTCCTGTCTGGCACCTTCCCCGGTGGAGTTGTGCAGGGGGTGTCTTTGGAACATTTTGTCACCAGCCGAGTCCAAAATTCAGCGTTTCCCCATCTCAGCCCAGAAAGCAGGTAGAACAACTTTTGTGGTGTCTCTTAGATGCCTACCAAGGTAGTGTAAAAACTATCAAGAGAACGCTTGTCTGGCACATTCCCCGGTGGAGTTGTGCATGGGGTGTGTTTGGAACATTTTGTCACCGGCCGAGTCCAAAATTCAGCGATTCCCCATCTCAGCCCAGAAAGCAGGTAGAACAACTTTTGTGGTGTCTTTCAGATGCCTACCGGAGCAATGTAAAAACTACCAGGAGAACTCCTGTCTGGCACCTTCCCCGGTGGAGTTGTGCAGGGGGTGTGTTTGGAACATTTTGTCACCGGCCGACTCCAAAATTCAGCGGTTCCCCATCTCAGCCCAGAAAGCAGGTAGAACAACTTTTGTGGTGTCTTTCAGATGCCTACCAAGGTAGTGTAAAAACTATCAAGAGAACGCTTGTCTGGCACCTTCCCCGGTGGAGTTGTGCATGGGGTGTGTTTGGAACATTTTGTCACCGGCCGACTCCAAAATTCAGCGGTTCCCCATCTCAGCCCAGAAAGCAGGTAGAACAACTTTTGTGGTGCCTTTCAGCTGCCTACCAAGGTAGTGTAAAAACTACCAGGAGAACTCCTGTCTGGCACCTTCCCCGGTGGAGTTGTGCATGGGGTGTGTTTGGAACATTTTGTCACCGGCCGAGTCCAAAATTCAGCGATTCCCCATCTCAGCCCAGAAAGCAGGTAGAACAACTTTTGTGGTGCCTTTCAGCTGCCTACCAAGGTAGTGTAAAAACTACTAAGAGAACTCCTGTCTGGCACCTTCCCCGGTGGAGTTGTGCATGGGGTGTCTTTGGAACATTTTGTCACCAGCCGACTCCAAAATTCAGCGGTTCCCCATCTCAGCCCAGAAAGCAGGTAGAACAACTTTTGTGGTGTCTTTCAGATGCCTACCGGAGCAATGTAAAAACTACCAGGAGAACTCCTGTCTGGCACCTTCCCCGGTGGAGTTGTGCATGGGGTGTGTTTGGAACATTTTGTCACCGGCCGACTCCAAAATTCAGCGGTTCCCCATCTCAGCCCAGAAAGCAGGTAGAACATCTTTTGTGGTGTCTTTTAGATGCCTACCGGAGCAATGTAAAAACTACCAGGAGAACTCCTGCCTGGCACCTTCCCCGGTATACTTGTGCAGGGGGTGTCTTTGGAACATTTTGTCACCGGCCGAGTCCAAAATTCAGCGATTCCCCATCTCAGCCCAGAAAGCAGATAGAACAACTTTTGTGGTGTCTTTCAGATGCCTACCGGAGCAATGTAAAAACTACCAGGAGAACTCCTGTCTGGCACCTTCCCCGGTGGAGTTGTGCATGGGGTGTGTTTGGAACATTTTGTCACCAGCCGACTCCAAAATTCAGCGGTTCCCCATCTCAGCCCAGAAAGCAGGTAGAACAACTTTTGTGGTGTCTTTCAGATGCCTACCGGAGCAATGTAAAAACTACCAGGAGAACTCCTGTCTGGCACCTTCCCCGGTGGAGTTGTGCAGGGGGTGTGTTTGGAACATTTTGTCACCGGCCGACTCCAAAATTCAGCGGTTCCCCATCTCAGCCCAGAAAGCAGGTAGAACATCTTTTGTGGTGTCTTTTAGATGCCTACCGGAGCAATGTAAAAACTACCAGGAGAACTCCTGCCTGGCACTTTCCCCGGTATAGGTGTGCAGGGGGTGTCTTTGGAACATTTTGTCACCGGCTGAGTCCAAAATTCAGCGATTCCCCATCTCAGCCCAGAAAGCAGATAGAACAACTTTTGTGGTGTCTTTCAGATGCCTACCGGAGCAATGTAAAAACTACCAGGAGAACTCCTGTCTGGCACCTTCCCCGGTGGAGTTGTGCAGGGGGTGTGTTTGGAACATTTTGTCACCGGCCGACTCCAAAATTCAGCGGTTCCCCATCTCAGCCCAGAAAGCAGGTAGAACATCTTTTGTGGTGTCTTTTAGATGCCTACCGGAGCAATGTAAAAACTACCAGGAGAACTCCTGCCTGGCACCTTCCCCGGTATAGTTGTGCAGGGGGTGTCTTTGGAACATTTTGTCACCGGCCGACTCCAAAATTCAGCGATTCCCCATCTCAGCCCAGAAAGCAGATAGAACAACTTTTGTGGTGTCTTTCAGCTGCCTACCGGAGCAATGTAAAAACTACCAGGAGAACTCCTGCCTGGCACCTTCCCCGGTATAGTTGTGCATGGGGTGTGTTTGGAACATTTTGTCACCAGCCGACTCCAAAATTCAGCGGTTCCCCATCTCAGCCCAGAAAGCAGGTAGAACAACTTTTGTGGTGCCTTTCAGCTGCCTACCAAGGTAGTGTAAAAACTATTAAGAGAACTCCTGCCTGGCACCTTCCCCGGTGGAGTTGTGCATGGGGTGTGTTTGGAACACTTTATCACCGGCCGAGTCCAAAATTCAGCGATTCCCCATCTCAGCCCAGAAAGCAGGTAGAACAACTTTTGTGGTGCCTTTCAGCTGCCTACCAAGGTAGTGTAAAAACTACTAAGAGAACTCCTGTCTGGCACCTTCCCCGGTGGAGTTGTGCATGGGGTGTGTTTGGAACATTTTGTCACCAGCCGACTCCAAAATTCAGCGGTTCCCCATCTCAGCCCAGAAAGCAGGTAGAACAACTTTTGTGGTGTCTTTCAGATGCCTACCGGAGCAATGTAAAAACTACCAGGAGAACTCCTGTCTGGCACCTTCCCCGGTGGAGTTGTGCATGGGGTGTGTTTGGAACATTTTGTCACCGGCCGAGTCCAAAATTCAGCGGTTCCCCATCTCAGCCCAGAAAGCAGGTAGAACATCTTTTGTGGTGTCTTTTAGATGCCTACCGGAGCAATGTAAAAACTACCAGGAGAACTCCTGCCTGGCACCTTCCCCGGTATACTTGTGCAGGGGGTGTCTTTGGAACATTTTGTCACCGGCCGAGTCCAAAATTCAGCGATTCCCCATCTCAGCCCAGAAAGCAGATAGAACAACTTTTGTGGTGTCTTTCAGATGCCTACCGGAGCAATGTAAAAACTACCAGGAGAACTCCTGTCTGGCACCTTCCCCGGTGGAGTTGTGCATGGGGTGTGTTTGGAACATTTTGTCACCAGCCGACTCCAAAATTCAGCTGTTCCCCATCTCAGCCCAGAAAGCAGGTAGAACAACTTTTGTGGTGTCTTTCAGATGCCTACCGGAGCAATGTAAAAACTACCAGGAGAACTCCTGTCTGGCACCTTCCCCGGTGGAGTTGTGCAGGGGGTGTCTTTGGAACATTTTGTCACCAGCCGAGTCCAAAATTCAGCGTTTCCCCATCTCAGCCCAGAAAGCAGGTAGAACAACTTTTGTGGTGTCTCTTAGATGCCTACCAAGGTAGTGTAAAAACTATCAAGAGAACGCTTGTCTGGCACATTCCCCGGTGGAGTTGTGCATGGGGTGTGTTTGGAACATTTTGTCACCGGCCGAGTCCAAAATTCAGCGATTCCCCATCTCAGCCCAGAAAGCAGGTAGAACAACTTTTGTGGTGTCTTTCAGATGCCTACCGGAGCAATGTAAAAACTACCAGGAGAACTCCTGTCTGGCACCTTCCCCGGTGGAGTTGTGCAGGGGGTGTGTTTGGAACATTTTGTCACCGGCCGACTCCAAAATTCAGCGGTTCCCCATCTCAGCCCAGAAAGCAGGTAGAACAACTTTTGTGGTGTCTTTCAGATGCCTACCAAGGTAGTGTAAAAACTATCAAGAGAACGCTTGTCTGGCACCTTCCCCGGTGGAGTTGTGCATGGGGTGTGTTTGGAACATTTTGTCACCGGCCGACTCCAAAATTCAGCGGTTCCCCATCTCAGCCCAGAAAGCAGGTAGAACAACTTTTGTGGTGCCTTTCAGCTGCCTACCAAGGTAGTGTAAAAACTACCAGGAGAACTCCTGTCTGGCACCTTCCCCGGTGGAGTTGTGCATGGGGTGTGTTTGGAACATTTTGTCACCGGCCGAGTCCAAAATTCAGCGATTCCCCATCTCAGCCCAGAAAGCAGGTAGAACAACTTTTGTGGTGCCTTTCAGCTGCCTACCAAGGTAGTGTAAAAACTACTAAGAGAACTCCTGTCTGGCACCTTCCCCGGTGGAGTTGTGCATGGGGTGTCTTTGGAACATTTTGTCACCAGCCGACTCCAAAATTCAGCGGTTCCCCATCTCAGCCCAGAAAGCAGGTAGAACAACTTTTGTGGTGTCTTTCAGATGCCTACCGGAGCAATGTAAAAACTACCAGGAGAACTCCTGTCTGGCACCTTCCCCGGTGGAGTTGTGCATGGGGTGTGTTTGGAACATTTTGTCACCGGCCGACTCCAAAATTCAGCGGTTCCCCATCTCAGCCCAGAAAGCAGGTAGAACATCTTTTGTGGTGTCTTTTAGATGCCTACCGGAGCAATGTAAAAACTACCAGGAGAACTCCTGCCTGGCACTTTCCCCGGTATAGTTGTGCAGGGGGTGTCTTTGGAACATTTTGTCACCGGCTGAGTCCAAAATTCAGCGATTCCCCATCTCAGCCCAGAAAGCAGATAGAACAACTTTTGTGGTGTCTTTCAGATGCCTACCGGAGCAATGTAAAAACTACCAGGAGAACTCCTGTCTGGCACCTTCCCCGGTGGAGTTGTGCAGGGGGTGTGTTTGGAACATTTTGTCACCGGCCGACTCCAAAATTCAGCGGTTCCCCATCTCAGCCCAGAAAGCAGGTAGAACATCTTTTGTGGTGTCTTTTAGATGCCTACCGGAGCAATGTAAAAACTACCAGGAGAACTCCTGCCTGGCACCTTCCCCGGTATAGTTGTGCAGGGGGTGTCTTTGGAACATTTTGTCACCGGCCGACTCCAAAATTCAGCGATTCCCCATCTCAGCCCAGAAAGCAGATAGAACAACTTTTGTGGTGTCTTTCAGCTGCCTACCGGAGCAATGTAAAAACTACCAGGAGAACTCCTGTCTGGCACCTTCCCCGGTGGAGTTGTGCATGGGGTGTGTTTGGAACATTTTGTCACCAGCCGACTCCAAAATTCAGCGGTTCCCCATCTCAGCCCAGAAAGCAGGTAGAACAACTTTTGTGGTGCCTTTCAGCTGCCTACCAAGGTAGTGTAAAAACTATTAAGAGAACTCCTGTCTGGCACCTTCCCCGGTGGAGTTGTGCATGGGGTGTGTTTGGAACATTTTGTCACCAGCCGACTCCAAAATTCAGCGGTTCCCCATCTCAGCCCAGAAAGCAGGTAGAACAACTTTTGTGGTGTCTTTCAGATGCCTACCGGAGCAATGTAAAAACTACCAGGAGAACTCCTGTCTGGCACCTTCCCCGGTGGAGTTGTGCAGGGGGTGTGTTTGGAACATTTTGTCACCGGCCGACTCCAAAATTCAGCGGTTCCCCATCTCAGCCCAGAAAGCAGGTAGAACATCTTTTGTGGTGTCTTTTAGATGCCTACCGGAGCAATGTAAAAACTACCAGGAGAACTCCTGCCTGGCACCTTCCCCGGTGGAGTTGTGCATGGGGTGTGTTTGGAACATTTTGTCACCGGCCGAGTCCAAAATTCAGCGATTCCCCATCTCAGCCCAGAAAGCAGATAGAACAACTTTTGTGGTGTCTTTCAGATGCCTACCGGAGCAATGTAAAAACTACCAGGAGAACTCCTGTCTGGCACCTTCCCCGGTGGAGTTGTGCATGGGGTGTGTTTGGAACATTTTGTCACCAGCCGACTCCAAAATTCAGCTGTTCCCCATCTCAGCCCAGAAAGCAGGTAGAACAACTTTTGTGGTGTCTTTCAGATGCCTACCGGAGCAATGTAAAAACTACCAGGAGAACTCCTGTCTGGCACCTTCCCCGGTGGAGTTGTGCAGGGGGTGTCTTTGGAACATTTTGTCACCAGCCGAGTCCAAAATTCAGCGTTTCCCCATCTCAGCCCAGAAAGCAGGTAGAACAACTTTTGTGGTGTCTCTTAGATGCCTACCAAGGTAGTGTAAAAACTATCAAGAGAACGCTTGTCTGGCACATTCCCCGGTGGAGTTGTGCATGGGGTGTGTTTGGAACATTTTGTCACCGGCCGAGTCCAAAATTCAGCGATTCCCCATCTCAGCCCACAAAGCAGGTAGAACAACTTTTGTGGTGTCTTTCAGATGCCTACCGGAGCAATGTAAAAACTACCAGGAGAACTCCTGTCTGGCACCTTCCCCGGTGGAGTTGTGCAGGGGGTGTGTTTGGAACATTTTGTCACCGGCCGACTCCAAAATTCAGCGGTTCCCCATCTCAGCCCAGAAAGCAGGTAGAACAACTTTTGTGGTGTCTTTCAGATGCCTACCAAGGTAGTGTAAAAACTATCAAGAGAACGCTTGTCTGGCACATTCCCCGGTGGAGTTGTGCATGGGGTGTGTTTGGAACATTTTGTCACCAGCCGACTCCAAAATTCAGCGTTTCCCCATCTCAGCCCAGAAAGCAGGTAGAACAACTTTTGTGGTGCCTTTCAGCTGCCTACCAAGGTAGTGTAAAAACTATTAAGAGAACTCCTGCCTGGCACCTTCCCCGGTGGAGTTGTGCATGGGGTGTGTTTGGAACATTTTGTCACCGGCCGACTCCAAAATTCAGCGGTTCCCCATCTCAGCCCAGAAAGCAGGTAGAACATCTCTTGTGGTGTCTTTTAGATGCCTACCGGAGCAATGTAAAAACTACCAGGAGAACTCCTGCCTGGCACCTTCCCCGGTATAGTTGTGCATGGGGTGTCTTTGGAACATTTTGTCACCAGCCGAGTCCAAAATTCAGCGGTTCCCCATCTCAGCCCAGAAAGTAGGTAGAACAACTTTTGTGGTGTCTTTTAGATGCCTACCAAGGTAGTGTAAAAACTACCAGGAGAACTCCTGCCTGGCACCTTCCCCGGTGGAGTTGTGCAGGGGGTGTGTTTGGAACATTTTGTCACCGGCCGAGTCCAAAATTCAGCGATTCCCCATCTCAGCCCAGAAAGCAGGTAGAACAACTTTTGTGGTGTCTTTCAGATGCCTACCAAGGTAGTGTAAAAACTACCAAGAGAACTCCTGTCTGGCACCTTCCCCGGTGGAGTTGTGCATGGGGTGTGTTTGGAACATTTTGTCACCGGCCGACTCCAAAATTCAGCTGTTCCCCATCTCAGCCCACAAAGCAGGTACAACTTCTTTTCTTGTGCCTTTCAGCTGCCTACCAAGGTAGTGTAAAAACTACCAACAGAATTCGTTCCTGGCACCTTCCCCGGTGGAGTTGTGCATGGGGTGTCTGTGGTACATTTTGCCACCGGCCGACTCCAAAATTCAGCGATTCCCCATCTCAGCCCAGAAAGCAGGTAGAACAACTTTTGTGGTGTCTTTCAGATATCTACCGGAGCAATGTAAAAACTACCAGGAGAACTCCTGTCTGGCACCTTCCCCGGTGGAGTTGTGCAGGGGGTGTGTTTGGAACATTTTGTCACCAGCCGAGTCCAAAATTCAGCGGTTCCCCATCTCAGCCCAGAAAGCAGGTAGAACAACTTTTGTGGTGTCTTTCAGATGCCTACCAAGGTAGTGTAAAAACTACCAGGAGAACTCCTGTCTGGCACCTTCCCCGGTGGAGTTGTGCATGGGGTGTGTTTGGAACATTTTTTCACCAGCCGACTCCAAAATTCATCTGTTCCCCATCTCAGCCCACAAAGCAGGTAGAACAACTTTTGTGGTGCCTTTCACCTGCCTACCAAGGTAGTGTAAAAACTACCAGGAGAACTCCTGTCTGGCACCTTCCGTGGTGGAGTTGTGCAGGGGGGGTGTTTGGAACATTTTGTCACCAGCCGAGTCCAAAATTTAGCGGTTCCCCATCTCAGCCCAGAAAGCAGGTAGAACAACTTTTGTGGTGTCTTTCAGATGCCTACCGGAGCAATGTAAAAACTACCAGGAGAACTCCTGTCTGGCACCTTCCCCGGTGGAGTTTTGCATGGGGTGTGTTTGGAACATTTTGTCACCGGCCGAGTCCAAAATTCAGCGATTCCCCATCTCAGCCCACAAAGCAGGTAGAACAACTTTTGTGGTGTCTTTCAGATGCCTACCAAGGTAGTGTAAAAACTACCAGGAGAACTCCTGTCTGGCACCTTCCCCGGTGGAGTTGTGCATGGGGTGTGTTTGGAACATTTTGTCACCGGCCGAGTCCAAAATTCAGCGGTTCCCCATCTCAGCCCAGAAAGCAGGTAGAACAACTTTTGTGGTGTCTTTCAGATGCCTACCGGAGCAATGTAAAAACTACCAGGAGAACTCCTGTCTGGCACCTTCCCCGGTTGAGTTGTGCAGGGGGTGTGTTTGGAACATTTTGCCACCAGCCGACTCCAAAATTCAGCGATTCCCCATCTCAGCCCAGAAAGCAGGTAGAACAACTTTTGTGGTGTCTTTCAGATGCCTACCGGAGCAATGTAAAAACTACCAGGAGAACTCCTGTCTGGCACCTTCCCCGGTGGAGTTTTGCATGGGGTGTGTTTGGAACATTTTGTCACCGGCCGAGTCCAAAATTCAGCGATTCCCCATCTCAGCCCACAAAGCAGGTAGAACAACTTTTGTGGTGTCTTTCAGATGCCTACCAAGGTAGTGTAAAAACTACCAAGAGAACTCCTGTCTGGCACCTTCCCCGGTGGAGTTGTGCATGGGGTGTGTTTGGAACATTTTGTCAACGGCCGACTCCAAAATTCAGCGGTTCCCCATCTCAGCCCAGAAAGCAGGTAGAACAACTTTTGTGGTGTCTTACAGATGCCTACCAAGGTAGTGTAAAAACTACCAGGAGAACTCCTGTCTGGCACCTTCCCCGGTGGAGTTGTGCAGGGGGTGTGTTTGGAACATTTTGTCACCGGCCGAGTCCAAAATTCAGCGGTTCCCCATCTCAGCCCAGAAAGCAGGTAGAACAACTTTTGTGGTGTCTTTCAGATGCCTACCGGAGCAATGTAAAAACTACCAGGAGAACTCCTGTCTGGCACCTTCCGTGGTGGAGTTGTGCAGGGGGT
This sequence comes from Falco cherrug, assembly GCF_023634085.1. Lineage (NCBI taxonomy): Eukaryota > Metazoa > Chordata > Aves > Falconiformes > Falconidae > Falco > Falco cherrug. Next base: position 392,372 of record NW_026599510.1, on the reverse strand, counting down.
GTGTTTGGAACATTTTGCCACCAGCCGACTCCAAAATTCAGCGGTTCCCCATCTCAGCCCAGAAAGCAGGTAGAACAACTTTTGTGGTGTCTTTCAGATGCCTACCAAGGTAGTGTAAAAACTACCAGGAGAACTCCTGCCTGGCACCTTCCCCGGTGGAGTTGTGCATGGGGTGTGTTTGGAACATTTTGTCACCAGCCGACTCCAAAATTCAGCGGTTCCCCATCTCAGCCCAGAAAGCAGGTAGAACAACTTTTGTGGTGCCTTTCAAATGCCTACCAAGGTAGTGTAAAAACTACCAAGAGAACTCCTGTCTGGCACCTTCCCCGGTGGAGTTGTGCATGGGGTGTGTTTGGAACATTTTGTCTCCGGCCGAGTCCAAAATTCAGCGATTCCCCATCTCAGCCCAGAAAGCAGGTAGAACAACTTTTGTGGTGTCTTTCAGCTGCCTACCAAGGTAGTGTAAAAACTACCAGGAGAACTCCTGTCTGGCACCTTCCCCGGTGGAGTTTTGCAGGGGGTGTGTTTGGAACATTTTGTCACCGGCCGAGTCCAAAATTCAGCGATTCCCCATCTCAGCCCAGAAAGCAGGTAGAACAACTTTTGTCGTGTCTTTCAGATGCCTACCAAGGTAGTGTAAAAACTACCAGGAGAACTCCTGTCTGGCACCTTCCCCGGTGGAGTTGTGCATGGGGTGTGTTTGGAACATTTTGTCACCAGCCGAGTCCAAAATTCAGCGTTTCCCCATCTCAGCCCAGAAAGCAGGTAGAACAACTTTTGTGGTGCCTTTCAGCTGCCTACCAAGGTAGTGTAAAAACTACCAGGAGAACTCCTGTCTGGCACCTTCCCCGGTGGAGTTGTGCATGGGGTGTGTTTGGAACATTTTGTCACCGGCCGACTCCAAAATTCAGCGGTTCCCCATCTCAGCCCAGAAAGCAGGAAGAACAACTTTTGTGGTGCCTTTCAGCTGCCTACCAAGGTAGTGTAAAAACTACCAGGAGAACTCCTGTCTGGCACCTTCCCCGGTGGAGTTGTGCATGGGGTGTGTTTGGAACATTTTGTCACCGGCCGACTCCAAAATTCAGCGATTCCCCATCTCAGCCCAGAAAGCAGGTAGAACAACTTTTGTGGTGTCTTTCAGATGCCTACCGGAGCAATGTAAAAACTACCAGGAGAACTCCTGTCTGGCACCTTCCCCGGTGGAGTTTTGCATGGGGTGTGTTTGGAACATTTTGTCACCGGCCGAGTCCAAAATTCAGCGATTCCCCATCTCAGCCCACAAAGCAGGTAGAACAACTTTTGTGGTGTCTTTCAGATGCCTACCAAGGTAGTGTAAAAACTACCAAGAGAACTCCTGTCTGGCACCTTCCCCGGTGGAGTTGTGCATGGGGTGTGTTTGGAACATTTTGTCACCGGCCGACTCCAAAATTCAGCGATTCCCCATCTCAGCCCACAAAGCAGGTAGAACAACTTTTGTGGTGTCTTTCAGATGCCTACCAAGGTAGTGTAAAAACTAGCAAGAGAACTCCTGTCTGGCACCTTCCCCGGTGGAGTTGTGCATGGGTTGTCTTTGGAACATTTTGTCACCAGCCGACTCCAAAATTCAGCGGTTCCCCATCTCAGCCCAGAAAGCAGGTAGAACAACTTTTGTGGTGTCTTTCAGATGCCTACCAAGGTAGTGTAAAAACTACCAGGAGAACTCCTGTCTGGCACCTTCCCCGGTGGAGTTGTGCATGGGGTGTGTTTGGAACATTTTGTCAACGGCCGACTCCAAAATTCAGCGGTTCCCCATCTCAGCCCACAAAGCAGGTAGAACAACTTTTGTGGTGTCTTTCAGATGCCTACCGGAGCAATGTAAAAACTACCAGGAGAACTCCTGTCTGGCACCTTCCCCGGTGGAGTTGTGCAGGGGGTGTGTTTGGAACATTTTGCCACCAGCCGACTCCAAAATTCAGCGGTTCCCCATCTCAGCCCAGAAAGCAGGTAGAACAACTTTTGTGCTGCCTTTCAGCTGCCTACCAAGGTAGTGTAAAAACTACCAGGAGAACTCCTGCCTGGCACCTTCCCCGGTGGAGTTGTGCATGGGGTGTGTTTGGAACATTTTGTCACCAGCCGAGTCCAAAATTCAGCGGTTCCCCATCTCAGCCCAGAAAGCAGGTAGAACAACTTTTGTGGTGCCTTTCAGATGCCTACCAAGGTAGTGTAAAAACTACCAAGAGAACTCCTGTCTGGCACCTTCCCCGGTGGAGTTGTGCATGGGGTGTGTTTGGAACATTTTGTCACCGGCCGACTCCAAAATTCAGCGATTCCCCATCTCAGCCCAGAAAGCAGGTAGAACAACTTTTGTGGTGTCTTTCAGCTGCCTACCAAGGTAGTGTAAAAACTACCAGGAGAACTCCTGTCTGGCACCTTCCCCGGTGGAGTTGTGCATGGGGTGTGTTTGGAACATTTTGTCACCGGCCGACTCCAAAATTCAGCGGTTCCCCATCTCAGCCCAGAAAGCAGGTAGAACAACTTTTGTGGTGTCTTTCAGATGCCTACCAAGGTAGTGTAAAAACTACCAGGAGAACTCCTGTCTGGCACCTTCCCCGGTGGAGTTGTGCATGGGGTGTGTTTGGAACATTTTGTCACCAGCCGAGTCCAAAATTCAGCGTTTCCCCATCTCAGCCCAGAAAGCAGGTAGAACAACTTTTGTGGTGCCTTTCAGCTGCCTACCAAGGTAGTGTAAAAACTACCAGGAGAACTCCTGTCTGGCACCTTCCCCGGTGGAGTTGTGCATGGGGTGTGTTTGGAACATTTTGTCACCGGCCGACTCCAAAATTCAGCGGTTCCCCATCTCAGCCCAGAAAGCAGGTAGAACAACTTTTGTGGTGCCTTTCAGCTGCCTACCAAGGTAGTGTAAAAACTACTAAGAGAACTCCTGTCTGGCACCTTCCCCGGTGGAGTTGTGCATGGGGTGTGTTTGGAACATTTTGTCACCAGCCGACTCCAAAATTCAGCGGTTCCCCATCTCAGCCCAGAAAGCAGGTAGAACAACTTTTGTGGTGTCTTTCAGATGCCTACCGGAGCAATGTAAAAACTACCAGGAGAACTCCTGTCTGGCACCTTCCCCGGTGGAGTTGTGCAGGGGGTGTGTTTGGAACATTTTGTCACCGGCCGACTCCAAAATTCAGCGGTTCCCCATCTCAGCCCAGAAAGCAGGTAGAACACCTTTTGTGGTGTCTTTTAGATGCCTACCGGAGCAATGTAAAAACTACCAGGAGAACTCCTGCCTGGCACCTTCCCCGGTGGAGTTGTGCATGGGGTGTGTTTGGAACATTTTGTCACCGGCCGACTCCAAAATTCAGCGGTTCCCCATCTCAGCCCAGAAAGCAGGTAGAACAACTTTTGTGGTGCCTTTCAGATGCCTACCAAGGTAGTGTAAAAACTACCAGGAGAACTCCTGTCTGGCACCTTCCCCGGTGGAGTTGTGCATGGGGTGTGTTTGGAACATTTTATCACCGGCCGAGTCCAAAATTCAGCGATTCCCCATCTCAGCCCAGAAAGCAGGTAGAACAACTTTTGTGGTGCCTTTCAGCTGCCTACCAAGGTAGTGTAAAAACTACTAAGAGAACTCCTGTCTGGCACCTTCCCCGGTGGAGTTGTGCATGGGGTGTCTTTGGAACATTTTGTCACCAGCCGAGTCCAAAATTCTGCTGTTCCCCATCTCAGCCCAGAAAGCAGGTAGAACAACTTTTGTGGTGTCTTTCAGATGCCTACCGGAGCAATGTAAAAACTACCAGGAGAACTCCTGTCTGGCACCTTCCCCGGTGGAGTTGTGCATGGGGTGTGTTTGGAACATTTTGTCACCGGCCGACTCCAAAATTCAGCGGTTCCCCATCTCAGCCCAGAAAGCAGATAGAACAACTTTTGTGGTGTCTTTCAGATGCCTACCGGAGCAATGTAAAAACTACCAGGAGAACTCCTGTCTGGCACCTTCCCCGGTGGAGTTGTGCAGGGGGTGTGTTTGGAACATTTTGTCACCGGCCGACTCCAAAATTCAGCGGTTCCCCATCTCAGCCCAGAAAGCAGGTAGAACATCTTTTGTGGTGTCTTTTAGATGCCTACCGGAGCAATGTAAAAACTACCAGGAGAACTCCTGCCTGGCACCTTCCCCGGTATAGTTGTGCAGGGGGTGTCTTTGGAACATTTTGTCACCGGCCGACTCCAAAATTCAGCGATTCCCCATCTCAGCCCAGAAAGCAGATAGAACAACTTTTGTGGTGTCTTTCAGCTGCCTACCGGAGCAATGTAAAAACTACCAGGAGAACTCCTGTCTGGCACCTTCCCCGGTGGAGTTGTGCATGGGGTGTGTTTGGAACATTTTGTCACCAGCCGACTCCAAAATTCAGCGGTTCCCCATCTCAGCCCAGAAAGCAGGTAGAACAACTTTTGTGGTGCCTTTCAGATGCCTACCAAGGTAGTGTAAAAACTATTAAGAGAACTCCTGTCTGGCACCTTCCCCGGTGGAGTTGTGCATGGGGTGTGTTTGGAACATTTTGTCACCAGCCGACTCCAAAATTCAGCGGTTCCCCATCTCAGCCCAGAAAGCAGGTAGAACAACTTTTGTGGTGTCTTTCAGATGCCTACCAAGGTAGTGTAAAAACTACCAGGAGAACTCCTGTCTGGCACCTTCCCCGGTGGAGTTGTGCAGGGGGTGTGTTTGGAACATTTTGTCACCGGCCGACTCCAAAATTCAGCGGTTCCCCATCTCAGCCCAGAAAGCAGGTAGAACATCTTTTGTGGTGTCTTTTAGATGCCTACCGGAGCAATGTAAAAACTACCAGGAGAACTCCTGTCTGGCACCTTCCCCGGTGGAGTTGTGCATGGGGTGTGTTTGGAACATTTTGTCACCGGCCGAGTCCAAAATTCAGCGATTCCCCATCTCAGCCCAGAAAGCAGATAGAACAACTTTTGTGGTGTCTTTCAGATGCCTACCGGAGCAATGTAAAAACTACCAGGAGAACTCCTGTCTGGCACCTTCCCCGGTGGAGTTGTGCATGGGGTGTGTTTGGAACATTTTGTCACCAGCCGACTCCAAAATTCAGCTGTTCCCCATCTCAGCCCAGAAAGCAGGTAGAACAACTTTTGTGGTGTCTTTCAGATGCCTACCGGAGCAATGTAAAAACTACCAGGAGAACTCCTGTCTGGCACCTTCCCCGGTGGAGTTGTGCAGGGGGTGTCTTTGGAACATTTTGTCACCAGCCGAGTCCAAAATTCAGCGTTTCCCCATCTCAGCCCAGAAAGCAGGTAGAACAACTTTTGTGGTGTCTCTTAGATGCCTACCAAGGTAGTGTAAAAACTATCAAGAGAACGCTTGTCTGGCACATTCCCCGGTGGAGTTGTGCATGGGGTGTGTTTGGAACATTTTGTCACCGGCCGAGTCCAAAATTCAGCGATTCCCCATCTCAGCCCACAAAGCAGGTAGAACAACTTTTGTGGTGTCTTTCAGATGCCTACCGGAGCAATGTAAAAACTACCAGGAGAACTCCTGTCTGGCACCTTCCCCGGTGGAGTTGTGCAGGGGGTGTGTTTGGAACATTTTGTCACCGGCCGACTCCAAAATTCAGTGGTTCCCCATCTCAGCCCAGAAAGCAGGTAGAACAACTTTTGTGGTGTCTTTCAGATGCCTACCAAGGTAGTGTAAAAACTATCAAGAGAACGCTTGTCTGGCACATTCCCCGGTGGAGTTGTGCATGGGGTGTGTTTGGAACATTTTGTCACCAGCCGACTCCAAAATTCAGCGGTTCCCCATCTCAGCCCAGAGAGCAGGTAGAACAACTTTTGTGGTGCCTTTCAGCTGCCTACCAAGGTAGTGTAAAAACTATTAAGAGAACTCCTGCCTGGCACCTTCCCCGGTGGAGTTGTGCATGGGGTGTGTTTGGAACATTTTGTCACCGGCCGACTCCAAAATTCAGCGGTTCCCCATCTCAGCCCAGAAAGCAGGTAGAACATCTCTTGTGGTGTCTTTTAGATGCCTACCGGAGCAATGTAAAAACTACCAGGAGAACTCCTGCCTGGCACCTTCCCCGGTATAGTTGTGCATGGGGTGTCTTTGGAACATTTTGTCACCAGCCGAGTCCAAAATTCAGCGGTTCCCCATCTCAGCCCAGAAAGCAGGAAGAACAACTTTTGTGGTGTCTTTTAGATGCCTACCAAGGTAGTGTAAAAACTACCAGGAGAACTCCTGCCTGGCACCTTCCCCGGTGGAGTTGTGCAGGGGGTGTGTTTGGAACATTTTGTCACCGGCCGAGTCCAAAATTCAGCGATTCCCCATCTCAGCCCAGAAAGCAGGTAGAACAACTTTTGTGGTGTCTTTCAGATGCCTACCAAGGTAGTGTAAAAACTACCAAGAGAACTCCTGTCTGGCACCTTCCCCGGTGGAGTTGTGCATGGGGTGTGTTTGGAACATTTTGTCACCGGCCGACTCCAAAATTCAGCTGTTCCCCATCTCAGCCCACAAAGCAGGTACAACTTCTTTTCTTGTGCCTTTCAGCTGCCTACCAAGGTAGTGTAAAAACTACCAACAGAATTCGTTCCTGGCACCTTCCCCGGTGGAGTTGTGCATGGGGTGTCTGTGGTACATTTTGCCACCGGCCGACTCCAAAATTCAGCGATTCCCCATCTCAGCCCAGAAAGCAGGTAGAACAACTTTTGTGGTGTCTTTCAGATATCTACCGGAGCAATGTAAAAACTACCAGGAGAACTCCTGTCTGGCACCTTCCCCGGTGGAGTTGTGCAGGGGGTGTGTTTGGAACATTTTGTCACCAGCCGACTCCAAAATTCAGCGGTTCCCCATCTCAGCCCAGAAAGTAGGTAGAACAACTTTTGTGGTGTCTTTCAGATGCCTACCAAGGTAGTGTAAAAACTACCAGGAGAACTCCTGTCTGGCACCTTCCCCGGTGGAGTTGTGCATGGGGTGTGTTTGGAACATTTTTTCACCAGCCGACTCCAAAATTCATCTGTTCCCCATCTCAGCCCACAAAGAAGGTAGAACAACTTTTGTGGTGCCTTTCACCTGCCTACCAAGGTAGTGTAAAAACTACCAGGAGAACTCCTGTCTGGCACCTTCCGTGGTGGAGTTGTGCAGGGGGGGTGTTTGGAACATTTTGTCACCAGCCGAGTCCAAAATTTAGCGGTTCCCCATCTCAGCCCAGAAAGCAGGTAGAACAACTTTTGTGGTGTCTTTCAGATGCCTACCGGAGCAATGTAAAAACTACCAGGAGAACTCCTGTCTGGCACCTTCCCCGGTGGAGTTTTGCATGGGGTGTGTTTGGAACATTTTGTCACCGGCCGAGTCCAAAATTCAGCGATTCCCCATCTCAGCCCACAAAGCAGGTAGAACAACTTTTGTGGTGTCTTTCAGATGCCTACCAAGGTAGTGTAAAAACTACCAGGAGAACTCCTGTCTGGCACCTTCCCCGGTGGAGTTGTGCATGGGGTGTGTTTGGAACATTTTGTCACCGGCCGAGTCCAAAATTCAGCGGTTCCCCATCTCAGCCCAGAAAGCAGGTAGAACAACTTTTGTGGTGTCTTTCAGATGCCTACCGGAGCAATGTAAAAACTACCAGGAGAACTCCTGTCTGGCACCTTCCCCGGTTGAGTTGTGCAGGGGGTGTGTTTGGAACATTTTGCCACCAGCCGACTCCAAAATTCAGCGATTCCCCATCTCAGCCCAGAAAGCAGGTAGAACAACTTTTGTGGTGTCTTTCAGATGCCTACCGGAGCAATGTAAAAACTACCAGGAGAACTCCTGTCTGGCACCTTCCCCGGTGGAGTTTTGCATGGGGTGTGTTTGGAACATTTTGTCACCGGCCGAGTCCAAAATTCAGCGATTCCCCATCTCAGCCCACAAAGCAGGTAGAACAACTTTTGTGGTGTCTTTCAGCTGCCTACCAAGGTAGTGTAAAAACTACCAAGAGAACTCCTGTCTGGCACCTTCCCCGGTGGAGTTGTGCATGGGGTGTGTTTGGAACATTTTGTCAACGGCCGACTCCAAAATTCAGCGGTTCCCCATCTCAGCCCAGAAAGCAGGTAGAACAACTTTTGTGGTGTCTTTCAGATGCCTACCAAGGTAGTGTAAAAACTACCAGGAGAACTCCTGTCTGGCACCTTCCCCGGTGGAGTTGTGCATGGGGTGTGTTTGGAACATTTTGTCACCGGCCGAGTCCAAAATTCAGCGGTTCCCCATCTCAGCCCAGAAAGCAGGTAGAACAACTTTTGTGGTGTCTTTCAGATGCCTACCGGAGCAATGTAAAAACTACCAGGAGAACTCCTGTCTGGCACCTTCCCCGGTGGAGTTGTGCAGGGGGTGTGTTTGGAACATTTTGCCACCAGCCGACTCCAAAATTCAGCGGTTCCCCATCTCAGCCCAGAAAGCAGGTAGAACAACTTTTGTGGTGTCTTTCAGATGCCTACCAAGGTAGTGTAAAAACTACCAGGAGAACTCCTGCCTGGCACCTTCCCCGGTGGAGTTGTGCATGGGGTGTGTTTGGAACATTTTGTCACCAGCCGACTCCAAAATTCAGCGGTTCCCCATCTCAGCCCAGAAAGCAGGTAGAACAACTTTTGTGGTGCCTTTCAAATGCCTACCAAGGTAGTGTAAAAACTATCAAGAGAACTCCTGTCTGGCACCTTCCCCGGTGGAGTTGTGCATGGGGTGTGTTTGGAACATTTTGTCACCGGCCGACTCCAAAATTCAGCGATTCCCCATCTCAGCCCAGAAAGCAGGTAGAACAACTTTTGTGGTGTCTTTCAGCTGCCTACCAAGGTAGTGTAAAAACTACCAGGAGAACTCCTGTCTGGCACCTTCCCCGGTGGAGTTGTGCAGGGGGTGTGTTTGGAACATTTTGTCACCGGCCGAGTCCAAAATTCAGCGATTCCCCATCTCAGCCCAGAAAGCAGGTAGAACAACTTTTGTCGTGTCTTTCAGATGCCTACCAAGGTAGTGTAAAAACTACCAGGAGAACTCCTGTCTGGCACCTTCCCCGGTGGAGTTGTGCATGGGGTGTGTTTGGAACATTTTGTCACCAGCCGAGTCCAAAATTCAGCGTTTCCCCATCTCAGCCCAGAAAGCAGGTAGAACAACTTTTGTGGTGCCTTTCAGCTGCCTACCAAGGTAGTGTAAAAACTACCAGGAGAACTCCTGTCTGGCACCTTCCCCGGTGGAGTTGTGCATGGGGTGTGTTTGGAACATTTTGTCACCGGCCGACTCCAAAATTCAGCGATTCCCCATCTCAGCCCAGAAAGCAGGTAGAACAACTTTTGTGGTGTCTTTCAGATGCCTACCGGAGCAATGTAAAAACTACCAGGAGAACTCCTGTCTGGCACCTTCCCCGGTGGAGTTTTGCATGGGGTGTGTTTGGAACATTTTGTCACTGGCCGAGTCCAAAATTCAGCGATTCCCCATCTCAGCCCACAAAGCAGGTAGAACAACTTTTGTGGTGTCTTTCAGATGCCTACCAAGGTAGTGTAAAAACTACCAAGAGAACTCCTGTCTGGCACCTTCCCCGGTGGAGTTGTGCATGGGGTGTGTTTGGAACATTTTGTCACCGGCCGACTCCAAAATTCAGCGATTCCCCATCTCAGCCCACAAAGCAGGTAGAACAACTTTTGTGGTGTCTTTCAGATGCCTACCAAGGTAGTGTAAAAACTAGCAAGAGAACTCCTGTCTGGCACCTTCCCCGGTGGAGTTGTGCATGGGGTGTCTTTGGAACATTTTGTCACCAGCCGACTCCAAAATTCAGCGGTTCCCCATCTCAGCCCAGAAAGCAGGTAGAACAACTTTTGTGGTGTCTTTCAGATGCCTACCAAGGTAGTGTAAAAACTACCAGGAGAACTCCTCTCTGGCACCTTCCCCGGTGGAGTTGTGCATGGGGTGTGTTTGGAACATTTTGTCAACGGCCGACTCCAAAATTCAGCGGTTCCCCATCTCAGCCCACAAAGCAGGTAGAACAACTTTTGTGGTGTCTTTCAGATGCCTACCGGAGCAATGTAAAAACTACCAGGAGAACTCCTGTCTGGCACCTTCCCCGGTGGAGTTGTGCAGGGGGTGTGTTTGGAACATTTTGCCACCAGCCGACTCCAAAATTCAGCGGTTCCCCATCTCAGCCCAGAAAGCAGGTAGAACAACTTTTGTGCTGCCTTTCAGCTGCCTACCAAGGTAGTGTAAAAACTACCAGGAGAACTCCTGCCTGGCACCTTCCCCGGTGGAGTTGTGCATGGGGTGTGTTTGGAACATTTTGTCACCAGCCGAGTCCAAAATTCAGCGGTTCCCCATCTCAGCCCAGAAAGCAGGTAGAACAACTTTTGTGGTGCCTTTCAGCTGCCTACCAAGGTAGTGTAAAAACTACCAAGAGAACTCCTGTCTGGCACCTTCCCCGGTGGAGTTGTGCATGGGGTGTGTTTGGAACATTTTGTCACCGGCCGACTCCAAAATTCAGCGATTCCCCATCTCAGCCCAGAAAGCAGGTAGAACAACTTTTGTGGTGTCTTTCAGCTGCCTACCAAGGTAGTGTAAAAACTACCAGGAGAACTCCTGTCTGGCACCTTCCCCGGTGGAGTTGTGCATGGGGTGTGTTTGGAACATTTTGTCACCGGCCGAGTCCAAAATTCAGCGGTTCCCCATCTCAGCCCAGAAAGCAGGTAGAACAACTTTTGTGGTGTCTTTCAGATGCCTACCAAGGTAGTGTAAAAACTACCAGGAGAACTCCTGTCTGGCACCTTCCCCGGTGGAGTTGTGCATGGGGTGTGTTTGGAACATTTTGTCACCAGCCGAGTCCAAAATTCAGCGTTTCCCCATCTCAGCCCAGAAAGCAGGTAGAACAACTTTTGTGGTGCCTTTCAGCTGCCTACCAAGGTAGTGTAAAAACTACCAGGAGAACTCCTGTCTGGCACCTTCCCCGGTGGAGTTGTGCATGGGGTGTGTTTGGAACATTTTGTCACCGGCCGACTCCAAAATTCAGCGGTTCCCCATCTCAGCCCAGAAAGCAGGAAGGACAACTTTTGTGGTGCCTTTCAGCTGCCTACCAAGGTAGTGTAAAAACTACCAAGAGAACTCCTGTCTGGCACCTTCCCCGGTGGAGTTGTGCATGGGGTGTGTTTGGAACATTTTGTCACCGGCCGACTCCAAAATTCAGCGATTCCCCATCTCAGCCCAGAAAGCAGGTAGAACAACTTTTGTGGTGTCTTTCAGATGCCTACCGGAGCAATGTAAAAACTACCAGGAGAACTCCTGTCTGGCACCTTCCCCGGTGGAGTTTTGCATGGGGTGTGTTTGGAACATTTTGTCACCGGCCGAGTCCAAAATTCAGCGGTTCCCCATCTCAGCCCACAAAGCAGGTAGAACAACTTTTGTGGTGCCTTTCACCTGCCTACCAAGGTAGTGTAAAAACTACCAGGAGAACTCCTGTCTGGCACCTTCCCCGGTGGAGTTGTGCATGGGGTGTGTTTGGAACAATTTGTCACCGGCCGACTCCAAAATTCAGCGTTTCCCCATCTCAGCCCAGAAAGCAGGAAGAACAACTTTTGTGGTGCCTTTCAGCTGCCTACCAAGGTAGTGTAAAAACTACCAGGAGAACTCCTGTCTGGCACCTTCCCCGGTGGAGTTGTGCATGGGGTGTGTTTGGAACATTTTGTCACCAGCCGACTCCAAAATTCAGCGTTTCCCCATCTCAGCCCAGAAAGCAGGTAGAACAACTTTTGTGATGTCTTTCAGATGCCTACCAAGGTAGTGTAAAAACTACCAGGAGAACTCCTGTCTGGCACCTTCCCCGGTGGAGTTGTGCATGGGGTGTGTTTGGAACATTTTGTCACCGGCCGAGTCCAAAATTCAGCGATTCCCCATCTCAGCCCACAAAGCAGGTAGAACAACTTTTGTGGTGTCTTTCAGATGCCTACCAAGGTAGTGTAAAAACTACCAGGAGAACTCCTGTCTGGCACCTTCCCCGGTGGAGTTGTGCATGGGGTGTGTTTGGAACATTTTGTCACCGGCCGACTCCAAAATTCAGCGGTTCCCCATCTCAGCCCACAAAGCAGGTACAACTTCTTTTCTTGTGCCTTTCAGCTGCCTACCAAGGTAGTGTAAAAACTACCAACAGAATTCGTTCCTGGCACCTTCCCCGGTGGAGTTGTGCATGGGGTGTCTGTGGAACATTTTGCCACCGGCCGACTCCAAAATTCAGCGATTCCCCATCTCAGCCCAGAAAGCAGGTAGAACAACTTTTGTGGTGTCTTTCAGATATCTACCGGAGCAATGTAAAAACTACCAGGAGAACTCCTATCTGGCACCTTCCGTGGTGGAGTTGTGCATGGGGTGTGTTTGGAACATTTTGTCACCAGCCGAGTCCAAAATTCAGCGGTTCCCCATCTCAGCCCAGAAAGCAGGTAGAACAACTTTTGTGGTGCCTTTCAGCTACCTACCAAGGTAGTGTAAAAACTACCAAGAGAACTCCTGTCTGGCACCTTCCCCGGTGGAGTTGTGCATGGGGTGTGTTTGGAACATTTTGTCACCGGCCGAGTCCAAAATTCAGCGATTCCCCATCTCAGCCCAGAAAGCAGGTAGAACAACTTTTGTGGTGTCTTTCAGATGCCTACCAAGGTAGTGTAAAAACTACCAAGAGAACTCCTGTCTGGCACCTTCCCCGGTGGACTTGTGCATGGGGTGTGTTTGGAACATTTTGTCAACGGCCGACTCCAAAATTCAGCGGTTCCCCATCTCAGCCCAGAAAGCAGGTAGAACAACTTTTGTGGTGTCTTTCAGATGCCTACCAAGGTAGTGTAAAAACTACCAGGAGAACTCCTGTCTGGCACCTTCCCCGGTGGAGTTGTGCATGGGGTGTCTTTGGAACATTTTGTCAACGGCCGACTCCAAAATTTAGCGATTCCCCATCTCAGCCCACAAAGCAGGTAGAACAACTTTTGTGGTGTCTTTCAGATGCCTACCGGAGCAATGTAAAAACTACCAGGAGAACTCCTGTCTGGCACCTTCCCCGGTGGAGTTGTGCAGGGGGTGTGTTTGGAACATTTTGCCACCAGCCGACTCCAAAATTCAGCGGTTCCCCATCTCAGCCCAGAAAGCAGGTAGAACAACTTTTGTGGTGTCTTTCAGATGCCTACCAAGGTAGTGTAAAAACTACCAGGAGAACTCCTGTCTGGCACCTTCCCCGGTGGAGTTGTGCAGGGGGTGTGTTTGGAACATTTTGTCACCAGCCGAGTCCAAAATTCAGCGGTTCCCCATCTCAGCCCAGAAAGCAGGTAGAACAACTTTTGTGGTGCCTTTCAAATGCCTACCAAGGTAGTGTAAAAACTACCAAGAGAACTCCTGTCTGGCACCTTCCCCGGTGGAGTTGTGCATGGGGTGTGTTTGGAACATTTTGTCACCGGCCGACTCCAAAATTCAGCGGTTCCCCATCTCAGCCCAGAAAGCAGGTAGAACAACTTTTGTGGTGTCTTTCAGATGCCTACCAAGGTAGTGTAAAAACTACCAGGAGAACTCCTGTCTGGCACCTTCCGTGGTGGAGTTGTGCATGGGGTGTGTTTGGAACATTTTGTCACCGGCCGACTCCAAAATTCAGCGATTCCCCATCTCAGCCCAGAAAGCAGGTAGAACAAGTTTTGTGGTGTCTTTCAGCTGCCTACCAAGGTAGTGTAAAAACTACTAAGAGAACTCCTGTCTGGCACCTTCCCCGGTGGAGTTGTGCATGGGGTGTGTTTGGAACATTTTGTCACCGGCCGAGTCCAAAATTCAGCGGTTCCCCATCTCAGCCCAGAAAGCAGGTAGAACAACTTTTGTCGTGTCTTTCAGATGCCTACCAAGGTAGTGTAAAAACTACCAGGAGAACTCCTGTCTGGCACCTTCCCCGGTGGAGTTTTGCATGGGGTGTGTTTGGAACATTTTGTCACCGGCCGAGTCCAAAATTCAGCGGTTCCCCATCTCAGCCCACAAAGCAGGTAGAACAACTTTTGTGGTGTCTTTCAGATGCCTACCAAGGTAGTGTAAAAACTACCAAGAGAACTCCTGTCTGGCACCTTCCCCGGTGGAGTTGTGCAGGGGGTGTGTTTGGAACATTTTGTCACCAGCCGACTCCAAAATTCAGCGTTTCCCCATCTCAGCCCAGAAAGCAGGTAGAACAACTTTTGTCGTGTCTTTTAGATGCCTACCAAGGTAGTGTAAAAACTACCAGGAGAACTCCTGTCTGGCACCTTCCCCGGTGGAGTTGTGCATGGGGTGTGTTTGGAACATTTTGTCACCGGCCGAGTCCAAAATTCAGCGATTCCCCATCTCAGCCCAGAAAGCAGGTAGAACAACTTTTGTGGTGCCTTTCAGCTGCCTACCAAGGTAGTGTAAAAACTACCAAGAGAACTCCTGTCTGGCACCTTCCCCGGTGGAGTTGTGCATGGGGTGTGTTTGGAACATTTTGTCACCGGCCGAGTCCAAAATTCAGCGGTTCCCCATCTCAGCCCAGAAAGCAGGAAGAACAACTTTTGTGGTGCCTTTCAAATGCCTACCAAGGTAGTGTAAAAACTACCAGGAGAACTCCTGTCTGGCACCTTCCCCGGTGGAGTTTTGCATGGGGTGTGTTTGGAACATTTTGTCACCGGCCGAGTCCAAAATTCAGCGGTTCCCCATCTCAGCCCAGAAAGCAGGTAGAACAACTTTTGTGGTGTCTTTCAAATGCCTACCAAGGTAGTGTAAAAACTACCACGAGAACTCCTGTCTGGCACCTTCCGTGGTGGAGTTGTGCATGGGGTGTGTTTGGAACATTTTGTCACCGGCCGAGTCCAAAATTCAGCGGTTCCCCATCTCAGCCCAGAAAGCAGGTAGAACAACTTTTGTGGTGTCTTTCAGCTGCCTACCAAGGTAGTGTAAAAACTACTAGGAGAACTCCTGTCTGGCACCTTCCCCGGTGGAGTTGTGCATGGGGTGTGTTTGGAACATTTTTTCACCAGCCGAGTCCAAAATTCAGCGGTTCCCCATCTCAGCCCAGAAAGCAGGTAGAACAACTTTTGTGGTATCTTTCAGATGCCTACCAAGGTAGTGTAAAAACTACCAGGAGAACTCCTGTCTGGCACCTTCCGTGGTGGAGTTGTGCATGGGGTGTGTTTGGAACATTTTGTCACCGGCCGAATCCAAAATTCAGCGATTCCCCATCTCAGCCCACAAAGCAGGTAGAACAACTTTTGTGGTGTCTTTCAGATGCCTACCAAGGTAGTGTAAAAACTACCAAGAGAACTCCTGTCTGGCACCTTCCCCGGTGGAGTTGTGCAGGGGGTGTGTTTGGAACATTTTGCCACCAGCCGACTCCAAAATTCAGCGGTTCCCCATCTCAGCCCACAAAGCAGGTAGAACAACTTTTGTGGTGCCTTTCAGCTGCCTACCAAGGTAGTGTAAAAACTACCAACAGAATTCGTTCCTGGCACCTTCCCCGGTGGAGTTGTGCATGGGGTGTGTTTGGAACATTTTGTCACCGGCCGACTCCAAAATTCAGCGGTTCCCCATCTCAGCCCAGAAAGCAGGTAGAACAACTTTTGTGCTGTCTTTCAAATGCCTACCAAGGTAGTGTAAAAACTACCAGGAGAACTCCTGTCTGGCACCTTCCCCGGTGGAGTTTTGCATGGGGTGTGTTTGGAACATTTTGTCACCGGCCGAGTCCAAAATTCAGCGGTTCCCCATCTCAGCCCAGAAAGCAGGAAGAACAACTTTTGTGGTGCCTTTCAAATGCCTACCAAGGTAGTGTAAAAACTACCACGAGAACTCCTGTCTGGCACCTTCCCCGGTGGAGTTGTGCATGGGGTGTGTTTGGAACATTTTGTCACCAGCCGACTCCAAAATTCAGCGTTTCCCCATCTCAGCCCAGAAAGCAGGTAGAACAACTTTTGTGGTGTCTTTCAGATGCCTACCGGAGCAATGTAAAAACTACCAGGAGAACTCCTGTCTGGCACCTTCCCCGGTGGAGTTGTGCAGGGGGTGTGTTTGGAACATTTTGCCACCAGCCGACTCCAAAATTCAGCGTTTCCCCATCTCAGCCCAGAAAGCAGGTAGAACAACTTTTGTTGTGTCTTTCAGATGCCTACCAAGGTAGTGTAAAAACTACCAGGAGAACTCCTGTCTGGCACCTTCCCCGGTGGAGTTGTGCATGGGTTGTGTTTGGAACATTTTGTCACCAGCCGAGTCCAAAATTCAGCGGTTCCCCATCTCAGCCCAGAAAGCAGGTAGAACAACTTTTGTGGTGCCTTTCAAATGCCTACCAAGGTAGTGTAAAAACTACCAAGAGAACTCCTGTCTGGCACCTTCCCCGGTGGAGTTGTGCATGGGGTGTGTTTGGAACATTTTGTCACCGGCCGACTCCAAAATTCAGCGATTCCCCATCTCAGCCCAGAAAGCAGGTAGAACAACATTTGTGGTGTCTTTCAGATGCCTACCAAGGTAGTGTAAAAACTACCAAGAGAACTCCTGTCTGGCACCTTCCCCGGTGGAGTTGTGCATGGGGTGTGTTTGGAACATTTTGTCACCGGCCGACTCCAAAATTCAGCGATTCCCCATCTCAGCCCAGAAAGCAGGTAGAACAAGTTTTGTGGTGTCTTTCAGCTGCCTACCAAGGTAGTGTAAAAACTACCAGGAGAACTCCTGTCTGGCACCTTCCCCGGTGGAGTTGTGCATGGGGTGTGTTTGGAACATTTTGTCACCGGCCGACTCCAAAATTCAGCGGTTCCCCATCTCAGCCCAGAAAGAAGGTAGAACAACTTTTGTGGTGTCTTTCAGATGCCTACCAAGGTAGTGTAAAACTACCAGGAGAACTCCTGTCTGGCACCTTCCCCGGTGGAGTTGTGCATGGGGTGTGTTTGGAACATTTTGTCACCAGCCGAGTCCAAAATTCAGCTGTTCCCCGTCTCAGCCCAGAAAGCAGGTAGAACAACTTTTGTGGTGCCTTTCAGCTGCCTACCAAGGTAGTGTAAAAACTACCAAGAGAACTCCTGTCTGGCACCTTCCCCGGTGGAGTTGTGCATGGGGTGTGTTTGGAACATTTTGTCACCGGCCGAGTCCAAAATTCAGCGGTTCCCCATCTCAGCCCAGAAAGCAGGAAGAACAACTTTTGTGGTGCCTTTCAAATGCCTACCAAGGTAGTGTAAAAACTACCAGGAGAACTCCTGTCTGGCACCTTCCCCGGTGGAGTTGTGCATGGGGTGTGTTTGGAACATTTTGTCACCGGCCGACTCCAAAATTCAGCGATTCCCCATCTCAGCCCAGAAAGCAGGTAGAACAACTTTTGTGGTGTCTTTCAGATGCCTACCGGAGCAATGTAAAAACTACCAGGAGAACTCCTGTCTGGCACCTTCCCCGGTGGAGTTTTGCATGGGGTGTGTTTGGAACATTTTGTCACCGGCCGAGTCCAAAATTCAGCGATTCCCCATCTCAGCCCAGAAAGCAGGAAGAACAACTTTTGTGGTGCCTTTCAGCTGCCTACCAAGGTAGTGTAAAAACTACCAGGAGAACTCCTGTCTGGCACCTTCCCCGGTGGAGTTGTGCATGGGGTGTGTTTGGAACATTTTGTCACCAGCCGAGTCCAAAATTCAGCGGTTCCCCATCTCAGCCCAGAAAGCAGGTAGAACAACTTTTGTGGTGCCTTTCAGCTGCCTACCAAGGTAGTGTAAAAACTACCAAGAGAACTCCTGTCTGTCACCTTCCCCGGTGGAGTTGTGCATGGGGTGTGTTTGGAACATTTTGTCACCGGCCGAGTCCAAAATTCAGCGATTCCCCATCTCAGCCCACAAAGCAGGTAGAACAACTTTTGTGGTGTCTTTCAGATGCCTACCAAGGTAGTGTAAAAACTACCAAGAGAACTCCTGTCTGGCACCTTCCCCGGTGGAGTTGTGCATGGGGTGTGTTTGGAACATTTTGTCAACGGCCGACTCCAAAATTCAGCGATTCCCCATCTCAGCCCAGAAAGCAGGTAGAACAACTTTTGTGCTGCCTTTCAGATGCCTACCGGAGCAATGTAAAAACTACCAGGAGAACTCCTGTCTGGCACCTTCCCCGGTGGAGTTGTGCAGGGGGTGTGTTTGGAACATTTTGCCACCAGCCGACTCCAAAATTCAGCTGTTCCCCATCTCAGCCCAGAAAGCAGGTAGAACAACTTTTGTGGTGTCTTTCAGATGCCTACCAAGGTAGTGTAAAAACTACCAGGAGAACTCCTGTCTGGCACCTTCCCCGGTGGAGTTGTGCATGGGGTGTGTTTGGAACATTTTGTCACCAGCCGAGTCCAAAATTCAGCGGTTCCCCATCTCAGCCCAGAAAGCAGGTAGAACAACTTTTGTGGTGCCTTTCAAATGCCTACCAAGGTAGTGTAAAAACTACCAAGAGAACTCCTGTCTGGCACCTTCCCCGGTGGAGTTGTGCATGGGGTGTGTTTGGAACATTTTGTCACCGGCCGACTCCAAAATTCAGCGATTCCCCATCTCAGCCCAGAAAGCAGGTAGAACAACTTTTGTGGTGTCTTTCAGCTGCCTACCAAGGTAGTGTAAAAACTACCAGGAGAACTCCTGTCTGGCACCTTCCCCGGTGGAGTTGTGCATGGGGTGTGTTTGGAACATTTTGTCACCGGCCGACTCCAAAATTCAGCGATTCCCCATCTCAGCCCAGAAAGCAGGTAGAACAACTTTTGTGGTGTCTTTCAGATGCCTACCGGAGCAATGTAAAAACTACCAGGAGAACTCCTGTCTGGCACCTTCCCCGGTGGAGTTTTGCATGGGGTGTGTTTGGAACATTTTGTCACCGGCCGAGTCCAAAATTCAGCGATTCCCCATCTCAGCCTACAAAGCAGGTAGAAAAACTTTTGTGGTGTCTTTCAGATGCCTACCAAGGTAGTGTAAAAACTACCAAGAGAACTCCTGTCTGGCACCTTCCCCGGTGGAGTTGTGCATGGGGTGTGTTTGGAACATTTTGTCACCGGCCGACTCCAAAATTCAGCGGTTCCCCATCTCAGCCCAGAAAGCAGGAAGAACAACTTTTGTGGTGCCTTTCAGCTGCCTACCAAGGTAGTGTAAAAACTACCAGGAGAACTCCTGTCTGGCACCTTCCCCGGTGGAGTTGTGCATGGGGTGTGTTTGGAACATTTTGTCACCGGCCGACTCCAAAATTCAGCGATTCCCCATCTCAGCCCAGAAAGCAGGTAGAACAACTTTTGTGGTGTCTTTCAGATGCCTACCAAGGTAGTGTAAAAACTACCAGGAGAACTCCTGTCTGGCACCTTCCGTGGTGGAGTTGTGCATGGGGTGTGTTTGGAACATTTTGTCACCAGCCGAGTCCAAAATTCAGCGGTTCCCCATCTCAGCCCAGAAAGCAGGAAGAACAACTTTTGTGGTGCCTTTCAGCTGCCTACCAAGGTAGTGTAAAAACTACCAGGAGAACTCCTGTCTGGCACCTTCCCCGGTGGAGTTGTGCATGGGGTGTGTTTGGAACATTTTGTCACCGGCCGAGTCCAAAATTCAGCGATTCCCCATCTCAGCCCAGAAAGCAGGTAGAACAACTTTTGTGGTGTCTTTCAGATGCCTACCAAGGTAGTGTAAAAACTACCAAGAGAACTCCTGTCTGGCACCTTCCCCGGTGGACTTGTGCATGGGGTGTGTTTGGAACATTTTGTCACCAGCCGACTCCAAAATTCAGCGGTTCCCCATCTCAGCCCAGAAAGCAGGTAGAACAACTTTTGTGGTGTCTTTCAGATGCCTACCAAGGTAGTGTAAAAACTACCAGGAGAACTCCTGTCTGGCACCTTCCCCGGTGGAGTTGTGCATGGGGTGTGTTTGGAACATTTTGTCAACGGCCGACTCCAAAATTCAGCGATTCCCCATCTCAGCCTACAAAGCAGGTAGAACAACTTTTGTGGTGTCTTTCAGATGCCTACCAAGGTAGTGTAAAAACTACCAAGAGAACTCCTGTCTGGCACCTTCCCCGGTGGAGTTGTGCATGGGGTGTGTTTGGAACATTTTGTCACCGGCCGAGTCCAAAATTCAGCGGTTCCCCATCTCAGCCCACAAAGCAGGAAGAACAACTTTTGTGGTGCCTTTCAGCTGCCTACCAAGGTAGTGTAAAAACTACCAGGAGAACTCCTGTCTGGCACCTTCCCCGGTGGAGTTGTGCAGGGGGTGTGTTTGGAACATTTTGTCACCGGCCGACTCCAAAATTCAGCGATTCCCCATCTCAGCCCAGAAAGCAGGTAGAACAACTTTTGTGGTGTCTTTCAGATGCCTACCAAGGTAGTGTAAAAACTACCAGGAGAACTCCTGTCTGGCACCTTCCCCGGTGGACTTGTGCATGGGGTGTGTTTGGAACATTTTGTCACCAGCCGAGTCCAAAATTCAGCGGTTCCCCATCTCAGCCCAGAAAGCAGGTAGAACAACTTTTGTGGTGCCTTTCAGCTGCCTACCAAGGTAGTGTAAAAACTACCAAGAGAACTCCTGTCTGGCACCTTCCCCGGTGGAGTTGTGCATGGGGTGTGTTTGGAACATTTTGTCACCGGCCGAGTCCAAAATTCAGCGATTCCCCATCTCAGCCCAGAAAGCAGGTAGAACAACTTTTGTGGTGTCTTTCAGATGCCTACCAAGGTAGTGTAAAAACTACCAAGAGAACTCCTGTCTGGCACCTTCCCCGGTGGAGTTGTGCATGGGGTGTGTTTGGAACATTTTGTCACCAGCCGACTCCAAAATTCAGCGGTTCCCCATCTCAGCCCAGAAAGCAGGTAGAACAACTTTTGTGGTGTCTTTCAGATGCCTACCAAGGTAGTGTAAAAACTACCAGGAGAACTCCTGTCTGGCACCTTCCCCGGTGGAGTTGTGCATGGGGTGTGTTTGGAACATTTTGTCAACGGCCGACTCAAAAATTCAGCGATTCCCCATCTCAGCCCACAAAGCAGGTAGAACAACTTTTGTGGTGTCTTTCAGATGCCTACCGGAGCAATGTAAAAACTACCAGGAGAACTCCTGTCTGGCACCTTCCCCGGTGGAGTTGTGCAGGGGGTGTGTTTGGAACATTTTGCCACCAGCCGACTCCAAAATTCAGCGGTTCCCCATCTCAGCCCAGAAAGCAGGTAGAACAACTTTTGTGGTGTCTTTCAGATGCCTACCAAGGTAGTGTAAAAACTACCAGGAGAACTCCTGTCTGGCACCTTCCCCGGTGGAGTTGTGCATGGGGTGTGTTTGGAACATTTTGTCACCAGCCGAGTCCAAAATTCAGCGGTTCCCCATCTCAGCCCAGAAAGCAGGTAGAACAACTTTTGTGGTGCCTTTCAAATGCCTACCAAGGTAGTGTAAAAACTACCAAGAGAACTCCTGTCTGGCACCTTCCCCGGTGGAGTTGTGCATGGGGTGTGTTTGGAACATTTTGTCACCGGCCGACTCCAAAATTCAGCGGTTCCCCATCTCAGCCCAGAAAGCAGGTAGAACAACTTTTGTGGTGTCTTTCAGATGCCTACCAAGGTAGTGTAAAAACTACCAGGAGAACTCCTGTCTGGCACCTTCCCCGGTGGAGTTGTGCATGGGGTGTGTTTGGAACATTTTGTCACCGGCCGACTCCAAAATTCAGCGATTCCCCATCTCAGCCCAGAAAGCAGGTAGAACAACTTTTGTGGTGTCTTTCAGATGCCTACCAAGGTAGTGTAAAAACTACCAGGAGAACTCCTGTCTGGCACCTTCCCCGGTGGAGTTGTGCATGGGGTGTGTTTGGAACATTTTGTCACCGGCCGAGTCCAAAATTCAGCGGTTCCCCATCTCAGCCCAGAAAGCAGGTAGAACAACTTTTGTCGTGTCTTTCAGATGCCTACCAAGGTAGTGTAAAAACTACCAGGAGAACTCCTGTCTGGCACCTTCCCCGGTGGAGTTGTGCATGGGGTGTGTTTGGAACATTTTGTCACCGGCCGAGTCCAAAATTCAGCGGTTCCCCATCTCAGCCCAGAAAGCAGGTAGAACAACTTTTGTG
Source organism: Falco cherrug (assembly GCF_023634085.1). Lineage (NCBI taxonomy): Eukaryota > Metazoa > Chordata > Aves > Falconiformes > Falconidae > Falco > Falco cherrug. Next base: position 370,363 of record NW_026599510.1, on the reverse strand, counting down.
GTGTCTTTCAGATGCCTACCGGAGCAATGTAAAAACTACCAGGAGAACTCCTGTCTGGCACCTTCCCCGGTGGAGTTGTGCATGGGGTGTGTTTGGAACATTTTGTCACCGGCCGACTCCAAAATTCAGCGATTCCCCATCTCAGCCCAGAAAGCAGGTAGAACAACTTTTGTGGTGTCTTTCAGATGCCTACCGGAGCAATGTAAAAACTACCAGGAGAACTCCTGTCTGGCACCTTCCCCGGTGGAGTTGTGCATGGGGTGTGTTTGGAACATTTTGTCACCGGCCGAGTCCAAAATTCAGCGATTCCCCATCTCAGCCCACAAAGCAGGTAGAACAACTTTTGTGGTGTCTTTCAGATGCCTACCGGAGCAATGTAAAAACTACCAGGAGAACTCCTGTCTGGCACCTTCCCCGGTGGAGTTGTGCATGGGGTGTGTTTGGAACATTTTGTCACCGGCCGACTCCAAAATTCAGCGGTTCCCCATCTCAGCCCAGAAAGCAGGTAGAACAACTTTTGTGGTGTCTTTCAGATGCCTACCAAGGTAGTGTAAAAACTACCAAGAGAACTCCTGTCTGGCACCTTCCCCGGTGGAGTTGTGCATGGGGTGTGTTTGGAACATTTTGTCACCGGCCGAGTCCAAAATTCAGCGGTTCCCCATCTCAGCCCAGAAAGCAGGTAGAACAACTTTTGTGGTGTCTTTCAGATGCCTACCAAGGTAGTGTAAAAACTACCAGGAGAACTCCTGTCTGGCACCTTCCCCGGTGGAGTTGTGCATGGGGTGTGTTTGGAACATTTTGTCACCAGCCGACTCCAAAATTCAGCGGTTCCCCATCTCAGCCCACAAAGCAGGTAGAACAACTTTTGTGGTGCCTTTCACCTGCCTACCAAGGTAGTGTAAAAACTACCAGGAGAACTCCTGTCTGGCACCTTCCGTGGTGGAGTTGTGCAGGGGGGGTGTTTGGAACATTTTGTCACCAGCCGAGTCCAAAATTTAGCGGTTCCCCATCTCAGCCCAGAAAGCAGGTAGAACAACTTTTGTGGTGTCTTTCAGATGCCTACCGGAGCAATGTAAAAACTACCAGGAGAACTCCTGTCTGGCACCTTCCCCGGTGGAGTTTTGCATGGGGTGTGTTTGGAACATTTTGTCACCGGCCGAGTCCAAAATTCAGCGATTCCCCATCTCAGCCCACAAAGCAGGTAGAACAACTTTTGTGGTGTCTTTCAGATGCCTACCAAGGTAGTGTAAAAACTACCAGGAGAACTCCTGTCTGGCACCTTCCCCGGTGGAGTTGTGCATGGGGTGTGTTTGGAACATTTTGTCACCGGCCGAGTCCAAAATTCAGCGGTTCCCCATCTCAGCCCAGAAAGCAGGTAGAACAACTTTTGTGGTGTCTTTCAGATGCCTACCGGAGCAATGTAAAAACTACCAGGAGAACTCCTGTCTGGCACCTTCCCCGGTGGAGTTGTGCATGGGGTGTGTTTGGAACATTTTGCCACCAGCCGACTCCAAAATTCAGCGATTCCCCATCTCAGCCCACAAAGCAGGTAGAACAACTTTTGTGGTGTCTTTCAGATGCCTACCGGAGCAATGTAAAAACTACCAGGAGAACTCCTGTCTGGCACCTTCCCCGGTGGAGTTTTGCATGGGGTGTGTTTGGAACATTTTGTCACCGGCCGAGTCCAAAATTCAGCGATTCCCCATCTCAGCCCACAAAGCAGGTAGAACAACTTTTGTGGTGTCTTTCAGATGCCTACCAAGGTAGTGTAAAAACTACCAGGAGAACTCCTGTCTGGCACCTTCCCCGGTGGAGTTGTGCATGGGGTGTGTTTGGAACATTTTGTCAACGGCCGACTCCAAAATTCAGCGGTTCCCCATCTCAGCCCAGAAAGCAGGTAGAACAACTTTTGTGGTGTCTTTCAGATGCCTACCAAGGTAGTGTAAAAACTACCAGGAGAACTCCTGTCTGGCACCTTCCCCGGTGGAGTTGTGCATGGGGTGTGTTTGGAACATTTTGTCACCGGCCGAGTCCAAAATTCAGCGGTTCCCCATCTCAGCCCAGAAAGCAGGTAGAACAACTTTTGTGGTGTCTTTCAGATGCCTACCGGAGCAATGTAAAAACTACCAGGAGAACTCCTGTCTGGCACCTTCCCCGGTGGAGTTGTGCAGGGGGTGTGTTTGGAACATTTTGCCACCAGCCGACTCCAAAATTCAGCGGTTCCCCATCTCAGCCCAGTAAGCAGGTAGAACAACTTTTGTGGTGTCTTTCAGCTGCCTACCAAGGTAGTGTAAAAACTACCAGGAGAACTCCTGCCTGGCACCTTCCCCGGTGGAGTTGTGCATGGGGTGTGTTTGGAACATTTTGTCACCAGCCGAGTCCAAAATTCAGCGGTTCCCCATCTCAGCCCAGAAAGCAGGTAGAACAACTTTTGTGGTGCCTTTCAAATGCCTACCAAGGTAGTGTAAAAACTACCAAGAGAACTCCTGTCTGGCACCTTCCCCGGTGGAGTTGTGCATGGGGTGTGTTTGGAACATTTTGTCACCGGCCGACTCCAAAATTCAGCGATTCCCCATCTCAGCCCAGAAAGCAGGTAGAACAACTTTTGTGGTGTCTTTCAGCTGCCTACCAAGGTAGTGTAAAAACTACCAGGAGAACTCCTGTCTGGCACCTTCCCCGGTGGAGTTGTGCAGGGGGTGTGTTTGGAACATTTTGTCACCGGCCGAGTCCAAAATTCAGCGGTTCCCCATCTCAGCCCAGAAAGCAGGTAGAACAACTTTTGTCGTGTCTTTCAGATGCCTACCAAGGTAGTGTAAAAACTACCAGGAGAACTCCTGCCTGGCACCTTCCCCGCTATAGTTGTGCAGGGGGTGTGTTTGGAACATTTTGTCACCAGCCGAGTCCAAAATTCAGCGTTTCCCCATCTCAGCCCAGAAAGCAGGTAGAACAACTTTTGTGGTGCCTTTCAGCTGCCTACCAAGGTAGTGTAAAAACTACCAGGAGAACTCCTGTCTGGCACCTTCCCCGGTGGAGTTGTGCATGGGGTGTGTTTGGAACATTTTGTCACCGGCCGACTCCAAAATTCAGCGATTCCCCATCTCAGCCCAGAAAGCAGGTAGAACAACTTTTGTGGTGTCTTTCAGATGCCTACCGGAGCAATGTAAAAACTACCAGGAGAACTCCTGTCTGGCACCTTCCCCGGTGGAGTTTTGCATGGGGTGTGTTTGGAACATTTTGTCACCGGCCGAGTCCAAAATTCAGCGATTCCCCATCTCAGCCCACAAAGCAGGTAGAACAACTTTTGTGGTGTCTTTCAGATGCCTACCAAGGTAGTGTAAAAACTACCAAGAGAACTCCTGTCTGGCACCTTCCCCGGTGGAGTTGTGCATGGGGTGTGTTTGGAACATTTTGTCACCAGCCGAGTCCAAAATTCAGCGTTTCCCCATCTCAGCCCAGAAAGCAGGTAGAACAACTTTTGTGGTGTCTTTCAGATGCCTACCAAGGTAGTGTAAAAACTACCAAGAGAACTCCTGTCTGGCACGTTCCCCGGTGGAGTTGTGCATGGGGTGTGTTTGGAACATTTTGTCACCGGCCGAGTCCAAAATTCAGCGATTCCCCATCTCAGCCCACAAAGCAGGTAGAACAACTTTTGTGGTGTCTTTCAGCTGCCTACCAAGGTAGTGTAAAAACTACCAAGAGAACTCCTGTCTGGCACCTTCCCCGGTGGAGTTGTGCATGGGGTGTGTTTGGAACATTTTGTCACCGGCCGACTCCAAAATTCAGCGGTTCCCCATCTCAGCCCAGAAAGCAGGTAGAACAACTTTTGTGGTGCCTTTCAAATGCCTACCAAGGTAGTGTAAAAACTACCAAGAGAACTCCTGTCTGGCACCTTCCCCGGTGGAGTTGTGCATGGGGTGTGTTTGGAACATTTTGTCACCGGCCGACTCCAAAATTCAGCGGTTCCCCATCTCAGCCCAGAAAGCAGGTAGAACAACTTTTGTGGTGTCTTTCAGATGCCTACCGGAGCAATGTAAAAACTACCAGGAGAACTCCTGTCTGGCACCTTCCCCGGTGGAGTTTTGCATGGGGTGTGTTTGGAACATTTTGTCACCGGCCGAGTCCAAAATTCAGCGATTCCCCATCTCAGCCCACAAAGCAGGTAGAACAACTTTTGTGGTGTCTTTCAGATGCCTACCAAGGTAGTGTAAAAACTACCAGGAGAACTCCTGTCTGGCACCTTCCCCGGTGGAGTTGTGCATGGGGTGTGTTTGGAACATTTTGTCACCGGCCGAGTCCAAAATTCAGCGGTTCCCCATCTCAGCCCAGAAAGCAGGTAGAACAACTTTTGTGGTGTCTTTCAGATGCCTACCGGAGCAATGTAAAAACTACCAGGAGAACTCCTGTCTGGCACCTTCCCCGGTGGAGTTTTGCATGGGGTGTGTTTGGAACATTTTGTCACCGGCCGAGTCCAAAATTCAGCGATTCCCCATCTCAGCCCAGAAAGCAGGTAGAACAACTTTTGTGGTGTCTTTCAGATGCCTACCAAGGTAGTGTAAAAACTACCAAGAGAACTCCTGTCTGGCACCTTCCCCGGTGGAGTTGTGCATGGGGTGTGTTTGGAACATTTTGTCACCAGCCGAGTCCAAAATTCAGCGGTTCCCCATCTCAGCCCAGAAAGCAGGTAGAACAACTTTTGTGGTGCCTTTCAAATGCCTACCAAGGTAGTGTAAAAACTACCAAGAGAACTCCTGTCTGGCACCTTCCCCGGTGGAGTTGTGCATGGGGTGTGTTTGGAACATTTTGTCACCGGCCGACTCCAAAATTCAGCGGTTCCCCATCTCAGCCCAGAAAGCAGGTAGAACAACTTTTGTGGTGTCTTTCAGATGCCTACCAAGGTAGTGTAAAAACTACCAAGAGAACTCCTGTCTGGCACCTTCCCCGGTGGAGTTGTGCATGGGGTGTGTTTGGAACATTTTGTCACCGGCCGACTCCAAAATTCAGCGATTCCCCATCTCAGCCCAGAAAGCAGGTAGAACAACTTTTGTGGTGTCTTTCAGCTGCCTACCAAGGTAGTGTAAAAACTACCAGGAGAACTCCTGTCTGGCACCTTCCCCGGTGGAGTTGTGCATGGGGTGTGTTTGGAACATTTTGTCACCGGCCGAGTCCAAAATTCAGCGGTTCCCCATCTCAGCCCAGAAAGCAGGTAGAACAACTTTTGTGGTGTCTTTCAGATGCCTACCAAGGTAGTGTAAAAACTACCAGGAGAACTCCTGTCTGGCACCTTCCCCGGTGGAGTTGTGCATGGGGTGTGTTTGGAACATTTTGTCACCAGCCGACTCCAAAATTCAGCGGTTCCCCATCTCAGCCCACAAAGCAGGTAGAACAACTTTTGTGGTGCCTTTCACCTGCCTACCAAGGTAGTGTAAAAACTACCAGGAGAACTCCTGTCTGGCACCTTCCGTGGTGGAGTTGTGCAGGGGGGGTGTTTGGAACATTTTGTCACCAGCCGAGTCCAAAATTTAGCGGTTCCCCATCTCAGCCCAGAAAGCAGGTAGAACAACTTTTGTGGTGTCTTTCAGATGCCTACCGGAGCAATGTAAAAACTACCAGGAGAACTCCTGTCTGGCACCTTCCCCGGTGGAGTTTTGCATGGGGTGTGTTTGGAACATTTTGTCACCGGCCGACTCCAAAATTCAGCGATTCCCCATCTCAGCCCACAAAGCAGGTAGAACAACTTTTGTGGTGTCTTTCAGATGCCTACCAAGGTAGTGTAAAAACTACCAGGAGAACTCCTGTCTGGCACCTTCCCCGGTGGAGTTGTGCATGGGGTGTGTTTGGAACATTTTGTCACCGGCCGAGTCCAAAATTCAGCGGTTCCCCATCTCAGCCCAGAAAGCAGGTAGAACAACTTTTGTGGTGTCTTTCAGATGCCTACCGGAGCAATGTAAAAACTACCAGGAGAACTCCTGTCTGGCACCTTCCCCGGTGGAGTTGTGCAGGGGGTGTGTTTGGAACATTTTGCCACCAGCCGACTCCAAAATTCAGCGATTCCCCATCTCAGCCCAGAAAGCAGGTAGAACAACTTTTGTGGTGTCTTTCAGATGCCTACCGGAGCAATGTAATAACTACCAGGAGAACTCCTGTCTGGCACCTTCCCCGGTGGAGTTTTGCATGGGGTGTGTTTGGAACATTTTGTCACCGGCCGAGTCCAAAATTCAGCGATTCCCCATCTCAGCCCACAAAGCAGGTAGAACAACTTTTGTGGTGTCTTTCAGATGCCTACCAAGGTAGTGTAAAAACTACCAAGAGAACTCCTGTCTGGCACCTTCCCCGGTGGAGTTGTGCATGGGGTGTGTTTGGAACATTTTGTCAACGGCCGACTCCAAAATTCAGCGGTTCCCCATCTCAGCCCAGAAAGCAGGTAGAACAACTTTTGTGGTGTCTTTCAGATGCCTACCAAGGTAGTGTAAAAACTACCAGGAGAACTCCTGTCTGGCACCTTCCCCGGTGGAGTTGTGCATGGGGTGTGTTTGGAACATTTTGTCACCGGCCGACTCCAAAATTCAGCGGTTCCCCATCTCAGCCCAGAAAGCAGGTAGAACAACTTTTGTGGTGTCTTTCAGATGCCTACCGGAGCAATGTAAAAACTACCAGGAGAACTCCTGTCTGGCACCTTCCCCGGTGGAGTTGTGCAGGGGGTGTGTTTGGAACATTTTGCCACCAGCCGACTCCAAAATTCAGCGGTTCCCCATCTCAGCCCAGAAAGCAGGTAGAACAACTTTTGTGGTGTCTTTCAGATGCCTACCAAGGTAGTGTAAAAACTACCAGGAGAACTCCTGCCTGGCACCTTCCCCGGTGGAGTTGTGCATGGGGTGTGTTTGGAACATTTTGTCACCAGCCGACTCCAAAATTCAGCGGTTCCCCATCTCAGCCCAGAAAGCAGGTAGAACAACTTTTGTGGTGCCTTTCAAATGCCTACCAAGGTAGTGTAAAAACTACCAAGAGAACTCCTGTCTGGCACCTTCCCCGGTGGAGTTGTGCATGGGGTGTGTTTGGAACATTTTGTCACCGGCCGACTCCAAAATTCAGCGATTCCCCATCTCAGCCCAGAAAGCAGGTAGAACAACTTTTGTGGTGTCTTTCAGATGCCTACCGGAGCAATGTAAAAACTACCAGGAGAACTCCTGTCTGGCACCTTCCCCGGTGGAGTTTTGCATGGGGTGTGTTTGGAACATTTTGTCACCGGCCGAGTCCAAAATTCAGCGATTCCCCATCTCAGCCCAGAAAGCAGGTAGAACAACTTTTGTGGTGTCTTTCAGATGCCTACCAAGGTAGTGTAAAAACTACCAAGAGAACTCCTGTCTGGCACCTTCCCCGGTGGAGTTGTGCATGGGGTGTGTTTGGAACATTTTGTCACCAGCCGAGTCCAAAATTCAGCGGTTCCCCATCTCAGCCCAGAAAGCAGGTAGAACAACTTTTGTGGTGCCTTTCAAATGCCTACCAAGGTAGTGTAAAAACTACCAAGAGAACTCCTGTCTGGCACCTTCCCCGGTGGAGTTGTGCATGGGGTGTGTTTGGAACATTTTGTCACCGGCCGACTCCAAAATTCAGCGTTTCCCCATCTCAGCCCAGAAAGCAGGTAGAACAACTTTTGTGGTGTCTTTCAGATGCCTACCAAGGTAGTGTAAAAACTACCAAGAGAACTCCTGTCTGGCACCTTCCCCGGTGGAGTTGTGCATGGGGTGTGTTTGGAACATTTTGTCACCGGCCGACTCCAAAATTCAGCGATTCCCCATCTCAGCCCAGAAAGCAGGTAGAACAACTTTTGTGGTGTCTTTCAGCTGCCTACCAAGGTAGTGTAAAAACTACCAAGAGAACTCCTGTCTGGCACCTTCCCCGGTGGAGTTGTGCATGGGGTGTGTTTGGAACATTTTGTCACCGGCCGACTCCAAAATTCAGCGGTTCCCCATCTCAGCCCAGAAAGCAGGTAGAACAACTTTTGTGGTGCCTTTCAAATGCCTACCAAGGTAGTGTAAAAACTACCAAGAGAACTCCTGTCTGGCACCTTCCCCGGTGGAGTTGTGCATGGGGTGTGTTTGGAACATTTTGTCACCGGCCGACTCCAAAATTCAGCGGTTCCCCATCTCAGCCCAGAAAGCAGGTAGAACAACTTTTGTGGTGTCTTTCAGATGCCTACCGGAGCAATGTAAAAACTACCAGGAGAACTCCTGTCTGGCACCTTCCCCGGTGGAGTTTTGCATGGGGTGTGTTTGGAACATTTTGTCACCGGCCGAGTCCAAAATTCAGCGATTCCCCATCTCAGCCCACAAAGCAGGTAGAACAACTTTTGTGGTGTCTTTCAGATGCCTACCAAGGTAGTGTAAAAACTACCAGGAGAACTCCTGTCTGGCACCTTCCCCGGTGGAGTTGTGCATGGGGTGTGTTTGGAACATTTTGTCACCGGCCGAGTCCAAAATTCAGCGGTTCCCCATCTCAGCCCAGAAAGCAGGTAGAACAACTTTTGTGGTGTCTTTCAGATGCCTACCGGAGCAATGTAAAAACTACCAGGAGAACTCCTGTCTGGCACCTTCCCCGGTGGAGTTTTGCATGGGGTGTGTTTGGAACATTTTGTCACCGGCCGAGTCCAAAATTCAGCGATTCCCCATCTCAGCCCAGAAAGCAGGTAGAACAACTTTTGTGGTGTCTTTCAGATGCCTACCAAGGTAGTGTAAAAACTACCAAGAGAACTCCTGTCTGGCACCTTCCCCGGTGGAGTTGTGCATGGGGTGTGTTTGGAACATTTTGTCACCAGCTGAGTCCAAAATTCAGCGGTTCCCCATCTCAGCCCAGAAAGCAGGTAGAACAACTTTTGTGGTGCCTTTCAAATGCCTACCAAGGTAGTGTAAAAACTACCAAGAGAACTCCTGTCTGGCACCTTCCCCGGTGGAGTTGTGCATGGGGTGTGTTTGGAACATTTTGTCACCGGCCGACTCCAAAATTCAGCGGTTCCCCATCTCAGCCCAGAAAGCAGGTAGAACAACTTTTGTGGTGTCTTTCAGGTGCCTACCAAGGTAGTGTAAAAACTACCAAGAGAACTCCTGTCTGGCACCTTCCCCGGTGGAGTTGTGCATGGGGTGTGTTTGGAACATTTTGTCACCGGCCGACTCCAAAATTCAGCGATTCCCCATCTCAGCCCAGAAAGCAGGTAGAACAACTTTTGTGGTGTCTTTCAGCTGCCTACCAAGGTAGTGTAAAAACTACCAGGAGAACTCCTGTCTGGCACCTTCCCCGGTGGAGTTGTGCATGGGGTGTGTTTGGAACATTTTGTCACCGGCCGAGTCCAAAATTCAGCGGTTCCCCATCTCAGCCCAGAAAGCAGGTAGAACAACTTTTGTGGTGTCTTTCAGATGCCTACCGGAGCAATGTAAAAACTACCAGGAGAACTCCTGTCTGGCACCTTCCCCGGTGGAGTTGTGCAGGGGGTGTGTTTGGAACATTTTGCCACCAGCCGACTCCAAAATTCAGCGATTCCCCATCTCAGCCCAGAAAGCAGGTAGAACAACTTTTGTGGTGTCTTTCAGATGCCTACCGGAGCAATGTAAAAACTACCAGGAGAACTCCTGTCTGGCACCTTCCCCGGTGGAGTTTTGCATGGGGTGTGTTTGGAACATTTTGTCACCGGCCGAGTCCAAAATTCAGCGATTCCCCATCTCAGCCCACAAAGCAGGTAGAACAACTTTTGTGGTGTCTTTCAGATGCCTACCAAGGTAGTGTAAAAACTACCAAGAGAACTCCTGTCTGGCACCTTCCCCGGTGGAGTTGTGCATGGGGTGTGTTTGGAACATTTTGTCAACGGCCGACTCCAAAATTCAGCGGTTCCCCATCTCAGCCCAGAAAGCAGGTAGAACAACTTTTGTGGTGTCTTTCAGATGCCTACCAAGGTAGTGTAAAAACTACCAGGAGAACTCCTGTCTGGCACCTTCCCCGGTGGAGTTGTGCATGGGGTGTGTTTGGAACATTTTGTCACCGGCCGAGTCCAAAATTCAGCGGTTCCCCATCTCAGCCCAGAAAGCAGGTAGAACAACTTTTGTGGTGTCTTTCAGATGCCTACCGGAGCAATGTAAAAACTACCAGGAGAACTCCTGTCTGGCACCTTCCCCGGTGGAGTTGTGCAGGGGGTGTGTTTGGAACATTTTGCCACCAGCCGACTCCAAAATTCAGCGGTTCCCCATCTCAGCCCAGAAAGCAGGTAGAACAACTTTTGTGGTGTCTTTCAGATGCCTACCAAGGTAGTGTAAAAACTACGAGGAGAACTCCTGCCTGGCACCTTCCCCGGTGGAGTTGTGCATGGGGTGTGTTTGGAACATTTTGTCACCAGCCGAGTCCAAAATTCAGCGGTTCCCCATCTCAGCCCAGAAAGCAGGTAGAACAACTTTTGTGGTGCCTTTCAAATGCCTACCAAGGTAGTGTAAAAACTACCAAGAGAACTCCTGTCTGGCACCTTCCCCGGTGGAGTTGTGCATGGGGTGTGTTTGGAACATTTTGTCACCGGCCGACTCCAAAATTCAGCGATTCCCCATCTCAGCCCAGAAAGCAGGTAGAACAACTTTTGTGGTGTCTTTCAGCTGCCTACCAAGGTAGTGTAAAAACTACCAGGAGAACTCCTGTCTGGCACCTTCCCCGGTGGAGTTGTGCAGGGGGTGTGTTTGGAACATTTTGTCACCGGCCGAGTCCAAAATTCAGCGGTTCCCCATCTCAGCCCAGAAAGCAGGTAGAACAACTTTTGTCGTGTCTTTCAGATGCCTACCAAGGTAGTGTAAAAACTACCAGGAGAACTCCTGTCTGGCAGCTTCCCCGGTGGAGTTGTGCATGGGGTGTGTTTGGAACATTTTGTCACCAGCCGAGTCCAAAATTCAGCGTTTCCCCATCTCAGCCCAGAAAGCAGGTAGAACAACTTTTGTGGTGCCTTTCAGCTGCCTACCAAGGTAGTGTAAAAACTACCAGGAGAACTCCTGTCTGGCACCTTCCCCGGTGGAGTTGTGCATGGGGTGTGTTTGGAACATTTTGTCACCGGCCGACTCCAAAATTCAGCGGTTCCCCATCTCAGCCCACAAAGCAGGAAGAACAACTTTTGTGGTGCCTTTCAGCTGCCTACCAAGGTAGTGTAAAAACTACCAGGAGAACTCCTGTCTGGCACCTTCCCCGGTGGAGTTGTGCATGGGGTGTGTTTGGAACATTTTGTCACCGGCCGAGTCCAAAATTCAGCGTTTCCCCATCTCAGCCCAGAAAGCAGGTAGAACAACTTTTGTGGTGTCTTTCAGATGCCTACCGGAGCAATGTAAAAACTACCAGGAGAACTCCTGTCTGGCACCTTCCCCGGTGGAGTTTTGCATGGGGTGTGTTTGGAACATTTTGTCACCGGCCGAGTCCAAAATTCAGCGATTCCCCATCTCAGCCCAGAAAGCAGGTAGAACAACTTTTGTGGTGTCTTTCAGATGCCTACCAAGGTAGTGTAAAAACTACCAAGAGAACTCCTGTCTGGCACCTTCCCCGGTGGAGTTGTGCATGGGGTGTGTTTGGAACATTTTGTCACCGGCCGACTCCAAAATTCAGCGATTCCCCATCTCAGCCCACAAAGCAGGTAGAACAACTTTTGTGGTGTCTTTCAGATGCCTACCAAGGTAGTGTAAAAACTACCAGGAGAACTCCTCTCTGGCACCTTCCCCGGTGGAGTTGTGCATGGGGTGTGTTTGGAACATTTTGTCAACGGCCGACTCCAAAATTCAGCGGTTCCCCATCTCAGCCCAGAAAGCAGGTAGAACAACTTTTGTGGTGTCTTTCAGCTGCCTACCAAGGTAGTGTAAAAACTACCAGGAGAACTCCTGTCTGGCACCTTCCCCGGTGGAGTTGTGCAGGGGGTGTGTTTGGAACATTTTGTCACCGGCCGAGTCCAAAATTCAGCGATTCCCCATCTCAGCCCAGAAAGCAGGTAGAACAACTTTTGTCGTGTCTTTCAGATGCCTACCAAGGTAGTGTAAAAACTACCAGGAGAACTCCTGTCTGGCAGCTTCCCCGGTGGAGTTGTGCATGGGGTGTGTTTGGAACATTTTGTCACCAGCCGAGTCCAAAATTCAGCGTTTCCCCATCTCAGCCCAGAAAGCAGGTAGAACAACTTTTGTGGTGCCTTTCAGCTGCCTACCAAGGTAGTGTAAAAACTACCAGGAGAACTCCTGTCTGGCACCTTCCCCGGTGGAGTTGTGCATGGGGTGTGTTTGGAACATTTTGTCACCGGCCGACTCCAAAATTCAGCGGTTCCCCATCTCAGCCCACAAAGCAGGAAGAACAACTTTTGTGGTGCCTTTCAGCTGCCTACCAAGGTAGTGTAAAAACTACCAGGAGAACTCCTGTCTGGCACCTTCCCCGGTGGAGTTGTGCATGGGGTGTGTTTGGAACATTTTGTCACCGGCCGACTCCAAAATTCAGCGATTCCCCATATCAGCCCAGAAAGCAGGTAGAACAACTTTTGTGGTGTCTTTCAGATGCCTACCGGAGCAATGTAAAAACTACCAGGAGAACTCCTGTCTGGCACCTTCCCCGGTGGAGTTTTGCATGGGGTGTGTTTGGAACATTTTGTCACCGGCCGAGTCCAAAATTCAGCGATTCCCCATCTCAGCCCAGAAAGCAGGTAGAACAACTTTTGTGGTGTCTTTCAGATGCCTACCAAGGTAGTGTAAAAACTACCAAGAGAACTCCTGTCTGGCACCTTCCCCGGTGGAGTTGTGCATGGGGTGTGTTTGGAACATTTTGTCACCGGCCGACTCCAAAATTCAGCGATTCCCCATCTCAGCCCACAAAGCAGGTAGAACAACTTTTGTGGTGTCTTTCAGATGCCTACCAAGGTAGTGTAAAAACTAGCAAGAGAACTCCTGTCTGGCACCTTCCCCGGTGGAGTTGTGCATGGGGTGTGTTTGGAACATTTTGTCAACGGCCGACTCCAAAATTCAGCGGTTCCCCATCTCAGCCCAGAAAGCAGGTAGAACAACTTTTGTGGTGTCTTTCAGATGCCTACCAAGGTAGTGTAAAAACTACCAGGAGAACTCCTGTCTGGCACCTTCCCCGGTGGAGTTGTGCATGGGGTGTGTTTGGAACATTTTGTCACCGGCCGACTCCAAAATTCAGCGGTTCCCCATCTCAGCCCACAAAGCAGGTAGAACAACTTTTGTGGTGTCTTTCAGATGCCTACCGGAGCAATGTAAAAACTACCAGGAGAACTCCTGTCTGGCACCTTCCCCGGTGGAGTTGTGCAGGGGGTGTGTTTGGAACATTTTGCCACCAGCCGACTCCAAAATTCAGCGGTTCCCCATCTCAGCCCAGAAAGCAGGTAGAACAACTTTTGTGCTGCCTTTCAGCTGCCTACCAAGGTAGTGTAAAAACTACCAGGAGAACTCCTGCCTGGCACCTTCCCCGGTGGAGTTGTGCATGGGGTGTGTTTGGAACATTTTGTCACCAGCCGAGTCCAAAATTCAGCGGTTCCCCATCTCAGCCCAGAAAGCAGGTAGAACAACTTTTGTGGTGCCTTTCAGATGCCTACCAAGGTAGTGTAAAAACTACCACGAGAACTCCTGTCTGGCACCTTCCCCGGTGGAGTTGTGCATGGGGTGTGTTTGGAACATTTTGTCACCGGCCGACTCCAAAATTCAGCGATTCCCCATCTCAGCCCAGAAAGCAGGTAGAACAACTTTTGTGGTGTCTTTCAGCTGCCTACCAAGGTAGTGTAAAAACTACCAGGAGAACTCCTGTCTGGCACCTTCCCCGGTGGAGTTGTGCATGGGGTGTGTTTGGAACATTTTGTCACCGGCCGAGTCCAAAATTCAGCGGTTCCCCATCTCAGCCCAGAAAGCAGGTAGAACAACTTTTGTGGTGTCTTTCAGATGCCTACCAAGGTAGTGTAAAAACTACCAGGAGAACTCCTGTCTGGCACCTTCCCCGGTGGAGTTGTGCATGGGGTGTGTTTGGAACATTTTGTCACCAGCCGAGTCCAAAATTCAGCGTTTCCCCATCTCAGCCCAGAAAGCAGGTAGAACAACTTTTGTGGTGCCTTTCAGCTGCCTACCAAGGTAGTGTAAAAACTACCAGGAGAACTCCTGTCTGGCACCTTCCCCGGTGGAGTTGTGCATGGGGTGTGTTTGGAACATTTTGTCACCGGCCGACTCCAAAATTCAGCTGTTCCCCATCTCAGCCCAGAAAGCAGGTAGAACAACTTTTGTGGTGCCTTTCAGCTGCCTACCAAGGTAGTGTAAAAACTACCAAGAGAACTCCTGTCTGGCACCTTCCCCGGTGGAGTTGTGCATGGGGTGTGTTTGGAACATTTTGTCACCGGCCGACTCCAAAATTCAGCGATTCCCCATCTCAGCCCAGAAAGCAGGTAGAACAACTTTTGTGGTGTCTTTCAGATGCCTACCGGAGCAATGTAAAAACTACCAGGAGAACTCCTGTCTGGCACCTTCCCCGGTGGAGTTTTGCATGGGGTGTGTTTGGAACATTTTGTCACCGGCCGAGTCCAAAATTCAGCGGTTCCCCATCTCAGCCCACAAAGCAGGTAGAACAACTTTTGTGGTGCCTTTCACCTGCCTACCAAGGTAGTGTAAAAACTACCAAGAGAACTCCTGTCTGGCACCTTCCCCGGTGGAGTTGTGCATGGGGTGTGTTTGGAACAATTTGTCACCGGCCGACTCCAAAATTCAGCGTTTCCCCATCTCAGCCCAGAAAGCAGGAAGAACAACTTTTGTGGTGCCTTTCAGCTGCCTACCAAGGTAGTGTAAAAACTACCAAGAGAACTCCTGTCTGGCACCTTCCCCGGTGGAGTTGTGCATGGGGTGTGTTTGGAACATTTTGTCACCAGCCGACTCCAAAATTCAGCGTTTCCCCATCTCAGCCCAGAAAGCAGGTAGAACAACTTTTGTGATGTCTTTCAGATGCCTACCAAGGTAGTGTAAAAACTACCAGGAGAACTCCTGTCTGGCACCTTCCCCGGTGGAGTTGTGCATGGGGTGTGTTTGGAACATTTTGTCACCGGCCGAGTCCAAAATTCAGCGATTCCCCATCTCAGCCCAGAAAGCAGGTAGAACAACTTTTGTGGTGTCTTTCAGATGCCTACCAAGGTAGTGTAAAAACTACCAGGAGAACTCCTGTCTGGCACCTTCCGTGGTGGAGTTGTGCATGGGGTGTGTTTGGAACATTTTGTCACCGGCCGACTCCAAAATTCAGCGGTTCCCCATCTCAGCCCACAAAGCAGGTACAACTTCTTTTCTTGTGCCTTTCAGCTGCCTACCAAGGTAGTGTAAAAACTACCAACAGAATTCGTTCCTGGCACCTTCCCCGGTGGAGTTGTGCATGGGGTGTCTGTGGAACATTTTGCCACCGGCCGACTCCAAAATTCAGCGATTCCCCATCTCAGCCCAGAAAGCAGGTAGAACAACTTTTGTGGTGTCTTTCAGATATCTACCGGAGCAATGTAAAAACTACCAGGAGAACTCCTGTCTGGCACCTTCCCCGGTGGAGTTGTGCATGGGGTGTCTGTGGAACATTTTGCCACCGGCCGACTCCAAAATTCAGCGATTCCCCATCTCAGCCCAGAAAGCAGGTAGAACAACTTTTGTGGTGTCTTTCAGATATCTACCGGAGCAATGTAAAAACTACCAGGAGAACTCCTGTCTGGCACCTTCCGTGGTGGAGTTGTGCATGGGGTGTGTTTGGAACATTTTGTCACCAGCCGAGTCCAAAATTCAGCGGTTCCCCATCTCAGCCCAGAAAGCAGGTAGAACAACTTTTGTGGTGCCTTTCAGCTGCCTACCAAGGTAGTGTAAAAACTACCAAGAGAACTCCTGTCTGGCACCTTCCCCGGTGGAGTTGTGCATGGGGTGTGTTTGGAACATTTTGTCACCGGCCGAGTCCAAAATTCAGCGATTCCCCATCTCAGCCCAGAAAGCAGGTAGAACAACTTTTGTGGTGTCTTTCAGATGCCTACCAAGGTAGTGTAAAAACTACCAAGAGAACTCCTGTCTGGCACCTTCCCCGGTGGACTTGTGCATGGGGTGTGTTTGGAACATTTTGTCAACGGCCGACTCCAAAATTCAGCGGTTCCCCATCTCAGCCCAGAAAGCAGGTAGAACAACTTTTGTGGTGTCTTTCAGATGCCTACCAAGGTAGTGTAAAAACTACCAGGAGAACTCCTGTCTGGCACCTTCCCCGGTGGAGTTGTGCATGGGGTGTCTTTGGAACATTTTGTCAACGGCCGACTCCAAAATTTAGCGATTCCCCATCTCAGCCCACAAAGCAGGTAGAACAACTTTTGTGATGTCTTTCAGATGCCTACCGGAGCAATGTAAAAACTACCAGGAGAACTCCTGTCTGGCACCTTCCCCGGTGGAGTTGTGCAGGGGGTGTGTTTGGAACATTTTGCCACCAGCTGACTCCAAAATTCAGCGGTTCCCCATCTCAGCCCAGAAAGCAGGTAGAACAACTTTTGTGGTGTCTTTCAGATGCCTACCAAGGTAGTGTAAAAACTACCAGGAGAACTCCTGTCTGGCACCTTCCCCGGTGGAGTTGTGCAGGGGGTGTGTTTGGAACATTTTGTCACCAGCCGAGTCCAAAATTCAGCGGTTCCCCATCTCAGCCCAGAAAGCAGGTAGAACAACTTTTGTGGTGCCTTTCAAATGCCTACCAAGGTAGTGTAAAAACTACCAAGAGAACTCCTGTCTGGCACCTTCCCCGGTGGAGTTGTGCATGGGGTGTGTTTGGAACATTTTGTCACCGGCCGACTCCAAAATTCAGCGGTTCCCCATCTCAGCCCAGAAAGCAGGTAGAACAACTTTTGTGGTGTCTTTCAGATGCCTACCAAGGTAGTGTAAAAACTACCAAGAGAACTCCTGTCTGGCACCTTCCCCGGTGGAGTTGTGCAGGGGGTGTGTTTGGAACATTTTGTCACCGGCCGACTCCAAAATTCAGCGATTCCCCATCTCAGCCCAGAAAGCAGGTAGAACAAGTTTTGTGGTGTCTTTCAGCTGCCTACCAAGGTAGTGTAAAAACTACCAGGAGAACTCCTGTCTGGCACCTTCCCCGGTGGAGTTGTGCATGGGGTGTGTTTGGAACATTTTGTCACCGGCCGACTCCAAAATTCAGCGGTTCCCCATCTCAGCCCAGAAAGCAGGTAGAACAACTTTTGTCATGTCTTTCAGATGCCTACCAAGGTAGTGTAAAAACTACCAGGAGAACTCCTGTCTGGCACCTTCCCCGGTGGAGTTGTGCATGGGGTGTGTTTGGAACATTTTGTCACCGGCCGAGTCCAAAATTCAGCGATTCCCCATCTCAGCCCACAAAGCAGGTAGAACAACTTTTGTGGTGTCTTTCAGATGCCTACCAAGGTAGTGTAAAAACTACCAGGAGAACTCCTGTCTGGCACCTTCCCCGGTGGAGTTGTGCAGGGGGTGTGTTTGGAACATTTTGTCACCGGCCGACTCCAAAATTCAGCGATTCCCCATCTCAGCCCAGAAAGCAGGTAGAACAACTTTTGTGGTGTCTTTCAGATGCCTACCGGAGCAATGTAAAAACTACCAGGAGAACTCCTGTCTGGCACCTTCCCCGGTGGAGTTGTGCATGGGGTGTGTTTGGAACATTTTGTCACCAGCCGAGTCCAAAATTCAGCGTTTCCCCATCTCAGCCCACAAAGCAGGTAGAACAACTTTTGTGGTGCCTTTCACCTGCCTACCAAGGTAGTGTAAAAACTACCAAGAGAACTCCTGTCTGGCACCTTCCCCGGTGGAGTTGTGCATGGGGTGTGTTTGGAACATTTTGTCACCGGCCGACTCCAAAATTCAGCGATTCCCCATCTCAGCCCAGAAAGCAGGTAGAACAACTTTTGTGGTGTCTTTCAGCTGCCTACCGGAGCAATGTAAAAACTACCAGGAGAACTCCTGTCTGGCACCTTCCCCGGTGGAGTTTTGCATGGGGTGTGTTTGGAACATTTTGTCACCGGCCGACTCCAAAATACAGCGTTTCCCCATCTCAGCCCACAAAGCAGGTAGAACAACTTTTGTGGTGTCTTTCAGATGCCTACCAAGGTAGTGTAAAAACTACCAAGAGAACTCCTGTCTGGCACCTTCCCCGGTGGAGTTGTGCATGGGGTGTGTTTGGAACATTTTGTCACCGGCCGAGTCCAAAATTCAGCGATTCCCCATCTCAGCCCACAAAGCAGGTAGAACAACTTTTGTGGTGTCTTTCAGCTGCCTACCAAGGTAGTGTAAAAACTACCAAGAGAACTCCTGTCTGGCACCTTCCCCGGTGGAGTTGTGCATGGGGTGTGTTTGGAACATTTTGTCACCGGCCGACTCCAAAATTCAGCGGTTCCCCATCTCAGCCCAGAAAGCAGGTAGAACAACTTTTGTCGTGTCTTTCAGATGCCTACCAAGGTAGTGTAAAAACTACCAGGAGAACTCCTGTCTGGCACCTTCCCCGGTGGAGTTGTGCATGGGGTGTGTTTGGAACATTTTGTCACCAGCCGAGTCCAAAATTCAGCGTTTCCCCATCTCAGCCCAGAAAGCAGGTAGAACAACTTTTGTGGTGCCTTTCAGCTGCCTACCAAGGTAGTGTAAAAACTACCAGGAGAACTCCTGTCTGGCACCTTCCCCGGTGGAGTTGTGCATGGGGTGTGTTTGGAACATTTTGTCACCGGCCGACTCCAAAATTCAGCGGTTCCCCATCTCAGCCCAGAAAGCAGGAAGAACAACTTTTGTGGTGCCTTTCAGCTGCCTACCAAGGTAGTGTAAAAACTACCAGGAGAACTCCTGTCTGGCATCTTCCCCGGTGGAGTTGTGCATGGGGTGTGTTTGGAACATTTTGTCACCGGCCGAGTCCAAAATTCAGCGATTCCCCATCTCAGCCCAGAAAGCAGGTAGAACAACTTTTGTGGTGTCTTTCAGATGCCTACCGGAGCAATGTAAAAACTACCAGGAGAACTCCTGTCTGGCACCTTCCCCGGTGGAGTTGTGCAGGGGGTGTGTTTGGAACATTTTGTCACCGGCCGACTCCAAAATTCAGCGGTTCCCCATCTCAGCCCAGAAAGCAGGAAGAACAACTTTTGTGGTGCCTTTCAGCTGCCTACCAAGGTAGTGTAAAAACTACCAGGAGAACTCCTGTCTGGCACCTTCCCCGGTGGAGTTGTGCATGGGGTGTGTTTGGAACATTTTGTCACCGGCCGACTCCAAAATTCAGCGATTCCCCATCTCAGCCCAGAAAGCAGGTAGAACAACTTTTGTGGTGTCTTTCAGATATCTACCGGAGCAATGTAAAAACTACCAGGAGAACTCCTGTCTGGCACCTTCCCCGGTGGAGTTGTGCATGGGGTGTGTTTGGAACATTTTGTCACCAGCCGACTCCAAAATTCAGCGGTTCCCCATCTCAGCCCAGAAAGCAGGTAGAACAACTTTTGTGGTGTCTTTCAGATGCCTACCAAGGTAGTGTAAAAACTACCAGGAGAACTCATGTCTGGCACCTTCCCCGGTGGAGTTGTGCATGGGGTGTGTTTGGAACATTTTGTCACCAGCCGACTCCAAAATTCATCTGTTCCCCATCTCAGCCCAGAAAGCAGGTAGAACAACTTTTGTGGTGTCTTTCAGATGTCTACCAAGGTAGTGTAAAAACTACTAAGAGAACTCCTGTCTGGCACCTTCCGTGGTGGAGTTGTGCATGGGGTGTGTTTGGAACATTTTGTCACCGGCCGAGTCCAAAATTCAGCGGTTCCCCATCTCAGCCCAGAAAGCAGGTACAACTTCTTTTCTTGTGCCTTTCAGCTGCCTACCAAGGTAGTGTAAAAACTACCAACAGAATTCGTTCCTGGCACCTTCCCCGGTGGAGTTGTGCATGGGGTGTCTGTGGAACATTTTGTCAGCAGCCGACTCCAAAATTCAGCGATTCCCCATCTCAGCCCAGAAAGCAGGAAGAACAACTTTGTGGTGTCTTTCAGATGCCTACCGGAGCAATGTAAAAACTACCAGGAGAACTCCTGTCTGGCACCTTCCCTGGTGGAGTTGTGCATGGGGTGTGTTTGGAACATTTTGTCACCAGCCGACTCCAAAATTCAGCGGTTCCCCATCTCAGCCCACAAAGCAGGTAGAACAACTTTTGTGGTGCCTTTCACCTGCCTACCAAGGTAGTGTAAAAACTACCAAGAGAACTCCTGTCTGGCACCTTCCCCGGTGGAGTTGTGCATGGGGTGTGTTTGGAACATTTTGTCACCGGCCGAGTCCAAAATTCAGCGTTTCCCCATCTCAGCCCACAAAGCAGGTAGAACAACTTTTGTGGTGTCTTTTAGATGCCTACCAAGGTAGTGTAAAAACTATTAAGAGAACTCCTGTCTGGCACCTTCCCCGGTGGAGTTGTGCATGGGGTGTGTTTGGAACATTTTGTCACCGGCCGAGTCCAAAATTCAGCGATTCCCCATCTCAGCCCAGAAAGCAGGTAGAACAACTTTTGTGGTGCCTTTCAGCTGCCTACCAAGGTAGTGTAAAAACTACCAAGAGAACTCCTGTCTGGCACCTTCCCCGGTGGAGTTGTGCATGGGGTGTGTTTGGAACATTTTGTCACCGGCCGACTCCAAAATTCAGCGGTTCCCCATCTCAGCCCAGAAAGCAGGAAGAACAACTTTTGTGGTGCCTTTCAAATGCCTACCAAGGTAGTGTAAAAACTACCAGGAGAACTCCTGTCTGGCACCTTCCCCGGTGGAGTTTTGCATGGGGTGTGTTTGGAACATTTTGTCACCGGCCGAGTCCAAAATTCAGCGGTTCCCCATCTCAGCCCAGAAAGCAGGTAGAACAACTTTTGTGGTGTCTTTCAAATGCCTACCAAGGTAGTGTAAAAACTACCACGAGAACTCCTGTCTGGCACCTTCCCCGGTGGAGTTGTGCATGGGGTGTGTTTGGAACATTTTGTCACCGGCCGAGTCCAAAATTCAGCGTTTCCCCATCTCAGCCCAGAAAGCAGGTAGAACAACTTTTGTGGTGCCTTTCAGCTGCCTACCAAGGTAGTGTAAAAACTACCAACAGAATTCGTTCCTGGCACCTTCCCCGGTGGAGTTGTGCATGGGGTGTGTTTGGAACATTTTGTCACCGGCCGACTCCAAAATTCAGCGGTTCCCCATCTCAGCCCAGAAAGCAGGAAGAACAACTTTTGTGGTGCCTTTCAGCTGCCTACCAAGGTAGTGTAAAAACTACCAGGAGAACTCCTGTCTGGCACCTTCCCCGGTGGAGTTGTGCATGGGGTGTGTTTGGAACATTTTGTCACCGGCCGACTCCAAAATTCAGCGGTTCCCCATCTCAGCCCAGAAAGCAGGAAGAACAACTTTTGTGGTGCCTTTCAAATGCCTACCAAGGTAGTGTAAAAACTACCAGGAGAACTCCTGTCTGGCACCTTCCCCGGTGGAGTTGTGCATGGGGTGTGTTTGGAACATTTTGTCACCGGCCGACTCCAAAATTCAGCGATTCCCCATCTCAGCCCACAAAGCAGGTAGAACAACTTTTGTGGTGTCTTTCAGATGCCTACCAAGGTAGTGTAAAAACTAGCAAGAGAACTCCTGTCTGGCACCTTCCCCGGTGGAGTTGTGCATGGGGTGTGTTTGGAACATTTTGTCAACGGCCGACTCCAAAATTCAGCGGTTCCCCATCTCAGCCCAGAAAGCAGGTAGAACAACTTTTGTGGTGTCTTTCAGATGCCTACCAAGGTAGTGTAAAAACTACCAGGAGAACTCCTGTCTGGCACCTTCCCCGGTGGAGTTGTGCATGGGGTGTGTTTGGAACATTTTGTCAACGGCCGACTCCAAAATTCAGCGGTTCCCCATCTCAGCCCAGAAAGCAGGTAGAACAACTTTTGTGGTGTCTTTCAGATGCCTACCGGAGCAATGTAAAAACTACCAGGAGAACTCCTGTCTGGCACCTTCCCCGGTGGAGTTGTGCAGGGGGTGTGTTTGGAACATTTTGCCACCAGCCGACTCCAAAATTCAGCGGTTCCCCATCTCAGCCCAGAAAGCAGGTAGAACAACTTTTGTGCTGCCTTTCAGCTGCCTACCAAGGTAGTGTAAAAACTACCAGGAGAACTCCTGCCTGGCACCTTCCCCGGTGGAGTTGTGCATGGGGTGTGTTTGGAACATTTTGTCACCAGCCGAGTCCAAAATTCAGCGGTTCCCCATCTCAGCCCAGAAAGCAGGTAGAACAACTTTTGTGGTGCCTTTCAGATGCCTACCAAGGTAGTGTAAAAACTACCAGGAGAACTCCTGTCTGGCACCTTCCCCGGTGGAGTTGTGCATGGGGTGTGTTTGGAACATTTTGTCACCGGCCGACTCCAAAATTCAGCGATTCCCCATCTCAGCCCAGAAAGCAGGTAGAACAACTTTTGTGGTGTCTTTCAGCTGCCTACCAAGGTAGTGTAAAAACTACCAGGAGAACTCCTGTCTGGCACCTTCCCCGGTGGAGTTGTGCATGGGGTGTGTTTGGAACATTTTGTCACCGGCCGAGTCCAAAATTCAGCGGTTCCCCATCTCAGCCCAGAAAGCAGGTAGAACAACTTTTGTGGTGTCTTTCAGATGCCTACCAAGGTAGTGTAAAAACTACCAGGAGAACTCCTGTCTGGCACCTTCCCCGGTGGAGTTGTGCATGGGGTGTGTTTGGAACATTTTGTCACCAGCCGAGTCCAAAATTCAGCGTTTCCCCATCTCAGCCCACAAAGCAGGTAGAACAACTTTTGTGGTGCCTTTCAGCTGCCTACCAAGGTAGTGTAAAAACTACCAGGAGAACTCCTGTCTGGCACCTTCCCCGGTGGAGTTGTGCATGGGGTGTGTTTGGAACATTTTGTCACCGGCCGACTCCAAAATTCAGCTGTTCCCCATCTCAGCCCAGAAAGCAGGTAGAACAACTTTTGTGGTGCCTTTCAGCTGCCTACCAAGGTAGTGTAAAAACTACCAAGAGAACTCCTGTCTGGCACCTTCCCCGGTGGAGTTGTGCATGGGGTGTGTTTGGAACATTTTGTCACCGGCCGACTCCAAAATTCAGCGATTCCCCATCTCAGCCCAGAAAGCAGGTAGAACAACTTTTGTGGTGTCTTTCAGATGCCTACCGGAGCAATGTAAAAACTACCAGGAGAACTCCTGTCTGGCACCTTCCCCGGTGGAGTTTTGCATGGGGTGTTTTTGGAACATTTCGTCACCGGCCGAGTCCAAAATTCAGCGGTTCCCCATCTCAGCCCACAAAGCAGGTAGAACAACTTTTGTGGTGCCTTTCACCTGCCTACCAAGGTAGTGTAAAAACTACCAAGAGAACTCCTGTCTGGCACCTTCCCCGGTGGAGTTGTGCATGGGGTGTGTTTGGAACAATTTGTCACCGGCCGACTCCAAAATTCAGCGTTTCCCCATCTCAGCCCAGAAAGCAGGAAGAACAACTTTTGTGGTGCCTTTCAGCTGCCTACCAAGGTAGTGTAAAAACTACCAGGAGAACTCCTGTCTGGCACCTTCCCCGGTGGAGTTGTGCATGGGGTGTGTTTGGAACATTTTGTCACCAGCCGACTCCAAAATTCAGCGTTTCCCCATCTCAGCCCAGAAAGCAGGTAGAACAACTTTTGTGATGTCTTTCAGATGCCTACCAAGGTAGTGTAAAAACTACCAGGAGAACTCCTGTCTGCCACCTTCCCCGGTGGAGTTGTGCATGGGGTGTGTTTGGAACATTTTGTCACCGGCCGAGTCCAAAATTCAGCGATTCCCCATCTCAGCCCAGAAAGCAGGTAGAACAACTTTTGTGGTGTCTTTCAGATGCCTACCAAGGTAGTGTAAAAACTACCAGGAGAACTCCTGTCTGGCACCTTCCCCGGTGGAGTTGTGCATGGGGTGTGTTTGGAACATTTTGTCACCGGCCGACTCCAAAATTCAGCGATTCCCCATCTCAGCCCAGAAAGCAGGTAGAACAACTTTTGTGGTGTCTTTCAGCTGCCTACCAAGGTAGTGTAAAAACTACCAGGAGAACTCCTGTCTGGCACCTTCCCCGGTGGAGTTGTGCATGGGGTGTCTGTGGAACATTTTGCCACCGGCCGACTCCAAAATTCAGCGATTCCCCATCTCAGCCCAGAAAGCAGGTAGAACAACTTTTGTGGTGTCTTTCAGATATCTACCGGAGCAATGTAAAAACTACCAGGAGAACTCCTGTCTGGCACCTTCCCCGGTGGAGTTGTGCATGGGGTGTCTGTGGAACATTTTGCCACCGGCCGACTCCAAAATTCAGCGATTCCCCATCTCAGCCCAGAAAGCAGGTAGAACAACTTTTGTGGTGTCTTTCAGACATCTACCGGAGCAATGTAAAAACTACCAGGAGAACTCCTGTCTGGCACCTTCCCCGGTGGAGTTGTGCAGGGGGTGTGTTTGGAACATTTTGCCACCAGCCGACTCCAAAATTCAGCGGTTCCCCATCTCAGCCCAGAAAGCAGGTAGAACAACTTTTGTGGTGTCTTTCAGATGCCTACCAAGGTAGTGTAAAAACTACCAGGAGAACTCCTGTCTGGCACCTTCCCCGGTGGAGTTGTGCAGGGGGTGTGTTTGGAACATTTTGTCACCAGCCGAGTCCAAAATTCAGCGGTTCCCCATCTCAGCCCAGAAAGCAGGTAGAACAACTTTTGTGGTGCCTTTCAAATGCCTACCAAGGTAGTGTAAAAACTACCAAGAGAACTCCTGTCTGGCACCTTCCCCGGTGGAGTTGTGCATGGGGTGTGTTTGGAACATTTTGTCACCGGCCGACTCCAAAATTCAGCGGTTCCCCATCTCAGCCCAGAAAGCAGGTAGAACAACTTTTGTGGTGTCTTTCAGATGCCTACCAAGGTAGTGTAAAAACTACCAAGAGAACTCCTGTCTGGCACCTTCCCCGGTGGAGTTGTGCAGGGGGTGTGTTTGGAACATTTTGTCACCGGCCGACTCCAAAATTCAGCGATTCCCCATCTCAGCCCAGAAAGCAGGTAGAACAAGTTTTGTGGTGTCTTTCAGCTGCCTACCAAGGTAGTGTAAAAACTACCAGGAGAACTCCTGTCTGGCACCTTCCCCGGTGGAGTTGTGCATGGGGTGTGTTTGGAACATTTTGTCACCGGCCGACTCCAAAATTCAGCGGTTCCCCATCTCAGCCCAGAAAGCAGGTAGAACAACTTTTGTGGTGTCTTTCAGATATCTACCGGAGCAATGTAAAAACTACCAGGAGAACTCCTGTCTGGCACCTTCCGTGGTGGAGTTGTGCATGGGGTGTGTTTGGAACATTTTGTCACCAGCCGAGTCCAAAATTCAGCGGTTCCCCATCTCAGCCCAGAAAGCAGGTAGAACAACTTTTGTGGTGCCTTTCAGCTGCCTACCAAGGTAGTGTAAAAACTACCAAGAGAACTCCTGTCTGGCACCTTCCCCGGTGGAGTTGTGCATGGGGTGTGTTTGGAACATTTTGTCACCGGCCGAGTCCAAAATTCAGCGATTCCCCATCTCAGCCCAGAAAGCAGGTAGAACAACTTTTGTGGTGCCTTTCAGATGCCTACCAAGGTAGTGTAAAAACTACCAAGAGAACTCCTGTCTGGCACCTTCCCCGGTGGACTTGTGCATGGGGTGTGTTTGGAACATTTTGTCAACGGCCGACTCCAAAATTCAGCGGTTCCCCATCTCAGCCCAGAAAGCAGGTAGAACAACTTTTGTGGTGTCTTTCAGATGCCTACCAAGGTAGTGTAAAAACTACCAGGAGAACTCTTGTCTGGCACCTTCCCCGGTGGAGTTGTGCATGGGGTGTCTTTGGAACATTTTGTCAACGGCCGACTCCAAAATTTAGCGATTCCCCATCTCAGCCCACAAAGCAGGTAGAACAACTTTTGTGATGTCTTTCAGATGCCTACCGGAGCAATGTAAAAACTACCAGGAGAACTCCTGTCTGGCACCTTCCCCGGTGGAGTTGTGCAGGGGGTGTGTTTGGAACATTTTGCCACCAGCCGACTCCAAAATTCAGCGGTTCCCCATCTCAGCCCAGAAAGCAGGTAGAACAACTTTTGTGGTGTCTTTCAGATGCCTACCAAGGTAGTGTAAAAACTACCAGGAGAACTCCTGTCTGGCACCTTCCCCGGTGGAGTTGTGCAGGGGGTGTGTTTGGAACATTTTGTCACCAGCCGAGTCCAAAATTCAGCGGTTCCCCATCTCAGCCCAGAAAGCAGGTAGAACAACTTTTGTGGTGCCTTTCAAATGCCTACCAAGGTAGTGTAAAAACTACCAAGAGAACTCCTGTCTGGCACCTTCCCCGGTGGAGTTGTGCATGGGGTGTGTTTGGAACATTTTGTCACCGGCCGACTCCAAAATTCAGCGGTTCCCCATCTCAGCCCAGAAAGCAGGTAGAACAACTTTTGTGGTGTCTTTCAGATGCCTACCAAGGTAGTGTAAAAACTACCAAGAGAACTCCTGTCTGGCACCTTCCCCGGTGGAGTTGTGCAGGGGGTGTGTTTGGAACATTTTGTCACCGGCCGACTCCAAAATTCAGCGATTCCCCATCTCAGCCCAGAAAGCAGGTAGAACAAGTTTTGTGGTGTCTTTCAGCTGCCTACCAAGGTAGTGTAAAAACTACGAGGAGAACTCCTGTCTGGCACCTTCCCCGGTGGAGTTGTGCATGGGGTGTGTTTGGAACATTTTGTCACCGGCCGAGTCCAAAATTCAGCGATTCCCCATCTCAGCCCAGAAAGCAGGTAGAACAACTTTTGTGGTGTCTTTCAGATGCCTACCAAGGTAGTGTAAAAACTACCAAGAGAACTCCTGTCTGGCACCTTCCCCGGTGGACTTGTGCATGGGGTGTGTTTGGAACATTTTGTCAACGGCCGACTCCAAAATTCAGCGGTTCCCCATCTCAGCCCAGAAAGCAGGTAGAACAACTTTTGTGGTGTCTTTCAGATGCCTACCAAGGTAGTGTAAAAACTACCAGGAGAACTCCTGTCTGGCACCTTCCCCGGTGGAGTTGTGCATGGGGTGTCTTTGGAACATTTTGTCACCGGCCGACTCCAAAATTTAGCGATTCCCCATCTCAGCCCACAAAGCAGGTAGAACAACTTTTGTGATGTCTTTCAGATGCCTACCGGAGCAATGTAAAAACTACCAGGAGAACTCCTGTCTGGCACCTTCCCCGGTGGAGTTGTGCAGGGGGTGTGTTTGGAACATTTTGCCACCAGCCGACTCCAAAATTCAGCGGTTCCCCATCTCAGCCCAGAAAGCAGGTAGAACAACTTTTGTGGTGTCTTTCAGATGCCTACCAAGGTAGTGTAAAAACTACCAGGAGAACTCCTGTCTGGCACCTTCCCCGGTGGAGTTGTGCAGGGGGTGTGTTTGGAACATTTTGTCACCAGCCGAGTCCAAAATTCAGCGGTTCCCCATCTCAGCCCAGAAAGCAGGTAGAACAACTTTTGTGGTGCCTTTCAAATGCCTACCAAGGTAGTGTAAAAACTACCAAGAGAACTCCTGTCTGGCACCTTCCCCGGTGGAGTTGTGCATGGGGTGTGTTTGGAACATTTTGTCACCGGCCGACTCCAAAATTCAGCGGTTCCCCATCTCAGCCCAGAAAGCAGGTAGAACAACTTTTGTGGTGTCTTTCAGATGCCTACCAAGGTAGTGTAAAAACTACCAAGAGAACTCCTGTCTGGCACCTTCCCCGGTGGAGTTGTGCAGGGGGTGTGTTTGGAACATTTTGTCACCGGCCGACTCCAAAATTCAGCGATTCCCCATCTCAGCCCAGAAAGCAGGTAGAACAAGTTTTGTGGTGTCTTTCAGCTGCCTACCAAGGTAGTGTAAAAACTACCAGGAGAACTCCTGTCTGGCACCTTCCCCGGTGGAGTTGTGCATGGGGTGTGTTTGGAACATTTTGTCACCGGCCGACTCCAAAATTCAGCGGTTCCCCATCTCAGCCCAGAAAGCAGGTAGAACAACTTTTGTGGTGTCTTTCAGATATCTACCGGAGCAATGTAAAAACTACCAGGAGAACTCCTGTCTGGCACCTTCCCCGGTGGAGTTGTGCATGGGGTGTGTTTGGAACATTTTGTCACCAGCCGAGTCCAAAATTCAGCGGTTCCCCATCTCAGCCCAGAAAGCAGGTAGAACAACTTTTGTGGTGCCTTTCAGCTGCCTACCAAGGTAGTGTAAAAACTACCAAGAGAACTCCTGTCTGGCACCTTCCCCGGTGGAGTTGTGCATGGGGTGTGTTTGGAACATTTTGTCACCGGCCGAGTCCAAAATTCAGCGATTCCCCATCTCAGCCCAGAAAGCAGGTAGAACAACTTTTGTGGTGTCTTTCAGATGCCTACCAAGGTAGTGTAAAAACTACCAAGAGAACTCCTGTCTGGCACCTTCCCCGGTGGACTTGTGCATGGGGTGTGTTTGGAACATTTTGTCAACGGCCGACTCCAAAATTCAGCGGTTCCCCATCTCAGCCCAGAAAGCAGGTAGAACAACTTTTGTGGTGTCTTTCAGATGCCTACCAAGGTAGTGTAAAAACTACCAGGAGAACTCCTGTCTGGCACCTTCCCCGGTGGAGTTGTGCATGGGGTGTCTTTGGAACATTTTGTCAACGGCCGACTCCAAAATTTAGCGATTCCCCATCTCAGCCCACAAAGCAGGTAGAACAACTTTTGTGATGTCTTTCAGATGCCTACCGGAGCAATGTAAAAACTACCAGGAGAACTCCTGTCTGGCACCTTCCCCGGTGGAGTTGTGCAGGGGGTGTGTTTGGAACATTTTGCCACCAGCCGACTCCAAAATTCAGCGGTTCCCCATCTCAGCCCAGAAAGCAGGTAGAACAACTTTTGTGGTGTCTTTCAGATGCCTACCAAGGTAGTGTAAAAACTACCAGGAGAACTCCTGTCTGGCACCTTCCCCGGTGGAGTTGTGCAGGGGGTGTGTTTGGAACATTTTGTCACCAGCCGAGTCCAAAATTCAGCGGTTCCCCATCTCAGCCCAGAAAGCAGGTAGAACAACTTTTGTGGTGCCTTTCAAATGCCTACCAAGGTAGTGTAAAAACTACCAAGAGAACTCCTGTCTGGCACCTTCCCCGGTGGAGTTGTGCATGGGGTGTGTTTGGAACATTTTGTCACCGGCCGACTCCAAAATTCAGCGGTTCCCCATCTCAGCCCAGAAAGCAGGTAGAACAACTTTTGTGGTGTCTTTCAGATGCCTACCAAGGTAGTGTAAAAACTACCAAGAGAACTCCTGTCTGGCACCTTCCCCGGTGGAGTTGTGCAGGGGGTGTGTTTGGAACATTTTGTCACCGGCCGACTCCAAAATTCAGCGATTCCCCATCTCAGCCCAGAAAGCAGGTAGAACAAGTTTTGTGGTGTCTTTCAGCTGCCTACCAAGGTAGTGTAAAAACTACGAGGAGAACTCCTGTCTGGCACCTTCCCCGGTGGAGTTGTGCATGGGGTGTGTTTGGAACATTTTGTCACCGGCCGACTCCAAAATTCAGCGGTTCCCCATCTCAGCCCAGAAAGCAGGTAGAACAACTTTTGTCGTGTCTTTCAGATGCCTACCAAGGTAGTGTAAAAACTACCAGGAGAACTCCTGTCTGGCACCTTCCCCGGTGGAGTTGTGCATGGGGTGTGTTTGGAACATTTTGTCACCGGCCGAGTCCAAAATTCAGCGATTCCCCATCTCAGCCCACAAAGCAGGTAGAACAACTTTTGTGGTGTCTTTCAGCTGCCTACCAAGGTAGTGTAAAAACTACCAGGAGAACTCCTGTCTGGCACCTTCCCCGGTGGAGTTGTGCATGGGGTGTGTTTGGAACATTTTGTCACCGGCCGAGTCCAAAATTCAGCGATTCCCCATCTCAGCCCAGAAAGCAGGTAGAACAACTTTTGTGGTGTCTTTCAGATGCCTACCGGAGCAATGTAAAAACTACCAGGAGAACTCCTGTCTGGCACCTTCCCCGGTGGAGTTGTGCATGGGGTGTGTTTGGAACATTTTGTCACCAGCCGAGTCCAAAATTCAGCGTTTCCCCATCTCAGCCCACAAAGCAGGTAGAACAACTTTTGTGGTGCCTTTCACCTGCCTACCAAGGTAGTGTAAAAACTACCAAGAGAACTCCTGTCTGGCACCTTCCCCGGTGGAGTTGTGCATGGGGTGTGTTTGGAACATTTTGTCACCGGCCGACTCCAAAATTCAGCGATTCCCCATCTCAGCCCAGAAAGCAGGTAGAACAACTTTTGTGGTGTCTTTCAGCTGCCTACCGGAGCAATGTAAAAACTACCAGGAGAACTCCTGTCTGGCACCTTCCCCGGTGGAGTTTTGCATGGGGTGTGTTTGGAACATTTTGTCACCGGCCGACTCCAAAATTCAGCGTTTCCCCATCTCAGCCCACAAAGCAGGTAGAACAACTTTTGTGGTGTCTTTCAGATGCCTACCAAGGTAGTGTAAAAACTACCAAGAGAACTCCTGTCTGGCACCTTCCCCGGTGGAGTTGTGCATGGGGTGTGTTTGGAACATTTTGTCACCGGCCGACTCCAAAATTCAGCGGTTCCCCATCTCAGCCCACAAAGCAGGTAGAACAACTTTTGTGGTGTCTTTCAGCTGCCTACCAAGGTAGTGTAAAAACTACCAAGAGAACTCCTGTCTGGCACCTTCCCCGGTGGAGTTGTGCATGGGGTGTGTTTGGAACATTTTGTCACCGGCCGACTCCAAAATTCAGCGGTTCCCCATCTCAGCCCAGAAAGCAGGTAGAACAACTTTTGTCGTGTCTTTCAGATGCCTACCAAGGTAGTGTAAAAACTACCAGGAGAACTCCTGTCTGGCATCTTCCCCGGTGGAGTTGTGCATGGGGTGTGTTTGGAACATTTTGTCACCGGCCGAGTCCAAAATTCAGCGATTCCCCATCTCAGCCCAGAAAGCAGGTAGAACAACTTTTGTGGTGTCTTTCAGATGCCTACCGGAGCAATGTAAAAACTACCAGGAGAACTCCTGTCTGGCACCTTCCCCGGTGGAGTTTTGCATGGGGTGTGTTTGGAACATTTTGTCACCGGCCGAGTCCAAAATTCAGCGATTCCCCATCTCAGCCCACAAAGCAGGTAGAACAACTTTTGTGGTGTCTTTCAGATGCCTACCAAGGTAGTGTAAAAACTACCAGGAGAACTCCTGTCTGGCACCTTCCCCGGTGGAGTTGTGCATGGGGTGTGTTTGGAACATTTTGTCACCGGCCGACTCCAAAATTCAGCGATTCCCCATCTCAGCCCAGAAAGCAGGTAGAACAACTTTTGTGGTGTCTTTCAGATGCCTACCGGAGCAATGTAAAAACTACCAGGAGAACTCCTGTCTGGCACCTTCCCCGGTGGAGTTTTGCATGGGGTGTGTTTGGAACATTTTGTCACCGGCCGAGTCCAAAATTCAGCGATTCCCCATCTCAGCCCACAAAGCAGGTAGAACAACTTTTGTGGTGTCTTTCAGATGCCTACCAAGGTAGTGTAAAAACTACCAAGAGAACTCCTGTCTGGCACCTTCCCCGGTGGAGTTGTGCATGGGGTGTGTTTGGAACATTTTGTCACCAGCCGAGTCCAAAATTCAGCGGTTCCCCATCTCAGCCCAGAAAGCAGGTAGAACAACTTTTGTGGTGTCTTTCAGCTGCCTACCAAGGTAGTGTAAAAACTACCAGGAGAACTCCTGTCTGGCACCTTCCCCGGTGGAGTTGTGCATGGGGTGTGTTTGGAACATTTTGTCACCGGCCGAGTCCAAAATTCAGCGGTTCCCCATCTCAGCCCAGAAAGCAGGTAGAACAACTTTTGTGGTGTCTTTCAGATGCCTACCGGAGCAATGTAAAAACTACCAGGAGAACTCCTGTCTGGCACCTTCCCCGGTGGAGTTGTGCATGGGGTGTGTTTGGAACATTTTGTCACCAGCCGAGTCCAAAATTCAGCGTTTCCCCATCTCAGCCCAGAAAGCAGGTAGAACAACTTTTGTGGTGCCTTTCAGCTGCCTACCAAGGTAGTGTAAAAACTACCAGGAGAACTCCTGTCTGGCACCTTCCCCGGTGGAGTTGTGCATGGGGTGTGTTTGGAACATTTTGTCACCGGCCGACTCCAAAATTCAGCGGTTCCCCATCTCAGCCCAGAAAGCAGGAAGAACAACTTTTGTGGTGCCTTTCAGCTGCCTACCAAGGTAGTGTAAAAACTACCAGGAGAACTCCTGTCTGGCACCTTCCCCGGTGGAGTTGTGCATGGGGTGTGTTTGGAACATTTTGTCACCGGCCGACTCCAAAATTCAGCGATTCCCCATCTCAGCCCAGAAAGCAGGTAGAACAACTTTTGTGGTGTCTTTCAGATATCTACCGGAGCAATGTAAAAACTACCAGGAGAACTCCTGTCTGGCACCTTCCCCGGTGGAGTTGTGCATGGGGTGTGTTTGGAACATTTTGTCACCAGCCGACTCCAAAATTCAGCGGTTCCCCATCTCAGCCCAGAAAGCAGGTAGAACAACTTTTGTGGTGTCTTTCAGATGCCTACCAAGGTAGTGTAAAAACTACCAGGAGAACTCATGTCTGGCACCTTCCCCGGTGGAGTTGTGCATGGGGTGTGTTTGGAACATTTTGTCACCAGCCGACTCCAAAATTCATCTGTTCCCCATCTCAGCCCAGAAAGCAGGTAGAACAACTTTTGTGGTGTCTTTCAGATGTCTACCAAGGTAGTGTAAAAACTACTAAGAGAACTCCTGTCTGGCACCTTCCGTGGTGGAGTTGTGCATGGGGTGTGTTTGGAACATTTTGTCACCGGCCGAGTCCAAAATTCAGCGGTTCCCCATCTCAGCCCAGAAAGCAGGTACAACTTCTTTTCTTGTGCCTTTCAGCTGCCTACCAAGGTAGTGTAAAAACTACCAACAGAATTCGTTCCTGGCACCTTCCCCGGTGGAGTTGTGCATGGGGTGTCTGTGGAACATTTTGTCAGCAGCCGACTCCAAAATTCAGCGATTCCCCATCTCAGCCCAGAAAGCAGGTAGAACAACTTTGTGGTGTCTTTCAGATGCCTACCGGAGCAATGTAAAAACTACCAGGAGAACTCCTGTCTGGCACCTTCCCTGGTGGAGTTGTGCATGGGGTGTGTTTGGAACATTTTGTCACCGGCCGACTCCAAAATTCAGCGATTCCCCATCTCAGCCCAGAAAGCAGGTAGAACAACTTTTGTGGTGTCTTTCAGATGCCTACCGGAGCAATGTAAAAACTACCAGGAGAACTCCTGTCTGGCACCTTCCCCGGTGGAGTTGTGCATGGGGTGTGTTTGGAACATTTTGTCACCAGCCGAGTCCAAAATTCAGCGTTTCCCCATCTCAGCCCACAAAGCAGGTAGAACAACTTTTGTGGTGCCTTTCACCTGCCTACCAAGGTAGTGTAAAAACTACCAAGAGAACTCCTGTCTGGCACCTTCCCCGGTGGAGTTGTGCATGGGGTGTGTTTGGAACATTTTGTCACCGGCCGACTCCAAAATTCAGCGATTCCCCATCTCAGCCCAGAAAGCAGGTAGAACAACTTTTGTGGTGTCTTTCAGCTGCCTACCGGAGCAATGTAAAAACTACCAGGAGAACTCCTGTCTGGCACCTTCCCCGGTGGAGTTTTGCATGGGGTGTGTTTGGAACATTTTGTCACCGGCCGACTCCAAAATTCAGCGTTTCCCCATCTCAGCCCACAAAGCAGGTAGAACAACTTTTGTGGTGTCTTTCAGATGCCTACCAAGGTAGTGTAAAAACTACCAAGAGAACTCCTGTCTGGCACCTTCCCCGGTGGAGTTGTGCATGGGGTGTGTTTGGAACATTTTGTCACCGGCCGAGTCCAAAATTCAGCGATTCCCCATCTCAGCCCACAAAGCAGGTAGAACAACTTTTGTGGTGTCTTTCAGCTGCCTACCAAGGTAGTGTAAAAACTACCAAGAGAACTCCTGTCTGGCACCTTCCCCGGTGGAGTTGTGCATGGGGTGTGTTTGGAACATTTTGTCACCGGCCGACTCCAAAATTCAGCGATTCCC
The DNA here is from genome assembly GCF_023634085.1 of Falco cherrug. NCBI lineage: Eukaryota > Metazoa > Chordata > Aves > Falconiformes > Falconidae > Falco > Falco cherrug. The sequence goes on along the minus strand of NW_026599510.1, from coordinate 336,298 downwards.
CATCTCAGCCCAGAAAGCAGGTAGAACAACTTTTGTGGTGTCTTTCAGATGCCTACCGGAGCAATGTAAAAACTACCAGGAGAACTCCTGTCTGGCACCTTCCCCGGTGGAGTTGTGCATGGGGTGTGTTTGGAACATTTTGTCACCGGCCGAGTCCAAAATTCAGCGATTCCCCATCTCAGCCCACAAAGCAGGTAGAACAACTTTTGTGGTGTCTTTCAGATGCCTACCAAGGTAGTGTAAAAACTACCAAGAGAACTCCTGTCTGGCACCTTCCCCGGTGGAGTTGTGCATGGGGTGTGTTTGGAACATTTTGTCACCAGCCGAGTCCAAAATTCAGCGGTTCCCCATCTCAGCCCAGAAAGCAGGTAGAACAACTTTTGTGGTGTCTTTCAGGTGCCTACCAAGGTAGTGTAAAAACTACCAGGAGAACTCCTGTCTGGCACCTTCCCCGGTGGAGTTGTGCATGGGGTGTGTTTGGAACATTTTGTCACCGGCCGAGTCCAAAATTCAGCGGTTCCCCATCTCAGCCCAGAAAGCAGGTAGAACAACTTTTGTGGTGTCTTTCAGATGCCTACCGGAGCAATGTAAAAACTACCAGGAGAACTCCTGTCTGGCACCTTCCCCGGTGGAGTTGTGCATGGGGTGTGTTTGGAACATTTTGTCACCAGCCGACTCCAAAATTCAGCTGTTCCCCATCTCAGCCCAGAAAGCAGGTAGAACAACTTTTGTGGTGCCTTTCAGCTGCCTACCAAGGTAGTGTAAAAACTACCAGGAGAACTCCTGTCTGGCACCTTCCCCGGTGGAGTTGTGCATGGGGTGTGTTTGGAACATTTTGTCACCGGCCGACTCCAAAATTCAGCGGTTCCCCATCTCAGCCCAGAAAGCAGGAAGAACAACTTTTGTGGTGCCTTTCAGCTGCCTACCAAGGTAGTGTAAAAACTACCAGGAGAACTCCTGTCTGGCACCTTCCCCGGTGGAGTTGTGCATGGGGTGTGTTTGGAACATTTTGTCACCGGCCGACTCCAAAATTCAGCGATTCCCCATCTCAGCCCAGAAAGCAGGTAGAACAACTTTTGTGGTGTCTTTCAGATATCTACCGGAGCAATGTAAAAACTACCAGGAGAACTCCTGTCTGGCACCTTCCCCGGTGGAGTTGTGCATGGGGTGTGTTTGGAACATTTTGTCACCAGCCGACTCCAAAATTCAGCGGTTCCCCATCTCAGCCCAGAAAGCAGGTAGAACAACTTTTGTGGTGTCTTTCAGATGCCTACCAAGGTAGTGTAAAAACTACCAGGAGAACTCATGTCTGGCACCTTCCCCGGTGGAGTTGTGCATGGGGTGTGTTTGGAACATTTTGTCACCAGCCGACTCCAAAATTCATCTGTTCCCCATCTCAGCCCAGAAAGCAGGTAGAACAACTTTTGTGGTGTCTTTCAGATGTCTACCAAGGTAGTGTAAAAACTACTAAGAGAACTCCTGTCTGGCACCTTCCGTGGTGGAGTTGTGCATGGGGTGTGTTTGGAACATTTTGTCACCGGCCGAGTCCAAAATTCAGCGGTTCCCCATCTCAGCCCAGAAAGCAGGTACAACTTCTTTTCTTGTGCCTTTCAGCTGCCTACCAAGGTAGTGTAAAAACTACCAACAGAATTCGTTCCTGGCACCTTCCCCGGTGGAGTTGTGCATGGGGTGTCTGTGGAACATTTTGTCAGCAGCCGACTCCAAAATTCAGCGATTCCCCATCTCAGCCCAGAAAGCAGGTAGAACAACTTTGTGGTGTCTTTCAGATGCCTACCGGAGCAATGTAAAAACTACCAGGAGAACTCCTGTCTGGCACCTTCCCTGGTGGAGTTGTGCATGGGGTGTGTTTGGAACATTTTGTCACCAGCCGACTCCAAAATTCAGCGGTTCCCCATCTCAGCCCACAAAGCAGGTAGAACAACTTTTGTGGTGCCTTTCACCTGCCTACCAAGGTAGTGTAAAAACTACCAAGAGAACTCCTGTCTGGCACCTTCCCCGGTGGAGTTGTGCATGGGGTGTGTTTGGAACATTTTGTCACCGGCCGAGTCCAAAATTCAGCGTTTCCCCATCTCAGCCCACAAAGCAGGTAGAACAACTTTTGTGGTGTCTTTTAGATGCCTACCAAGGTAGTGTAAAAACTATTAAGAGAACTCCTGTCTGGCACCTTCCCCGGTGGAGTTGTGCATGGGGTGTGTTTGGAACATTTTGTCACCGGCCGAGTCCAAAATTCAGCGATTCCCCATCTCAGCCCAGAAAGCAGGTAGAACAACTTTTGTGGTGCCTTTCAGCTGCCTACCAAGGTAGTGTAAAAACTACCAAGAGAACTCCTGTCTGGCACCTTCCCCGGTGGAGTTGTGCATGGGGTGTGTTTGGAACATTTTGTCACCGGCCGAGTCCAAAATTCAGCGGTTCCCCATCTCAGCCCAGAAAGCAGGAAGAACAACTTTTGTCGTGTCTTTCAGATGCCTACCAAGGTAGTGTAAAAACTACCAGGAGAACTCCTGTCTGGCATCTTCCCCGGTGGAGTTGTGCATGGGGTGTGTTTGGAACATTTTGTCACCGGCCGAGTCCAAAATTCAGCGATTCCCCATCTCAGCCCAGAAAGCAGGTAGAACAACTTTTGTGGTGTCTTTCAGATGCCTACCGGAGCAATGTAAAAACTACCAGGAGAACTCCTGTCTGGCACCTTCCCCGGTGGAGTTTTGCATGGGGTGTGTTTGGAACATTTTGTCACCGGCCGAGTCCAAAATTCAGCGATTCCCCATCTCAGCCCACAAAGCAGGTAGAACAACTTTTGTGGTGTCTTTCAGATGCCTACCAAGGTAGTGTAAAAACTACCAGGAGAACTCCTGTCTGGCACCTTCCCCGGTGGAGTTGTGCATGGGGTGTGTTTGGAACATTTTGTCACCGGCCGACTCCAAAATTCAGCGATTCCCCATCTCAGCCCACAAAGCAGGTAGAACAACTTTTGTGGTGTCTTTCAGATGCCTACCAAGGTAGTGTAAAAACTACCAAGAGAACTCCTGTCTGGCACCTTCCCCGGTGGAGTTGTGCAGGGGGTGTGTTTGGAACATTTTGTCACCAGCCGACTCCAAAATTCAGCGGTTCCCCATCTCAGCCCACAAAGCAGGTAGAACAACTTTTGTGGTGCCTTTCAGCTGCCTACCAAGGTAGTGTAAAAACTACCAACAGAATTCGTTCCTGGCACCTTCCCCGGTGGAGTTGTGCATGGGGTGTGTTTGGAACATTTTGTCAACGGCCGACTCCAAAATTCAGCGGTTCCCCATCTCAGCCCAGAAAGCAGGTAGAACAACTTTTGTGCTGTCTTTCAAATGCCTACCAAGGTAGTGTAAAAACTACCAGGAGAACTCCTGTCTGGCACCTTCCCCGGTGGAGTTTTGCATGGGGTGTGTTTGGAACATTTTGTCACCGGCCGAGTCCAAAATTCAGCGGTTCCCCATCTCAGCCCAGAAAGCAGGAAGAACAACTTTTGTGGTGCCTTTCAAATGCCTACCAAGGTAGTGTAAAAACTACCACGAGAACTCCTGTCTGGCACCTTCCCCGGTGGAGTTGTGCATGGGGTGTGTTTGGAACATTTTGTCACCAGCCGACTCCAAAATTCAGCGGTTCCCCATCTCAGCCCAGAAAGCAGGTAGAACAACTTTTGTGCTGTCTTTCAGATGCCTACCAAGGTAGTGTAAAAACTACCAAGAGAACTCCTGTCTGGCACCTTCCCCGGTGGAGTTGTGCATGGGGTGTGTTTGGAACATTTTGTCACCGGCCGACTCCAAAATTCAGCGATTCCCCATCTCAGCCCAGAAAGCAGGAAGAACAACATTTGTGGTGTCTTTCAGATGCCTACCAAGGTAGTGTAAAAACTACCAAGAGAACTCCTGTCTGGCACCTTCCCCGGTGGAGTTGTGCATGGGGTGTGTTTGGAACATTTTGTCACCGGCCGACTCCAAAATTCAGCGATTCCCCATCTCAGCCCAGAAAGCAGGTAGAACAACTTTTGTGGTGTCTTTCAGATGCCTACCGGAGCAATGTAAAAACTACCAGGAGAACTCCTGTCTGGCACCTTCCCCGGTGGAGTTGTGCATGGGGTGTGTTTGGAACATTTTGTCACCGGCCGAGTCCAAAATTCAGCGGTTCCCCATCTCAGCCCAGAAAGCAGGTAGAACAACTTTTGTCGTGTCTTTCAGATGCCTACCAAGGTAGTGTAAAAACTACCAGGAGAACTCCTGTCTGGCACCTTCCCCGGTGGAGTTGTGCATGGGGTGTGTTTGGAACATTTTGTCACCAGCCGACTCCAAAATTCAGCTGTTCCCCATCTCAGCCCAGAAAGCAGGTAGAACAACTTTTGTGGTATCTTTCAGATGCCTACCAAGGTAGTGTAAAAACTACCAGGAGAACTCCTGTCTGGCACCTTCCGTGGTGGAGTTGTGCATGGGGTGTGTTTGGAACATTTTGTCACCGGCCGAATCCAAAATTCAGCGATTCCCCATCTCAGCCCACAAAGCAGGTAGAACAACTTTTGTGGTGTCTTTCAGATGCCTACCAAGGTAGTGTAAAAACTACCAAGAGAACTCCTGTCTGGCACCTTCCCCGGTGGAGTTGTGCAGGGGGTGTGTTTGGAACATTTTGCCACCAGCCGACTCCAAAATTCAGCGGTTCCCCATCTCAGCCCACAAAGCAGGTAGAACAACTTTTGTGGTGCCTTTCAGCTGCCTACCAAGGTAGTGTAAAAACTACCAACAGAATTCGTTCCTGGCACCTTCCCCGGTGGAGTTGTGCATGGGGTGTGTTTGGAACATTTTGTCACCGGCCGAGTCCAAAATTCAGCGGTTCCCCATCTCAGCCCAGAAAGCAGGTAGAACAACTTTTGTGCTGTCTTTCAAATGCCTACCAAGGTAGTGTAAAAACTACCAGGAGAACTCCTGTCTGGCACCTTCCCCGGTGGAGTTTTGCATGGGGTGTGTTTGGAACATTTTGTCACCGGCCGAGTCCAAAATTCAGCGGTTCCCCATCTCAGCCCAGAAAGCAGGAAGAACAACTTTTGTGGTGCCTTTCAGCTGCCTACCAAGGTAGTGTAAAAACTACCACGAGAACTCCTGTCTGGCACCTTCCCCGGTGGAGTTGTGCATGGGGTGTGTTTGGAACATTTTGTCACCAGCCGACTCCAAAATTCAGCGTTTCCCCATCTCAGCCCAGAAAGCAGGTAGAACAACTTTTGTGGTGTCTTTCAGATGCCTACCGGAGCAATGTAAAAACTACCAGGAGAACTCCTGTCTGGCACCTTCCCCGGTGGAGTTGTGCAGGGGGTGTGTTTGGAACATTTTGCCACCAGCCGACTCCAAAATTCAGCGGTTCCCCATCTCAGCCCAGAAAGCAGGTAGAACAACTTTTGTTGTGTCTTTCAGATGCCTACCAAGGTAGTGTAAAAACTACCAGGAGAACTCCTGTCTGGCACCTTCCCCGGTGGAGTTGTGCATGGGGTGTGTTTGGAACATTTTGTCACCAGCCGAGTCCAAAATTCAGCGTTTCCCCATCTCAGCCCAGAAAGCAGGTAGAACAACTTTTGTGGTGCCTTTCAAATGCCTACCAAGGTAGTGTAAAAACTACCAAGAGAACTCCTGTCTGGCACCTTCCCCGGTGGAGTTGTGCATGGGGTGTGTTTGGAACATTTTGTCACCGGCCGACTCCAAAATTCAGCGATTCCCCATCTCAGCCCAGAAAGCAGGTAGAACAACATTTGTGGTGTCTTTCAGATGCCTACCAAGGTAGTGTAAAAACTACCAAGAGAACTCCTGTCTGGCACCTTCCCCGGTGGAGTTGTGCATGGGGTGTGTTTGGAACATTTTGTCACCGGCCGACTCCAAAATTCAGCGATTCCCCATCTCAGCCCAGAAAGCAGGTAGAACAAGTTTTGTGGTGTCTTTCAGCTGCCTACCAAGGTAGTGTAAAAACTACCAGGAGAACTCCTGTCTGGCACCTTCCCCGGTGGAGTTGTGCATGGGGTGTGTTTGGAACATTTTGTCACCGGCCGACTCCAAAATTCAGCGGTTCCCCATCTCAGCCCAGAAAGCAGGTAGAACAACTTTTGTCGTGTCTTTCAGATGCCTACCAAGGTAGTGTAAAAACTACCAAGAGAACTCCTGTCTGGCACCTTCCCCGGTGGAGTTGTGCATGGGGTGTGTTTGGAACATTTTGTCACCAGCCGACTCCAAAATTCAGCGGTTCCCCATCTCAGCCCAGAAAGCAGGTAGAACAACTTTTGTGGTGCCTTTCAGCTGCCTACCAAGGTAGTGTAAAAACTACCAAGAGAACTCCTGTCTGGCACCTTCCCCGGTGGAGTTGTGCATGGGGTGTGTTTGGAACATTTTGTCACCGGCCGACTCCAAAATTCAGCGGTTCCCCATCTCAGCCCAGAAAGCAGGAAGAACAACTTTTGTGGTGCCTTTCAAATGCCTACCAAGGTAGTGTAAAAACTACCAGGAGAACTCCTGTCTGGCACCTTCCCCGGTGGAGTTGTGCATGGGGTGTGTTTGGAACATTTTGTCACCGGCCGAATCCAAAATTCAGCGATTCCCCATCTCAGCCCACAAAGCAGGTAGAACAACTTTTGTGGTGTCTTTCAGATGCCTACCAAGGTAGTGTAAAAACTACCAAGAGAACTCCTGTCTGGCACCTTCCCCGGTGGAGTTGTGCAGGGGGTGTGTTTGGAACATTTTGCCACCAGCCGACTCCAAAATTCAGCGGTTCCCCATCTCAGCCCACAAAGCAGGTAGAACAACTTTTGTGGTGCCTTTCAGCTGCCTACCAAGGTAGTGTAAAAACTACCAACAGAATTCGTTCCTGGCACCTTCCCCGGTGGAGTTGTGCATGGGGTGTGTTTGGAACATTTTGTCACCGGCCGAGTCCAAAATTCAGCGGTTCCCCATCTCAGCCCAGAAAGCAGGTAGAACAACTTTTGTGCTGTCTTTCAAATGCCTACCAAGGTAGTGTAAAAACTACCAGGAGAACTCCTGTCTGGCACCTTCCCCGGTGGAGTTTTGCATGGGGTGTGTTTGGAACATTTTGTCACCGGCCGAGTCCAAAATTCAGCGGTTCCCCATCTCAGCCCAGAAAGCAGGAAGAACAACTTTTGTGGTGCCTTTCAGCTGCCTACCAAGGTAGTGTAAAAACTACCACGAGAACTCCTGTCTGGCACCTTCCCCGGTGGAGTTGTGCATGGGGTGTGTTTGGAACATTTTGTCACCAGCCGACTCCAAAATTCAGCGGTTCCCCATCTCAGCCCAGAAAGCAGGTAGAACAACTTTTGTGGTGTCTTTCAGATGCCTACCGGAGCAATGTAAAAACTACCAGGAGAACTCCTGTCTGGCACCTTCCCCGGTGGAGTTGTGCAGGGGGTGTGTTTGGAACATTTTGCCACCAGCCGACTCCAAAATTCAGCGGTTCCCCATCTCAGCCCAGAAAGCAGGTAGAACAACTTTTGTTGTGTCTTTCAGATGCCTACCAAGGTAGTGTAAAAACTACCAGGAGAACTCCTGTCTGGCACCTTCCCCGGTGGAGTTGTGCATGGGGTGTGTTTGGAACATTTTGTCACCAGCCGAGTCCAAAATTCAGCGGTTCCCCATCTCAGCCCAGAAAGCAGGTAGAACAACTTTTGTGGTGCCTTTCAAATGCCTACCAAGGTAGTGTAAAAACTACCAAGAGAACTCCTGTCTGGCACCTTCCCCGGTGGAGTTGTGCATGGGGTGTGTTTGGAACATTTTGTCAACGGCCGACTCCAAAATTCAGCGATTCCCCATCTCAGCCCAGAAAGCAGGTAGAACAACATTTGTGGTGTCTTTCAGATGCCTACCAAGGTAGTGTAAAAACTACCAAGAGAACTCCTGTCTGGCACCTTCCCCGGTGGAGTTGTGCATGGGGTGTGTTTGGAACATTTTGTCACCGGCCGACTCCAAAATTCAGCGATTCCCCATCTCAGCCCAGAAAGCAGGTAGAACAAGTTTTGTGGTGTCTTTCAGCTGCCTACCAAGGTAGTGTAAAAACTACCAGGAGAACTCCTGTCTGGCACCTTCCCCGGTGGAGTTGTGCATGGGGTGTGTTTGGAACATTTTGTCACCGGCCGACTCCAAAATTCAGCGGTTCCCCATCTCAGCCCAGAAAGCAGGTAGAACAACTTTTGTCGTGTCTTTCAGATGCCTACCAAGGTAGTGTAAAAACTACCAGGAGAACTCCTGTCTGGCACCTTCCCCGGTGGAGTTGTGCATGGGGTGTGTTTGGAACATTTTGTCACCAGCCGACTCCAAAATTCAGCGGTTCCCCATCTCAGCCCAGAAAGCAGGTAGAACAACTTTTGTGGTGCCTTTCAGCTGCCTACCAAGGTAGTGTAAAAACTACCAAGAGAACTCCTGTCTGGCACCTTCCCCGGTGGAGTTGTGCATGGGGTGTGTTTGGAACATTTTGTCACCGGCCGACTCCAAAATTCAGCGGTTCCCCATCTCAGCCCAGAAAGCAGGAAGAACAACTTTTGTGGTGCCTTTCAAATGCCTACCAAGGTAGTGTAAAAACTACCAGGAGAACTCCTGTCTGGCACCTTCCCCGGTGGAGTTGTGCATGGGGTGTGTTTGGAACATTTTGTCACCGGCCGACTCCAAAATTCAGCGATTCCCCATCTCAGCCCAGAAAGCAGGTAGAACAACTTTAGTGGTGTCTTTCAGATGCCTACCGGAGCAATGTAAAAACTACCAGGAGAACTCCTGTCTGGCACCTTCCCCGGTGGAGTTGTGCATGGGGTGTGTTTGGAACATTTTGTCACCAGCCGAGTCCAAAATTCAGCGGTTCCCCATCTCAGCCCACAAAGCAGGTAGAACAACTTTTGTGGTGTCTTTCAGATGCCTACCAAGGTAGTGTAAAAACTACCAAGAGAACTCCTGTCTGGCACCTTCCCCGGTGGAGTTGTGCATGGGGTGTGTTTGGAACATTTTGTCACCGGCCGACTCCAAAATTCAGCGGTTCCCCATCTCAGCCCACAAAGCAGGTAGAACAACTTTTGTGGTGTCTTTCAGATGCCTACCAAGGTAGTGTAAAAACTACCAAGAGAACTCCTGTCTGGCACCTTCCCCGGTGGAGTTGTGCATGGGGTGTGTTTGGAACATTTTGTCACCGGCCGACTCCAAAATTCAGCGGTTCCCCATCTCAGCCCAGAAAGCAGGAAGAACAACTTTTGTGGTGCCTTTCAGCTGCCTACCAAGGTAGTGTAAAAACTACCAGGAGAACTCCTGTCTGGCACCTTCCCCGGTGGAGTTGTGCATGGGGTGTGTTTGGAACATTTTGTCACCAGCCGAGTCCAAAATTCAGCGGTTCCCCATCTCAGCCCAGAAAGCAGGTAGAACAACTTTTGTGGTGCCTTTCAGCTGCCTACCAAGGTAGTGTAAAAACTACCAAGAGAACTCCTGTCTGTCACCTTCCCCGGTGGAGTTGTGCATGGGGTGTGTTTGGAACATTTTGTCACCGGCCGAATCCAAAATTCAGCGGTTCCCCATCTCAGCCCAGAAAGCAGGTAGAACAACTTTTGTGCTGTCTTTCAAATGCCTACCAAGGTAGTGTAAAAACTACCAGGAGAACTCCTGTCTGGCACCTTCCCCGGTGGAGTTTTGCATGGGGTGTGTTTGGAACATTTTGTCACCGGCCGAGTCCAAAATTCAGCGGTTCCCCATCTCAGCCCAGAAAGCAGGAAGAACAACTTTTGTGGTGCCTTTCAAATGCCTACCAAGGTAGTGTAAAAACTACCAAGAGAACTCCTGTCTGGCACCTTCCCCGGTGGAGTTGTGCATGGGGTGTGTTTGGAACATTTTGTCACCGGCCGACTCCAAAATTCAGCGATTCCCCATCTCAGCCCAGAAAGCAGGTAGAACAACATTTGTGGTGTCTTTCAGATGCCTACCAAGGTAGTGTAAAAACTACCAAGAGAACTCCTGTCTGGCACCTTCCCCGGTGGAGTTGTGCATGGGGTGTGTTTGGAACATTTTGTCACCGGCCGACTCCAAAATTCAGCGATTCCCCATCTCAGCCCAGAAAGCAGGTAGAACAAGTTTTGTGGTGTCTTTCAGCTGCCTACCAAGGTAGTGTAAAAACTACCAGGAGAACTCCTGTCTGGCACCTTCCCCGGTGGAGTTGTGCATGGGGTGTGTTTGGAACATTTTGTCACCGGCCGACTCCAAAATTCAGCGGTTCCCCATCTCAGCCCAGAAAGCAGGTAGAACAACTTTTGTCGTGTCTTTCAGATGCCTACCAAGGTAGTGTAAAAACTACCAGGAGAACTCCTGTCTGGCACCTTCCCCGGTGGAGTTGTGCATGGGGTGTGTTTGGAACATTTTGTCACCAGCCGAGTCCAAAATTCAGCGGTTCCCCATCTCAGCCCAGAAAGCAGGAAGAACAACTTTTGTGGTGTCTTTCAGATGCCTACCAAGGTAGTGTAAAAACTACCAGGAGAACTCCTGTCTGGCACCTTCCCCGGTGGAGTTGTGCATGGGGTGTGTTTGGAACATTTTGTCACCAGCCGAGTCCAAAATTCAGCGGTTCCCCATCTCAGCCCAGAAAGCAGGTAGAACAACTTTTGTGGTGTCTTTCAGATGCCTACCGGAGCAATGTAAAAACTACCAGGAGAACTCCTGTCTGGCACCTTCCCCGGTGGAGTTTTGCATGGGGTATCTTTGGAACATTTTGTCACCGGCCGAGTCCAAAATTCAGCGATTCCCCATCTCAGCCCACAAAGCAGGTAGAACAACTTTTGTCGTGTCTTTCAGATGCCTACCAAGGTAGTGTAAAAACTACCAAGAGAACTCCTGTCTGGCACCTTCCCCGGTGGAGTTGTGCATGGGGTGTGTTTGGAACATTTTGTCACCGGCCGACTCCAAAATTCAGCGGTTCCCCATCTCAGCCCAGAAAGCAGGAAGAACAACTTTTGTGGTGCCTTTCAGCTGCCTACCAAGGTAGTGTAAAAACTACCAGGAGAACTCCTGTCTGGCACCTTCCCCGGTGGAGTTGTGCATGGGGTGTGTTTGGAACATTTTGTCACCAGCCGAGTCCAAAATTCAGCGGTTCCCCATCTCAGCCCAGAAAGCAGGTAGAACAACTTTTGTGGTGCCTTTCAGCTGCCTACCAAGGTAGTGTAAAAACTACCAGGAGAACTCCTGTCTGGCACCTTCCCCGGTGGAGTTGTGCATGGGGTGTGTTTGGAACATTTTGTCACCGGCCGAGTCCAAAATTCAGCGATTCCCCATCTCAGCCCAGAAAGCAGGTAGAACAACTTTTGTGGTGTCTTTCAGCTGCCTACCAAGGTAGTGTAAAAACTACTAGGAGAACTCCTGTCTGGCACCTTCCCCGGTGGAGTTGTGCATGGGGTGTGTTTGGAACATTTTGTCACCGGCCGAGTCCAAAACTCAGCGGTTCCCCATCTCAGCCCAGAAAGCAGGTAGAACAACTTTTGTCGTGTCTTTCAGATGCCTACCAAGGTAGTGTAAAAACTACCAAGAGAACTCCTGTCTGGCACCTTCCCCGGTGGAGTTGTGCATGGGGTGTGTTTGGAACATTTTGTCACCGGCCGAGTCCAAAATTCAGCGGTTCCCCATCTCAGCCCCGAAAGCAGGAAGAACAACTTTTGTCGTGCCTTTCAAATGCCTACCAAGGTAGTGTAAAAACTACCAGGAGAACTCCTGTCTGGCACCTTCCCCGGTGGAGTTGTGCATGGGGTGTGTTTGGAACATTTTGTCACCGGCCGACTCCAAAATTCAGCGATTCCCCATCTCAGCCCAGAAAGCAGGTAGAACAACTTTTGTGGTGTCTTTCAGATGCCTACCGGAGCAATGTAAAAACTACCAGGAGAACTCCTGTCTGGCACCTTCCCCGGTGGAGTTTTGCATGGGGTGTGTTTGGAACATTTTGTCACCGGCCGAGTCCAAAATTCAGCGATTCCCCATCTCAGCCCACAAAGCAGGTAGAACAACTTTTGTGGTGTCTTTCAGATGCCTCCCAAGGTAGTGTAAAAACTACCAAGAGAACTCCTGTCTGGCACCTTCCCCGGTGGAGTTGTGCATGGGGTGTGTTTGGAACATTTTGTCACCGGCCGACTCCAAAATTCAGCGGTTCCCCATCTCAGCCCAGAAAGCAGGAAGAACAACTTTTGTGGTGCCTTTCAGCTGCCTACCAAGGTAGTGTAAAAACTACCAGGAGAACTCCTGTCTGGCACCTTCCCCGGTGGAGTTGTGCAGGGGGTGTGTTTGGAACATTTTGTCAACGGCCGACTCCAAAATTCAGCGTTTCCCCATCTCAGCCCAGAAAGCAGGTAGAACAACTTTTGTGATGTCTTTCAGATGCCTACCAAGGTAGTGTAAAAACTACCAGGAGAACTCCTGTCTGGCACCTTCCCCGGTGGAGTTGTGCATGGGGTGTGTTTGGAACATTTTGTCACCGGCCGAGTCCAAAATTCAGCGATTCCCCATCTCAGCCCAGAAAGCAGGTAGAACAACTTTTGTGGTGTCTTTCAGATGCCTACCAAGGTAGTGTAAAAACTACCAGGAGAACTCCTGTCTGGCACCTTCCGTGGTGGAGTTGTGCATGGGGTGTGTTTGGAACATTTTGTCACCAGCCGAGTCCAAAATTCAGCGGTTCCCCATCTCAGCCCAGAAAGCAGGTAGAACAACTTTTGTGGTGCCTTTCAGCTGCCTACCAAGGTAGTGTAAAAACTACCAAGAGAACTCCTGTCTGGCACCTTCCCCGGTGGAGTTGTGCATGGGGTGTGTTTGGAACATTTTGTCACCGGCCGAGTCCAAAATTCAGCGATTCCCCATCTCAGCCCAGAAAGCAGGTAGAACAACTTTTGTGGTGTCTTTCAGATGCCTACCAAGGTAGTGTAAAAACTACCAAGAGAACTCCTGTCTGGCACCTTCCCCGGTGGACTTGTGCATGGGGTGTGTTTGGAACATTTTGTCACCGGCCGACTCCAAAATTCAGCGGTTCCCCATCTCAGCCCAGAAAGCAGGTAGAACAACTTTTGTGGTGTCTTTCAGATGCCTACCGGAGCAATGTAAAAACTACCAGGAGAACTCCTGTCTGGCACCTTCCCCGGTGGAGTTGTGCATGGGGTGTGTTTGGAACATTTTGTCAACGGCCGACTCCAAAATTCAGCGGTTCCCCATCTCAGCCCACAAAGCAGGTAGAACAACTTTTGTGGTGTCTTTCAGATGCCTACCGGAGCAATGTAAAAACTACCAGGAGAACTCCTGTCTGGCACCTTCCCCGGTGGAGTTGTGCAGGGGGTGTGTTTGGAACATTTTGCCACCAGCCGACTCCAAAATTCAGCGGTTCCCCATCTCAGCCCAGAAAGCAGGTAGAACAACTTTTGTGGTGTCTTTCAGATGCCTACCAAGGTAGTGTAAAAACTACCAGGAGAACTCCTGTCTGGCACCTTCCCCGGTGGAGTTGTGCATGGGGTGTGTTTGGAACATTTTGTCACCGGCCGACTCCAAAATTCAGCGGTTCCCCATCTCAGCCCAGAAAGCAGGTAGAACAACTTTTGTGGTGTCTTTCAGATGCCTACCAAGGTAGTGTAAAAACTACCAAGAGAACTCCTGTCTGGCACCTTCCCCGGTGGAGTTGTGCATGGGGTGTGTTTGGAACATTTTGTCACCGGCCGACTCCAAAATTCAGCGATTCCCCATCTCAGCCCAGAAAGCAGGTAGAACAAGTTTTGTGGTGTCTTTCAGCTGCCTACCAAGGTAGTGTAAAAACTACCAGGAGAACTCCTGTCTGGCACCTTCCCCGGTGGAGTTGTGCATGGGGTGTGTTTGGAACATTTTGTCACCGGCCGAGTCCAAAATTCAGCGGTTCCCCATCTCAGCCCAGAAAGCAGGTAGAACAACTTTTGTCGTGTCTTTCAGATGCCTACCAAGGTAGTGTAAAAACTACCAGGAGAACTCCTGTCTGGCACCTTCCCCGGTGGAGTTGTGCATGGGGTGTGTTTGGAACATTTTGTCACCGGCCGAGTCCAAAATTCAGCGGTTCCCCATCTCAGCCCAGAAAGCAGGAAGAACAACTTTTGTGGTGCCTTTCAAATGCCTACCAAGGTAGTGTAAAAACTACCAGGAGAACTCCTGTCTGGCACCTTCCCCGGTGGAGTTGTGCATGGGGTGTGTTTGGAACATTTTGTCACCGGCCGACTCCAAAATTCAGCGATTCCCCATCTCAGCCCAGAAAGCAGGTAGAACAACTTTTGTGGTGTCTTTCAGATGCCTACCGGAGCAATGTAAAAACTACCAGGAGAACTCCTGTCTGGCACCTTCCCCGGTGGAGTTTTGCATGGGGTGTGTTTGGAACATTTTGTCACCGGCCGAGTCCAAAATTCAGCGATTCCCCATCTCAGCCCACAAAGCAGGTAGAACAACTTTTGTGGTGTCTTTCAGATGCCTACCAAGGTAGTGTAAAAACTACCAAGAGAACTCCTGTCTGGCACCTTCCCCGGTGGAGTTGTGCATGGGGTGTGTTTGGAACATTTTGTCACCGGCCGACTCCAAAATTCAGCGGTTCCCCATCTCAGCCCAGAAAGCAGGAAGAACAACTTTTGTGGTGCCTTTCAGCTGCCTACCAAGGTAGTGTAAAAACTACCAGGAGAACTCCTGTCTGGCACCTTCCCCGGTGGAGTTGTGCAGGGGGTGTGTTTGGAACATTTTGTCAACGGCCGACTCCAAAATTCAGCGTTTCCCCATCTCAGCCCAGAAAGCAGGTAGAACAACTTTTGTGATGTCTTTCAGATGCCTACCAAGGTAGTGTAAAAACTACCAGGAGAACTCCTGTCTGGCACCTTCCCCGGTGGAGTTGTGCATGGGGTGTGTTTGGAACATTTTGTCACCGGCCGAGTCCAAAATTCAGCGATTCCCCATCTCAGCCCAGAAAGCAGGTAGAAAAACTTTTGTGGTGTCTTTCAGATGCCTACCAAGGTAGTGTAAAAACTACCAGGAGAACTCCTGTCTGGCACCTTCCGTGGTGGAGTTGTGCATGGGGTGTGTTTGGAACATTTTGTCACCAGCCGAGTCCAAAATTCAGCGGTTCCCCATCTCAGCCCAGAAAGCAGATAGAACAACTTTTGTGGTGCCTTTCAGCTGCCTACCAAGGTAGTGTAAAACTACCAAGAGAACTCCTGTCTGGCACCTTCCCCGGTGGAGTTGTGCATGGGGTGTGTTTGGAACATTTTGTCACCGGCCGAGTCCAAAATTCAGCGATTCCCCATCTCAGCCCAGAAAGCAGGTAGAACAACTTTTGTGGTGTCTTTCAGATGCCTACCAAGGTAGTGTAAAAACTACCAAGAGAACTCCTGTCTGGCACCTTCCCCGGTGGACTTGTGCATGGGGTGTGTTTGGAACATTTTGTCAACGGCCGACTCCAAAATTCAGCGGTTCCCCATCTCAGCCCAGAAAGCAGGTAGAACAACTTTTGTGGTGTCTTTCAGATGCCTACCAAGGTAGTGTAAAAACTACCAGGAGAACTCCTGTCTGGCACCTTCCCCGGTGGAGTTGTGCATGGGGTGTGTTTGGAACATTTTGTCAACGGCCGACTCCAAAATTCAGCGGTTCCCCATCTCAGCCCACAAAGCAGGTAGAACAACTTTTGTGGTGTCTTTCAGATGCCTACCGGAGCAATGTAAAAACTACCAGGAGAACTCCTGTCTGGCACCTTCCCCGGTGGAGTTGTGCAGGGGGTGTGTTTGGAACATTTTGCCACCAGCCGACTCCAAAATTCAGCGGTTCCCCATCTCAGCCCAGAAAGCAGGTAGAACAACTTTTGTGGTGTCTTTCAGATGCCTACCAAGGTAGTGTAAAAACTACCAGGAGAACTCCTGTCTGGCACCTTCCCCGGTGGAGTTGTGCATGGGGTGTGTTTGGAACATTTTGTCACCAGCCGACTCCAAAATTCAGCGGTTCCCCATCTCAGCCCAGAAAGCAGGTAGAACAACTTTTGTGGTGCCTTTCAAATGCCTACCAAGGTAGTGTAAAAACTACCAGGAGAACTCCTGTCTGGCACCTTCCCCGGTGGAGTTGTGCATGGGGTGTGTTTGGAACATTTTGTCACCGGCCGACTCCAAAATTCAGCGGTTCCCCATCTCAGCCCAGAAAGCAGGTAGAACAACTTTTGTCGTGTCTTTCAGATGCCTACCGGAGCAATGTAAAAACTACCAGGAGAACTCCTGTCTGGCACCTTCCCCGGTGGAGTTTTGCATGGGGTGTGTTTGGAACATTTTGTCACCGGCCGAGTCCAAAATTCAGCGATTCCCCATCTCAGCCCACAAAGCAGGTAGAACAACTTTTGTGGTGCCTTTCAGATGCCTACCAAGGTAGTGTAAAAACTACCAGGAGAACTCCTGTCTGGCACCTTCCCCGGTGGAGTTGTGCATGGGGTGTGTTTGGAACATTTTGTCACCGGCCGACTCCAAAATTCAGCGGTTCCCCATCTCAGCCCAGAAAGCAGGAAGAACAACTTTTGTGGTGCCTTTCAGCTGCCTACCAAGGTAGTGTAAAAACTACCAGGAGAACTCCTGTCTGGCACCTTCCCCGGTGGAGTTGTGCATGGGGTGTGTTTGGAACATTTTGTCACCGGCCGAGTCCAAAATTCAGCGGTTCCCCATCTCAGCCCAGAAAGCAGGTAGAACAACTTTTGTGATGTCTTTCAGATGCCTACCAAGGTAGTGTAAAAACTACCAGGAGAACTCCTGTCTGGCACCTTCCCCGGTGGAGTTGTGCATGGGGTGTGTTTGGAACATTTTGTCACCGGCCGAGTCCAAAATTCAGCGATTCCCCATCTCAGCCCAGAAAGCAGGTAGAACAACTTTTGTGGTGTCTTTCAGATGCCTACCAAGGTAGTGTAAAAACTACCAGGAGAACTCCTGTCTGGCACCTTCCGTGGTGGAGTTGTGCATGGGGTGTGTTTGGAACATTTTGTCACCAGCCGAGTCCAAAATTCAGCGGTTCCCCATCTCAGCCCACAAAGCAGGTAGAACAACTTTTGTGGTGCCTTTCAGCTGCCTACCAAGGTAGTGTAAAAACTACCAAGAGAACTCCTGTCTGGCACCTTCCCCGGTGGAGTTGTGCATGGGGTGTGTTTGGAACATTTTGTCACCGGCCGAGTCCAAAATTCAGCGATTCCCCATCTCAGCCCAGAAAGCAGGTAGAACAACTTTTGTGGTGTCTTTCAGATGCCTACCAAGGTAGTGTAAAAACTACCAAGAGAACTCCTGTCTGGCACCTTCCCCGGTGGAGTTGTGCATGGGGTGTGTTTGGAACATTTTGTCAACGGCCGACTCCAAAATTCAGCGGTTCCCCATCTCAGCCCAGAAAGCAGGTAGAACAACTTTTGTGGTGTCTTTCAGATGCCTACCAAGGTAGTGTAAAAACTACCAAGAGAACTCCTGTCTGGCACCTTCCCCGGTGGAGTTGTGCATGGGGTGTGTTTGGAACATTTTGTCAACGGCCGACTCCAAAATTCAGCGGTTCCCCATCTCAGCCCAGAAAGCAGGTAGAACAACTTTTGTGGTGTCTTTCAGATGCCTACCGGAGCAATGTAAAAACTACCAGGAGAACTCCTGTCTGGCACCTTCCCCGGCGGAGTTGTGCAGGGGGTGTGTTTGGAACATTTTGCCACCAGCCGACTCCAAAATTCAGCGGTTCCCCATCTCAGCCCAGAAAGCAGGTAGAACAACTTTTGTGGTGTCTTTCAGATGCCTACCAAGGTAGTGTAAAAACTACCAGGAGAACTCCTGTCTGGCACCTTCCCCGGTGGAGTTGTGCATGGGGTGTGTTTGGAACATTTTGTCACCAGCCGAGTCCAAAATTCAGCGGTTCCCCATCTCAGCCCAGAAAGCAGGTAGAACAACTTTTGTGGTGCCTTTCAGATGCCTACCAAGGTAGTGTAAAAACTACCAAGGGAACTCCTGTCTGGCACCTTCCCCGGTGGAGTTGTGCATGGGGTGTGTTTGGAACATTTTGTCACCGGCCGACTCCAAAATTCAGCGGTTCCCCATCTCAGCCCAGAAAGCAGGTAGAACAACTTTTGTCGTGTCTTTCAGATGCCTACCAAGGTAGTGTAAAATCTACCAAGAGAACTCCTGTCTGGCACCTTCCCCGGTGGAGTTGTGCATGGGGTGTGTTTGGAACATTTTGTCACCGGCCGACTCCAAAATTCAGCGATTCCCCATCTCAGCCCAGAAAGCAGGTAGAACAAGTTTTGTGGTGTCTTTCAGCTGCCTACCAAGGTAGTGTAAAAACTACCAGGAGAACTCCTGTCTGGCACCTTCCCCGGTGGAGTTGTGCATGGGGTGTGTTTGGAACATTTTGTCACCGGCCGAGTCCAAAATTCAGCGGTTCCCCATCTCAGCCCAGAAAGCAGGTAGAACAACTTTTGTCGTGTCTTTCAGATGCCTACCAAGGTAGTGTAAAAACTACCAGGAGAACTCCTGTCTGGCACCTTCCCCGGTGGAGTTGTGCATGGGGTGTGTTTGGAACATTTTGTCACCGGCCGAGTCCAAAATTCAGCGATTCCCCATCTCAGCCCACAAAGCAGGTAGAACAACTTTTGTGGTGTCTTTCAGATGCCTACCAAGGTAGTGTAAAAACTACCAGGAGAACTCCTGTCTGGCACCTTCCCCGGTGGAGTTGTGCATGGGGTGTGTTTGGAACATTTTGTCACCGGCCGACTCCAAAATTCAGCGATTCCCCATCTCAGCCCAGAAAGCAGGTAGAACAACTTTTGTGGTGTCTTTCAGATGCCTACCGGAGCAATGTAAAAACTACCAGGAGAACTCCTGTCTGGCACCTTCCCCGGTGGAGTTGTGCATGGGGTGTGTTTGGAACATTTTGTCACCGGCCGAGTCCAAAATTCAGCGATTCCCCATCTCAGCCCAGAAAGCAGGTAGAACAACTTTTGTGGTGTCTTTCAGATGCCTACCAAGGTAGTGTAAAAACTACCAAGAGAACTCCTGTCTGGCACCTTCCCCGGTGGACTTGTGCATGGGGTGTGTTTGGAACATTTTGTCAACGGCCGACTCCAAAATTCAGCGGTTCCCCATCTCAGCCCAGAAAGCAGGTAGAACAACTTTTGTGGTGTCTTTCAGATGCCTACCAAGGTAGTGTAAAAACTACCAGGAGAACTCCTGTCTGGCACCTTCCCCGGTGGAGTTGTGCATGGGGTGTGTTTGGAACATTTTGTCAACGGCCGACTCCAAAATTCAGCGGTTCCCCATCTCAGCCCACAAAGCAGGTAGAACAACTTTTGTGGTGTCTTTCAGATGCCTACCGGAGCAATGTAAAAACTACCAGGAGAACTCCTGTCTGGCACCTTCCCCGGTGGAGTTGTGCAGGGGGTGTGTTTGGAACATTTTGCCACCAGCCGACTCCAAAATTCAGCGGTTCCCCATCTCAGCCCAGAAAGCAGGTAGAACAACTTTTGTGGTGTCTTTCAGATGCCTACCAAGGTAGTGTAAAAACTACCAGGAGAACTCCTGTCTGGCACCTTCCCCGGTGGAGTTGTGCATGGGGTGTGTTTGGAACATTTTGTCACCAGCCGACTCCAAAATTCAGCGGTTCCCCATCTCAGCCCAGAAAGCAGGTAGAACAACTTTTGTGGTGCCTTTCAAATGCCTACCAAGGTAGTGTAAAAACTACCAGGAGAACTCCTGTCTGGCACCTTCCCCGGTGGAGTTGTGCATGGGGTGTGTTTGGAACATTTTGTCACCGGCCGACTCCAAAATTCAGCGGTTCCCCATCTCAGCCCAGAAAGCAGGTAGAACAACTTTTGTCGTGTCTTTCAGATGCCTACCGGAGCAATGTAAAAACTACCAGGAGAACTCCTGTCTGGCACCTTCCCCGGTGGAGTTTTGCATGGGGTGTGTTTGGAACATTTTGTCACCGGCCGAGTCCAAAATTCAGCGATTCCCCATCTCAGCCCACAAAGCAGGTAGAACAACTTTTGTGGTGCCTTTCAGATGCCTACCAAGGTAGTGTAAAAACTACCAGGAGAACTCCTGTCTGGCACCTTCCCCGGTGGAGTTGTGCATGGGGTGTGTTTGGAACATTTTGTCACCGGCCGACTCCAAAATTCAGCGGTTCCCCATCTCAGCCCAGAAAGCAGGAAGAACAACTTTTGTGGTGCCTTTCAGCTGCCTACCAAGGTAGTGTAAAAACTACCAGGAGAACTCCTGTCTGGCACCTTCCCCGGTGGAGTTGTGCATGGGGTGTGTTTGGAACATTTTGTCACCGGCCGAGTCCAAAATTCAGCGGTTCCCCATCTCAGCCCAGAAAGCAGGTAGAACAACTTTTGTGATGTCTTTCAGATGCCTACCAAGGTAGTGTAAAAACTACCAGGAGAACTCCTGTCTGGCACCTTCCCCGGTGGAGTTGTGCATGGGGTGTGTTTGGAACATTTTGTCACCGGCCGAGTCCAAAATTCAGCGATTCCCCATCTCAGCCCAGAAAGCAGGTAGAACAACTTTTGTGGTGTCTTTCAGATGCCTACCAAGGTAGTGTAAAAACTACCAGGAGAACTCCTGTCTGGCACCTTCCGTGGTGGAGTTGTGCATGGGGTGTGTTTGGAACATTTTGTCACCAGCCGAGTCCAAAATTCAGCGGTTCCCCATCTCAGCCCACAAAGCAGGTAGAACAACTTTTGTGGTGCCTTTCAGCTGCCTACCAAGGTAGTGTAAAAACTACCAAGAGAACTCCTGTCTGGCACCTTCCCCGGTGGAGTTGTGCAAGGGGTGTGTTTGGAACATTTTGTCACCGGCCGAGTCCAAAATTCAGCGATTCCCCATCTCAGCCCAGAAAGCAGGTAGAACAACTTTTGTGGTGTCTTTCAGATGCCTACCAAGGTAGTGTAAAAACTACCAAGAGAACTCCTGTCTGGCACCTTCCCCGGTGGAGTTGTGCATGGGGTGTGTTTGGAACATTTTGTCAACGGCCGACTCCAAAATTCAGCGGTTCCCCATCTCAGCCCAGAAAGCAGGTAGAACAACTTTTGTGGTGTCTTTCAGATGCCTACCAAGGTAGTGTAAAAACTACCAGGAGAACTCCTGTCTGGCACCTTCCCCGGTGGAGTTGTGCATGGGGTGTGTTTGGAACATTTTGTCAACGGCCGACTCCAAAATTCAGCGGTTCCCCATCTCAGCCCAGAAAGCAGGTAGAACAACTTTTGTGGTGTCTTTCAGATGCCTACCGGAGCAATGTAAAAACTACCAGGAGAACTCCTGTCTGGCACCTTCCCCGGCGGAGTTGTGCAGGGGGTGTGTTTGGAACATTTTGCCACCAGCCGACTCCAAAATTCAGCGGTTCCCCATCTCAGCCCAGAAAGCAGGTAGAACAACTTTTGTGGTGTCTTTCAGATGCCTACCAAGGTAGTGTAAAAACTACCAGGAGAACTCCTGTCTGGCACCTTCCCCGGTGGAGTTGTGCATGGGGTGTGTTTGGAACATTTTGTCACCAGCCGAGTCCAAAATTCAGCGGTTCCCCATCTCAGCCCAGAAAGCAGGTAGAACAACTTTTGTGGTGCCTTTCAGATGCCTACCAAGGTAGTGTAAAAACTACCAAGGGAACTCCTGTCTGGCACCTTCCCCGGTGGAGTTGTGCATGGGGTGTGTTTGGAACATTTTGTCACCGGCCGACTCCAAAATTCAGCGGTTCCCCATCTCAGCCCAGAAAGCAGGTAGAACAACTTTTGTCGTGTCTTTCAGATGCCTACCAAGGTAGTGTAAAAACTACCAAGAGAACTCCTGTCTGGCACCTTCCCCGGTGGAGTTGTGCATGGGGTGTGTTTGGAACATTTTGTCACCGGCCGACTCCAAAATTCAGCGATTCCCCATCTCAGCCCAGAAAGCAGGTAGAACAAGTTTTGTGGTGTCTTTCAGCTGCCTACCAAGGTAGTGTAAAAACTACCAGGAGAACTCCTGTCTGGCACCTTCCCCGGTGGAGTTGTGCATGGGGTGTGTTTGGAACATTTTGTCACCGGCCGAGTCCAAAATTCAGCGGTTCCCCATCTCAGCCCAGAAAGCAGGTAGAACAACTTTTGTCGTGTCTTTCAGATGCCTACCAAGGTAGTGTAAAAACTACCAGGAGAACTCCTGTCTGGCACCTTCCCCGGTGGAGTTGTGCATGGGGTGTGTTTGGAACATTTTGTCACCAGCCGACTCCAAAATTCAGCGGTTCCCCATCTCAGCCCACAAAGCAGGTAGAACAACTTTTGTGGTGCCTTTCACCTGCCTACCAAGGTAGTGTAAAAACTACCAAGAGAACTCCTGTCTGGCACCTTCCCCGGTGGAGTTGTGCATGGGGTGTGTTTGGAACATTTTGTCACCGGCCGACTCCAAAATTCAGCGATTCCCCATCTCAGCCCAGAAAGCAGGTAGAACAACTTTTGTGGTGTCTTTCAGATGCCTACCGGAGCAATGTAAAAACTACCAGGAGAACTCCTGTCTGGCACCTTCCCCGGTGGAGTTTTGCATGGGGTGTGTTTGGAACATTTTGTCACCGGCCGAGTCCAAAATTCAGCGTTTCCCCATCTCAGCCCACAAAGCAGGTAGAACAACTTTTGTGGTGTCTTTCAGATGCCTACCAAGGTAGTGTAAAAACTACCAAGAGAACTCCTGTCTGGCACCTTCCCCGGTGGAGTTGTGCATGGGGTGTGTTTGGAACATTTTGTCACCGTCCGAGTCCAAAATTCAGCGATTCCCCATCTCAGCCCACAAAGCAGGTAGAACAACTTTTGTGGTGTCTTTCAGCTGCCTACCAAGGTAGTGTAAAAACTACCAAGAGAACTCCTGTCTGGCACCTTCCCCGGTGGAGTTGTGCATGGGGTGTGTTTGGAACATTTTGTCACCGGCCGACTCCAAAATTCAGCGGTTCCCCATCTCAGCCCAGAAAGCAGGTAGAACAACTTTTGTCGTGTCTTTCAGATGCCTACCAAGGTAGTGTAAAAACTACCAGGAGAACTCCTGTCTGGCACCTTCCCCGGTGGAGTTGTGCATGGGGTGTGTTTGGAACATTTTGTCACCAGCCGAGTCCAAAATTCAGCGTTTCCCCATCTCAGCCCAGAAAGCAGGTAGAACAACTTTTGTGGTGCCTTTCAAATGCCTACCAAGGTAGTGTAAAAACTACCAAGGGAACTCCTGTCTGGCACCTTCCCCGGTGGAGTTGTGCATGGGGTGTGTTTGGAACATTTTGTCACCGGCCGACTCCAAAATTCAGCGGTTCCCCATCTCAGCCCAGAAAGCAGGTAGAACAACTTTTGTCGTGTCTTTCAGATGCCTACCAAGGTAGTGTAAAAACTACCAAGAGAACTCCTGTCTGGCACCTTCCCCGGTGGAGTTGTGCATGGGGTGTGTTTGGAACATTTTGTCACCGGCCGACTCCAAAATTCAGCGATTCCCCATCTCAGCCCAGAAAGCAGGTAGAACAACTTTTGTGGTGTCTTTCAGATGCCTACCAAGGTAGTGTAAAAACTACCAGGAGAACTCCTGTCTGGCACCTTCCCCGGTGGAGTTGTGCATGGGGTGTGTTTGGAACATTTTGTCACCGGCCGAGTCCAAAATTCAGCGATTCCCCATCTCAGCCCACAAAGCAGGTAGAACAACTTTTGTGGTGTCTTTCAGATGCCTACCAAGGTAGTGTAAAAACTACCAGGAGAACTCCTGTCTGGCACCTTCCCCGGTGGAGTTGTGCATGGGGTGTGTTTGGAACATTTTGTCACCGGCCGAGTCCAAAATTCAGCGATTCCCCATCTCAGCCCACAAAGCAGGTAGAACAACTTTTGTGGTGTCTTTCAGATGCCTACCAAGGTAGTGTAAAAACTACCAGGAGAACTCCTGTCTGGCACCTTCCCCGGTGGAGTTGTGCATGGGGTGTGTTTGGAACATTTTGTCACCGGCCGACTCCAAAATTCAGCGATTCCCCATCTCAGCCCAGAAAGCAGGTAGAACAACTTTTGTGGTGTCTTTCAGATGCCTACCGGAGCAATGTAAAAACTACCAGGAGAACTCCTGTCTGGCACCTTCCCCGGTGGAGTTTTGCATGGGGTGTGTTTGGAACATTTTGTCACCGGCCGAGTCCAAAATTCAGCGGTTCCCCATCTCAGCCCACAAAGCAGGTAGAACAACTTTTGTGGTGTCTTTCAGATGCCTACCAAGGTAGTGTAAAAACTACCAAGAGAACTCCTGTCTGGCACCTTCCCCGGTGGAGTTGTGCATGGGGTGTGTTTGGAACATTTTGTCACCGGCCGAGTCCAAAATTCAGCGGTTCCCCATCTCAGCCCAGAAAGCAGGTAGAACAACTTTTGTGGTGTCTTTCAGGTGCCTACCAAGTTAGTGTAAAAACTAATAAGAGAACTCCTGTCTGGCACCTTCCCCGGTGGAGTTGTGCAGGGGGTGTGTTTGGAACATTTTGTCACCAGCCGAGTCCAAAATTCAGCGGTTCCCCATCTCAGCCCAGAAAGCAGGTAGAACAACTTTTGTGGTGCCTTTCAGATGCCTACCAAGGTAGTGTAAAAACTACTAAGAGAACTCCTGTCTGGCACCTTCCCCGGTGGAGTTGTGCATGGGGTGTGTTTGGAACATTTTGTCACCAGCCGAGTCCAAAATTCAGCGGTTCCCCATCTCAGCCCAGAAAGCAGGTGGAACAACTTTTGTGGTGTCTTTCAGATGCCTACCGGAGCAATGTAAAAACTACCAGGAGAGCTCCTGTCTGGCACCTTCCCCGGTGGAGTTGTGCATGGGGTGTGTTTGGAACATTTTGTCACCAGCCGACTCCAAAATTCAGCGGTTCCCCATCTCAGCCCAGAAAGCAGGTAGAACAACTTTTGTGGTGTCTTTCAGGTGCCTACCAAGGTAGTGTAAAAACTACTAAGAGAACTCCTGTCTGGCACCTTCCCCGGTGGAGTTGTGCATGGGGTGTGTTTGGAACATTTTGTCACCGGCCGACTCCAAAATTCAGCGGTTCCCCATCTCAGCCCAGAAAGCAGGTAGAACAACTTTTGTGGTGACTTTCAGATGCCTACCGGAGCAATGTAAAAACTACCAGGAGAACTCCTGTCTGGCACCTTCCCCGGTGGAGTTGTGCATGGGGTGTGTTTGGAACATTTTGTCACCGGCCGACTCCAAAATTCGGTTGTCCCCCATCTCAGCCCAGAAAGCAGGTAGAACAACTTTTGTGGTGTCTTTCAGATGCCTACCAAGGTAGTGTAAAAACTACCAGGAGAACTCCTGTCTGGCACCTTCCCCGGTGGAGTTGTGCATGGGGTGTGTTTGGAACATTTTGTCACCGGCCGACTCCAAAATTCAGCGGTTCCCCATCTCAGCCCAGAAAGCAGGTAGAACAACTTTTGTGGTGCCTTTCAAATGCCTACCAAGGTAGTGTAAAAACTACCAAGGGAACTCCTGTCTGGCACCTTCCCCGGTGGAGTTGTGCATGGGGTGTGTTTGGAACATTTTGTCACCGGCCGACTCCAAAATTCAGCGGTTCCCCATCTCAGCCCAGAAAGCAGGTAGAACAACTTTTGTCGTGTCTTTCAGATGCCTACCAAGGTAGTGTAAAAACTACCAAGAGAACTCCTGTCTGGCACCTTCCCCGGTGGAGTTGTGCATGGGGTGTGTTTGGAACATTTTGTCACCGGCCGACTCCAAAATTCAGCGATTCCCCATCTCAGCCCAGAAAGCAGGTAGAACAACTTTTGTGGTGTCTTTCAGATGCCTACCAAGGTAGTGTAAAAACTACCAGGAGAACTCCTGTCTGGCACCTTCCCCGGTGGAGTTGTGCATGGGGTGTGTTTGGAACATTTTGTCACCGGCCGAGTCCAAAATTCAGCGATTCCCCATCTCAGCCCAGAAAGCAGGTAGAACAACTTTTGTGGTGTCTTTCAGCTGCCTACCAAGGTAGTGTAAAAACTACCAGGAGAACTCCTGTCTGGCACCTTCCCCGGTGGAGTTGTGCATGGGGTGTGTTTGGAACATTTTGTCACCGGCCGAGTCCAAAATTCAGCGATTCCCCATCTCAGCCCACAAAGCAGGTAGAACAACTTTTGTGGTGTCTTTCAGATGCCTACCAAGGTAGTGTAAAAACTACCAGGAGAACTCCTGTCTGGCACCTTCCCCGGTGGAGTTGTGCATGGGGTGTGTTTGGAACATTTTGTCACCGGCCGACTCCAAAATTCAGCGATTCCCCATCTCAGCCCAGAAAGCAGGTAGAACAACTTTTGTGGTGTCTTTCAGATGCCTACCGGAGCAATGTAAAAACTACCAGGAGAACTCCTGTCTGGCACCTTCCCCGGTGGAGTTTTGCATGGGGTGTGTTTGGAACATTTTGTCACCGGCCGACTCCAAAATTCAGCGATTCCCCATCTCAGCCCAGAAAGCAGGTAGAACAACTTTTGTGGTGTCTTTCAGATGCCTACCAAGGTAGTGTAAAAACTACCAGGAGAACTCCTGTCTGGCACCTTCCCCGGTGGAGTTGTGCATGGGGTGTGTTTGGAACATTTTGTCACCGGCCGAGTCCAAAATTCAGCGGTTCCCCATCTCAGCCCAGAAAGCAGGTAGAACAACTTTTGTCGTGTCTTTCAGATGCCTACCAAGGTAGTGTAAAAACTACCAGGAGAACTCCTGTCTGGCACCTTCCCCGGTGGAGTTGTGCATGGGGTGTGTTTGGAACATTTTGTCACCGGCCGACTCCAAAATTCAGCGGTTCCCCATCTCAGCCCACAAAGCAGGTAGAACAACTTTTGTGGTGCCTTTCACCTGCCTACCAAGGTAGTGTAAAAACTACCAAGAGAACTCCTGTCTGGCACCTTCCCCGGTGGAGTTGTGCATGGGGTGTGTTTGGAACATTTTGTCACCGGCCGACTCCAAAATTCAGCGATTCCCCATCTCAGCCCAGAAAGCAGGTAGAACAACTTTTGTGGTGTCTTTCAGATGCCTACCGGAGCAATGTAAAAACTACCAGGAGAACTCCTGTCTGGCACCTTCCCCGGTGGAGTTTTGCATGGGGTGTGTTTGGAACATTTTGTCACCGGCCGAGTCCAAAATTCAGCGGTTCCCCATCTCAGCCCACAAAGCAGGTAGAACAACTTTTGTGGTGTCTTTCAGATGCCTACCAAGGTAGTGTAAAAACTACCAAGAGAACTCCTGTCTGGCACCTTCCCCGGTGGAGTTGTGCATGGGGTGTGTTTGGAACATTTTGTCACCGGCCGAGTCCAAAATTCAGCGATTCCCCATCTCAGCCCACAAAGCAGGTAGAACAACTTTTGTGGTGTCTTTCAGCTGCCTACCAAGGTAGTGTAAAAACTACCAAGAGAACTCCTGTCTGGCACCTTCCCCGGTGGAGTTGTGCATGGGGTGTGTTTGGAACATTTTGTCACCGGCCGACTCCAAAATTCAGCGGTTCCCCATCTCAGCCCAGAAAGCAGGTAGAACAACTTTTGTCGTGTCTTTCAGATGCCTACCAAGGTAGTGTAAAAACTACCAGGAGAACTCCTGTCTGGCACCTTCCCCGGTGGAGTTGTGCATGGGGTGTGTTTGGAACATTTTGTCACCGGCCGACTCCAAAATTCAGCGGTTCCCCATCTCAGCCCAGAAAGCAGGAAGAACAACTTTTGTGGTGTCTTTCAGGTGCCTACCAAGGTAGTGTAAAAACTACTAAGAGAACTCCTGTCTGGCACCTTCCCCGGTGGAGTTGTGCATGGGGTGTGTTTGGAACATTTTGTCACCAGCCGAGTCCAAAATTCAGCGGTTCCCCATCTCAGCCCAGAAAGCAGGTAGAACAACTTTTGTGGTGTCTTTCAGATGCCTACCAAGGTAGTGTAAAAACTATTAAGAGAACTCCTGTCTGGCACCTTCCCCGGTGGAGTTGTGCATGGGGTGTGTTTGGAACATTTTGTCACCGGCCGAGTCCAAAATTCAGCGGTTCCCCATCTCAGCCCAGAAAGCAGGTAGAACAACTTTTGTGGTGTCTTTCAGGTGCCTACCAAGTTAGTGTAAAAACTAATAAGAGAACTCCTGTCTGGCACCTTCCCCGGTGGAGTTGTGCAGGGGGTGTGTTTGGAACATTTTGTCACCAGCCGAGTCCAAAATTCAGCGGTTCCCCATCTCAGCCCAGAAAGCAGGTAGAACAACTTTTGTGGTGCCTTTCAGCTGCCTACCAAGGTAGTGTAAAAACTACTAAGAGAACTCCTGTCTGGCACCTTCCCCGGTGGAGTTGTGCATGGGGTGTGTTTGGAACATTTTGTCACCGGCCGACTCCAAAATTCAGCGGTTCCCCATCTCAGCCCAGAAAGCAGGTAGAACAACTTTTGTGGTGCCATTCAGATGCCTACCGGAGCAATGTAAAAACTACGAGGAGAACTCCTGTCTGGCACCTTCCCCGGTGGAGTTGTGCATGGGGTGTGTTTGGAACATTTTGTCACCGGCCGACTCCAAAATTCAGCGGTTCCCCATCTCAGCCCAGAAAGCAGGTAGAACAACTTTTGTGGTGCCTTTCAGCTGCCTACCAAGGTAGTGTAAAAACTACTAAGAGAACTCCTGTCTGGCACCTTCCCCGGTGGAGTTGTGCATGGGGTGTGTTTGGAACATTTGTCACCAGCCGACTCCAAAATTCAGCGGTTCCCCATCTCAGCCCAGAAAGCAGGTGGAACAACTTTTGTGGTGTCTTTCAGATGCCTACCGGAGCAATGTAAAAACTACCAGGAGAACTCCTGTCTGGCACCTTCCCCGGTGGAGTTGTGCATGGGGTGTGTTTGGAACATTTTGTCACCAGCCGACTCCAAAATTCAGCGGTTCCCCATCTCAGCCCAGAAAGCAGGTAGAACAACTTTTGTGGTGTCTTTCAGGTGCCTACCAAGGTAGTGTAAAAACTACCAGGAGAACTCCTGTCTGGCACCTTCCCCGGTGGAGTTGTGCATGGGGTGTGTTTGGAACATTTTGTCACCGGCCGACTCCAAAATTCAGCGGTTCCCCATCTCAGCCCAGAAAGCAGGAAGAACAACTTTTGTGGTGTCTTTCAGGTGCCTACCAAGGTAGTGTAAAAACTACTAAGAGAACTCCTGTCTGGCACCTTCCCCGGTGGAGTTGTGCATGGGGTGTGTTTGGAACATTTTGTCACCAGCCGAGTCCAAAATTCAGCGGTTCCCCATCTCAGCCCAGAAAGCAGGTAGAACAACTTTTGTGGTGTCTTTCAGATGCCTACCAAGGTAGTGTAAAAACTATTAAGAGAACTCCTGTCTGGCACCTTCCCCGGTGGAGTTGTGCATGGGGTGTGTTTGGAACATTTTGTCACCGGCCGAGTCCAAAATTCAGCGGTTCCCCATCTCAGCCCAGAAAGCAGGTAGAACAACTTTTGTGGTGTCTTTCAGGTGCCTACCAAGTTAGTGTAAAAACTAATAAGAGAACTCCTGTCTGGCACCTTCCCCGGTGGAGTTGTGCAGGGGGTGTGTTTGGAACATTTTGTCACCAGCCGAGTCCAAAATTCAGCGGTTCCCCATCTCAGCCCAGAAAGCAGGTAGAACAACTTTTGTGGTGCCTTTCAGCTGCCTACCAAGGTAGTGTAAAAACTACTAAGAGAACTCCTGTCTGGCACCTTCCCCGGTGGAGTTGTGCATGGGGTGTGTTTGGAACATTTTGTCACCGGCCGACTCCAAAATTCAGCGGTTCCCCATCTCAGCCCAGAAAGCAGGTAGAACAACTTTTGTGGTGCCATTCAGATGCCTACCGGAGCAATGTAAAAACTACGAGGAGAACTCCTGTCTGGCACCTTCCCCGGTGGAGTTGTGCATGGGGTGTGTTTGGAACATTTTGTCACCGGCCGACTCCAAAATTCAGCGGTTCCCCATCTCAGCCCAGAAAGCAGGTAGAACAACTTTTGTGGTGCCTTTCAGCTGCCTACCAAGGTAGTGTAAAAACTACTAAGAGAACTCCTGTCTGGCACCTTCCCCGGTGGAGTTGTGCATGGGGTGTGTTTGGAACATTTGTCACCAGCCGACTCCAAAATTCAGCGGTTCCCCATCTCAGCCCAGAAAGCAGGTGGAACAACTTTTGTGGTGTCTTTCAGATGCCTACCGGAGCAATGTAAAAACTACCAGGAGAACTCCTGTCTGGCACCTTCCCCGGTGGAGTTGTGCATGGGGTGTGTTTGGAACATTTTGTCACCAGCCGACTCCAAAATTCAGCGGTTCCCCATCTCAGCCCAGAAAGCAGGTAGAACAACTTTTGTGGTGTCTTTCAGGTGCCTACCAAGGTAGTGTAAAAACTACTAAGAGAACTCCTGTCTGGCACCTTCCCCGGTGGAGTTGTGCATGGGGTGTGTTTGGAACATTTTGTCACCGGCCGACTCCAAAATTCAGCGGTTCCCCATCTCAGCCCAGAAAGCAGGTAGAACAACTTTTGTGGTGTCTTTCAGATGCCTACCGGAGCAATGTAAAAACTACCAGGAGAACTCCTGTCTGGCACCTTCCCCGGTGGAGTTGTGCATGGGGTGTGTTTGGAACATTTTGTCACCGGCCGACTCCAAAATTCGGTTGTCCCCCATCTCAGCCCAGAAAGCAGGTAGAACAACTTTTGTGGTGTCTTTCAGATGCCTACCAAGGTAGTGTAAAAACTACCAGGAGAACTCCTGTCTGGCACCTTCCCCGGTGGAGTTGTGCATGGGGTGTGTTTGGAACATTTTGTCACCGGCCGACTCCAAAATTCAGCGGTTCCCCATCTCAGCCCAGAAAGCAGGTAGAACAACTTTTGTGGTGCCTTTCAAATGCCTACCAAGGTAGTGTAAAAACTACCAAGGGAACTCCTGTCTGGCACCTTCCCCGGTGGAGTTGTGCATGGGGTGTGTTTGGAACATTTTGTCACCGGCCGACTCCAAAATTCAGCGGTTCCCCATCTCAGCCCAGAAAGCAGGTAGAACAACTTTTGTCGTGTCTTTCAGATGCCTACCAAGGTAGTGTAAAAACTACCAAGAGAACTCCTGTCTGGCACCTTCCCCGGTGGAGTTGTGCATGGGGTGTGTTTGGAACATTTTGTCACCGGCCGACTCCAAAATTCAGCGATTCCCCATCTCAGCCCAGAAAGCAGGTAGAACAACTTTTGTGGTGTCTTTCAGATGCCTACCAAGGTAGTGTAAAAACTACCAGGAGAACTCCTGTCTGGCACCTTCCCCGGTGGAGTTGTGCATGGGGTGTGTTTGGAACATTTTGTCACCGGCCGAGTCCAAAATTCAGCGATTCCCCATCTCAGCCCACAAAGCAGGTAGAACAACTTTTGTGGTGTCTTTCAGATGCCTACCAAGGTAGTGTAAAAACTACCAGGAGAACTCCTGTCTGGCACCTTCCCCGGTGGAGTTGTGCATGGGGTGTGTTTGGAACATTTTGTCACCGGCCGAGTCCAAAATTCAGCGATTCCCCATCTCAGCCCACAAAGCAGGTAGAACAACTTTTGTGGTGTCTTTCAGATGCCTACCAAGGTAGTGTAAAAACTACCAGGAGAACTCCTGTCTGGCACCTTCCCCGGTGGAGTTGTGCATGGGGTGTGTTTGGAACATTTTGTCACCGGCCGACTCCAAAATTCAGCGATTCCCCATCTCAGCCCAGAAAGCAGGTAGAACAACTTTTGTGGTGTCTTTCAGATGCCTACCGGAGCAATGTAAAAACTACCAGGAGAACTCCTGTCTGGCACCTTCCCCGGTGGAGTTTTGCATGGGGTGTGTTTGGAACATTTTGTCACCGGCCGACTCCAAAATTCAGCGATTCCCCATCTCAGCCCAGAAAGCAGGTAGAACAACTTTTGTGGTGTCTTTCAGATGCCTACCAAGGTAGTGTAAAAACTACCAGGAGAACTCCTGTCTGGCACCTTCCCCGGTGGAGTTGTGCATGGGGTGTGTTTGGAACATTTTGTCACCGGCCGAGTCCAAAATTCAGCGGTTCCCCATCTCAGCCCAGAAAGCAGGTAGAACAACTTTTGTCGTGTCTTTCAGATGCCTACCAAGGTAGTGTAAAAACTACCAGGAGAACTCCTGTCTGGCACCTTCCCCGGTGGAGTTGTGCATGGGGTGTGTTTGGAACATTTTGTCACCGGCCGACTCCAAAATTCAGCGGTTCCCCATCTCAGCCCACAAAGCAGGTAGAACAACTTTTGTGGTGCCTTTCACCTGCCTACCAAGGTAGTGTAAAAACTACCAAGAGAACTCCTGTCTGGCACCTTCCCCGGTGGAGTTGTGCATGGGGTGTGTTTGGAACATTTTGTCACCGGCCGACTCCAAAATTCAGCGATTCCCCATCTCAGCCCAGAAAGCAGGTAGAACAACTTTTGTGGTGTCT
The DNA here is from genome assembly GCF_023634085.1 of Falco cherrug. Classification (NCBI taxonomy): domain Eukaryota; kingdom Metazoa; phylum Chordata; class Aves; order Falconiformes; family Falconidae; genus Falco; species Falco cherrug. Next base: position 303,895 of record NW_026599510.1, on the reverse strand, counting down.
TTCAGATGCCTACCGGAGCAATGTAAAAACTACCAGGAGAACTCCTGTCTGGCACCTTCCCCGGTGGAGTTTTGCATGGGGTGTGTTTGGAACATTTTGTCACCGGCCGACTCCAAAATTCAGCGGTTCCCCATCTCAGCCCACAAAGCAGGTAGAACAACTTTTGTGGTGTCTTTCAGATGCCTACCAAGGTAGTGTAAAAACTACCAAGAGAACTCCTGTCTGGCACCTTCCCCGGTGGAGTTGTGCATGGGGTGTGTTTGGAACATTTTGTCACCGGCCGAGTCCAAAATTCAGCGATTCCCCATCTCAGCCCACAAAGCAGGTAGAACAACTTTTGTGGTGTCTTTCAGCTGCCTACCAAGGTAGTGTAAAAACTACCAAGAGAACTCCTGTCTGGCACCTTCCCCGGTGGAGTTGTGCATGGGGTGTGTTTGGAACATTTTGTCACCGGCCGACTCCAAAATTCAGCGGTTCCCCATCTCAGCCCACAAAGCAGGTAGAACAACTTTTGTCGTGTCTTTCAGATGCCTACCAAGGTAGTGTAAAAACTACCAGGAGAACTCCTGTCTGGCACCTTCCCCGGTGGAGTTGTGCATGGGGTGTGTTTGGAACATTTTGTCACCGGCCGACTCCAAAATTCAGCGGTTCCCCATCTCAGCCCAGAAAGCAGGAAGAACAACTTTTGTGGTGTCTTTCAGGTGCCTACCAAGGTAGTGTAAAAACTACTAAGAGAACTCCTGTCTGGCACCTTCCCCGGTGGAGTTGTGCATGGGGTGTGTTTGGAACATTTTGTCACCAGCCGAGTCCAAAATTCAGCGGTTCCCCATCTCAGCCCAGAAAGCAGGTAGAACAACTTTTGTCGTGTCTTTCAGATGCCTACCAAGGTAGTGTAAAAACTATTAAGAGAACTCCTGTCTGGCACCTTCCCCGGTGGAGTTGTGCATGGGGTGTGTTTGGAACATTTTGTCACCGGCCGAGTCCAAAATTCAGCGGTTCCCCATCTCAGCCCAGAAAGCAGGTAGAACAACTTTTGTGGTGTCTTTCAGGTGCCTACCAAGTTAGTGTAAAAACTAATAAGAGAACTCCTGTCTGGCACCTTCCCCGGTGGAGTTGTGCAGGGGGTGTGTTTGGAACATTTTGTCACCAGCCGAGTCCAAAATTCAGCGGTTCCCCATCTCAGCCCAGAAAGCAGGTAGAACAACTTTTGTGGTGCCTTTCAGCTGCCTACCAAGGTAGTGTAAAAACTACTAAGAGAACTCCTGTCTGGCACCTTCCCCGGTGGAGTTGTGCATGGGGTGTGTTTGGAACATTTTGTCACCGGCCGACTCCAAAATTCAGCGGTTCCCCATCTCAGCCCAGAAAGCAGGTAGAACAACTTTTGTGGTGCCATTCAGATGCCTACCGGAGCAATGTAAAAACTACGAGGAGAACTCCTGTCTGGCACCTTCCCCGGTGGAGTTGTGCATGGGGTGTGTTTGGAACATTTTGTCACCGGCCGACTCCAAAATTCAGCGGTTCCCCATCTCAGCCCAGAAAGCAGGTAGAACAACTTTTGTGGTGCCTTTCAGCTGCCTACCAAGGTAGTGTAAAAACTACTAAGAGAACTCCTGTCTGGCACCTTCCCCGGTGGAGTTGTGCATGGGGTGTGTTTGGAACATTTGTCACCAGCCGACTCCAAAATTCAGCGGTTCCCCATCTCAGCCCAGAAAGCAGGTGGAACAACTTTTGTGGTGTCTTTCAGATGCCTACCGGAGCAATGTAAAAACTACCAGGAGAACTCCTGTCTGGCACCTTCCCCGGTGGAGTTGTGCATGGGGTGTGTTTGGAACATTTTGTCACCAGCCGACTCCAAAATTCAGCGGTTCCCCATCTCAGCCCAGAAAGCAGGTAGAACAACTTTTGTGGTGTCTTTCAGGTGCCTACCAAGGTAGTGTAAAAACTACTAAGAGAACTCCTGACTGGCACCTTCCCCGGTGGAGTTGTGCATGGGGTGTGTTTGGAACATTTTGTCACCGGCCGACTCCAAAATTCAGCGGTTCCCCATCTCAGCCCAGAAAGCAGGTAGAACAACTTTTGTGGTGACTTTCAGATGCCTACCGGAGCAATGTAAAAACTACCAGGAGAACTCCTGTCTGGCACCTTCCCCGGTGGAGTTGTGCATGGGGTGTGTTTGGAACATTTTGTCACCGGCCGACTCCAAAATTCGGTTGTCCCCCATCTCAGCCCAGAAAGCAGGTAGAACAACTTTTGTGGTGTCTTTCAGATGCCTACCGGAGCAATGTAAAAACTACCAGGAGAACTCCTGTCTGGCACCTTCCCCGGTGGAGTTGTGCATGGGGTGTCTTTGGAACATTTTGTCACCGGCCGACTCCAAAATTCAGCGGTTCCCCATCTCAGCCCAGAAAGCAGGTAGAACAACTTTTGTGGTGCCTTTCAGCTGCCTACCAAGGTAGTGTAAAAACTACTAAGAGAACTCCTGTCTGGCACCTTCCCCGGTGGAGTTGTGCATGGGGTGTGTTTGGAACATTTTGTCACCAGCCGACTCCAAAATTCAGCGGTTCCCCATCTCAGCCCAGAAAGCAGGTAGAACAACTTTTGTGGTGTCTTTCAGATGCCTACCGGAGCAATGTAAAAACTACCAGGAGAACTCCTGTCTGGCACCTTCCCCGGTGGAGTTGTGCATGGGGTGTGTTTGGAACATTTTGTCACCGGCCGAGTCCAAAATTCAGCGGTTCCCCATCTCAGCCCAGAAAGCAGGTAGAACAACTTTTGTGGTGTCTTTCAGCTGCCTACCAAGGTAGTGTAAAAACTATTAAGAGAACTCCTGTCTGGCACCTTCCCCGGTGGAGTTGTGCATGGGGTGTGTTTGGAACATTTTGTCACCGGACGAGTCCAAAATTCAGCGGTTCCCCATCTCAGCCCAGAAAGCAGGTAGAACAATTTTTGTGGTGTCTTTCAGATGCCTACCGGAGCAATGTAAAAACTACCAGGAGAACTCCTGTCTGGCACCTTCCCCGGTGGAGTTGTGCATGGGGTGTGTTTGGAACATTTTGTCACCAGCCGAGTCCAAAATTCAGCGGTTCCCCATCTCAGCCCAGAAAGCAGGTAGAACAACTTTTGTGCTGCCTTTCAGCTGCCTACCAAGGTAGTGTAAAAACTACTAAGAGAACTCCTGTCTGGCACCTTCCCCGGTGGAGTTGTGCATGGGGTGTGTTTGGAACATTTTGTCACCAGCCGAGTCCAAAATTCAGCGGTTCCCCATCTCAGCCCAGAAAGCAGGTAGAACAACTTTTGTGGTGTCTTTCAGATGCCTACCGGAGCAATGTAAAAACTACCAGGAGAACTCCTGTCTGGCACCTTCCCCGGTGGAGTTGTGCAGGGGGTGTGTTTGGAACATTTTGTCACCAGCCGACTCCAAAATTCAGCGGTTCCCCATCTCAGCCCAGAAAGCAGGTAGAACAACTTTTGTGGTGTCTTTCAGATGCCTACCAAGGTAGTGTAAAAACTATTAAGAGAACTCCTGTCTGGCACCTTCCCCGGTGGAGTTGTGCATGGGGTGTGTTTGGAACATTTTGTCACCGGCCGACTCCAAAATTCAGCGGTTCCCCATCTCAGCCCAGAAAGCAGGTAGAACAACTTTTGTGGTGTCTTTCAGATGCCTACCGGAGCAATGTAAAAACTACCAGGAGAACTCCTGTCTGGCACCTACCCCGGTGGAGTTGTGCATGGGGTGTGTTTGGAACATTTTGTCACCGGCCGAGTCCAAAATTCAGCGGTTCCCCATCTCAGCCCAGAAAGCAGGTAGAACAACTTTTGTGGTGCCTTTCAGCTGCCTACCAAGGTAGTGTAAAAACTACCAGGAGAACTCCTGTCTGGCACCTTCCCCGGTGGAGTTGTGCATGGGGTGTGTTTGGAACATTTTGTCACCGGCCGACTCCAAAATTCAGCGGTTCCCCATCTCAGCCCAGAAAGCAGGTAGAACAACTTTTGTGGTGTCTTTCAGATGCCTACCGGAGCAATGTAAAAACTACCAGGAGAACTCCTGTCTGGCACCTTCCCCGGTGGAGTTGTGCAGGGGGTGTCTTTGGAACATTTTGTCACCGGCCGACTCCAAAATTCAGCGGTTCCCCATCTCAGCCCAGAAAGCAGGTAGAACAACTTTTGTGGTGTCTTTCAGATGCCTACCAAGGTAGTGTAAAAACTACCAGGAGAACTCCTGTCTGGCACCTTCCCCGGTGGAGTTGTGCATGGGGTGTGTTTGGAACATTTTGTCACCGGCCGACTCCAAAATTCAGCGGTTCCCCATCTCAGCCCAGAAAGCAGGTAGAACAACTTTTGTGGTGCCTTTCAGCTGCCTACCAAGGTAGTGTAAAAACTACCAGGAGAACTCCTGTCTGGCACCTTCCCCGGTGGAGTTGTGCATGGGGTGTGTTTGGAACATTTTGTCACCAGCCGACTCCAAAATTCAGCGGTTCCCCATCTCAGCCCAGAAAGCAGGTAGAACAACTTTTGTGGTGTCTTTCAGATGCCTACCGGAGCAATGTAAAAACTACCAGGAGAACTCCTGTCTGGCACCTTCCCCGGTGGAGTTGTGCATGGGGTGTCTTTGGAACATTTTGTCACCGGCCGACTCCAAAATTCAGCGGTTCCCCATCTCAGCCCAGAAAGCAGGTAGAACAACTTTTGTGGTGCCTTTCAGCTGCCTACCAAGGTAGTGTAAAAACTACTAAGAGAACTCCTGTCTGGCACCTTCCCCGGTGGAGTTGTGCATGGGGTGTGTTTGGAACATTTTGTCACCAGCCGACTCCAAAATTCAGCGGTTCCCCATCTCAGCCCAGAAAGCAGGTAGAACAACTTTTGTGGTGTCTTTCAGATGCCTACCAAGGTAGTGTAAAAACTATTAAGAGAACTCCTGTCTGGCACCTTCCCCGGTGGAGTTGTGCAGGGGGTGTGTTTGGAACATTTTGTCACCGGCCGAGTCCAAAATTCAGCGGTTCCCCATCTCAGCCCAGAAAGCAGGTAGAACAACTTTTGCGGTGTCTTTCAGATGCCTACCAGAGCAATGTAAAAACTACCAGGAGAACTCCTGTCTGGCACCTTCCCCGGTGGAGTTGTGCATGGGGTGTGTTTGGAACATTTTGTCACCAGCCGACTCCAAAATTCAGCGGTTCCCCATCTCAGCCCAGAAAGCAGGTAGAACAACTTTTGTGGTGTCTTTCAGATGCCTACCAAGGTAGTGTAAAAACTATTAAGAGAACTCCTGTCTGGCACCTTCCCCGGTGGAGTTGTGCATGGGGTGTGTTTGGAACATTTTGTCACCGGCCGAGTCCAAAATTCAGCGGTTCCCCATCTCAGCCCAGAAAGCAGGTAGAACAACTTTTGTGGTGTCTTTCAGATGCCTACTGGAGCAATGTAAAAACTACCAGGAGAACTCCTGTCTGGCACCTTCCCCGGTGGAGTTGTGCATGGGGTGTGTTTGGAACATTTTGTCACCGGCCGACTCCAAAATTCAGCGGTTCCCCATCTCAGCCCAGAAAGCAGGTAGAACAACTTTTGTGGTGTCTTTCAGATGCCTACCGGAGCAATGTAAAAACTACCAGGAGAACTCCTGTCTGGCACCTTCCCCGGTGGAGTTGTGCATGGGGTGTGTTTGGAACATTTTGTCACCGGCCGAGTCCAAAATTCAGCGGTTCCCCATCTCAGCCCAGAAAGCAGGTAGAACAACTTTTGTGGTGTCTTTCAGATGCCTACCAAGGTAGTGTAAAAACTACCAGGAGAACTCCTGTCTGGCACCTTCCCCGGTGGAGTTGTGCATGGGGTGTGTTTGGAACATTTTGTCACCGGCCGACTCCAAAATTCAGCGGTTCCCCATCTCAGCCCAGAAAGCAGGTAGAACAACTTTTGTGGTGCCTTTCAGCTGCCTACCAAGGTAGTGTAAAAACTACCAGGAGAACTCCTGTCTGGCACCTTCCCCGGTGGAGTTGTGCATGGGGTGTGTTTGGAACATTTTGTCACCAGCCGACTCCAAAATTCAGCGGTTCCCCATCTCAGCCCAGAAAGCAGGTAGAACAACTTTTGTGGTGTCTTTCAGATGCCTACCGGAGCAATGTAAAAACTACCAGGAGAACTCCTGTCTGGCACCTTCCCCGGTGGAGTTGTGCATGGGGTGTCTTTGGAACATTTTGTCACCGGCCGACTCCAAAATTCAGCGGTTCCCCATCTCAGCCCAGAAAGCAGGTAGAACAACTTTTGTGGTGTCTTTCAGATGCCTACCGGAGCAATGTAAAAACTACCAGGAGAACTCCTGTCTGGCACCTTCCCCGGTGGAGTTGTGCATGGGGTGTGTTTGGAACATTTTGTCACCAGCCGAGTCCAAAATTCAGCGGTTCCCCATCTCAGCCCAGAAAGCAGGTAGAACAACTTTTGTGGTGCCTTTCAGATGCCTACCAAGGTAGAGTAAAAACTACTAAGAGAACTCCTGTCTGGCACCTTCCCCGGTGGAGTTGTGCATGGGGTGTGTTTGGAACATTTTGTCACCAGCCGAGTCCAAAATTCAGCGGTTCCCCATCTCAGCCCAGAAAGCAGGTAGAACAACTTTTGTGGTGTCTTTCAGATGCCTACCGGAGCAATGTAAAAACTACCAGGAGAACTCCTGTCTGGCACCTTCCCCGGTGGAGTTGTGCATGGGGTGTCTTTGGAACATTTTGTCACCAGCCGACTCCAAAATTCAGCGGTTCCCCATCTCAGCCCAGAAAGCAGGTAGAACAACTTTTGTCGTGTCTTTCAGATGCCTACCAAGGTAGTGTAAAAACTACCAGGAGAACTCCTGTCTGGCACCTTCCCCGGTGGAGTTGTGCATGGGGTGTGTTTGGAACATTTTGTCACCGGCCGACTCCAAAATTCAGCGGTTCCCCATCTCAGCCCAGAAAGCAGGAAGAACAACTTTTGTGGTGTCTTTCAGGTGCCTACCAAGGTAGTGTAAAAACTACTAAGAGAACTCCTGTCTGGCACCTTCCCCGGTGGAGTTGTGCATGGGGTGTGTTTGGAACATTTTGTCACCAGCCGAGTCCAAAATTCAGCGGTTCCCCATCTCAGCCCAGAAAGCAGGAAGAACAACTTTTGTGGTGTCTTTCAGATGCCTACCAAGGTAGTGTAAAAACTACTAAGAGAACTCCTGTCTGGCACCTTCCCCGGTGGAGTTGTGCAGGGGGTGTGTTTGGAACATTTTGTCACCAGCCGACTCCAAAATTCAGCGGTTCCCCATCTCAGCCCAGAAAGCAGGTAGAACAACTTTTGTGGTGTCTTTCAGATGCCTACCAGAGCAATGTAAAAACTACCAGGAGAACTCCTGTCTGGCACCTTCCCCGGTGGAGTTGTGCATGGGGTGTGTTTGGAACATTTTGTCACCGGCCGACTCCAAAATTCAGCGGTTCCCCATCTCAGCCCAGAAAGCAGGTAGAACAACTTTTGCGGTGTCTTTCAGATGCCTACCGGAGCAATGTAAAAACTACCAGGAGAACTCCTGTCTGGCACCTTCCCCGGTGGAGTTGTGCATGGGGTGTGTTTGGAACATTTTGTCACCGGCCGACTCCAAAATTCAGCGGTTCCCCATCTCAGCCCAGAAAGCAGGTAGAACAACTTTTGTTGTGCCATTCAGGTGCCTACCAAGGTAGTGTAAAAACTATTAAGAGAACTCCTGTCTGGCACCTTCCCCGGTGGAGTTGTGCATGGGGTGTGTTTGGAACATTTTGTCACCGGCCGACTCCAAAATTCAGCGGTTCCCCATCTCAGCCCAGAAAGCAGGTAGAACAACTTTTGTGGTGTCTTTCAGATGCCTACCGGAGCAATGTAAAAACTACCAGGAGAACTCCTGTCTGGCACCTTCCCCGGTGGAGTTGTGCATGGGGTGTCTTTGGAACATTTTGTCACCGGCCGACTCCAAAATTCAGCGGTTCCCCATCTCAGCCCAGAAAGCAGGTAGAACAACTTTTGTGGTGCCTTTCAGCTGCCTACCAAGGTAGTGTAAAAACTACTAAGAGAACTCCTGTCTGGCACCTTCCCCGGTGGAGTTGTGCAGGGGGTGTGTTTGGAACATTTTGTCACCGGCCGACTCCAAAATTCAGCGGTTCCCCATCTCAGCCCAGAAAGCAGGTAGAACAACTTTTGTGGTGTCTTTCAGGTGCCTACCAAGGTAGAGTAAAAACTACTAAGAGAACTCCTGTCTGGCACCTTCCCCGGTGGAGTTGTGCATGGGGTGTGTTTGGAACATTTTGTCACCAGCCGAGTCCAAAATTCAGCGGTTCCCCATCTCAGCCCAGAAAGCAGGTAGAACAACTTTTGTGGTGTCTTTCAGATGCCTACCGGAGCAATGTAAAAACTACCAGGAGAACTCCTGTCTGGCACCTTCCCCGGTGGAGTTGTGCATGGGGTGTCTTTGGAACATTTTGTCACCAGCCGACTCCAAAATTCAGCGGTTCCCCATCTCAGCCCAGAAAGCAGGTAGAACAACTTTTGTGGTGTCTTTCAGATGCCTACCAAGGTAGTGTAAAAACTACCAGGAGAACTCCTGTCTGGCACCTTCCCCGGTGGAGTTGTGCATGGGGTGTGTTTGGAACATTTTGTCACCGGCCGAGTCAAAAATTCAGCGGTTCCCCATCTCAGCCCAGAAAGCAGGTAGAACAACTTTTGCGGTGTCTTTCAGATGCCTACCGGAGCAATGTAAAAACTACCAGGAGAACTCCTGTCTGGCACCTTCCCCGGTGGAGTTGTGCATGGGGTGTCTTTGGAACATTTTGTCACCGGCCGACTCCAAAATTCAGCGGTTCCCCATCTCAGCCCAGAAAGCAGGTAGAACAACTTTTGTGGTGTCTTTCAGATGCCTACCAAGGTAGTGTAAAAACTACCAGGAGAACTCCTGTCTGGCACCTTCCCCGGTGGAGTTGTGCATGGGGTGTGTTTGGAACATTTTGTCACCGGCCGAGTCCAAAATTCAGCGGTTCCCCATCTCAGCCCAGAAAGCAGGAAGAACAACTTTTGTGGTGTCTTTCAGGTGCCTACCAAGGTAGTGTAAAAACTACTAAGAGAACTCCTGTCTGGCACCTTCCCCGGTGGAGTTGTGCATGGGGTGTGTTTGGAACATTTTGTCACCAGCCGAGTCCAAAATTCAGCGGTTCCCCATCTCAGCCCAGAAAGCAGGAAGAACAACTTTTGTGGTGTCTTTCAGATGCCTACCAAGGTAGTGTAAAAACTACTAAGAGAACTCCTGTCTGGCACCTTCCCCGGTGGAGTTGTGCAGGGGGTGTGTTTGGAACATTTTGTCACCAGCCGACTCCAAAATTCAGCGGTTCCCCATCTCAGCCCAGAAAGCAGGTAGAACAACTTTTGTGGTGTCTTTCAGATGCCTACCAGAGCAATGTAAAAACTACCAGGAGAACTCCTGTCTGGCACCTTCCCCGGTGGAGTTGTGCATGGGGTGTGTTTGGAACATTTTGTCACCGGCCGACTCCAAAATTCAGCGGTTCCCCATCTCAGCCCAGAAAGCAGGTAGAACAACTTTTGCGGTGTCTTTCAGATGCCTACCGGAGCAATGTAAAAACTACCAGGAGAACTCCTGTCTGGCACCTTCCCCGGTGGAGTTGTGCATGGGGTGTGTTTGGAACATTTTGTCACCGGCCGACTCCAAAATTCAGCGGTTCCCCATCTCAGCCCAGAAAGCAGGTAGAACAACTTTTGTTGTGCCATTCAGGTGCCTACCAAGGTAGTGTAAAAACTATTAAGAGAACTCCTGTCTGGCACCTTCCCCGGTGGAGTTGTGCATGGGGTGTGTTTGGAACATTTTGTCACCGGCCGACTCCAAAATTCAGCGGTTCCCCATCTCAGCCCAGAAAGCAGGTAGAACAACTTTTGTGGTGTCTTTCAGATGCCTACCGGAGCAATGTAAAAACTACCAGGAGAACTCCTGTCTGGCACCTTCCCCGGTGGAGTTGTGCATGGGGTGTCTTTGGAACATTTTGTCACCGGCCGACTCCAAAATTCAGCGGTTCCCCATCTCAGCCCAGAAAGCAGGTAGAACAACTTTTGTGGTGCCTTTCAGCTGCCTACCAAGGTAGTGTAAAAACTACTAAGAGAACTCCTGTCTGGCACCTTCCCCGGTGGAGTTGTGCAGGGGGTGTGTTTGGAACATTTTGTCACCGGCCGACTCCAAAATTCAGCGGTTCCCCATCTCAGCCCAGAAAGCAGGTAGAACAACTTTTGTGGTGTCTTTCAGGTGCCTACCAAGGTAGAGTAAAAACTACTAAGAGAACTCCTGTCTGGCACCTTCCCCGGTGGAGTTGTGCATGGGGTGTGTTTGGAACATTTTGTCACCAGCCGAGTCCAAAATTCAGCGGTTCCCCATCTCAGCCCAGAAAGCAGGTAGAACAACTTTTGTGGTGTCTTTCAGATGCCTACCGGAGCAATGTAAAAACTACCAGGAGAACTCCTGTCTGGCACCTTCCCCGGTGGAGTTGTGCATGGGGTGTCTTTGGAACATTTTGTCACCAGCCGACTCCAAAATTCAGCGGTTCCCCATCTCAGCCCAGAAAGCAGGTAGAACAACTTTTGTGGTGTCTTTCAGATGCCTACCAAGGTAGTGTAAAAACTACCAGGAGAACTCCTGTCTGGCACCTTCCCCGGTGGAGTTGTGCATGGGGTGTGTTTGGAACATTTTGTCACCGGCCGAGTCAAAAATTCAGCGGTTCCCCATCTCAGCCCAGAAAGCAGGTAGAACAACTTTTGCGGTGTCTTTCAGATGCCTACCGGAGCAATGTAAAAACTACCAGGAGAACTCCTGTCTGGCACCTTCCCCGGTGGAGTTGTGCATGGGGTGTCTTTGGAACATTTTGTCACCGGCCGACTCCAAAATTCAGCGGTTCCCCATCTCAGCCCAGAAAGCAGGTAGAACAACTTTTGTGGTGTCTTTCAGATGCCTACCAAGGTAGTGTAAAAACTACCAGGAGAACTCCTGTCTGGCACCTTCCCCGGTGGAGTTGTGCATGGGGTGTGTTTGGAACATTTTGTCACCGGCCGAGTCCAAAATTCAGCGGTTCCCCATCTCAGCCCAGAAAGCAGGTAGAACAACTTTTGTGGTGCCTTTCAGCTGCCTACCAAGGTAGTGTAAAAACTACTAAGAGAACTCCTGTCTGGCACCTTCCCCGGTGGAGTTGTGCATGGGGTGTGTTTGGAACATTTGTCACCAGCCGACTCCAAAATTCAGCGGTTCCCCATCTCAGCCCAGAAAGCAGGTGGAACAACTTTTGTGGTGTCTTTCAGATGCCTACCGGAGCAATGTAAAAACTGTAAAAACTACCAGGAGAACTCCTGTCTGGCACCTTCCCCGGTGGAGTTGTGCATGGGGTGTGTTTGGAACATTTTGTCACCAGCCGAGTCCAAAATTCAGCGGTTCCCCATCTCAGCCCAGAAAGCAGGTAGAACAACTTTTGTGGTGTCTTTCAGATGCCTACCGGAGCAATGTAAAAACTACCAGGAGAACTCCTGTCTGGCACCTTCCCCGGTGGAGTTGTGCATGGGGTGTGTTTGGAACATTTTGTCACCAGCCGACTCCAAAATTCAGCGGTTCCCCATCTCAGCCCAGAAAGCAGGTAGAACAACTTTTGTGGTGTCTTTCAGATGCCTACCAAGGTAGTGTAAAAACTACCAGGAGAACTCCTGTCTGGCACCTTCCCCGGTGGAGTTGTGCATGGGGTGTGTTTGGAACATTTTGTCACCAGCCGAGTCCAAAATTCAGCGGTTCCCCATCTCAGCCCAGAAAGCAGGTAGAACAACTTTTGTGGTGTCTTTCAGATGCCTACCGGAGCAATGTAAAAACTACCAGGAGAACTCCTGTCTGGCACCTTCCCCGGTGGAGTTGTGCATGGGGTGTCTTTGGAACATTTTGTCACCAGCCGACTCCAAAATTCAGCGGTTCCCCATCTCAGCCCAGAAAGCAGGTAGAACAACTTTTGTCGTGTCTTTCAGATGCCTACCAAGGTAGTGTAAAAACTACCAGGAGAACTCCTGTCTGGCACCTTCCCCGGTGGAGTTGTGCATGGGGTGTGTTTGGAACATTTTGTCACCGGCCGACTCCAAAATTCAGCGGTTCCCCATCTCAGCCCAGAAAGCAGGAAGAACAACTTTTGTGGTGTCTTTCAGGTGCCTACCAAGGTAGTGTAAAAACTACTAAGAGAACTCCTGTCTGGCACCTTCCCCGGTGGAGTTGTGCATGGGGTGTGTTTGGAACATTTTGTCACCAGCCGAGTCCAAAATTCAGCGGTTCCCCATCTCAGCCCAGAAAGCAGGTAGAACAACTTTTGTGGTGTCTTTCAGATGCCTACCAAGGTAGTGTAAAAACTATTAAGAGAACTCCTGTCTGGCACCTTCCCCGGTGGAGTTGTGCATGGGGTGTGTTTGGAACATTTTGTCACCGGCCGACTCCAAAATTCAGCGGTTCCCCATCTCAGCCCAGAAAGCAGGTAGAACAACTTTTGTGGTGTCTTTCAGATGCCTACCAAGGTAGTGTAAAAACTACTAAGAGAACTCCTGTCTGGCACCTTCCCCGGTGGAGTTGTGCAGGGGGTGTGTTTGGAACATTTTGTCACCAGCCGACTCCAAAATTCAGCGGTTCCCCATCTCAGCCCAGAAAGCAGGTAGAACAACTTTTGTGGTGTCTTTCAGATGCCTACCAGAGCAATGTAAAAACTACCAGGAGAACTCCTGTCTGGCACCTTCCCCGGTGGAGTTGTGCATGGGGTGTGTTTGGAACATTTTGTCACCGGCCGACTCCAAAATTCAGCGGTTCCCCATCTCAGCCCAGAAAGCAGGTAGAACAACTTTTGCGGTGTCTTTCAGATGCCTACCGGAGCAATGTAAAAACTACCAGGAGAACTCCTGTCTGGCACCTTCCCCGGTGGAGTTGTGCATGGGGTGTGTTTGGAACATTTTGTCACCGGCCGACTCCAAAATTCAGCGGTTCCCCATCTCAGCCCAGAAAGCAGGTAGAACAACTTTTGTTGTGCCATTCAGGTGCCTACCAAGGTAGTGTAAAAACTATTAAGAGAACTCCTGTCTGGCACCTTCCCCGGTGGAGTTGTGCATGGGGTGTGTTTGGAACATTTTGTCACCGGCCGACTCCAAAATTCAGCGGTTCCCCATCTCAGCCCAGAAAGCAGGTAGAACAACTTTTGTGGTGTCTTTCAGATGCCTACCGGAGCAATGTAAAAACTACCAGGAGAACTCCTGTCTGGCACCTTCCCCGGTGGAGTTGTGCATGGGGTGTCTTTGGAACATTTTGTCACCGGCCGACTCCAAAATTCAGCGGTTCCCCATCTCAGCCCAGAAAGCAGGTAGAACAACTTTTGTGGTGCCTTTCAGCTGCCTACCAAGGTAGTGTAAAAACTACTAAGAGAACTCCTGTCTGGCACCTTCCCCGGTGGAGTTGTGCAGGGGGTGTGTTTGGAACATTTTGTCACCGGCCGACTCCAAAATTCAGCGGTTCCCCATCTCAGCCCAGAAAGCAGGTAGAACAACTTTTGTGGTGTCTTTCAGGTGCCTACCAAGGTAGAGTAAAAACTACTAAGAGAACTCCTGTCTGGCACCTTCCCCGGTGGAGTTGTGCATGGGGTGTGTTTGGAACATTTTGTCACCAGCCGAGTCCAAAATTCAGCGGTTCCCCATCTCAGCCCAGAAAGCAGGTAGAACAACTTTTGTGGTGTCTTTCAGATGCCTACCGGAGCAATGTAAAAACTACCAGGAGAACTCCTGTCTGGCACCTTCCCCGGTGGAGTTGTGCATGGGGTGTCTTTGGAACATTTTGTCACCAGCCGACTCCAAAATTCAGCGGTTCCCCATCTCAGCCCAGAAAGCAGGTAGAACAACTTTTGTGGTGTCTTTCAGATGCCTACCAAGGTAGTGTAAAAACTACCAGGAGAACTCCTGTCTGGCACCTTCCCCGGTGGAGTTGTGCATGGGGTGTGTTTGGAACATTTTGTCACCGGCCGAGTCAAAAATTCAGCGGTTCCCCATCTCAGCCCAGAAAGCAGGTAGAACAACTTTTGCGGTGTCTTTCAGATGCCTACCGGAGCAATGTAAAAACTACCAGGAGAACTCCTGTCTGGCACCTTCCCCGGTGGAGTTGTGCATGGGGTGTCTTTGGAACATTTTGTCACCGGCCGACTCCAAAATTCAGCGGTTCCCCATCTCAGCCCAGAAAGCAGGTAGAACAACTTTTGTGGTGTCTTTCAGATGCCTACCAAGGTAGTGTAAAAACTACCAGGAGAACTCCTGTCTGGCACCTTCCCCGGTGGAGTTGTGCATGGGGTGTGTTTGGAACATTTTGTCACCGGCCGAGTCCAAAATTCAGCGGTTCCCCATCTCAGCCCAGAAAGCAGGTAGAACAACTTTTGTGGTGCCTTTCAGCTGCCTACCAAGGTAGTGTAAAAACTACTAAGAGAACTCCTGTCTGGCACCTTCCCCGGTGGAGTTGTGCATGGGGTGTGTTTGGAACATTTGTCACCAGCCGACTCCAAAATTCAGCGGTTCCCCATCTCAGCCCAGAAAGCAGGTGGAACAACTTTTGTGGTGTCTTTCAGATGCCTACCGGAGCAATGTAAAAACTGTAAAAACTACCAGGAGAACTCCTGTCTGGCACCTTCCCCGGTGGAGTTGTGCATGGGGTGTGTTTGGAACATTTTGTCACCAGCCGAGTCCAAAATTCAGCGGTTCCCCATCTCAGCCCAGAAAGCAGGTAGAACAACTTTTGTGGTGTCTTTCAGATGCCTACCGGAGCAATGTAAAAACTACCAGGAGAACTCCTGTCTGGCACCTTCCCCGGTGGAGTTGTGCATGGGGTGTGTTTGGAACATTTTGTCACCAGCCGACTCCAAAATTCAGCGGTTCCCCATCTCAGCCCAGAAAGCAGGTAGAACAACTTTTGTGGTGTCTTTCAGATGCCTACCAAGGTAGTGTAAAAACTACCAGGAGAACTCCTGTCTGGCACCTTCCCCGGTGGAGTTGTGCATGGGGTGTGTTTGGAACATTTTGTCACCGGCCGAGTCCAAAATTCAGCGGTTCCCCATCTCAGCCCAGAAAGCAGGTAGAACAACTTTTGCGGTGTCTTTCAGATGCCTACCGGAGCAATGTAAAAACTACCAGGAGAACTCCTGTCTGGCACCTTCCCCGGTGGAGTTGTGCATGGGGTGTCTTTGGAACATTTTGTCACCGGCCGAGTCCAAAATTCAGCGGTTCCCCATCTCAGCCCAGAAAGCAGGTAGAACAACTTTTGTGGTGTCTTTCAGATGCCTACCGGAGCAATGTAAAAACTACCAGGAGAACTCCTGTCTGGCACCTTCCCCGGTGGAGTTGTGCATGGGGTGTGTTTGGAACATTTTGTCACCGGCCGACTCCAAAATTCAGCGGTTCCCCATCTCAGCCCAGAAAGCAGGTAGAACAACTTTTGTGGTGTCTTTCAGATGCCTACCGGAGCAATGTAAAAACTACCAGGAGAACTCCTGTCTGGCACCTTCCCCGGTGGAGTTGTGCATGGGGTGTGTTTGGAACATTTTGTCACCAGCCGAGTCCAAAATTCAGCGGTTCCCCATCTCAGCCCAGAAAGCAGGTAGAACAACTTTTGTGGTGCCTTTCAGCTGCCTACCAAGGTAGTGTAAAAACTATTAAGAGAACTCCTGTCTGGCACCTTCCCCGGTGGAGTTGTGCATGGGGTGTGTTTGGAACATTTTGTCACCGGCCGACTCCAAAATTCAGCGGTTCCCCATCTCAGCCCAGAAAGCAGGTAGAACAACTTTTGTGGTGTCTTTCAGCTGCCTACCAAGGTAGTGTAAAAACTACCAGGAGAACTCCTGTCTGGCACCTTCCCCGGTGGAGTTGTGCATGGGGTGTGTTTGGAACATTTTGTCACCGGCCGACTCCAAAATTCAGCGGTTCCCCATCTCAGCCCAGAAAGCAGGTAGAACAACTTTTGTGGTGCCTTTCAGCTGCCTACCAAGGTAGTGTAAAAACTACTAAGAGAACTCCTGTCTGGCACCTTCCCCGGTGGAGTTGTGCATGGGGTGTGTTTGGAACATTTTGTCACCGGCCGAGTCCAAAATTCAGCGGTTCCCCATCTCAGCCCAGAAAGCAGGTAGAACAACTTTTGTGGTGTCTTTCAGATGCCTACCAAGGTAGTGTAAAAACTATTAAGAGAACTCCTGTCTGGCACCTTCCCCGGTGGAGTTGTGCAGGGGGTGTGTTTGGAACATTTTGTCACCGGCCGAGTCCAAAATTCAGCGGTTCCCCATCTCAGCCCAGAAAGCAGGTAGAACAACTTTTGTGGTGTCTTTCAGATGCCTACCAGAGCAATGTAAAAACTACCAGGAGAACTCCTGTCTGGCACCTTCCCCGGTGGAGTTGTGCATGGGGTGTGTTTGGAACATTTTGTCACCGGCCGACTCCAAAATTCAGCGGTTCCCCATCTCAGCCCAGAAAGCAGGTAGAACAACTTTTGCGGTGTCTTTCAGATGCCTACCGGAGCAATGTAAAAACTACCAGGAGAACTCCTGTCTGGCACCTTCCCCGGTGGAGTTGTGCATGGGGTGTGTTTGGAACATTTTGTCACCAGCCGACTCCAAAATTCAGCGGTTCCCCATCTCAGCCCAGAAAGCAGGTAGAACAACTTTTGTTGTGCCATTCAGGTGCCTACCAAGGTAGTGTAAAAACTATTAAGAGAACTCCTGTCTGGCACCTTCCCCGGTGGAGTTGTGCATGGGGTGTGTTTGGAACATTTTGTCACCGGCCGAGTCCAAAATTCAGCGGTTCCCCATCTCAGCCCAGAAAGCAGGTAGAACAACTTTTGTGGTGTCTTTCAGATGCCTACTGGAGCAATGTAAAAACTACCAGGAGAACTCCTGTCTGGCACCTTCCCCGGTGGAGTTGTGCATGGGGTGTGTTTGGAACATTTTGTCACCGGCCGACTCCAAAATTCAGCGGTTCCCCATCTCAGCCCAGAAAGCAGGTAGAACAACTTTTGTGGTGCCTTTCAGCTGCCTACCAAGGTAGTGTAAAAACTACTAAGAGAACTCCTGTCTGGCACCTTCCCCGGTGGAGTTGTGCATGGGGTGTGTTTGGAACATTTTGTCACCAGCCGACTCCAAAATTCAGCGGTTCCCCATCTCAGCCCAGAAAGCAGGTAGAACAACTTTTGTGGTGTCTTTCAGATGCCTACCAAGGTAGTGTAAAAACTATTAAGAGAACTCCTGTCTGGCACCTTCCCCGGTGGAGTTGTGCAGGGGGTGTGTTTGGAACATTTTGTCACCGGCCGAGTCCAAAATTCAGCGGTTCCCCATCTCAGCCCAGAAAGCAGGTAGAACAACTTTTGTGGTGTCTTTCAGATGCCTACCAGAGCAATGTAAAAACTACCAGGAGAACTCCTGTCTGGCACCTTCCCCGGTGGAGTTGTGCATGGGGTGTGTTTGGAACATTTTGTCACCGGCCGAGTCCAAAATTCAGCGGTTCCCCATCTCAGCCCAGAAAGCAGGTAGAACAACTTTTGCGGTGTCTTTCAGATGCCTACCGGAGCAATGTAAAAACTACCAGGAGAACTCCTGTCTGGCACCTTCCCCGGTGGAGTTGTGCATGGGGTGTGTTTGGAACATTTTGTCACCAGCCGAGTCCAAAATTCAGCGGTTCCCCATCTCAGCCCAGAAAGCAGGTAGAACAACTTTTGTTGTGCCATTCAGGTGCCTACCAAGGTAGTGTAAAAACTACCAAGAGAACTCCTGTCTGGCACCTTCCCCGGTGGAGTTGTGCATGGGGTGTGTTTGGAACATTTTGTCACCGGCCGACTCCAAAATTCAGCGGTTCCCCATCTCAGCCCAGAAAGCAGGTAGAACAACTTTTGTGGTGTCTTTCAGATGCCTACCGGAGCAATGTAAAAACTACCAGGAGAACTCCTGTCTGGCACCTTCCCCGGTGGAGTTGTGCAGGGGGTGTGTTTGGAACATTTTGTTACCAGCCGAGTCCAAAATTCAGCGGTTCCCCATCTCAGCCCAGAAAGCAGGTAGAACAACTTTTGTGGTGTCTTTCAGATGCCTACCGGAACAATGTAAAAACTACCAAGAGAACTCCTGTCTGGCACCTTCCCCGGTGGAGTTGTGCAGGGGGTGTGTTTGGAACAATTTGTCACCGGCCGACTCCAAAATTCAGCGGTTCCCCATCTCAGCCCAGAAAGCAGGTAGAACAACTTTTGTGGTGCCTTTCAGATGCCTACCAAGGTAGTGTAAAAACTACCAGGAGAACTCCTGTCTGGCACCTTCCCCGGTGGAGTTGTGCATAGGGTGTGTTTGGAACATTTTGTCACCAGCCGAGTCCAAAATTCAGCGGTTCCCCATCTCAGCCCAGAAAGCAGGTAGAACAACTTTTGTGGTGTCTTTCAGATGCCTACCAAGGTAGTGTAAAAACTACCAGGAGAACTCCTGTCTGGCACCTTCCCCGGTGGAGTTGTGCATGGGGTGTGTTTGGAACATTTTGTCACCGGCCGAGTCCAAAATTCAGCGGTTCCCCATCTCAGCCCAGAAAGCAGGTAGAACAACTTTTGCGGTGTCTTTCAGATGCCTACCGGAGCAATGTAAAAACTACCAGGAGAACTCCTGTCTGGCACCTTCCCCGGTGGAGTTGTGCATGGGGTGTCTTTGGAACATTTTGTCACCGGCCGACTCCAAAATTCAGCGGTTCCCCATCTCAGCCCAGAAAGCAGGTAGAACAACTTTTGTGGTGTCTTTCAGATGCCTACCGGAGCAATGTAAAAACTACCAGGAGAACTCCTGTCTGGCACCTTCCCCGGTGGAGTTGTGCATGGGGTGTGTTTGGAACATTTTGTCACAGGCCGAGTCCAAAATTCAGCGGTTCCCCATCTCAGCCCAGAAAGCAGGTAGAACAACTTTTGCGGTGTCTTTCAGATGCCTACCGGAGCAATGTAAAAACTACCAGGAGAACTCCTGTCTGGCACCTTCCCCGGTGGAGTTGTGCATGGGGTGTGTTTGGAAAATTTGTCACCAGCCGACTCCAAAATTCAGCGGTTCCCCATCTCAGCCCAGAAAGCAGGTGGAACAACTTTTGTGGTGTCTTTCAGATGCCTACCGGAGCAATGTAAAAACTGTAAAAACTACCAGGAGAACTCCTGTCTGGCACCTTCCCCGGTGGAGTTGTGCATGGGGTGTGTTTGGAACATTTTGTCACCAGCCGAGTCCAAAATTCAGCGGTTCCCCATCTCAGCCCAGAAAGCAGGTAGAACAACTTTTGTGGTGCCTTTCAGCTGCCTACCAAGGTAGTGTAAAAACTATTAAGAGAACTCCTGTCTGGCACCTTCCCCGGTGGAGTTGTGCATGGGGTGTGTTTGGAACATTTTGTCACCAGCCGACTCCAAAATTCAGCGGTTCCCCATCTCAGCCCAGAAAGCAGGTAGAACAACTTTTGTGGTGTCTTTCAGATGCCTACCAAGGTAGTGTAAAAACTACCAGGAGAACTCCTGTCTGGCACCTTCCCCGGTGGAGTTGTGCATGGGGTGTGTTTGGAACATTTTGTCACCGGCCGAGTCCAAAATTCAGCGGTTCCCCATCTCAGCCCAGAAAGCAGGTAGAACAACTTTTGCGGTGTCTTTCAGATGCCTACCGGAGCAATGTAAAAACTACCAGGAGAACTCCTGTCTGGCACCTTCCCCGGTGGAGTTGTGCATGGGGTGTGTTTGGAACATTTTGTCACAGGCTGAGTCCAAAATTCAGCGGTTCCCCATCTCAGCCCAGAAAGCAGGTAGAACAACTTTTGCGGTGTCTTTCAGATGCCTACCGGAGCAATGTAAAAACTACCAGGAGAACTCCTGTCTGGCACCTTCCCCGGTGGAGTTGTGCAGGGGGTGTCTTTGGAAAATTTGTCACCAGCCGACTCCAAAATTCAGCGGTTCCCCATCTCAGCCCAGAAAGCAGGTGGAACAACTTTTGTGGTGTCTTTCAGATGCCTACCGGAGCAATGTAAAAACTGTAAAAACTACCAGGAGAACTCCTGTCTGGCACCTTCCCCGGTGGAGTTGTGCATGGGGTGTGTTTGGAACATTTTGTCACCAGCCGAGTCCAAAATTCAGCGGTTCCCCATCTCAGCCCAGAAAGCAGGTAGAACAACTTTTGCGGTGTCTTTCAGATGCCTACCGGAGCAATGTAAAAACTACCAGGAGAACTCCTGCCTGGCACCTTCCCCGGTGGAGTTGTGCATGGGGTGTCTTTGGAACATTTTGTCACCGGCCGAGTCCAAAATTCAGCGGTTCCCCATCTCAGCCCAGAAAGCAGGTAGAACAACTTTTGTGGTGTCTTTCAGATGCCTACCGGAGCAATGTAAAAACTGTAAAAACTACCAGGAGAACTCCTGTCTGGCACCTTCCCCGGTGGAGTTGTGCATGGGGTGTGTTTGGAACATTTTGTCACCAGCCGAGTCCAAAATTCAGCGGTTCCCCATCTCAGCCCAGAAAGCAGGTAGAACAACTTTTGTGGTGCCTTTCAGCTGCCTACCAAGGTAGTGTAAAAACTATTAAGAGAACTCCTGTCTGGCACCTTCCCCGGTGGAGTTGTGCATGGGGTGTGTTTGGAACATTTTGTCACCGGCCGACTCCAAAATTCAGCGGTTCCCCATCTCAGCCCAGAAAGCAGGTAGAACAACTTTTGTGGTGTCTTTCAGATGCCTACCGGAGCAGTGTAAAAACTACCAGGAGAACTCCTGTCTGGCACCTTCCCCGGTGGAGTTGTGCATGGGGTGTCTTTGGAACATTTTGTCACCGGCCGAGTCCAAAATTCAGCGGTTCCCCATCTCAGCCCAGAAAGCAGGTAGAACAACTTTTGTGGTGTCTTTCAGATGCCTACCGGAGCAATGTAAAAACTACCAGGAGAACTCCTGTCTGGCACCTTCCCCGGTGGAGTTGTGCAGGGGGTGTGTTTGGAACATTTTGTCACCGGCCGACTCCAAAATTCAGCGGTTCCCCATCTCAGCCCAGAAAGCAGGTAGAACAACTTTTGTGGTGCCTTTCAGATGCCTACCAAGGTAGTGTAAAAACTACCAGGAGAACTCCTGTCTGGCACCTTCCCCGGTGGAGTTGTGCATGGGGTGTGTTTGGAACATTTTGTCACCAGCCGAGTCCAAAATTCAGCGGTTCCCCATCTCAGCCCAGAAAGCAGGTAGAACAACTTTTGTGGTGTCTTTCAGATGCCTACCGGAGCAATGTAAAAACTACCAGGAGAACTCCTGTCTGGCACCTTCCCCGGTGGAGTTGTGCATGGGGTGTGTTTGGAACATTTTGTCACCGGCCGAGTCCAAAATTCAGCGGTTCCCCATCTCAGCCCAGAAAGCAGGTAGAACAACTTTTGCGGTGTCTTTCAGATGCCTACCGGAGCAATGTAAAAACTACCAGGAGAACTCCTGTCTGGCACCTTCCCCGGTGGAGTTGTGCATGGGGTGTCTTTGGAACATTTTGTCACCGGCCGACTCCAAAATTCAGCGGTTCCCCATCTCAGCCCAGAAAGCAGGTAGAACAACTTTTGTGGTGTCTTTCAGATGCCTACCGGAGCAATGTAAAAACTACCAGGAGAACTCCTGTCTGGCACCTTCCCCGGTGGAGTTGTGCATGGGGTGTGTTTGGAACATTTTGTCACCGGCCGAGTCCAAAATTCAGCGGTTCCCCATCTCAGCCCAGAAAGCAGGTAGAACAACTTTTGCGGTGTCTTTCAGATGCCTACCAAGGTAGTGTAAAAACTATTAAGAGAACTCCTGTCTGGCACCTTCCCCGGTGGAGTTGTGCAGGGGGTGTGTTTGGAACATTTTGTCACCAGCCGAGTCCAAAATTCAGCGGTTCCCCATCTCAGCCCAGAAAGCAGGTAGAACAACTTTTGTGGTGTCTTTTAGATGCCTACCAGAGCAATGTAAAAACTACCAGGAGAACTCCTGTCTGGCACCTTCCCCGGTGGAGTTGTGCATGGGGTGTGTTTGGAACATTTTGTCACCGGCCGAGTCCAAAATTCAGCGGTTCCCCATCTCAGCCCAGAAAGCAGGTAGAACAACTTTTGCGGTGTCTTTCAGATGCCTACCGGAGCAATGTAAAAACTACCAGGAGAACTCCTGTCTGGCACCTTCCCCGGTGGAGTTGTGCATGGGGTGTGTTTGGAACATTTTGTCACCAGCCGACTCCAAAATTCAGCGGTTCCCCATCTCAGCCCAGAAAGCAGGTAGAACAACTTTTGTTGTGCCATTCAGGTGCCTACCAAGGTAGTGTAAAAACTATTAAGAGAACTCCTGTCTGGCACCTTCCCCGGTGGAGTTGTGCATGGGGTGTGTTTGGAACATTTTGTCACCGGCCGACTCCAAAATTCAGCGGTTCCCCATCTCAGCCCAGAAAGCAGGTAGAACAACTTTTGTGGTGTCTTTCAGATGCCTACCGGAGCAATGTAAAAACTACCAGGAGAACTCCTGTCTGGCACCTTCCCCGGTGGAGTTGTGCATGGGGTGTGTTTGGAACATTTTGTCACCAGCCGAGTCCAAAATTCAGCGGTTCCCCATCTCAGCCCAGAAAGCAGGTAGAACAACTTTTGTGGTGTCTTTCAGATGCCTACCGGAGCAATGTAAAAACTACCAGGAGAACTCCTGTCTGGCACCTTCCCCGGTGGAGTTGTGCAGGGGGTGTGTTTGGAACATTTTGTCACCGGCCGACTCCAAAATTCAGCGGTTCCCCATCTCAGCCCAGAAAGCAGGTAGAACAACTTTTGTGGTGTCTTTCAGATGCCTACCGGAGCAATGTAAAAACTACCAGGAGAACTCCTGTCTGGCACCTTCCCCGGTGGAGTTGTGCAGGGGGTGTGTTTGGAACATTTTGTCACCAGCCGAGTCCAAAATTCAGCGGTTCCCCATCTCAGCCCAGAAAGCAGGTAGAACAACTTTTGTGGTGTCTTTCAGATGCCTACCGGAGCAATGTAAAAACTACCAGGAGAACTCCTGTCTGGCACCTTCCCCGGTGGAGTTGTGCAGGGGGTGTGTTTGGAACATTTTGTCACCGGCCGACTCCAAAATTCAGCGGTTCCCCATCTCAGCCCAGAAAGCAGGTAGAACAACTTTTGTGGTGCCTTTCAGATGCCTACCAAGGTAGTGTAAAAACTACCAGGAGAACTCCTGTCTGGCACCTTCCCCGGTGGAGTTGTGCATGGGGTGTGTTTGGAACATTTTGTCACAGGCCGAGTCCAAAATTCAGCGGTTCCCCATCTCAGCCCAGAAAGCAGGTAGAACAACTTTTGTGGTGTCTTTCAGATGCCTACCGGAGCAATGTAAAAACTACCAGGAGAACTCCTGTCTGGCACCTTCCCCGGTGGAGTTGTGCATGGGGTGTGTTTGGAACATTTTGTCACCAGCCGAGTCCAAAATTCAGCGGTTCCCCATCTCAGCCCAGAAAGCAGGTAGAACAACTTTTGTGGTGTCTTTCAGATGCCTACCAAGGTAGTGTAAAAACTACCAGGAGAACTCCTGTCTGGCACCTTCCCCGGTGGAGTTGTGCAAGGGGTGTGTTTGGAACATTTTGTCACCGGCCGAGTCCAAAATTCAGCGGTTCCCCATCTCAGCCCAGAAAGCAGGTAGAACAACTTTTGCGGTGTCTTTCAGATGCCTACCGGAGCAATGTAAAAACTACCAGGAGAACTCCTGTCTGGCACCTTCCCCGGTGGAGTTGTGCATGGGGTGTGTTTGGAACATTTTGTCACCGGCCGACTCCAAAATTCAGCGGTTCCCCATCTCAGCCCAGAAAGCAGGTAGAACAACTTTTGTGGTGTCTTTCAGATGCCTACCGGAGCAATGTAAAAACTACCAGGAGAACTCCTGTCTGGCACCTTCCCCGGTGGAGTTGTGCAGGGGGTGTGTTTGGAACATTTTGTCACCAGCCGAGTCCAAAATTCAGCGGTTCCCCATCTCAGCCCAGAAAGCAGGTAGAACAACTTTTGTGGTGTCTTTCAGATGCCTACCGGAGCAATGTAAAAACTACCAGGAGAACTCCTGTCTGGCACCTTCCCCGGTGGAGTTGTGCAGGGGGTGTGTTTGGAACATTTTGTCACCGGCCGACTCCAAAATTCAGCGGTTCCCCATCTCAGCCCAGAAAGCAGGTAGAACAACTTTTGTGGTGCCTTTCAGATGCCTACCAAGGTAGTGTAAAAACTACCAGGAGAACTCCTGTCTGGCACCTTCCCCGGTGGAGTTGTGCATGGGGTGTGTTTGGAACATTTTGTCACCAGCCGACTCCAAAATTCAGCGATTCCCCATCTCAGCCCAGAAAGCAGGTAGAACAACTTTTGTGGTGTCTTTCAGATGCCTACCGGAGCAATGTAAAAACTACCAGGAGAACTCCTGTCTGGCACCTTCCCCGGTGGAGTTGTGCATGGGGTGTGTTTGGAACATTTTGTCACCAGCCGACTCCAAAATTCAGCGGTTCCCCATCTCAGCCCAGAAAGCAGGTAGAACAACTTTTGTGGTGTCTTTCAGATGCCTACCAAGGTAGTGTAAAAACTACCAGGAGAACTCCTGTCTGGCACCTTCCCCGGTGGAGTTGTGCATGGGGTGTGTTTGGAACATTTTGTCACCGGCCGAGTCCAAAATTCAGCGGTTCCCCATCTCAGCCCAGAAAGCAGGTAGAACAACTTTTGCGGTGTCTTTCAGATGCCTACCGGAGCAATGTAAAAACTACCAGGAGAACTCCTGTCTGGCACCTTCCCCGGTGGAGTTGTGCATGGGGTGTGTTTGGAACATTTTGTCACCGGCCGACTCCAAAATTCAGCGGTTCCCCATCTCAGCCCAGAAAGCAGGTAGAACAACTTTTGTGGTGTCTTTCAGATGCCTACCAAGGTAGTGTAAAAACTATTAAGAGAACTCCTGTCTGGCACCTTCCCCGGTGGAGTTGTGCATGGGGTGTGTTTGGAACATTTTGTCACCGGCCGAGTCCAAAATTCAGCGGTTCCCCATCTCAGCCCAGAAAGCAGGTAGAACAACTTTTGTGGTGTCTTTCAGATGCCTACCGGAGCAATGTAAAAACTACCAGGAGAACTCCTGTCTGGCACCTTCCCCGGTGGAGTTGTGCATGGGGTGTGTTTGGAACATTTTGTCACCGGCCGACTCCAAAATTCAGCGGTTCCCCATCTCAGCCCAGAAAGCAGGTAGAACAACTTTTGCGGTGTCTTTCAGATGCCTACCGGAGCAATGTAAAAACTACCAGGAGAACTCCTGTCTGGCACCTTCCCCGGTGGAGTTGTGCATGGGGTGTCTTTGGAACATTTTGTCACCGGCCGACTCCAAAATTCAGCGGTTCCCCATCTCAGCCCAGAAAGCAGGTAGAACAACTTTTGTGGTGTCTTTCAGATGCCTACCGGAGCAATGTAAAAACTACCAGGAGAACTCCTGTCTGGCACCTTCCCCGGTGGAGTTGTGCATGGGGTGTGTTTGGAACATTTTGTCACAGGCCGAGTCCAAAATTCAGCGGTTCCCCATCTCAGCCCAGAAAGCAGGTAGAACAACTTTTGTGGTGTCTTTCAGATGCCTACCGGAGCAATGTAAAAACTACCAGGAGAACTCCTGTCTGGCACCTTCCCCGGTGGAGTTGTGCAGGGGGTGTGTTTGGAACATTTTGTCACCAGCCGAGTCCAAAATTCAGCGGTTCCCCATCTCAGCCCAGAAAGCAGGTAGAACAACTTTTGCGGTGTCTTTCAGATGCCTACCGGAGCAATGTAAAAACTACCAGGAGAACTCCTGTCTGGCACCTTCCCCGGTGGAGTTGTGCATGGGGTGTGTTTGGAACATTTTGTCACAGGCCGAGTCCAAAATTCAGCGGTTCCCCATCTCAGCCCAGAAAGCAGGTAGAACAACTTTTGCGGTGTCTTTCAGATGCCTACCGGAGCAATGTAAAAACTACCAGGAGAACTCCTGTCTGGCACCTTCCCCGGTGGAGTTGTGCAGGGGGTGTCTTTGGAAAATTTGTCACCAGCCGACTCCAAAATTCAGCGGTTCCCCATCTCAGCCCAGAAAGCAGGTGGAACAACTTTTGTGGTGTCTTTCAGATGCCTACCGGAGCAATGTAAAAACTGTAAAAACTACCAGGAGAACTCCTGTCTGGCACCTTCCCCGGTGGAGTTGTGCATGGGGTGTGTTTGGAACATTTTGTCACCGGCCGAGTCCAAAATTCAGCGGTTCCCCATCTCAGCCCAGAAAGCAGGTAGAACAACTTTTGCGGTGTCTTTCAGATGCCTACCGGAGCAATGTAAAAACTACCAGGAGAACTCCTGTCTGGCACCTTCCCCGGTGGAGTTGTGCATGGGGTGTGTTTGGAACATTTTGTCACCGGCCGACTCCAAAATTCAGCGGTTCCCCATCTCAGCCCAGAAAGCAGGTAGAACAACTTTTGTGGTGTCTTTCAGATGCCTACCAAGGTAGTGTAAAAACTATTAAGAGAACTCCTGTCTGGCACCTTCCCCGGTGGAGTTGTGCAGGGGGTGTGTTTGGAACATTTTGTCACCGGCCGAGTCCAAAATTCAGCGGTTCCCCATCTCAGCCCAGAAAGCAGGTAGAACAACTTTTGTGGTGTCTTTCAGATGCCTACCAGAGCAATGTAAAAACTACCAGGAGAACTCCTGTCTGGCACCTTCCCCGGTGGAGTTGTGCATGGGGTGTGTTTGGAACATTTTGTCACCGGCCGAGTCCAAAATTCAGCGGTTCCCCATCTCAGCCCAGAAAGCAGGTAGAACAACTTTTGCGGTGTCTTTCAGATGCCTACCGGAGCAATGTAAAAACTACCAGGAGAACTCCTGTCTGGCACCTTCCCCGGTGGAGTTGTGCATGGGGTGTGTTTGGAACATTTTGTCACCAGCCGACTCCAAAATTCAGCGGTTCCCCATCTCAGCCCAGAAAGCAGGTAGAACAACTTTTGTTGTGCCATTCAGGTGCCTACCAAGGTAGTGTAAAAACTATTAAGAGAACTCCTGTCTGGCACCTTCCCCGGTGGAGTTGTGCATGGGGTGTGTTTGGAACATTTTGTCACCGGCCGAGTCCAAAATTCAGCGGTTCCCCATCTCAGCCCAGAAAGCAGGTAGAACAACTTTTGTGGTGCCTTTCAGATGCCTACCAAGGTAGTGTAAAAACTACCAGGAGAACTCCTGTCTGGCACCTTCCCCGGTGGAGTTGTGCATGGGGTGTGTTTGGAACATTTTGTCACCGGCCGAGTCCAAAATTCAGCGGTTCCCCATCTCAGCCCAGAAAGCAGGTAGAACAACTTTTGTGGTGTCTTTCAGATGCCTACCGGAGCAATGTAAAAACTACCAGGAGAACTCCTGTCTGGCACCTTCCCCGGTGGAGTTGTGCATGGGGTGTCTTTGGAACATTTTGTCACCGGCCGACTCCAAAATTCAGCGGTTCCCCATCTCAGCCCAGAAAGCAGGTAGAACAACTTTTGTGGTGCCTTTCAGATGCCTACCAAGGTAGTGTAAAAACTACCAGGAGAACTCCTGTCTGGCACCTTCCCCGGTGGAGTTGTGCATGGGGTGTGTTTGGAACATTTTGTCACCAGCCGAGTCCAAAATTCAGCGGTTCCCCATCTCAGCCCAGAAAGCAGGTAGAACAACTTTTGTGGTGTCTTTCAGATGCCTACCGGAGCAATGTAAAAACTACCAGGAGAACTCCTGTCTGGCACCTTCCCCGGTGGAGTTGTGCATGGGGTGTGTTTGGAACATTTTGTCACCAGCCGACTCCAAAATTCAGCGGTTCCCCATCTCAGCCCAGAAAGCAGGTAGAACAACTTTTGTGGTGTCTTTCAGATGCCTACCAAGGTAGTGTAAAAACTACCAGGAGAACTCCTGTCTGGCACCTTCCCCGGTGGAGTTGTGCATGGGGTGTGTTTGGAACATTTTGTCACCGGCCGAGTCCAAAATTCAGCGGTTCCCCATCTCAGCCCAGAAAGCAGGTAGAACAACTTTTGCGGTGTCTTTCAGATGCCTACCGGAGCAATGTAAAAACTACCAGGAGAACTCCTGTCTGGCACCTTCCCCGGTGGAGTTGTGCATGGGGTGTGTTTGGAACATTTTGTCACCGGCCGACTCCAAAATTCAGCGGTTCCCCATCTCAGCCCAGAAAGCAGGTAGAACAACTTTTGTGGTGTCTTTCAGATGCCTACCAAGGTAGTGTAAAAACTATTAAGAGAACTCCTGTCTGGCACCTTCCCCGGTGGAGTTGTGCATGGGGTGTGTTTGGAACATTTTGTCACCGGCCGACTCCAAAATTCAGCGGTTCCCCATCTCAGCCCAGAAAGCAGGTAGAACAACTTTTGTGGTGTCTTTCAGATGCCTACCGGAGCAATGTAAAAACTACCAGGAGAACTCCTGTCTGGCACCTTCCCCGGTGGAGTTGTGCATGGGGTGTGTTTGGAACATTTTGTCACCGGCCGAGTCCAAAATTCAGCGGTTCCCCATCTCAGCCCAGAAAGCAGGTAGAACAACTTTTGCGGTGTCTTTCAGATGCCTACCGGAGCAATGTAAAAACTACCAGGAGAACTCCTGTCTGGCACCTTCCCCGGTGGAGTTGTGCATGGGGTGTGTTTGGAACATTTTGTCACCAGCCGACTCCAAAATTCAGCGGTTCCCCATCTCAGCCCAGAAAGCAGGTAGAACAACTTTTGTTGTGCCATTCAGGTGCCTACCAAGGTAGTGTAAAAACTATTAAGAGAACTCCTGTCTGGCACCTTCCCCGGTGGAGTTGTGCATGGGGTGTGTTTGGAACATTTTGTCACCGGCCGACTCCAAAATTCAGCGGTTCCCCATCTCAGCCCAGAAAGCAGGTAGAACAACTTTTGTGGTGTCTTTCAGATGCCTACCGGAGCAATGTAAAAACTACCAGGAGAACTCCTGTCTGGCACCTTCCCCGGTGGAGTTGTGCAGGGGGTGTGTTTGGAACATTTTGTCACCAGCCGAGTCCAAAATTCAGCGGTTCCCCATCTCAGCCCAGAAAGCAGGTAGAACAACTTTTGTGGTGTCTTTCAGATGCCTACCGGAGCAATGTAAAAACTACCAGGAGAACTCCTGTCTGGCACCTTCCCCGGTGGAGTTGTGCATGGGGTGTGTTTGGAACATTTTGTCACCGGCCGAGTCCAAAATTCAGCGTTTCCCCATCTCAGCCCAGAAAGCAGGTAGAACAACTTTTGTGGTGTCTTTCAGATGCCTACCAAGGTAGTGTAAAAACTACCAGGAGAACTCCTGTCTGGCACCTTCCCCGGTGGAGTTGTGCATGGGGTGTGTTTGGAACATTTTGTCACCAGCCGAGTCCAAAATTCAGCGGTTCCCCATCTCAGCCCAGAAAGCAGGTAGAACAACTTTTGTGGTGTCTTTCAGATGCCTACCGGAGCAATGTAAAAACTACCAGGAGAACTCCTGTCTGGCACCTTCCCCGGTGGAGTTGTGCATGGGGTGTGTTTGGAACATTTTGTCACCGGCCGACTCCAAAATTCAGCGGTTCCCCATCTCAGCCCAGAAAGCAGGTAGAACAGCTTTTGTGGTGTCTTTCAGATGCCTACCAAGGTAGTGTAAAAACTACCAGGAGAACTCCTGTCTGGCACCTTCCCCGGTGGAGTTGTGCATGGGGTGTGTTTGGAACATTTTGTCACCAGCCGAGTCCAAAATTCAGCGGTTCCCCATCTCAGCCCAGAAAGCAGGTAGAACAACTTTTGCGGTGTCTTTCAGATGCCTACCGGAGCAATGTAAAAACTACCAGGAGAACTCCTGTCTGGCACCTTCCCCGGTGGAGTTGTGCATGGGGTGTCTTTGGAACATTTTGTCACCGGCCGACTCCAAAATTCAGCGGTTCCCCATCTCAGCCCAGAAAGCAGGTAGAACAACTTTTGCGGTGTCTTTCAGATGCCTACCGGAGCAATGTAAAAACTACCAGGAGAACTCCTGTCTGGCACCTTCCCCGGTGGAGTTGTGCATGGGGTGTCTTTGGAACATTTTGTCACCGGCCGAGTCCAAAATTCAGCGGTTCCCCATCTCAGCCCAGAAAGCAGGTAGAACAACTTTTGTGGTGTCTTTCAGATGCCTACCGGAGCAATGTAAAAACTACCAGGAGAACTCCTGTCTGGCACCTTCCCCGGTGGAGTTGTGCATGGGGTGTGTTTGGAACATTTTGTCACCGGCCGAGTCCAAAATTCAGCGGTTCCCCATCTCAGCCCAGAAAGCAGGTAGAACAACTTTTGTGCTGCCTTTCAGCTGCCTACCAAGGTAGTGTAAAAACTACTAAGAGAACTCCTGTCTGGCACCTTCCCCGGTGGAGTTGTGCATGGGGTGTGTTTGGAACATTTTGTCACCAGCCGAGTCCAAAATTCAGCGGTTCCCCATCTCAGCCCAGAAAGCAGGTAGAACAACTTTTGTGGTTCTTTCAGGTGCCTACCAAGGTAGTGTAAAAACTACTAAGAGAACTCCTGTCTGGCACCTTCCCCGGTGGAGTTGTGCATGGGGTGTGTTTGGAACATTTTGTCACCGGCCGAGTCCAAAATTCAGCGGTTCCCCATCTCAGCCCAGAAAGCAGGTAGAACAACTTTTGTGGTGTCTTTCAGATGCCTACCGGAGCAATGTAAAAACTACCAGGAGAACTCCTGTCTGGCACCTTCCCCGGTGGAGTTGTGCAGGGGGTGTGTTTGGAACATTTTGTCACCGGCCGACTCCAAAATTCAGCGGTTCCCCATCTCAGCCCAGAAAGCAGGTAGAACAATTTTGTGGTGCCTTTCAGATGCCTACCAAGGTAGTGTAAAAACTACCAGGAGAACTCCTGTCTGGCACCTTCCCCGGTGGAGTTGTGCATGGGGTGTGTTTGGAACATTTTGTCACCAGCCGAGTCCAAAATTCAGCGGTTCCCCATCTCAGCCCAGAAAGCAGGTAGAACAACTTTTGTGGTGCCTTTCAGATGCCTACCAAGGTAGTGTAAAAACTACCAGGAGAACTCCTGTCTGGCACCTTCCCCGGTGGAGTTGTGCATGGGGTGTGTTTGGAACATTTTGTCACCAGCCGAGTCCAAAATTCAGCGGTTCCCCATCTCAGCCCAGAAAGCAGGTAGAACAACTTTTGTGGTGTCTTTCAGATGCCTACCAAGGTAGTGTAAAAACTACCAGGAGAACTCCTGTCTGGCACCTTCCCCGGTGGAGTTGTGCATGGGGTGTGTTTGGAACATTTTGTCACCGGCCGAGTCCAAAATTCAGCGGTTCCCCATCTCAGCCCAGAAAGCAGGTAGAACAACTTTTGCGGTGTCTTTCAGATGCCTACCGGAGCAATGTAAAAACTACCAGGAGAACTCCTGTCTGGCACCTTCCCCGGTGGAGTTGTGCATGGGGTGTCTTTGGAACATTTTGTCACCGGCCGACTCCAAAATTCAGCGGTTCCCCATCTCAGCCCAGAAAGCAGGTAGAACAACTTTTGTGGTGTCTTTCAGATGCCTACCGGAGCAATGTAAAAACTACCAGGAGAACTCCTGTCTGGCACCTTCCCCGGTGGAGTTGTGCATGGGGTGTGTTTGGAACATTTTGTCACAGGCCGAGTCCAAAATTCAGCGGTTCCCCATCTCAGCCCAGAAAGCAGGTAGAACAACTTTTGTGGTGTCTTTCAGATGCCTACCAGAGCAATGTAAAAACTACCAGGAGAACTCCTGTCTGGCACCTTCCCCGGTGGAGTTGTGCATGGGGTGTGTTTGGAACATTTTGTCACCGGCCGAGTCCAAAATTCAGCGGTTCCCCATCTCAGCCCAGAAAGCAGGTAGAACAACTTTTGCGGTGTCTTTCAGATGCCTACCGGAGCAATGTAAAAACTACCAGGAGAACTCCTGTCTGGCACCTTCCCCGGTGGAGTTGTGCATGGGGTGTGTTTGGAACATTTTGTCACCAGCCGACTCCAAAATTCAGCGGTTCCCCATCTCAGCCCAGAAAGCAGGTAGAACAACTTTTGTTGTGCCATTCAGGTGCCTACCAAGGTAGTGTAAAAACTATTAAGAGAACTCCTGTCTGGCACCTTCCCCGGTGGAGTTGTGCATGGGGTGTGTTTGGAACATTTTGTCACCGGCCGACTCCAAAATTCAGCGGTTCCCCATCTCAGCCCAGAAAGCAGGTAGAACAACTTTTGTGGTGTCTTTCAGATGCCTACCGGAGCAATGTAAAAACTACCAGGAGAACTCCTGTCTGGCACCTTCCCCGGTGGAGTTGTGCAGGGGGTGTGTTTGGAACATTTTGTCACCAGCCGAGTCCAAAATTCAGCGGTTCCCCATCTCAGCCCAGAAAGCAGGTAGAACAACTTTTGTGGTGTCTTTCAGATGCCTACCAAGGTAGTGTAAAAACTACCAGGAGAACTCCTGTCTGGCACCTTCCCCGGTGGAGTTGTGCATGGGGTGTGTTTGGAACATTTTGTCACCGGCCGAGTCCAAAATTCAGCGGTTCCCCATCTCAGCCCAGAAAGCAGGTAGAACAACTTTTGCGGTGTCTTTCAGATGCCTACCGGAGCAATGTAAAAACTACCAGGAGAACTCCTGTCTGGCACCTTCCCCGGTGGAGTTGTGCATGGGGTGTCTTTGGAACATTTTGTCACCGGCCGACTCCAAAATTCAGCGGTTCCCCATCTCAGCCCAGAAAGCAGGTAGAACAACTTTTGTGGTGTCTTTCAGATGCCTACCGGAGCAATGTAAAAACTACCAGGAGAACTCCTGTCTGGCACCTTCCCCGGTGGAGTTGTGCATGGGGTGTGTTTGGAACATTTTGTCACAGGCCGAGTCCAAAATTCAGCGGTTCCCCATCTCAGCCCAGAAAGCAGGTAGAACAACTTTTGCGGTGTCTTTCAGATGCCTACCGGAGCAATGTAAAAACTACCAGGAGAACTCCTGTCTGGCACCTTCCCCGGTGGAGTTGTGCAGGGGGTGTCTTTGGAAAATTTGTCACCAGCCGACTCCAAAATTCAGCGGTTCCCCATCTCAGCCCAGAAAGCAGGTGGAACAACTTTTGTGGTGTCTTTCAGATGCCTACCGGAGCAATGTAAAAACTGTAAAAACTACCAGGAGAACTCCTGTCTGGCACCTTCCCCGGTGGAGTTGTGCATGGGGTGTGTTTGGAACATTTTGTCACCAGCCGAGTCCAAAATTCAGCGGTTCCCCATCTCAGCCCAGAAAGCAGGTAGAACAACTTTTGTGGTGTCTTTCAGATGCCTACCGGAGCAATGTAAAAACTACCAGGAGAACTCCTGTCTGGCACCTTCCCCGGTGGAGTTGTGCATGGGGTGTGTTTGGAACATTTTGTCACCGGCCGAGTCCAAAATTCAGCGGTTCCCCATCTCAGCCCAGAAAGCAGGTAGAACAACTTTTGCGGTGTCTTTCAGATGCCTACCGGAGCAATGTAAAAACTACCAGGAGAACTCCTGTCTGGCACCTTCCCCGGTGGAGTTGTGCATGGGGTGTGTTTGGAACATTTTGTCACCGGCCGACTCCAAAATTCAGCGGTTCCCCATCTCAGCCCAGAAAGCAGGTAGAACAACTTTTGTGGTGTCTTTCAGATGCCTACCAAGGTAGTGTAAAAACTATTAAGAGAACTCCTGTCTGGCACCTTCCCCGGTGGAGTTGTGCAGGGGGTGTGTTTGGAACATTTTGTCACCGGCCGAGTCCAAAATTCAGCGGTTCCCCATCTCAGCCCAGAAAGCAGGTAGAACAACTTTTGTGGTGTCTTTCAGATGCCTACCAGAGCAATGTAAAAACTACCAGGAGAACTCCTGTCTGGCACCTTCCCCGGTGGAGTTGTGCATGGGGTGTGTTTGGAACATTTTGTCACCGGCCGAGTCCAAAATTCAGCGGTTCCCCATCTCAGCCCAGAAAGCAGGTAGAACAACTTTTGTGGTGTCTTTCAGATGCCTACCGGAGCAATGTAAAAACTACCAGGAGAACTCCTGTCTGGCACCTTCCCCGGTGGAGTTGTGCATGGGGTGTGTTTGGAACATTTTGTCACCAGCCGACTCCAAAATTCAGCGGTTCCCCATCTCAGCCCAGAAAGCAGGTAGAACAACTTTTGTTGTGTCATTCAGGTGCCTACCAAGGTAGTGTAAAAACTATTAAGAGAACTCCTGTCTGGCACCTTCCCCGGTGGAGTTGTGCATGGGGTGTGTTTGGAACATTTTGTCACCGGCCGAGTCCAAAATTCAGCGGTTCCCCATCTCAGCCCAGAAAGCAGGTAGAACAACTTTTGTGGTGTCTTTCAGATGCCTACCGGAGCAATGTAAAAACTACCAGGAGAACTCCTGTCTGGCACCTTCCCCGGTGGAGTTGTGCAGGGGGTGTGTTTGGAACATTTTGTCACCAGCCGAGTCCAAAATTCAGCGGTTCCCCATCTCAGCCCAGAAAGCAGGTAGAACAACTTTTGTGGTGTCTTTCAGATGCCTACCGGAGCAATGTAAAAACTACCAGGAGAACTCCTGTCTGCCACCTTCCCCGGTGGAGTTGTGCAGGGGGTGTGTTTGGAACATTTTGTCACCGGCCGACTCCAAAATTCAGCGGTTCCCCATCTCAGCCCAGAAAGCAGGTAGAACAACTTTTGTGGTGCCTTTCAGATGCCTACCAAGGTAGTGTAAAAACTACCAGGAGAACTCCTGTCTGGCACCTTCCCCGGTGGAGTTGTGCATGGGGTGTGTTTGGAACATTTTGTCACCAGCCGAGTCCAAAATTCAGCGGTTCCCCATCTCAGCCCAGAAAGCAGGTAGAACAACTTTTGCGGTGTCTTTCAGATGCCTACCGGAGCAATGTAAAAACTACCAGGAGAACTCCTGTCTGGCACCTTCCCCGGTGGAGTTGTGCATGGGGTGTCTTTGGAACATTTTGTCACCGGCCGACTCCAAAATTCAGCGGTTCCCCATCTCAGCCCAGAAAGCAGGTAGAACAACTTTTGCGGTGTCTTTCAGATGCCTACCGGAGCAATGTAAAAACTACCAGGAGAACTCCTGTCTGGCACCTTCCCCGGTGGAGTTGTGCATGGGGTGTCTTTGGAACATTTTGTCACCGGCCGAGTCCAAAATTCAGCGGTTCCCCATCTCAGCCCAGAAAGCAGGTAGAACAACTTTTGTGGTGTCTTTCAGATGCCTACCGGAGCAATGTAAAAACTACCAGGAGAACTCCTGTCTGGCACCTTCCCCGGTGGAGTTGTGCATGGGGTGTGTTTGGAACATTTTGTCACCGGCCGAGTCCAAAATTCAGCGGTTCCCCATCTCAGCCCAGAAAGCAGGTAGAACAACTTTTGTGCTGCCTTTCAGCTGCCTACCAAGGTAGTGTAAAAACTACTAAGAGAACTCCTGTCTGGCACCTTCCCCGGTGGAGTTGTGCATGGGGTGTGTTTGGAACATTTTGTCACCAGCCGAGTCCAAAATTCAGCGGTTCCCCATCTCAGCCCAGAAAGCAGGTAGAACAACTTTTGTGGTTCTTTCAGGTGCCTACCAAGGTAGTGTAAAAACTACTAAGAGAACTCCTGTCTGGCACCTTCCCCGGTGGAGTTGTGCATGGGGTGTGTTTGGAACATTTTGTCACCGGCCGAGTCCAAAATTCAGCGGTTCCCCATCTCAGCCCAGAAAGCAGGTAGAACAACTTTTGTGGTGTCTTTCAGATGCCTACCGGAGCAATGTAAAAACTACCAGGAGAACTCCTGTCTGGCACCTTCCCCGGTGGAGTTGTGCAGGGGGTGTGTTTGGAACATTTTGTCACCGGCCGACTCCAAAATTCAGCGGTTCCCCATCTCAGCCCAGAAAGCAGGTAGAACAATTTTGTGGTGCCTTTCAGATGCCTACCAAGGTAGTGTAAAAACTACCAGGAGAACTCCTGTCTGGCACCTTCCCCGGTGGAGTTGTGCATGGGGTGTGTTTGGAACATTTTGTCACCAGCCGAGTCCAAAATTCAGCGGTTCCCCATCTCAGCCCAGAAAGCAGGTAGAACAACTTTTGTGGTGCCTTTCAGATGCCTACCAAGGTAGTGTAAAAACTACCAGGAGAACTCCTGTCTGGCACCTTCCCCGGTGGAGTTGTGCATGGGGTGTGTTTGGAACATTTTGTCACCAGCCGAGTCCAAAATTCAGCGGTTCCCCATCTCAGCCCAGAAAGCAGGTAGAACAACTTTTGTGGTGTCTTTCAGATGCCTACCAAGGTAGTGTAAAAACTACCAGGAGAACTCCTGTCTGGCACCTTCCCCGGTGGAGTTGTGCATGGGGTGTGTTTGGAACATTTTGTCACCGGCCGAGTCCAAAATTCAGCGGTTCCCCATCTCAGCCCAGAAAGCAGGTAGAACAACTTTTGCGGTGTCTTTCAGATGCCTACCGGAGCAATGTAAAAACTACCAGGAGAACTCCTGTCTGGCACCTTCCCCGGTGGAGTTGTGCATGGGGTGTCTTTGGAACATTTTGTCACCGGCCGACTCCAAAATTCAGCGGTTCCCCATCTCAGCCCAGAAAGCAGGTAGAACAACTTTTGTGGTGTCTTTCAGATGCCTACCGGAGCAATGTAAAAACTACCAGGAGAACTCCTGTCTGGCACCTTCCCCGGTGGAGTTGTGCATGGGGTGTGTTTGGAACATTTTGTCACAGGCCGAGTCCAAAATTCAGCGGTTCCCCATCTCAGCCCAGAAAGCAGGTAGAACAACTTTTGTGGTGTCTTTCAGATGCCTACCAGAGCAATGTAAAAACTACCAGGAGAACTCCTGTCTGGCACCTTCCCCGGTGGAGTTGTGCATGGGGTGTGTTTGGAACATTTTGTCACCGGCCGAGTCCAAAATTCAGCGGTTCCCCATCTCAGCCCAGAAAGCAGGTAGAACAACTTTTGCGGTGTCTTTCAGATGCCTACCGGAGCAATGTAAAAACTACCAGGAGAACTCCTGTCTGGCACCTTCCCCGGTGGAGTTGTGCATGGGGTGTGTTTGGAACATTTTGTCACCAGCCGACTCCAAAATTCAGCGGTTCCCCATCTCAGCCCAGAAAGCAGGTAGAACAACTTTTGTTGTGCCATTCAGGTGCCTACCAAGGTAGTGTAAAAACTATTAAGAGAACTCCTGTCTGGCACCTTCCCCGGTGGAGTTGTGCATGGGGTGTGTTTGGAACATTTTGTCACCGGCCGACTCCAAAATTCAGCGGTTCCCCATCTCAGCCCAGAAAGCAGGTAGAACAACTTTTGTGGTGTCTTTCAGATGCCTACCGGAGCAATGTAAAAACTACCAGGAGAACTCCTGTCTGGCACCTTCCCCGGTGGAGTTGTGCAGGGGGTGTGTTTGGAACATTTTGTCACCAGCCGAGTCCAAAATTCAGCGGTTCCCCATCTCAGCCCAGAAAGCAGGTAGAACAACTTTTGTGGTGTCTTTCAGATGCCTACCAAGGTAGTGTAAAAACTACCAGGAGAACTCCTGTCTGGCACCTTCCCCGGTGGAGTTGTGCATGGGGTGTGTTTGGAACATTTTGTCACCGGCCGAGTCCAAAATTCAGCGGTTCCCCATCTCAGCCCAGAAAGCAGGTAGAACAACTTTTGCGGTGTCTTTCAGATGCCTACCGGAGCAATGTAAAAACTACCAGGAGAACTCCTGTCTGGCACCTTCCCCGGTGGAGTTGTGCATGGGGTGTCTTTGGAACATTTTGTCACCGGCCGACTCCAAAATTCAGCGGTTCCCCATCTCAGCCCAGAAAGCAGGTAGAACAACTTTTGTGGTGTCTTTCAGATGCCTACCGGAGCAATGTAAAAACTACCAGGAGAACTCCTGTCTGGCACCTTCCCCGGTGGAGTTGTGCATGGGGTGTGTTTGGAACATTTTGTCACAGGCCGAGTCCAAAATTCAGCGGTTCCCCATCTCAGCCCAGAAAGCAGGTAGAACAACTTTTGCGGTGTCTTTCAGATGCCTACCGGAGCAATGTAAAAACTACCAGGAGAACTCCTGTCTGGCACCTTCCCCGGTGGAGTTGTGCAGGGGGTGTCTTTGGAAAATTTGTCACCAGCCGACTCCAAAATTCAGCGGTTCCCCATCTCAGCCCAGAAAGCAGGTGGAACAACTTTTGTGGTGTCTTTCAGATGCCTACCGGAGCAATGTAAAAACTGTAAAAACTACCAGGAGAACTCCTGTCTGGCACCTTCCCCGGTGGAGTTGTGCATGGGGTGTGTTTGGAACATTTTGTCACCAGCCGAGTCCAAAATTCAGCGGTTCCCCATCTCAGCCCAGAAAGCAGGTAGAACAACTTTTGTGGTGTCTTTCAGATGCCTACCGGAGCAATGTAAAAACTACCAGGAGAACTCCTGTCTGGCACCTTCCCCGGTGGAGTTGTGCATGGGGTGTGTTTGGAACATTTTGTCACCGGCCGAGTCCAAAATTCAGCGGTTCCCCATCTCAGCCCAGAAAGCAGGTAGAACAACTTTTGCGGTGTCTTTCAGATGCCTACCGGAGCAATGTAAAAACTACCAGGAGAACTCCTGTCTGGCACCTTCCCCGGTGGAGTTGTGCATGGGGTGTGTTTGGAACATTTTGTCACCGGCCGACTCCAAAATTCAGCGGTTCCCCATCTCAGCCCAGAAAGCAGGTAGAACAACTTTTGTGGTGTCTTTCAGATGCCTACCAAGGTAGTGTAAAAACTATTAAGAGAACTCCTGTCTGGCACCTTCCCCGGTGGAGTTGTGCAGGGGGTGTGTTTGGAACATTTTGTCACCGGCCGAGTCCAAAATTCAGCGGTTCCCCATCTCAGCCCAGAAAGCAGGTAGAACAACTTTTGTGGTGTCTTTCAGATGCCTACCAGAGCAATGTAAAAACTACCAGGAGAACTCCTGTCTGGCACCTTCCCCGGTGGAGTTGTGCATGGGGTGTGTTTGGAACATTTTGTCACCGGCCGAGTCCAAAATTCAGCGGTTCCCCATCTCAGCCCAGAAAGCAGGTAGAACAACTTTTGTGGTGTCTTTCAGATGCCTACCGGAGCAATGTAAAAACTACCAGGAGAACTCCTGTCTGGCACCTTCCCCGGTGGAGTTGTGCATGGGGTGTGTTTGGAACATTTTGTCACCAGCCGACTCCAAAATTCAGCGGTTCCCCATCTCAGCCCAGAAAGCAGGTAGAACAACTTTTGTTGTGTCATTCAGGTGCCTACCAAGGTAGTGTAAAAACTATTAAGAGAACTCCTGTCTGGCACCTTCCCCGGTGGAGTTGTGCATGGGGTGTGTTTGGAACATTTTGTCACCGGCCGAGTCCAAAATTCAGCGGTTCCCCATCTCAGCCCAGAAAGCAGGTAGAACAACTTTTGTGGTGTCTTTCAGATGCCTACCGGAGCAATGTAAAAACTACCAGGAGAACTCCTGTCTGGCACCTTCCCCGGTGGAGTTGTGCAGGGGGTGTGTTTGGAACATTTTGTCACCAGCCGAGTCCAAAATTCAGCGGTTCCCCATCTCAGCCCAGAAAGCAGGTAGAACAACTTTTGTGGTGTCTTTCAGATGCCTACCGGAGCAATGTAAAAACTACCAGGAGAACTCCTGTCTGGCACCTTCCCCGGTGGAGTTGTGCAGGGGGTGTGTTTGGAACATTTTGTCACCGGCCGACTCCAAAATTCAGCGGTTCCCCATCTCAGCCCAGAAAGCAGGTAGAACAACTTTTGTGGTGCCTTTCAGATGCCTACCAAGGTAGTGTAAAAACTACCAGGAGAACTCCTGTCTGGCACCTTCCCCGGTGGAGTTGTGCATGGGGTGTGTTTGGAACATTTTGTCACCAGCCGAGTCCAAAATTCAGCGGTTCCCCATCTCAGCCCAGAAAGCAGGTAGAACAACTTTTGTGGTGTCTTTCAGATGCCTACCGGAGCAATGTAAAAACTACCAGGAGAACTCCTGTCTGGCACCTTCCCCGGTGGAGTTGTGCATGGGGTGTGTTTGGAACATTTTGTCACCAGCCGACTCCAAAATTCAGCGGTTCCCCATCTCAGCCCAGAAAGCAGGTAGAACAACTTTTGTGGTGTCTTTCAGATGCCTACCAAGGTAGTGTAAAAACTACCAGGAGAACTCCTGTCTGGCACCTTCCCCGGTGGAGTTGTGCATGGGGTGTGTTTGGAACATTTTGTCACCGGCCGAGTCCAAAATTCAGCGGTTCCCCATCTCAGCCCAGAAAGCAGGTAGAACAACTTTTGCGGTGTCTTTCAGATGCCTACCGGAGCAATGTAAAAACTACCAGGAGAACTCCTGTCTGGCACCTTCCCCGGTGGAGTTGTGCATGGGGTGTGTTTGGAACATTTTGTCACCGGCCGACTCCAAAATTCAGCGGTTCCCCATCTCAGCCCAGAAAGCAGGTAGAACAACTTTTGTGGTGTCTTTCAGATGCCTACCAAGGTAGTGTAAAAACTATTAAGAGAACTCCTGTCTGGCACCTTCCCCGGTGGAGTTGTGCAGGGGGTGTGTTTGGAACATTTTGTCACCGGCCGAGTCCAAAATTCAGCGGTTCCCCATCTCAGCCCAGAAAGCAGGTAGAACAACTTTTGTGGTGTCTTTCAGATGCCTACCAGAGCAATGTAAAAACTACCAGGAGAACTCCTGTCTGGCACCTTCCCCGGTGGAGTTGTGCATGGGGTGTGTTTGGAACATTTTGTCACCGGCCGACTCCAAAATTCAGCGGTTCCCCATCTCAGCCCAGAAAGCAGGTAGAACAACTTTTGTGCTGCCTTTCAGCTGCCTACCAAGGTAGTGTAAAAACTACTAAGAGAACTCCTGTCTGGCACCTTCCCCGGTGGAGTTGTGCATGGGGTGTGTTTGGAACATTTTGTCACCAGCCGGGTCCAAAATTCAGCGGTTCCCCATCTCAGCCCAGAAAGCAGGTAGAACAACTTTTGTGGTGCCTTTCAGCTGCCTACCAAGGTAGTGTAAAAACTACTAAGAGAACTCCTGTCTGGCACCTTCCCCGGTGGAGTTGTGCATGGGGTGTGTTTGGAACATTTTGTCACCGGCCGAGTCCAAAATTCAGCGGTTCCCCATCTCAGCCCAGAAAGCAGGTAGAACAACTTTTGTGGTGTCTTTCAGATGCCTACCGGAGCAATGTAAAAACTACCAGGAGAACTCCTGTCTGGCACCTTCCCCGGTGGAGTTGTGCAGGGGGTGTGTTTGGAACATTTTGTCACCGGCCGAGTCCAAAATTCAGCGGTTCCCCATCTCAGCCCAGAAAGCAGGTAGAACAACTTTTGTGGTGTCTTTCAGATGCCTACCGGAGCAATGTAAAAACTACCAGGAGAACTCCTGTCTGGCACCTTCCCCGGTGGAGTTGTGCAGGGGGTGTGTTTGGAACATTTTGTCACCGGCCGACTCCAAAATTCAGCGGTTCCCCATCTCAGCCCAGAAAGCAGGTAGAACAACTTTTGTGGTGCCTTTCAGATGCCTACCAAGGTAGTGTAAAAACTACCAGGAGAACTCCTGTCTGGCACCTTCCCCGGTGGAGTTGTGCATGGGGTGTGTTTGGAACATTTTGTCACCAGCCGAGTCCAAAATTCAGCGGTTCCCCATCTCAGCCCAGAAAGCAGGTAGAACAACTTTTGTGGTGTCTTTCAGATGCCTACCGGAGCAATGTAAAAACTACCAGGAGAACTCCTGTCTGGCACCTTCCCCGGTGGAGTTGTGCATGGGGTGTGTTTGGAACATTTTGTCACCAGCCGAGTCCAAAATTCAGCGGTTCCCCATCTCAGCCCAGAAAGCAGGTAGAACAACTTTTGTGGTGTCTTTCAGATGCCTACCAAGGTAGTGTAAAAACTACCAGGAGAACTCCTGTCTGGCACCTTCCCCGGTGGAGTTGTGCATGGGGTGTGTTTGGAACATTTTGTCACCGGCCGAGTCCAAAATTCAGCGGTTCCCCATCTCAGCCCAGAAAGCAGGTAGAACAACTTTTGCGGTGTCTTTCAGATGCCTACCGGAGCAATGTAAAAACTACCAGGAGAACTCCTGTCTGGCACCTTCCCCGGTGGAGTTGTGCATGGGGTGTCTTTGGAACATTTTGTCACCGGCCGACTCCAAAATTCAGCGGTTCCCCATCTCAGCCCAGAAAGCAGGTAGAACAACTTTTGCGGTGTCTTTCAGATGCCTACCGGAGCAATGTAAAAACTACCAGGAGAACTCCTGTCTGGCACCTTCCCCGGTGGAGTTGTGCATGGGGTGTGTTTGGAACATTTTGTCACCGGCCGAGTCCAAAATTCAGCGGTTCCCCATCTCAGCCCAGAAAGCAGGTAGAACAACTTTTGTGGTGTCTTTCAGATGCCTACCGGAGCAATGTAAAAACTACCAGGAGAACTCCTGTCTGGCACCTTCCCCGCTGGAGTTGTGCATGGGGTGTGTTTGGAACATTTTGTCACCGGCCGACTCCAAAATTCAGCGGTTCCCCATCTCAGCCCAGAAAGCAGGTAGAACAACTTTTGTGCTGCCTTTCAGCTGCCTACCAAGGTAGTGTAAAAACTACTAAGAGAACTCCTGTCTGGCACCTTCCCCGGTGGAGTTGTGCATGGGGTGTGTTTGGAACATTTTGTCACCGGCCGAGTCCAAAATTCAGCGGTTCCCCATCTCAGCCCAGAAAGCAGGTAGAACAACTTTTGTGGTGTCTTTCAGATGCCTACCGGAGCAATGTAAAAACTACCAGGAGAACTCCTGTCTGGCACCTTCCCCGGTGGAGTTGTGCAGGGGGTGTGTTTGGAACATTTTGTCACCGGCCGAGTCCAAAATTCAGCGGTTCCCCATCTCAGCCCAGAAAGCAGGTAGAACAACTTTTGTGGTGTCTTTCAGATGCCTACCGGAGCAATGTAAAAACTACCAGGAGAACTCCTGTCTGGCACCTTCCCCGGTGGAGTTGTGCAGGGGGTGTGTTTGGAACATTTTGTCACCGGCCGACTCCAAAATTCAGCGGTTCCCCATCTCAGCCCAGAAAGCAGGTAGAACAACTTTTGTGGTGCCTTTCAGATGCCTACCAAGGTAGTGTAAAAACTACCAGGAGAACTCCTGTCTGGCACCTTCCCCGGTGGAGTTGTGCATGGGGTGTGTTTGGAACATTTTGTCACCAGCCGAGTCCAAAATTCAGCGGTTCCCCATCTCAGCCCAGAAAGCAGGTAGAACAACTTTTGTGGTGTCTTTCAGATGCCTACCGGAGCAATGTAAAAACTACCAGGAGAACTCCTGTCTGGCACCTTCCCCGGTGGAGTTGTGCATGGGGTGTGTTTGGAACATTTTGTCACCAGCCGAGTCCAAAATTCAGCGGTTCCCCATCTCAGCCCAGAAAGCAGGTAGAACAACTTTTGTGGTGTCTTTCAGATGCCTACCAAGGTAGTGTAAAAACTACCAGGAGAACTCCTGTCTGGCACCTTCCCCGGTGGAGTTGTGCATGGGGTGTGTTTGGAACATTTTGTCACCGGCCGAGTCCAAAATTCAGCGGTTCCCCATCTCAGCCCAGAAAGCAGGTAGAACAACTTTTGCGGTGTCTTTCAGATGCCTACCGGAGCAATGTAAAAACTACCAGGAGAACTCCTGTCTGGCACCTTCCCCGGTGGAGTTGTGCATGGGGTGTCTTTGGAACATTTTGTCACCGGCCGACTCCAAAATTCAGCGGTTCCCCATCTCAGCCCAGAAAGCAGGTAGAACAACTTTTGCGGTGTCTTTC
The DNA here is from genome assembly GCF_023634085.1 of Falco cherrug. Taxonomy (NCBI): domain Eukaryota; kingdom Metazoa; phylum Chordata; class Aves; order Falconiformes; family Falconidae; genus Falco; species Falco cherrug. The sequence continues at coordinate 260,158 of NW_026599510.1, read as the reverse complement.
AGATGCCTACCGGAGCAATGTAAAAACTACCAGGAGAACTCCTGTCTGGCACCTTCCCCGGTGGAGTTGTGCATGGGGTGTGTTTGGAACATTTTGTCACCGGCCGAGTCCAAAATTCAGCGGTTCCCCATCTCAGCCCAGAAAGCAGGTAGAACAACTTTTGTGGTGTCTTTCAGATGCCTACCGGAGCAATGTAAAAACTACCAGGAGAACTCCTGTCTGGCACCTTCCCCGCTGGAGTTGTGCATGGGGTGTGTTTGGAACATTTTGTCACCGGCCGACTCCAAAATTCAGCGGTTCCCCATCTCAGCCCAGAAAGCAGGTAGAACAACTTTTGTGCTGCCTTTCAGCTGCCTACCAAGGTAGTGTAAAAACTACTAAGAGAACTCCTGTCTGGCACCTTCCCCGGTGGAGTTGTGCATGGGGTGTGTTTGGAACATTTTGTCACCAGCCGGGTCCAAAATTCAGCGGTTCCCCATCTCAGCCCAGAAAGCAGGTAGAACAACTTTTGTGGTGCCTTTCAGCTGCCTACCAAGGTAGTGTAAAAACTACTAAGAGAACTCCTGTCTGGCACCTTCCCCGGTGGAGTTGTGCATGGGGTGTGTTTGGAACATTTTGTCACCGGCCGAGTCCAAAATTCAGCGGTTCCCCATCTCAGCCCAGAAAGCAGGTAGAACAACTTTTGTGGTGTCTTTCAGATGCCTACCGGAGCAATGTAAAAACTACCAGGAGAACTCCTGTCTGGCACCTTCCCCGGTGGAGTTGTGCAGGGGGTGTGTTTGGAACATTTTGTCACCGGCCGACTCCAAAATTCAGCGGTTCCCCATCTCAGCCCAGAAAGCAGGTAGAACAACTTTTGTGGTGCCTTTCAGATGCCTACCAAGGTAGTGTAAAAACTACCAGGAGAACTCCTGTCTGGCACCTTCCCCGATGGAGTTGTGCATGGGGTGTGTTTGGAACATTTTGTCACCAGCCGAGTCCAAAATTCAGCGGTTCCCCATCTCAGCCCAGAAAGCAGGTAGAACAACTTTTGTGGTGCCTTTCAGATGCCTACCGGAGCAATGTAAAAACTACCAGGAGAACTCCTGTCTGGCACCTTCCCCGGTGGAGTTGTGCATGGGGTGTGTTTGGAACATTTTGTCACCGGCCGACTCCAAAATTCAGCGATTCCCCATCTCAGCCCAGAAAGCAGGTAGAACAACTTTTGTGGTGTCTTTCAGATGCCTACCAAGGTAGTGTAAAAACTACCAGGAGAACTCCTGTCTGGCACCTTCCCCGGTGGAGTTGTGCATGGGGTGTGTTTGGAACATTTTGTCACCAGCCGAGTCCAAAATTCAGCGGTTCCCCATCTCAGCCCAGAAAGCAGGTAGAACAACTTTTGTGGTGTCTTTCAGATGCCTACCAAGGTAGTGTAAAAACTACCAGGAGAACTCCTGTCTGGCACCTTCCCCGGTGGAGTTGTGCATGGGGTGTGTTTGGAACATTTTGTCACCGGCCGAGTCCAAAATTCAGCGGTTCCCCATCTCAGCCCAGAAAGCAGGTAGAACAACTTTTGTGGTGTCTTTCAGATGCCTACCGGAGCAATGTAAAAACTACCAGGAGAACTCCTGTCTGGCACCTTCCCCGGTGGAGTTGTGCATGGGGTGTCTTTGGAACATTTTGTCACCGGCCGACTCCAAAATTCAGCGGTTCCCCATCTCAGCCCAGAAAGCAGGTAGAACAACTTTTGTGGTGTCTTTCAGATGCCTACCGGAGCAATGTAAAAACTACCAGGAGAACTCCTGTCTGGCACCTTCCCCGGTGGAGTTGTGCATGGGGTGTGTTTGGAACATTTTGTCACAGGCCGAGTCCAAAATTCAGCGGTTCCCCATCTCAGCCCAGAAAGCAGGTAGAACAACTTTTGTGGTGTCTTTCAGATGCCTACCAGAGCAATGTAAAAACTACCAGGAGAACTCCTGTCTGGCACCTTCCCCGGTGGAGTTGTGCATGGGGTGTGTTTGGAACATTTTGTCACCGGCCGAGTCCAAAATTCAGCGGTTCCCCATCTCAGCCCAGAAAGCAGGTAGAACAACTTTTGCGGTGTCTTTCAGATGCCTACCGGAGCAATGTAAAAACTACCAGGAGAACTCCTGTCTGGCACCTTCCCCGGTGGAGTTGTGCATGGGGTGTGTTTGGAACATTTTGTCACCAGCCGACTCCAAAATTCAGCGGTTCCCCATCTCAGCCCAGAAAGCAGGTAGAACAACTTTTGTTGTGCCATTCAGGTGCCTACCAAGGTAGTGTAAAAACTATTAAGAGAACTCCTGTCTGGCACCTTCCCCGGTGGAGTTGTGCATGGGGTGTGTTTGGAACATTTTGTCACCGGCCGACTCCAAAATTCAGCGGTTCCCCATCTCAGCCCAGAAAGCAGGTAGAACAACTTTTGTGGTGTCTTTCAGATGCCTACCGGAGCAATGTAAAAACTACCAGGAGAACTCCTGTCTGGCACCTTCCCCGGTGGAGTTGTGCAGGGGGTGTGTTTGGAACATTTTGTCACCAGCCGAGTCCAAAATTCAGCGGTTCCCCATCTCAGCCCAGAAAGCAGGTAGAACAACTTTTGTGGTGTCTTTCAGATGCCTACCAAGGTAGTGTAAAAACTACCAGGAGAACTCCTGTCTGGCACCTTCCCCGGTGGAGTTGTGCATGGGGTGTGTTTGGAACATTTTGTCACCGGCCGAGTCCAAAATTCAGCGGTTCCCCATCTCAGCCCAGAAAGCAGGTAGAACAACTTTTGCGGTGTCTTTCAGATGCCTACCGGAGCAATGTAAAAACTACCAGGAGAACTCCTGTCTGGCACCTTCCCCGGTGGAGTTGTGCATGGGGTGTCTTTGGAACATTTTGTCACCGGCCGACTCCAAAATTCAGCGGTTCCCCATCTCAGCCCAGAAAGCAGGTAGAACAACTTTTGTGGTGTCTTTCAGATGCCTACCGGAGCAATGTAAAAACTACCAGGAGAACTCCTGTCTGGCACCTTCCCCGGTGGAGTTGTGCATGGGGTGTGTTTGGAACATTTTGTCACAGGCCGAGTCCAAAATTCAGCGGTTCCCCATCTCAGCCCAGAAAGCAGGTAGAACAACTTTTGCGGTGTCTTTCAGATGCCTACCGGAGCAATGTAAAAACTACCAGGAGAACTCCTGTCTGGCACCTTCCCCGGTGGAGTTGTGCAGGGGGTGTCTTTGGAAAATTTGTCACCAGCCGACTCCAAAATTCAGCGGTTCCCCATCTCAGCCCAGAAAGCAGGTGGAACAACTTTTGTGGTGTCTTTCAGATGCCTACCGGAGCAATGTAAAAACTGTAAAAACTACCAGGAGAACTCCTGTCTGGCACCTTCCCCGGTGGAGTTGTGCATGGGGTGTGTTTGGAACATTTTGTCACCAGCCGAGTCCAAAATTCAGCGGTTCCCCATCTCAGCCCAGAAAGCAGGTAGAACAACTTTTGTGGTGTCTTTCAGATGCCTACCGGAGCAATGTAAAAACTACCAGGAGAACTCCTGTCTGGCACCTTCCCCGGTGGAGTTGTGCATGGGGTGTGTTTGGAACATTTTGTCACCGGCCGAGTCCAAAATTCAGCGGTTCCCCATCTCAGCCCAGAAAGCAGGTAGAACAACTTTTGCGGTGTCTTTCAGATGCCTACCGGAGCAATGTAAAAACTACCAGGAGAACTCCTGTCTGGCACCTTCCCCGGTGGAGTTGTGCATGGGGTGTGTTTGGAACATTTTGTCACCGGCCGACTCCAAAATTCAGCGGTTCCCCATCTCAGCCCAGAAAGCAGGTAGAACAACTTTTGTGGTGTCTTTCAGATGCCTACCAAGGTAGTGTAAAAACTATTAAGAGAACTCCTGTCTGGCACCTTCCCCGGTGGAGTTGTGCAGGGGGTGTGTTTGGAACATTTTGTCACCGGCCGAGTCCAAAATTCAGCGGTTCCCCATCTCAGCCCAGAAAGCAGGTAGAACAACTTTTGTGGTGTCTTTCAGATGCCTACCAGAGCAACGTAAAAACTACCAGGAGAACTCCTGTCTGGCACCTTCCCCGGTGGAGTTGTGCATGGGGTGTGTTTGGAACATTTTGTCACCGGCCGAGTCCAAAATTCAGCGGTTCCCCATCTCAGCCCAGAAAGCAGGTAGAACAACTTTTGTGGTGTCTTTCAGATGCCTACCGGAGCAATGTAAAAACTACCAGGAGAACTCCTGTCTGGCACCTTCCCCGGTGGAGTTGTGCATGGGGTGTGTTTGGAACATTTTGTCACCAGCCGACTCCAAAATTCAGCGGTTCCCCATCTCAGCCCAGAAAGCAGGTAGAACAACTTTTGTTGTGCCATTCAGGTGCCTACCAAGGTAGTGTAAAAACTATTAAGAGAACTCCTGTCTGGCACCTTCCCCGGTGGAGTTGTGCATGGGGTGTGTTTGGAACATTTTGTCACCGGCCGAGTCCAAAATTCAGCGGTTCCCCATCTCAGCCCAGAAAGCAGGTAGAACAACTTTTGTGGTGTCTTTCAGATGCCTACCGGAGCAATGTAAAAACTACCAGGAGAACTCCTGTCTGGCACCTTCCCCGGTGGAGTTGTGCAGGGGGTGTGTTTGGAACATTTTGTCACCAGCCGAGTCCAAAATTCAGCGGTTCCCCATCTCAGCCCAGAAAGCAGGTAGAACAACTTTTGTGGTGTCTTTCAGATGCCTACCGGAGCAATGTAAAAACTACCAGGAGAACTCCTGTCTGGCACCTTCCCCGGTGGAGTTGTGCAGGGGGTGTGTTTGGAACATTTTGTCACCGGCCGACTCCAAAATTCAGCGGTTCCCCATCTCAGCCCAGAAAGCAGGTAGAACAACTTTTGTGGTGCCTTTCAGATGCCTACCAAGGTAGTGTAAAAACTACCAGGAGAACTCCTGTCTGGCACCTTCCCCGGTGGAGTTGTGCATGGGGTGTCTTTGGAACATTTTGTCACCAGCCGAGTCCAAAATTCAGCGGTTCCCCATCTCAGCCCAGAAAGCAGGTAGAACAACTTTTGTGGTGTCTTTCAGATGCCTACCGGAGCAATGTAAAAACTACCAGGAGAACTCCTGTCTGGCACCTTCCCCGGTGGAGTTGTGCATGGGGTGTGTTTGGAACATTTTGTCACCAGCCGACTCCAAAATTCAGCGGTTCCCCATCTCAGCCCAGAAAGCAGGTAGAACAACTTTTGTGGTGTCTTTCAGATGCCTACCAAGGTAGTGTAAAAACTACCAGGAGAACTCCTGTCTGGCACCTTCCCCGGTGGAGTTGTGCATGGGGTGTGTTTGGAACATTTTGTCACCGGCCGAGTCCAAAATTCAGCGGTTCCCCATCTCAGCCCAGAAAGCAGGTAGAACAACTTTTGCGGTGTCTTTCAGATGCCTACCGGAGCAATGTAAAAACTACCAGGAGAACTCCTGTCTGGCACCTTCCCCGGTGGAGTTGTGCATGGGGTGTGTTTGGAACATTTTGTCACCGGCCGACTCCAAAATTCAGCGGTTCCCCATCTCAGCCCAGAAAGCAGGTAGAACAACTTTTGTGGTGTCTTTCAGATGCCTACCAAGGTAGTGTAAAAACTATTAAGAGAACTCCTGTCTGGCACCTTCCCCGGTGGAGTTGTGCAGGGGGTGTGTTTGGAACATTTTGTCACCGGCCGAGTCCAAAATTCAGCGGTTCCCCATCTCAGCCCAGAAAGCAGGTAGAACAACTTTTGTGGTGTCTTTCAGATGCCTACCAGAGCAATGTAAAAACTACCAGGAGAACTCCTGTCTGGCACCTTCCCCGGTGGAGTTGTGCATGGGGTGTGTTTGGAACATTTTGTCACCGGCCGAGTCCAAAATTCAGCGGTTCCCCATCTCAGCCCAGAAAGCAGGTAGAACAACTTTTGTGGTGTCTTTCAGATGCCTACCGGAGCAATGTAAAAACTACCAGGAGAACTCCTGTCTGGCACCTTCCCCGGTGGAGTTGTGCATGGGGTGTGTTTGGAACATTTTGTCACCAGCCGACTCCAAAATTCAGCGGTTCCCCATCTCAGCCCAGAAAGCAGGTAGAACAACTTTTGTTGTGCCATTCAGGTGCCTACCAAGGTAGTGTAAAAACTATTAAGAGAACTCCTGTCTGGCACCTTCCCCGGTGGAGTTGTGCATGGGGTGTGTTTGGAACATTTTGTCACCGGCCGAGTCCAAAATTCAGCGGTTCCCCATCTCAGCCCAGAAAGCAGGTAGAACAACTTTTGTGGTGTCTTTCAGATGCCTACCGGAGCAATGTAAAAACTACCAGGAGAACTCCTGTCTGGCACCTTCCCCGGTGGAGTTGTGCAGGGGGTGTGTTTGGAACATTTTGTCACCAGCCGAGTCCAAAATTCAGCGGTTCCCCATCTCAGCCCAGAAAGCAGGTAGAACAACTTTTGTGGTGTCTTTCAGATGCCTACCGGAGCAATGTAAAAACTACCAGGAGAACTCCTGTCTGGCACCTTCCCCGGTGGAGTTGTGCAGGGGGTGTGTTTGGAACATTTTGTCACCGGCCGACTCCAAAATTCAGCGGTTCCCCATCTCAGCCCAGAAAGCAGGTAGAACAACTTTTGTGGTGCCTTTCAGATGCCTACCAAGGTAGTGTAAAAACTACCAGGAGAACTCCTGTCTGGCACCTTCCCCGGTGGAGTTGTGCATGGGGTGTGTTTGGAACATTTTGTCACCAGCCGAGTCCAAAATTCAGCGGTTCCCCATCTCAGCCCAGAAAGCAGGTAGAACAACTTTTGTGGTGTCTTTCAGATGCCTACCGGAGCAATGTAAAAACTACCAGGAGAACTCCTGTCTGGCACCTTCCCCGGTGGAGTTGTGCATGGGGTGTGTTTGGAACATTTTGTCACCGGCCGAGTCCAAAATTCAGCGGTTCCCCATCTCAGCCCAGAAAGCAGGTAGAACAACTTTTGCAGTGTCTTTCAGATGCCTACCGGAGCAATGTAAAAACTACCAGGAGAACTCCTGTCTGGCACCTTCCCCGGTGGAGTTGTGCATGGGGTGTCTTTGGAACATTTTGTCACCGGCCGACTCCAAAATTCAGCGGTTCCCCATCTCAGCCCAGAAAGCAGGTAGAACAACTTTTGCGGTGTCTTTCAGATGCCTACCAGAGCAATGTAAAAACTACCAGGAGAACTCCTGTCTGGCACCTTCCCCGGTGGAGTTGTGCATGGGGTGTGTTTGGAACATTTTGTCACCGGCCGAGTCCAAAATTCAGCGGTTCCCCATCTCAGCCCAGAAAGCAGGTAGAACAACTTTTGTGGTGTCTTTCAGATGCCTACCGGAGCAATGTAAAAACTACCAGGAGAACTCCTGTCTGGCACCTTCCCCGCTGGAGTTGTGCATGGGGTGTGTTTGGAACATTTTGTCACCGGCCGACTCCAAAATTCAGCGGTTCCCCATCTCAGCCCAGAAAGCAGGTAGAACAACTTTTGTGCTGCCTTTCAGCTGCCTACCAAGGTAGTGTAAAAACTACTAAGAGAACTCCTGTCTGGCACCTTCCCCGGTGGAGTTGTGCATGGGGTGTGTTTGGAACATTTTGTCACCAGCCGGGTCCAAAATTCAGCGGTTCCCCATCTCAGCCCAGAAAGCAGGTAGAACAACTTTTGTGGTGCCTTTCAGCTGCCTACCAAGGTAGTGTAAAAACTACTAAGAGAACTCCTGTCTGGCACCTTCCCCGGTGGAGTTGTGCATGGGGTGTGTTTGGAACATTTTGTCACCGGCCGAGTCCAAAATTCAGCGGTTCCCCATCTCAGCCCAGAAAGCAGGTAGAACAACTTTTGTGGTGTCTTTCAGATGCCTACCGGAGCAATGTAAAAACTACCAGGAGAACTCCTGTCTGGCACCTTCCCCGGTGGAGTTGTGCAGGGGGTGTGTTTGGAACATTTTGTCACCGGCCGACTCCAAAATTCAGCGGTTCCCCATCTCAGCCCAGAAAGCAGGTAGAACAACTTTTGTGGTGCCTTTCAGATGCCTACCAAGGTAGTGTAAAAACTACCAGGAGAACTCCTGTCTGGCACCTTCCCCGGTGGAGTTGTGCATGGGGTGTGTTTGGAACATTTTGTCACCAGCCGAGTCCAAAATTCAGCGGTTCCCCATCTCAGCCCAGAAAGCAGGTAGAACAACTTTTGTGGTGTCTTTCAGATGCCTACCGGAGCAATGTAAAAACTACCAGGAGAACTCCTGTCTGGCACCTTCCCCGGTGGAGTTGTGCATGGGGTGTGTTTGGAACATTTTGTCACTGGCCGACTCCAAAATTCAGCGGTTCCCCATCTCAGCCCAGAAAGCAGGTAGAACAACTTTTGTGGTGTCTTTCAGATGCCTACCAAGGTAGTGTAAAAACTACCAGGAGAACTCCTGTCTGGCACCTTCCCCGGTGGAGTTGTGCATGGGGTGTGTTTGGAACATTTTGTCACCGGCCGAGTCCAAAATTCAGCGGTTCCCCATCTCAGCCCAGAAAGCAGGTAGAACAACTTTTGCGGTGTCTTTCAGATGCCTACCGGAGCAATGTAAAAACTACCAGGAGAACTCCTGTCTGGCACCTTCCCCGGTGGAGTTGTGCATGGGGTGTCTTTGGAACATTTTGTCACCGGCCGACTCCAAAATTCAGCGGTTCCCCATCTCAGCCCAGAAAGCAGGTAGAACAACTTTTGTGGTGTCTTTCAGATGCCTACCGGAGCAATGTAAAAACTACCAGGAGAACTCCTGTCTGGCACCTTCCCCGGTGGAGTTGTGCATGGGGTGTGTTTGGAACATTTTGTCACAGGCCGAGTCCAAAATTCAGCGGTTCCCCATCTCAGCCCAGAAAGCAGGTAGAACAACTTTTGCGGTGTCTTTCAGATGCCTACCGGAGCAATGTAAAAACTACCAGGAGAACTCCTGTCTGGCACCTTCCCCGGTGGAGTTGTGCAGGGGGTGTGTTTGGAAAATTTGTCACCAGCCGAGTCCAAAATTCAGCGGTTCCCCATCTCAGCCCAGAAAGCAGGTGGAACAACTTTTGTGGTGTCTTTCAGATGCCTACCGGAGCAATGTAAAAACTGTAAAAACTACCAGGAGAACTCCTGTCTGGCACCTTCCCCGGTGGAGTTGTGCATGGGGTGTGTTTGGAACATTTTGTCACCAGCCGAGTCCAAAATTCAGCGGTTCCCCATCTCAGCCCAGAAAGCAGGTAGAACAACTTTTGTGGTGCCTTTCAGATGCCTACCGGAGCAATGTAAAAACTACCAGGAGAACTCCTGTCTGGCACCTTCCCCGGTGGAGTTGTGCATGGGGTGTGTTTGGAACATTTTGTCACCGGCCGACTCCAAAATTCAGCGGTTCCCCATCTACAGCCCAGAAAGCAGGTAGAACAACTTTTGTGGTGTCTTTCAGATGCCTACCGGAGCAATGTAAAAACTACCAGGAGAACTCCTGTCTGGCACCTTCCCCGGTGGAGTTGTGCATGGGGTGTGTTTGGAACATTTTGTCACCGGCCGACTCCAAAATTCAGCGGTTCCCCATCTCAGCCCAGAAAGCAGGTAGAACAACTTTTGTGCTGCCTTTCAGCTGCCTACCAAGGTAGTGTAAAAACTACTAAGAGAACTCCTGTCTGGCACCTTCCCCGGTGGAGTTGTGCATGGGGTGTGTTTGGAACATTTTGTCACCAGCCGAGTCCAAAATTCAGCGGTTCCCCATCTCAGCCCAGAAAGCAGGTAGAACAACTTTTGTGGTGCCTTTCAGCTGCCTACCAAGGTAGTGTAAAAACTACTAAGAGAACTCCTGTCTGGCACCTTCCCCGGTGGAGTTGTGCATGGGGTGTGTTTGGAACATTTTGTCACCGGCCGAGTCCAAAATTCAGCGGTTCCCCATCTCAGCCCAGAAAGCAGGTAGAACAACTTTTGTGGTGTCTTTCAGATGCCTACCGGAGCAATGTAAAAACTACCAGGAGAACTCCTGTCTGGCACCTTCCCCGGTGGAGTTGTGCAGGGGGTGTGTTTGGAACATTTTGTCACCGGCCGACTCCAAAATTCAGCGGTTCCCCATCTCAGCCCAGAAAGCAGGTAGAACAACTTTTGTGGTGCCTTTCAGATGCCTACCAAGGTAGTGTAAAAACTACCAGGAGAACTCCTGTCTGGCACCTTCCCCGGTGGAGTTGTGCATGGGGTGTGTTTGGAACATTTTGTCACCAGCCGAGTCCAAAATTCAGCGGTTCCCCATCTCAGCCCAGAAAGCAGGTAGAACAACTTTTGTGGTGTCTTTCAGATGCCTACCGGAGCAATGTAAAAACTACCAGGAGAACTCCTGTCTGGCACCTTCCCCGGTGGAGTTGTGCATGGGGTGTGTTTGGAACATTTTGTCACCGGCCGACTCCAAAATTCAGCGGTTCCCCATCTCAGCCCAGAAAGCAGGTAGAACAACTTTTGTGGTGTCTTTCAGATGCCTACCAAGGTAGTGTAAAAACTACCAGGAGAACTCCTGTCTGGCACCTTCCCCGGTGGAGTTGTGCATGGGGTGTGTTTGGAACATTTTGTCACCGGCCGAGTCCAAAATTCAGCGGTTCCCCATCTCAGCCCAGAAAGCAGGTAGAACAACTTTTGCGGTGTCTTTCAGATGCCTACCGGAGCAATGTAAAAACTACCAGGAGAACTCCTGTCTGGCACCTTCCCCGGTGGAGTTGTGCATGGGGTGTCTTTGGAACATTTTGTCACCGGCCGACTCCAAAATTCAGCGGTTCCCCATCTCAGCCCAGAAAGCAGGTAGAACAACTTTTGTGGTGTCTTTCAGATGCCTACCGGAGCAATGTAAAAACTACCAGGAGAACTCCTGTCTGGCACCTTCCCCGGTGGAGTTGTGCATGGGGTGTGTTTGGAACATTTTGTCACAGGCCGAGTCCAAAATTCAGCGGTTCCCCATCTCAGCCCAGAAAGCAGGTAGAACAACTTTTGCGGTGTCTTTCAGATGCCTACCGGAGCAATGTAAAAACTACCAGGAGAACTCCTGTCTGGCACCTTCCCCGGTGGAGTTGTGCAGGGGGTGTGTTTGGAAAATTTGTCACCAGCCGAGTCCAAAATTCAGCGGTTCCCCATCTCAGCCCAGAAAGCAGGTGGAACAACTTTTGTGGTGTCTTTCAGATGCCTACCGGAGCAATGTAAAAACTGTAAAAACTACCAGGAGAACTCCTGTCTGGCACCTTCCCCGGTGGAGTTGTGCAGGGGGTGTGTTTGGAACATTTTGTCACCAGCCGAGTCCAAAATTCAGCGGTTCCCCATCTCAGCCCAGAAAGCAGGTAGAACAACTTTTGTGGTGTCTTTCAGATGCCTACCGGAGCAATGTAAAAACTACCAGGAGAACTCCTGTCTGGCACCTTCCCCGGTGGAGTTGTGCATGGGGTGTGTTTGGAACATTTTGTCACCGGCCGAGTCCAAAATTCAGCGGTTCCCCATCTCAGCCCAGCAAGCAGGTAGAACAACTTTTGCGGTGTCTTTCAGATGCCTACCGGAGCAATGTAAAAACTACCAGGAGAACTCCTGTCTGGCACCTTCCCCGGTGGAGTTGTGCATGGGGTGTGTTTGGAACATTTTGTCACCGGCCGAGTCCAAAATTCAGCGGTTCCCCATCTCAGCCCAGAAAGCAGGTAGAACAACTTTTGTGGTGCCTTTCAGATGCCTACCGGAGCAATGTAAAAACTACCAGGAGAACTCCTGTCTGGCACCTTCCCCGGTGGAGTTGTGCATGGGGTGTGTTTGGAACATTTTGTCACCGGCCGACTCCAAAATTCAGCGGTTCCCCATCTCAGCCCAGAAAGCAGGTAGAACAACTTTTGTGGTGCCTTTCAGCTGCCTACCAAGGTAGTGTAAAAACTACCAGGAGAACTCCTGTCTGGCACCTTCCCCGGTGGAGTTGTGCATGGGGTGTGTTTGGAACATTTTGTCACCAGCCGACTCCAAAATTCAGCGGTTCCCCATCTCAGCCCAGAAAGCAGGTAGAACAACTTTTGTGGTGTCTTTCAGATGCCTACCGGAGCAATGTAAAAACTACCAGGAGAACTCCTGTCTGGCACCTTCCCCGGTGGAGTTGTGCATGGGGTGTGTTTGGAACATTTTGTCACCAGCCGACTCCAAAATTCAGCGGTTCCCCATCTCAGCCCAGAAAGCAGGTAGAACAACTTTTGTGCTGCCTTTCAGCTGCCTACCAGAGCAATGTAAAAACTACTAAGAGAACTCCTGTCTGGCACCTTCCCCGGTGGAGTTGTGCATGGGGTGTGTTTGGAACATTTTGTCACCAGCCGACTCCAAAATTCAGCGGTTCCCCATCTCAGCCCAGAAAGCAGGTAGAACAACTTTTGTGGTGTCTTTCAGATGCCTACCAAGGTAGTGTAAAAACTATTAAGAGAACTCCTGTCTGGCACCTTCCCCGGTGGAGTTGTGCAGGGGGTGTGTTTGGAACATTTTGTCACCGGCCGAGTGCAAAATTCAGCGGTTCCCCATCTCAGCCCAGAAAGCAGGTAGAACAACTTTTGTGGTGTCTTTCAGATGCCTACCAGAGCAATGTAAAAACTACCAGGAGAACTCCTGTCTGGCACCTTCCCCGGTGGAGTTGTGCATGGGGTGTGTTTGGAACATTTTGTCACCAGCCGACTCCAAAATTCAGCGGTTCCCCATCTCAGCCCAGAAAGCAGGTAGAACAACTTTTGTGGTGTCTTTCAGATGCCTACCAAGGTAGTGTAAAAACTATTAAGAGAACTCCTGTCTGGCACCTTCCCCGGTGGAGTTGTGCAGGGGGTGTGTCTGGAACATTTTGTCACCGGCCGAGTCCAAAATTCAGCGGTTCCCCATCTCAGCCCAGAAAGCAGGTAGAACAACTTTTGTGGTGTCTTTCAGATGCCTACCAGAGCAATGTAAAAACTACCAGGAGAACTCCTGTCTGGCACCTTCCCCGGTGGAGTTGTGCATGGGGTGTGTTTGGAACATTTTGTCACCGGCCGAGTCCAAAATTCAGCGGTTCCCCATCTCAGCCCAGAAAGCAGGTAGAACAACTTTTGCGGTGTCTTTCAGATGCCTACCGGAGCAATGTAAAAACTACCAGGAGAACTCCTGTCTGGCACCTTCCCCGGTGGAGTTGTGCATGGGGTGTGTTTGGAACATTTTGTCACCAGCCGACTCCAAAATTCAGCGGTTCCCCATCTCAGCCCAGAAAGCAGGTAGAACAACTTTTGTTGTGCCATTCAGGTGCCTACCAAGGTAGTGTAAAAACTATTAAGAGAACTCCTGTCTGGCACCTTCCCCGGTGGAGTTGTGCATGGGGTGTGTTTGGAACATTTTGTCACCGGCCGAGTCCAAAATTCAGCGGTTCCCCATCTCAGCCCAGAAAGCAGGTAGAACAACTTTTGTGGTGTCTTTCAGATGCCTACCGGAGCAATGTAAAAACTACCAGGAGAACTCCTGTCTGGCACCTTCCCCGGTGGAGTTGTGCATGGGGTGTGTTTGGAACATTTTGTCACCGGCCGACTCCAAAATTCAGCGGTTCCCCATCTCAGCCCAGAAAGCAGGTAGAACAACTTTTGTGGTGCCTTTCAGATGCCTACCAAGGTAGTGTAAAAACTACCAGGAGAACTCCTGTCTGGCACCTTCCCCGGTGGAGTTGTGCATGGGGTGTGTTTGGAACATTTTGTCACCAGCCGACTCCAAAATTCAGCGGTTCCCCATCTCAGCCCAGAAAGCAGGTAGAACAACTTTTGTGGTGTCTTTCAGATGCCTACCGGAGCAATGTAAAAACTACCAGGAGAACTCCTGTCTGGCACCTTCCCCGGTGGAGTTGTGCATGGGGTGTGTTTGGAACATTTTGTCACCGGCCGACTCCAAAATTCAGCGGTTCCCCATCTCAGCCCAGAAAGCAGGTAGAACAACTTTTGTGGTGTCTTTCAGATGCCTACCAAGGTAGTGTAAAAACTACCAGGAGAACTCCTGTCTGGCACCTTCCCCGGTGGAGTTGTGCATGGGGTGTGTTTGGAACATTTTGTCACCGGCCGAGTCCAAAATTCAGCGGTTCCCCATCTCAGCCCAGAAAGCAGGTAGAACAACTTTTGCGGTGTCTTTCAGATGCCTACCGGAGCAATGTAAAAACTACCAGGAGAACTCCTGTCTGGCACCTTCCCCGGTGGAGTTGTGCATGGGGTGTCTTTGGAACATTTTGTCACCGGCCGACTCCAAAATTCAGCGGTTCCCCATCTCAGCCCAGAAAGCAGGTAGAACAACTTTTGTGGTGTCTTTCAGATGCCTACCGGAGCAATGTAAAAACTACCAGGAGAACTCCTGTCTGGCACCTTCCCCGGTGGAGTTGTGCATGGGGTGTGTTTGGAACATTTTGTCACAGGCCGAGTCCAAAATTCAGCGGTTCCCCATCTCAGCCCAGAAAGCAGGTAGAACAACTTTTGCGGTGTCTTTCAGATGCCTACCGGAGCAATGTAAAAACTACCAGGAGAACTCCTGTCTGGCACCTTCCCCGGTGGAGTTGTGCAGGGGGTGTGTTTGGAAAATTTGTCACCAGCCGAGTCCAAAATTCAGCGGTTCCCCATCTCAGCCCAGAAAGCAGGTGGAACAACTTTTGTGGTGTCTTTCAGATGCCTACCGGAGCAATGTAAAAACTGTAAAAACTACCAGGAGAACTCCTGTCTGGCACCTTCCCCGGTGGAGTTGTGCATGGGGTGTGTTTGGAACATTTTGTCACCAGCCGAGTCCAAAATTCAGCGGTTCCCCATCTCAGCCCAGAAAGCAGGTAGAACAACTTTTGTGGTGTCTTTCAGATGCCTACCGGAGCAATGTAAAAACTACCAGGAGAACTCCTGTCTGGCACCTTCCCCGGTGGAGTTGTGCATGGGGTGTGTTTGGAACATTTTGTCACCGGCCGAGTCCAAAATTCAGCGGTTCCCCATCTCAGCCCAGAAAGCAGGTAGAACAACTTTTGCGGTGTCTTTCAGATGCCTACCGGAGCAATGTAAAAACTACCAGGAGAACTCCTGTCTGGCACCTTCCCCGGTGGAGTTGTGCATGGGGTGTGTTTGGAACATTTTGTCACCGGCCGAGTCCAAAATTCAGCGGTTCCCCATCTCAGCCCAGAAAGCAGGTAGAACAACTTTTGTGGTGCCTTTCAGATGCCTACCGGAGCAATGTAAAAACTACCAGGAGAACTCCTGTCTGGCACCTTCCCCGGTGGAGTTGTGCATGGGGTGTGTTTGGAACATTTTGTCACCGGCCGACTCCAAAATTCAGCGGTTCCCCATCTCAGCCCAGAAAGCAGGTAGAACAACTTTTGTGGTGCCTTTCAGCTGCCTACCAAGGTAGTGTAAAAACTACCAGGAGAACTCCTGTCTGGCACCTTCCCCGGTGGAGTTGTGCATGGGGTGTGTTTGGAACATTTTGTCACCAGCCGACTCCAAAATTCAGCGGTTCCCCATCTCAGCCCAGAAAGCAGGTAGAACAACTTTTGTGGTGTCTTTCAGATGCCTACCGGAGCAATGTAAAAACTACCAGGAGAACTCCTGTCTGGCACCTTCCCCGGTGGAGTTGTGCATGGGGTGTGTTTGGAACATTTTGTCACCAGCCGACTCCAAAATTCAGCGGTTCCCCATCTCAGCCCAGAAAGCAGGTAGAACAACTTTTGTGCTGCCTTTCAGCTGCCTACCAGAGCAATGTAAAAACTACTAAGAGAACTCCTGTCTGGCACCTTCCCCGGTGGAGTTGTGCATGGGGTGTGTTTGGAACATTTTGTCACCAGCCGACTCCAAAATTCAGCGGTTCCCCATCTCAGCCCAGAAAGCAGGTAGAACAACTTTTGTGGTGTCTTTCAGATGCCTACCAAGGTAGTGTAAAAACTATTAAGAGAACTCCTGTCTGGCACCTTCCCCGGTGGAGTTGTGCAGGGGGTGTGTTTGGAACATTTTGTCACCGGCCGAGTCCAAAATTCAGCGGTTCCCCATCTCAGCCCAGAAAGCAGGTAGAACAACTTTTGTGGTGTCTTTCAGATGCCTACCAGAGCAATGTAAAAACTACCAGGAGAACTCCTGTCTGGCACCTTCCCCGGTGGAGTTGTGCATGGGGTGTGTTTGGAACATTTTGTCACCAGCCGACTCCAAAATTCAGCGGTTCCCCATCTCAGCCCAGAAAGCAGGTAGAACAACTTTTGTGGTGTCTTTCAGATGCCTACCAAGGTAGTGTAAAAACTATTAAGAGAACTCCTGTCTGGCACCTTCCCCGGTGGAGTTGTGCAGGGGGTGTGTTTGGAACATTTTGTCACCGGCCGAGTCCAAAATTCAGCGGTTCCCCATCTCAGCCCAGAAAGCAGGTAGAACAACTTTTGTGGTGTCTTTCAGATGCCTACCAGAGCAATGTAAAAACTACCAGGAGAACTCCTGTCTGGCACCTTCCCCGGTGGAGTTGTGCATGGGGTGTGTTTGGAACATTTTGTCACCGGCCGAGTCCAAAATTCAGCGGTTCCCCATCTCAGCCCAGAAAGCAGGTAGAACAACTTTTGCGGTGTCTTTCAGATGCCTACCGGAGCAATGTAAAAACTACCAGGAGAACTCCTGTCTGGCACCTTCCCCGGTGGAGTTGTGCATGGGGTGTGTTTGGAACATTTTGTCACCAGCCGACTCCAAAATTCAGCGGTTCCCCATCTCAGCCCAGAAAGCAGGTAGAACAACTTTTGTGGTGTCTTTCAGATGCCTACCGGAGCAATGTAAAAACTACCAGGAGAACTCCTGTCTGGCACCTTCCCCGGTGGAGTTGTGCATGGGGTGTGTTTGGAACATTTTGTCACCAGCCGAGTCCAAAATTCAGCGGTTCCCCATCTCAGCCCAGAAAGCAGGTAGAACAACTTTTGTGGTGTCTTTCAGATGCCTACCGGAGCAATGTAAAAACTACCAGGAGAACTCCTGTCTGGCACCTTCCCCGGTGGAGTTGTGCATGGGGTGTGTTTGGAACATTTTGTCACCAGCCGACTCCAAAATTCAGCGGTTCCCCATCTCAGCCCAGAAAGCAGGTAGAACAACTTTTGTGGTGTCTTTCAGATGCCTACCAAGGTAGTGTAAAAACTACCAGGAGAACTCCTGTCTGGCACCTTCCCCGGTGGAGTTGTGCATGGGGTGTCTTTGGAACATTTTGTCACCAGCCGACTCCAAAATTCAGCGGTTCCCCATCTCAGCCCAGAAAGCAGGTAGAACAACTTTTGCGGTGTCTTTCAGATGCCTACCGGAGCAATGTAAAAACTACCAGGAGAACTCCTGTCTGGCACCTTCCCCGGTGGAGTTGTGCATGGGGTGTGTTTGGAACATTTTGTCACCGGCCGAGTCCAAAATTCAGCGGTTCCCCATCTCAGCCCAGAAAGCAGGTAGAACAACTTTTGTGGTGTCTTTCAGATGCCTACCAAGGTAGTGTAAAAACTATTAAGAGAACTCCTGTCTGGCACCTTCCCCGGTGGAGTTGTGCATGGGGTGTGTTTGGAACATTTTGTCACCGGCCGACTCCAAAATTCAGCGGTTCCCCATCTCAGCAGCGAAAGCAGGTAGAACAACTTTTGTGGTGCCTTTCAGATGCCTACCAAGGTAGTGTAAAAACTATTAAGAGAACTCCTGTCTGGCACCTTCCCCGGTGGAGTTGTGCAGGGGGTGTGTTTGGAACATTTTGTCACCGGCCGAGTCCAAAATTCAGCGGTTCCCCATCTCAGCCCAGAAAGCAGGTAGAACAACTTTTGTGGTGTCTTTCAGATGCCTACCAGAGCAATGTAAAAACTACCAGGAGAACTCCTGTCTGGCACCTTCCCCGGTGGAGTTGTGCATGGGGTGTGTTTGGAACATTTTGTCACCGGCCGAGTCCAAAATTCAGCGGTTCCCCATCTCAGCCCAGAAAGCAGGTAGAACAACTTTTGCGGTGTCTTTCAGATGCCTACCGGAGCAATGTAAAAACTACCAGGAGAACTCCTGTCTGGCACCTTCCCCGGTGGAGTTGTGCATGGGGTGTGTTTGGAACATTTTGTCACCAGCCGAGTCCAAAATTCAGCGGTTCCCCATCTCAGCCCAGAAAGCAGGTAGAACAACTTTTGTTGTGCCATTCAGGTGCCTACCAAGGTAGTGTAAAAACTATTAAGAGAACTCCTGTCTGGCACCTTCCCCGGTGGAGTTGTGCATGGGGTGTGTTTGGAACATTTTGTCACCGGCCGAGTCCAAAATTCAGCGGTTCCCCATCTCAGCCCAGAAAGCAGGTAGAACAACTTTTGTGGTGCCTTTCAGATGCCTACCGGAGCAATGTAAAAACTACCAGGAGAACTCCTGTCTGGCACCTTCCCCGGTGGAGTTGTGCATGGGGTGTCTTTGGAACATTTTGTCACCGGCCGACTCCAAAATTCAGCGGTTCCCCATCTCAGCCCAGAAAGCAGGTAGAACAACTTTTGTGGTGTCTTTCAGATGCCTACTGGAGCAATGTAAAAACTACCAGGAGAACTCCTGTCTGGCACCTTCCCCGGTGGAGTTGTGCAGGGGGTGTGTTTGGAACATTTTGTCACCGGCCGACTCCAAAATTCAGCGGTTCCCCATCTCAGCCCAGAAAGCAGGTAGAACAACTTTTGTGGTGCCTTTCAGATGCCTACCAAGGTAGTGTAAAAACTACCAGGAGAACTCCTGTCTGGCACCTTCCCCGGTGGAGTTGTGCATGGGGTGTGTTTGGAACATTTTGTCACCAGCCGAGTCCAAAATTCAGCGGTTCCCCATCTCAGCCCAGAAAGCAGGTAGAACAACTTTTGTGGTGTCTTTCAGATGCCTACAGGAGCAATGTAAAAACTACCAGGAGAACTCCTGTCTGGCACCTTCCCCGGTGGAGTTGTGCATGGGGTGTCTTTGGAACATTTTGTCACCAGCCGACTCCAAAATTCAGCGGTTCCCCATCTCAGCCCAGAAAGCAGGTAGAACAACTTTTGTGGTGTCTTTCAGATGCCTACCAAGGTAGTGTAAAAACAACCAGGAGAACTCCTATCTGGCACCTTCCCCGGTGGAGTTGTGCATGGGGTGTGTTTGGAACATTTTGTCACCGGCCGACTCCAAAATACAGCGGTTCCCCATCTCAGCCCAGAAAGCAGGTAGAACAACTTTTGCGGTGTCTTTCAGATGCCTACCGGAGCAATGTAAAAACTACCAGGAGAACTCCTGTCTGGCACCTTCCCCAGTGGAGTTGTGCATGGGGTGTCTTTGGAACATTTTGTCACCGGCCGACTCCAAAATTCAGCGGTTCCCCATCTCAGCCCAGAAAGCAGGTAGAACAACTTTTGTGGTGTCTTTCAGATGCCTACCAAGGTAGTGTAAAAACTATTAAGAGAACTCCTGTCTGGCACCTTCCCCGGTGGAGTTGTGCATGGGGTGTGTTTGGAACATTTTGTCAGCGGCCGAGTCCAAAATTCAGCGGTTCCCCATCTCAGCCCAGAAAGCAGGTAGAACAACTTTTGTGGTGTCTTTCAGCTGCCTACCAAGGTAGTGTAAAAACTACTAAGAGAACTCCTGTCTGGCACCTTCCCCGGTGGAGTTGTGCATGGGGTGTGTTTGGAACATTTTGTCACCAGCCGACTCCAAAATTCAGCGGTTCCCCATCTCAGCCCAGAAAGCAGGTAGAACAACTTTTGTGGTGTCTTTCAGATGCCTACCGGAGCAATGTAAAAACTACCAGGAGAACTCCTGTCTGGCACCTTCCCCGGTGGAGTTGTGCATGGGGTGTGTTTGGAACATTTTGTCACCGGCCGACTCCAAAATTCAGCGGTTCCCCATCTCAGCCCAGAAAGCAGGTAGAACAACTTTTGTGGTGCCTTTCAAATGCCTACCGGAGCAATGTAAAAACTACCAGGAGAACTCCTGTCTGGCACCTTCCCCGGTGGAGTTGTGCATGGGGTGTGTTTGGAACATTTTGTCACCGGCCGACTCCAAAATTCAGCGGTTCCCCATCTCAGCCCAGAAAGCAGGTAGAACAACTTTTGCGGTGTCTTTCAGATGCCTACCGGAGCAATGTAAAAACTACCAGGAGAACTCCTGTCTGGCACCTTCCCCGGTGGAGTTGTGCATGGGGTGTGTTTAGAACATTTTGTCACCGGCCGACTCCAAAATTCAGCGGTTCCCCATCTCAGCCCAGAAAGCAGGTGGAACAACTTTTGTGGTGTCTTTCAGATGCCTACCGGAGCAATGTAAAAACTACCAGGAGAACTCCTGTCTGGCACCTTCCCCGGTGGAGTTGTGCATGGGGTGTGTTTGGAACATTTTGTCACCGGCCGACTCCAAAATTCAGCGGTTCCCCATCTCAGCCCAGAAAGCAGGTAGAACAACTTTTGTGCTGCCTTTCAGCTGCCTACCAAGGTAGTGTAAAAACTACTAAGAGAACTCCTGTCTGGCACCTTCCCCGGTGGAGTTGTGCATGGGGTGTGTTTGGAACATTTTGTCACCAGCCGAGTCCAAAATTCAGCGGTTCCCCATCTCAGCCCAGAAAGCAGGTAGAACAACTTTTGTGGTGTCTTTCAGATGCCTACCGGAGCAATGTAAAAACTACCAGGAGAACTCCTGTCTGGCACCTTCCCCGGTGGAGTTGTGCATGGGGTGTGTTTGGAACATTTTGTCACCGGCCGAGTCCAAAATTCAGCGGTTCCCCATCTCAGCCCAGAAAGCAGGTAGAACAACTTTTGTGCTGCCTTTCAGCTGCCTACCAAGGTAGTGTAAAAACTACTAAGAGAACTCCTGTCTGGCACCTTCCCCGGTGGAGTTGTGCATGGGGTGTGTTTGGAACATTTTGTCACCAGCCGACTCCAAAATTCAGCGGTTCCCCATCTCAGCCCAGAAAGCAGGTAGAACAACTTTTGTGGTGTCTTTCAGATGCCTACCAAGGTAGTGTAAAAACTACCAGGAGAACTCCTGTCTGGCACCTTCCCCGGTGGAGTTGTGCATGGGGTGTCTTTGGAACATTTTGTCACCAGCCGACTCCAAAATTCAGCGGTTCCCCATCTCAGCCCAGAAAGCAGGTAGAACAACTTTTGCGGTGTCTTTCAGATGCCTACCAAGGTAGTGTAAAAACTACCAGGAGAACTCCTGTCTGGCACCTTCCCCGGTGGAGTTGTGCATGGGGTGTGTTTGGAACATTTTGTCACCGGCCGACTCCAAAATTCAGCGGTTCCCCATCTCAGCCCAGAAAGCAGGTAGAACAACTTTTGTGGTGTCTTTCAGATGCCTACCGGAGCAATGTAAAATCTACCAGGAGAACTCCTGTCTGGCACCTTCCCCGGTGGAGTTGTGCATGGGGTGTGTTTGGAACATTTTGTCGCCAGCCGACTCCAAAATTCAGCGGTTCCCCATCTCAGCCCAGAAAGCAGGTAGAACAACTTTTGTGGTGTCTTTCAGATGCCTACCGGAGCAATGTAAAAACTACCAGGAGAACTCCTGTCTGGCACCTTCCCCGGTGGAGTTGTGCATGGGGTGTGTTTGGAACATTTTGTCACCGGCCGACTCCAAAATTCAGCGGTTCCCCATCTCAGCCCAGAAAGCAGGTAGAACAACTTTTGTGGTGTCTTTCAGGTGCCTACCAAGGTAGTGTAAAAACTATTAAGAGAACTCCTGTCTGGCACCTTCCCCGGTGGAGTTGTGCATGGGGTGTGTTTGGAACATTTTGTCACCGGCCGAGTCCAAAATTCAGCGGTTCCCCATCTCAGCCCAGAAAGCAGGTAGAACAACTTTTGCGGTGTCTTTCAGATGCCTACCGGAGCAATGTAAAAACTACCAGGAGAACTCCTGTCTGGCACCTTCCCCGGTGGAGTTGTGCATGGGGTGTGTTTGGAACATTTTGTCACCGGCCGACTCCAAAATTCAGCGGTTCCCCATCTCAGCCCAGAAAGCAGGTGGAACAACTTTTGTGGTGTCTTTCAGATGCCTACCGGAGCAATGTAAAAACTACCAGGAGAACTCCTGTCTGGCACCTTCCCCGGTGGAGTTGTGCAGGGGGTGTCTTTGGAACATTTTGTCACCGGCCGACTCCAAAATTCAGCGGTTCCCCATCTCAGCCCAGAAAGCAGGTAGAACAACTTTTGTGGTGTCTTTCAGGTGCCTACCAAGGTAGTGTAAAAACTATTAAGAGAACTCCTGTCTGGCACCTTCCCCGGTGGAGTTGTGCATGGGGTGTGTTTGGAACATTTTGTCACCGGCCGAGTCCAAAATTCAGCGGTTCCCCATCTCAGCCCAGAAAGCAGGTAGAACAACTTTTGCGGTGTCTTTCAGATGCCTACCGGAGCAATGTAAAAACTACCAGGAGAACTCCTGTCTGGCACCTTCCCCGGTGGAGTTGTGCATGGGGTGTGTTTGGAACATTTTGTCACCGGCCGACTCCAAAATTCAGCGGTTCCCCATCTCAGCCCAGAAAGCAGGTGGAACAACTTTTGTGGTGTCTTTCAGATGCCTACCGGAGCAATGTAAAAACTACCAGGAGAACTCCTGTCTGGCACCTTCCCCGGTGGAGTTGTGCATGGGGTGTCTTTGGAACATTTTGTCACCGGCCGACTCCAAAATTCAGCGGTTCCCCATCTCAGCCCAGAAAGCAGGTAGAACAACTTTTGTGGTGTCTTTCAGATGCCTACCAAGGTAGTGTAAAAACTATTAAGAGAACTCCTGTCTGGCACCTTCCCCGGTGGAGTTGTGCATGGGGTGTGTTTGGAACATTTTGTCAGCGGCCGAGTCCAAAATTCAGCGGTTCCCCATCTCAGCCCAGAAAGCAGGTAGAACAACTTTTGTGGTGCCTTTCAGCTGCCTACCAAGGTAGTGTAAAAACTACTAAGAGAACTCCTGTCTGGCACCTTCCCCGGTGGAGTTGTGCATGGGGTGTGTTTGGAACATTTGTCACCAGCCGACTCCAAAATTCAGCGGTTCCCCATCTCAGCCCAGAAAGCAGGTGGAACAACTTTTGTGGTGTCTTTCAGATGCCTACCGGAGCAATGTAAAAACTGTAAAAAGTACCAGGAGAACTCCTGTCTGGCATCTTCCCCGGTGGAGTTGTGCATGGGGTGTGTTTGGAACATTTTGTCACCAGCCGAGTCCAAAATTCAGCGGTTCCCCATCTCAGCCCAGAAAGCAGGTAGAACAACTTTTGTGGTGTCTTTCAGATGCCTACCGGAGCAATGTAAAAACTACCAGGAGAACTCCTGTCTGGCACCTTCCCCGGTGGAGTTTTGCATGGGGTGTGTTTGGAACATTTTGTCACCGGCCGAGTCCAAAATTCAGCGGTTCCCCATCTCAGCCCAGAAAGCAGGTAGAACAACTTTTGTGGTGTCTTTCAGATGCCTACCGGAGCAATGTAAAAACTACCAGGAGAACTCCTGTCTGGCACCTTCCCCGGTGGAGTTGTGCATGGGGTGTGTTTGGAACATTTTGTCACCGGCCGACTCCAAAATTCAGCGGTTCCCCATCTCAGCCCAGAAAGCAGGTAGAACAACTTTTGTGGTGTCTTTCAGATGCCTACCAGAGCAATGTAAAAACTACCAGGAGAACTCCTGTCTGGCACCTTCCCCGGTGGAGTTGTGCATGGGGTGTGTTTGGAACATTTTGTCACCGGCCGACTCCAAAATTCAGCGGTTCCCCATCTCAGCCCAGAAAGCAGGTAGAACAACTTTTGCGGTGTCTTTCAGATGCCTACCGGAGCAATGTAAAAACTACCAGGAGAACTCCTGTCTGGCACCTTCCCCGGTGGAGTTGTGCATGGGGTGTGTTTGGAACATTTTGTCACCGGCCGACTCCAAAATTCAGCGGTTCCCCATCTCAGCCCAGAAAGCAGGTGGAACAACTTTTGTGGTGTCTTTCAGATGCCTACCGGAGCAATGTAAAAACTACCAGGAGAACTCCTGTCTGGCACCTTCCCCGGTGGAGTTGTGCATGGGGTGTGTTTGGAACATTTTGTCACCGGCCGACTCCAAAATTCAGCGGTTCCCCATCTCAGCCCAGAAAGCAGGTAGAACAACTTTTGTGCTGCCTTTCAGCTGCCTACCAAGGTAGTGTAAAAACTACTAAGAGAACTCCTGTCTGGCACCTTCCCCGGTGGAGTTGTGCATGGGGTGTGTTTGGAACATTTTGTCACCGGCCGAGTCCAAAATTCAGCGGTTCCCCATCTCAGCCCAGAAAGCAGGTAGAACAACTTTTGTGGTGTCTTTCAGATGCCTACCGGAGCAATGTAAAAACTACCAGGAGAACTCCTGTCTGGCACCTTCCCCGGTGGAGTTGTGCATGGGGTGTGTTTGGAACATTTTGTCACCGGCCGAGTCCAAAATTCAGCGGTTCCCCATCTCAGCCCAGAAAGCAGGTAGAACAACTTTTGTGCTGCCTTTCAGCTGCCTACCAAGGTAGTGTAAAAACTACTAAGAGAACTCCTGTCTGGCACCTTCCCCGGTGGAGTTGTGCATGGGGTGTGTTTGGAACATTTTGTCACCAGCCGACTCCAAAATTCAGCGGTTCCCCATCTCAGCCCAGAAAGCAGGTAGAACAACTTTTGTGGTGTCTTTCAGATGCCTACCGGAGCAATGTAAAAACTACCAGGAGAACTCCTGTCTGGCACCTTCCCCGGTGGAGTTGTGCATGGGGTGTCTTTGGAACATTTTGTCACCAGCCGACTCCAAAATTCAGCGGTTCCCCATCTCAGCCCAGAAAGCAGGTAGAACAACTTTTGTGGTGTCTTTCAGATGCCTACCAAGGTAGTGTAAAAACTACCAGGAGAACTCCTGTCTGGCACCTTCCCCGGTGGAGTTGTGCATGGGGTGTGTTTGGAACATTTTGTCACCGGCCGACTCCAAAATTCAGCGGTTCCCCATCTCAGCCCAGAAAGCAGGTAGAACAACTTTTGCGGTGTCTTTCAGATGCCTACCGGAGCAATGTAAAAACTACCAGGAGAACTCCTGTCTGGCACCTTCCCCGGTGGAGTTGTGCATGGGGTGTCTTTGGAACATTTTGTCACCGGCCGACTCCAAAATTCAGCGGTTCCCCATCTCAGCCCAGAAAGCAGGTAGAACAACTTTTGTGGTGTCTTTCAGCTGCCTACCAAGGTAGTGTAAAAACTATTAAGAGAACTCCTGTCTGGCACCTTCCCCGGTGGAGTTGTGCATGGGGTGTGTTTGGAACATTTTGTCAGCGGCCGAGTCCAAAATTCAGCGGTTCCCCATCTCAGCCCAGAAAGCAGGTAGAACAACTTTTGTGGTGCCTTTCAGCTGCCTACCAAGGTAGTGTAAAAACTACTAAGAGAACTCCTGTCTGGCACCTTCCCCGGTGGAGTTGTGCATGGGGTGTGTTTGGAACATTTGTCACCAGCCGAGTCCAAAATTCAGCGGTTCCCCATCTCAGCCCAGAAAGCAGGTGGAACAACTTTTGTGGTGTCTTTCAGATGCCTACCGGAGCAATGTAAAAACTGTAAAAACTACCAGGAGAACTCCTGTCTGGCACCTTCCCCGGTGGAGTTGTGCATGGGGTGTGTTTGGAACATTTTGTCACCAGCCGAGTCCAAAATTCAGCGGTTCCCCATCTCAGCCCAGAAAGCAGGTAGAACAACTTTTGTGGTGCCATTCAGGTGCCTACCAAGGTAGTGTAAAAACTATTAAGAGAACTCCTGTCTGGCACCTTCCCCGGTGGAGTTGTGCATGGGGTGTGTTTGGAACATTTTGTCACCAGCCGACTCCAAAATTCAGCGGTTCCCCATCTCAGCACAGAAAGCAGGTAGAACAACTTTTGTGGTGTCTTTCAGATGCCTACCGGAGCAATGTAAAATCTACCAGGAGAACTCCTGTCTGGCACCTTCCCCGGTGGAGTTGTGCATGGGGTGTGTTTGGAACATTTTGTCGCCAGCCGACTCCAAAATTCAGCGGTTCCCCATCTCAGCCCAGAAAGCAGGTAGAACAACTTTTGTGGTGTCTTTCAGATGCCTACCGGAGCAATGTAAAAACTACCAGGAGAACTCCTGTCTGGCACCTTCCCCGGCGGAGTTGTGCATGGGGTGTGTTTGGAACATTTTGTCACCGGCCGACTCCAAAATTCAGCGGTTCCCCATCTCAGCCCAGAAAGCAGGTAGAACAACTTTTGTGCTGCCTTTCAGCTGCCTACCAAGGTAGTGTAAAAACTACTAAGAGAACTCCTGTCTGGCACCTTCCCCGGTGGAGTTGTGCATGGGGTGTGTTTGGAACATTTTGTCACCAGCCGACTCCAAAATTCAGCGGTTCCCCATCTCAGCCCAGAAAGCAGGTAGAACAACTTTTGTGGTGTCTTTCAGATGCCTACCGGAGCAATGTAAAAACTACCAGGAGAACTCCTGTCTGGCACCTTCCCCGGTGGAGTTGTGCATGGGGTGTGTTTGGAACATTTTGTCACCGGCCGACTCCAAAATTCAGCGGTTCCCCATCTCAGCCCAGAAAGCAGGTAGAACAACTTTTGTGGTGCCTTTCAGCTGCCTACCAAGGTAGTGTAAAAACTACTAAGAGAACTCCTGTCTGGCACCTTCCCCGGTGGAGTTGTGCATGGGGTGTGTTTGGAACATTTTGTCACCAGCCGACTCCAAAATTCAGCGGTTCCCCATCTCAGCCCAGAAAGCAGGTAGAACAACTTTTGTGGTGTCTTTCAGATGCCTACCAAGGTAGTGTAAAAACTATTAAGAGAACTCCTGTCTGGCACCTTCCCCGGTGGAGTTGTGCAGGGGGTGTGTTTGGAACATTTTGTCACCGGCCGAGTCCAAAATTCAGCGGTTCCCCATCTCAGCCCAGAAAGCAGGTAGAACAACTTTTGTGGTGTCTTTCAGATGCCTACCAGAGCAATGTAAAAACTACCAGGAGAACTCCTGTCTGGCACCTTCCCCGGTGGAGTTGTGCATGGGGTGTGTTTGGAACATTTTGTCACCGGCCGAGTCCAAAATTCAGCGGTTCCCCATCTCAGCCCAGAAAGCAGGTAGAACAACTTTTGTGGTGTCTTTCAGATGCCTACCAAGGTAGTGTAAAAACTATTAAGAGAACTCCTGTCTGGCACCTTCCCCGGTGGAGTTGTGCAGGGGGTGTGTTTGGAACATTTTGTCACCGGCCGAGTCCAAAATTCAGCGGTTCCCCATCTCAGCCCAGAAAGCAGGTAGAACAACTTTTGTGGTGTCTTTCAGATGCCTACCAGAGCAATGTAAAAACTACCAGGAGAACTCCTGTCTGGCACCTTCCCCGGTGGAGTTGTGCATGGGGTGTGTTTGGAACATTTTGTCACCGGCCGAGTCCAAAATTCAGCGGTTCCCCATCTCAGCCCAGAAAGCAGGTAGAACAACTTTTGCGGTGTCTTTCAGATGCCTACCGGAGCAATGTAAAAACTACCAGGAGAACTCCTGTCTGGCACCTTCCCCGGTGGAGTTGTGCATGGGGTGTGTTTGGAACATTTTGTCACCGGCCGACTCCAAAATTCAGCGGTTCCCCATCTCAGCCCAGAAAGCAGGTGGAACAACTTTTGTGGTGTCTTTCAGATGCCTACCGGAGCAATGTAAAAACTACCAGGAGAACTCCTGTCTGGCACCTTCCCCGGTGGAGTTGTGCATGGGGTGTGTTTGGAACATTTTGTCACCGGCCGAGTCCAAAATTCAGCGGTTCCCCATCTCAGCCCAGAAAGCAGGTAGAACAACTTTTGTGCTGCCTTTCAGCTGCCTACCAAGGTAGTGTAAAAACTACTAAGAGAACTCCTGTCTGGCACCTTCCCCGGTGGAGTTGTGCATGGGGTGTGTTTGGAACATTTTGTCACCGGCCGAGTCCAAAATTCAGCGGTTCCCCATCTCAGCCCAGAAAGCAGGTAGAACAACTTTTGTGGTGTCTTTCAGATGCCTACCGGAGCAATGTAAAAACTACCAGGAGAACTCCTGTCTGGCACCTTCCCCGGTGGAGTTGTGCATGGGGTGTGTTTGGAACATTTTGTCACCGGCCGAGTCCAAAATTCAGCGGTTCCCCATCTCAGACCAGAAAGCAGGTAGAACAACTTTTGTGCTGCCTTTCAGCTGCCTACCAAGGTAGTGTAAAAACTACTAAGAGAACTCCTGTCTGGCACCTTCCCCGGTGGAGTTGTGCATGGGGTGTGTTTGGAACATTTTGTCACCAGCCGACTCCAAAATTCAGCGGTTCCCCATCTCAGCCCAGAAAGCAGGTAGAACAACTTTTGTGGTGTCTTTCAGATGCCTACCGGAGCAATGTAAAAACTACCAGGAGAACTCCTGTCTGGCACCTTCCCCGGTGGAGTTGTGCATGGGGTGTCTTTGGAACATTTTGTCACCAGCCGACTCCAAAATTCAGCGGTTCCCCATCTCAGCCCAGAAAGCAGGTAGAACAACTTTTGTGGTGTCTTTCAGATGCCTACCAAGGTAGTGTAAAAACTACCAGGAGAACTCCTGTCTGGCACCTTCCCCGGTGGAGTTGTGCATGGGGTGTGTTTGGAACATTTTGTCACCGGCCGACTCCAAAATTCAGCGGTTCCCCATCTCAGCCCAGAAAGCAGGTAGAACAACTTTTGCGGTGTCTTTCAGATGCCTACCGGAGCAATGTAAAAACTACCAGGAGAACTCCTGTCTGGCACCTTCCCCGGTGGAGTTGTGCATGGGGTGTCTTTGGAACATTTTGTCACCGGCCGACTCCAAAATTCAGCGGTTCCCCATCTCAGCCCAGAAAGCAGGTAGAACAACTTTTGTGGTGTCTTTCAGATGCCTACCAAGGTAGTGTAAAAACTATTAAGAGAACTCCTGTCTGGCACCTTCCCCGGTGGAGTTGTGCATGGGGTGTGTATGGAACATTTTGTCAGCGGCCGAGTCCAAAATTCAGCGGTTCCCCATCTCAGCCCAGAAAGCAGGTAGAACAACTTTTGTGGTGCCTTTCAGCTGCTTACCAAGGTAGTGTAAAAACTACTAAGAGAACTCCTGTCTGGCACCTTCCCCGGTGGAGTTGTGCATGGGGTGTGTTTGGAACATTTGTCACCAGCCGAGTCCAAAATTCAGCGGTTCCCCATCTCAGCCCAGAAAGCAGGTGGAACAACTTTTGTGGTGTCTTTCAGATGCCTACCGGAGCAATGTAAAAACTGTAAAAACTACCAGGAGAACTCCTGTCTGGCACCTTCCCCGGTGGAGTTGTGCATGGGGTGTGTTTGGAACATTTTGTCACCAGCCGAGTCCAAAATTCAGCGGTTCCCCATCTCAGCCCAGAAAGCAGGTAGAACAACTTTTGTGGTGCCATTCAGGTGCCTACCAAGGTAGTGTAAAAACTATTAAGAGAACTCCTGTCTGGCACCTTCCCCGGTGGAGTTGTGCATGGGGTGTGTTTGGAACATTTTGTCACCAGCCGACTCCAAAATTCAGCGGTTCCCCATCTCAGCACAGAAAGCAGGTAGAACAACTTTTGTGGTGTCTTTCAGATGCCTACCGGAGCAATGTAAAATCTACCAGGAGAACTCCTGTCTGGCACCTTCCCCGGTGGAGTTGTGCATGGGGTGTCTTTGGAACATTTTGTCGCCAGCCGACTCCAAAATTCAGCGGTTCCCCATCTCAGCCCAGAAAGCAGGTAGAACAACTTTTGTGGTGTCTTTCAGATGCCTACCGGAGCAATGTAAAAACTACCAGGAGAACTCCTGTCTGGCACCTTCCCCGGTGGAGTTGTGCAGGGGGTGTGTTTGGAACATTTTGTCACCGGCCGACTCCAAAATTCAGCGGTTCCCCATCTCAGCCCAGAAAGCAGGTAGAACAACTTTTGTGCTGCCTTTCAGCTGCCTACCAAGGTAGTGTAAAAACTACTAAGAGAACTCCTGTCTGGCACCTTCCCCGGTGGAGTTGTGCATGGGGTGTGTTTGGAACATTTTGTCACCGGCCGAGTCCAAAATTCAGCGGTTCCCCATCTCAGCCCAGAAAGCAGGTAGAACAACTTTTGTGGTGTCTTTCAGATGCCTACCGGAGCAATGTAAAAACTACCAGGAGAACTCCTGTCTGGCACCTTCCCCGGTGGAGTTGTGCATGGGGTGTGTTTGGAACATTTTGTCACCGGCCGACTCCAAAATTCAGCGGTTCCCCATCTCAGCCCAGAAAGCAGGTAGAACAACTTTTGTGGTGCCTTTCAGCTGCCTACCAAGGTAGTGTAAAAACTACTAAGAGAACTCCTGTCTGGCACCTTCCCCGGTGGAGTTGTGCATGGGGTGTGTTTGGAACATTTTGTCACCAGCCGAGTCCAAAATTCAGCGGTTCCCCATCTCAGCCCAGAAAGCAGGTAGAAGAACTTTTGTGGTGTCTTTCAGATGCCTACCAAGGTAGTGTAAAAACTATTAAGAGAACTCCTGTCTGGCACCTTCCCCGGTGGAGTTGTGCAGGGGGTGTGTTTGGAACATTTTGTCACCGGCCGAGTCCAAAATTCAGCGGTTCCCCATCTCAGCCCAGAAAGCAGGTAGAACAACTTTTGTGGTGTCTTTCAGATGCCTACCAGAGCAATGTAAAAACTACCAGGAGAACTCCTGTCTGGCACCTTCCCCGGTGGAGTTGTGCATGGGGTGTGTTTGGAACATTTTGTCACCGGCCGAGTCCAAAATTCAGCGGTTCCCCATCTCAGCCCAGAAAGCAGGTAGAACAACTTTTGTGGTGTCTTTCAGATGCCTACCGGAGCAATGTAAAATCTACCAGGAGAACTCCTGTCTGGCACCTTCCCCGGTGGAGTTGTGCAGGGGGTGTGTTTGGAACATTTTGTCACCAGCCGACTCCAAAATTCAGCGGTTCCCCATCTCAGCCCAGAAAGCAGGTAGAACAACTTTTGTGGTGTCTTTCAGATGCCTACCAAGGTAGTGTAAAAACTACCAGGAGAACTCCTGTCTGGCACCTTCCCCGGTGGAGTTGTGCATGGGGTGTGTTTGGAACATTTTGTCACCGGCCGACTCCAAAATTCAGCGGTTCCCCATCTCAGCCCAGAAAGCAGGTAGAACAACTTTTGTGGTGTCTTTCAGATGCCTACCGGAGCAATGTAAAAACTACCAGGAGAACTCCTGTCTGGCACCTTCCCCGGTGGAGTTGTGCATGGGGTGTGTTTGGAACATTTTGTCACCGGCCGACTCCAAAATTCAGCGGTTCCCCATCTCAGCCCAGAAAGCAGGTAGAACAACTTTTGTGGTGCCTTTCAGGTGCCTACCAAGGTAGTGTAAAAACTACTAAGAGAACTCCTGTCTGGCACCTTCCCCGGCTGAGTTGTGCATGGGGTGTGTTTGGAACATTTTGTCACCAGCCGACTCCAAAATTCAGCGGTTCCCCATCTCAGCCCAGAAAGCAGGTAGAACAACTTTTGTGGTGTCTTTCAGATGCCTACCAAGGTAGTGTAAAAACTATTAAGAGAACTCCTGTCTGGCACCTTCCCCGGTGGAGTTGTGCATGGGGTTTGTTTGGAACATTTTGTCACCGGCCGACTCCAAAATTCAGCGGTTCCCCATCTCAGCCCAGAAAGCAGGTAGAACAACTTTTGTGGTGTCTTTCAGATGCCTACCAGAGCAATGTAAAAACTACCAGGAGAACTCCTGTCTGGCACCTTCCCCGGTGGAGTTGTGCATGGGGTGTGTTTGGAACATTTTGTCACCGGCCGAGTCCAAAATTCAGCGGTTCCCCATCTCAGCCCAGAAAGCAGGTAGAACAATTTTTGTGGTGTCTTTCAGATGCCTACCGGAGCAATGTAAAAACTACCAGGAGAACTCCTGTCTGGCACCTTCCCCGGTGGAGTTGTGCATGGGGTGTCTTTGGAACAGTTTTTCACCAGCCGAGTCCAAAATTCAGCGGTTCCCCATCTCAGCCCAGAAAGCAGGTAGAACAACTTTTGTGCTGCCTTTCAGCTGCCTACCAAGGTAGTGTAAAAACTACTAAGAGAACTCCTGTCTGGCACCTTCCCCGGTGGAGTTGTGCATGGGGTGTGTTTGGAACATTTTGTCACCAGCCGACTCCAAAATTCAGCGGTTCCCCATCTCAGCCCAGAAAGCAGGTAGAACAACTTTTGTGGTGTCTTTCAGATGCCTACCGGAGCAATGTAAAAACTACCAGGAGAACTCCTGTCTGGCACCTTCCCCGGTGGAGTTGTGCAGGGGGTGTGTTTGGAACATTTTGTCACCAGCCGACTCCAAAATTCAGCGGTTCCCCATCTCAGCCCAGAAAGCAGGTAGAACAACTTTTGTGGTGTCTTTCAGATGCCTACCAAGGTAGTGTAAAAACTATTAAGAGAACTCCTGTCTGGCACCTTCCCCGGTGGAGTTGTGCATGGGGTGTGTTTGGAACATTTTGTCACCGGCCGACTCCAAAATTCAGCGGTTCCCCATCTCAGCCCAGAAAGCAGGTAGAACAACTTTTGTGGTGTCTTTCAGATGCCTACCGGAGCAATGTAAAAACTACCAGGAGAACTCCTGTCTGGCACCTACCCCGGTGGAGTTGTGCATGGGGTGTGTTTGGAACATTTTGTCACCGGCCGAGTCCAAAATTCAGCGGTTCCCCATCTCAGCCCAGAAAGCAGGTAGAACAACTTTTGTGGTGCCTTTCAGCTGCCTACCAAGGTAGTGTAAAAACTACCAGGAGAACTCCTGTCTGGCACCTTCCCCGGTGGAGTTGTGCATGGGGTGTGTTTGGAACATTTTGTCACCGGCCGAGTCCAAAATTCAGCGGTTCCCCATCTCAGCCCAGAAAGCAGGTAGAACAACTTTTGTGGTGTCTTTCAGATGCCTACCGGAGCAATGTAAAAACTACCAGGAGAACTCCTGTCTGGCACCTTCCCCGGTGGAGTTGTGCATGGGGTGTGTTTGGAACATTTTGTCACCGGCCGAGTCCAAAATTCAGCGGTTCCCCATCTCAGCCCAGAAAGCAGGTAGAACAACTTTTGTGGTGTCTTTCAGATGCCTACCGGAGCAATGTAAAAACTACCAGGAGAACTCCTGTCTGGCACCTTCCCCGGTGGAGTTGTGCATGGGGTGTGTTTGGAACATTTTGTCACCAGCCGACTCCAAAATTCAGCGGTTCCCCATCTCAGCCCAGAAAGCAGGTAGAACAACTTTTGTGGTGTCTTTCAGATGCCTACCGGAGCAATGTAAAAACTACCAGGAGAACTCCTGTCTGGCACCTTCCCCGGTGGAGTTGTGCATGGGGTGTGTTTGGAACATTTTGTCACCGGCCGACTCCAAAATTCAGCGGTTCCCCATCTAAGCCCAGAAAGCAGGTAGAACAACTTTTGTGGTGCCTTTCAGCTGCCTACCAAGGTAGTGTAAAAACTACTAAGAGAACTCCTGTCTGGCACCTTCCCCGGTGGAGTTGTGCATGGGGTGTGTTTGGAACATTTTGTCACCGGCCGACTCCAAAATTCAGCGGTTCCCCATCTCAGCCCAGAAAGCAGGTAGAACAACTTTTGTGGTGTCTTTCAGATGCCTACCAGAGCAATGTAAAAAAAACCAGGAGAACTCCTGTCTGGCACCTTCCCCGGTGGAGTTGTGCATGGGGTGTGTTTGGAACATTTTGTCACCGGCCGAGTCCAAAATTCAGCGGTTCCCCATCTCAGCCCAGAAAGCAGGTAGAACAACTTTTGTGGTGTCTTTCAGATGCCTACCGGAGCAATGTAAAAACTACCAGGAGAACTCCTGTCTGGCACCTTCCCCGGTGGAGTTGTGCATGGGGTGTGTTTGGCACATTTTGTCACCAGCCGACTCCAAAATTCAGCGGTTCCCCATCTCAGCCCAGAAAGCAGGTAGAACAACTTTTGTTGTGCCATTCAGGTGCCTACCAAGGTAGTGTAAAAACTATTAAGAGAACTCCTGTCTGGCACCTTCCCCGGTGGAGTTGTGCATGGGGTGTGTTTGGAACATTTTGTCACCGGCCGAGTCCAAAATTCAGCGGTTCCCCATCTCAGCCCAGAAAGCAGGTAGAACAACTTTTGTGGTGTCTTTCAGATGCCTACCGGAGCAATGTAAAAACTACCAGGAGAACTCCTGTCTGGCACCTTCCCCGGTGGAGTTGTGCATGGGGTGTCTTTGGAACATTTTGTCACCGGCCGAGTCCAAAATTCAGCGGTTCCCCATCTCAGCCCAGAAAGCAGGTAGAACAACTTTTGTGGTGTCTTTCAGATGCCTACCGGAGCAATGTAAAAACTACCAGGAGAACTCCTGTCTGGCACCTTCCCCGGTGGAGTTGTGCAGGGGGTGTGTTTGGAACATTTTGTCACCGGCCGACTCCAAAATTCAGCGGTTCCCCATCTCAGCCCAGAAAGCAGGTAGAACAACTTTTGTGGTGTCTTTCAGCTGCCTACCAAGGTAGTGTAAAAACTACTAAGAGAACTCCTGTCTGGCACCTTCCCCGGTGGAGTTGTGCATGGGGTGTGTTTGGAACATTTTGTCACCGGCCGACTCCAAAATTCAGCGGTTCCCCATCTCAGCCCAGAAAGCAGGTAGAACAACTTTTGTGGTGCCTTTCAGCTGCCTACCAAGGTAGTGTAAAAACTACTAAGAGAACTCCTGTCTGGCACCTTCCCCGGTGGAGTTGTGCATGGGGTGTGTTTGGAACATTTTGTCACCAGCCGACTCCAAAATTCAGCGGTTCCCCATCTCAGCCCAGAAAGCAGGTAGAACAACTTTTGTGGTGTCTTTCAGATGCCTACCGGAGCAATGTAAAAACTACCAGGAGAACTCCTGTCTGGCACCTTCCCCGGTGGAGTTGTGCATGGGGTGTGTTTGGAACATTTTGTCACCAGCCGACTCCAAAATTCAGCGGTTCCCCATCTCAGCCCAGAAAGCAGGTAGAACAACTTTTGTGGTGTCTTTCAGATGCCTACCAAGGTAGTGTAAAAACTACCAGGAGAACTCCTGTCTGGCACCTTCCCCGGTGGAGTTGTGCATGGGGTGTCTTTGGAACATTTTGTCACCGGCCGAGTCCAAAATTCAGCGGTTCCCCATCTCAGCCCAGAAAGCAGGTAGAACAACTTTTGTGGTGTCTTTCAGATGCCTACTGGAGCAATGTAAAAACTACCAGGAGAACTCCTGTCTGGCACCTTCCCCGGTGGAGTTGTGCATGGGGTGTGTTTGGAACATTTTGTCAGCGGCCGAGTCCAAAATTCAGCGGTTCCCCATCTCAGCCCAGAAAGCAGGTAGAACAACTTTTGTGGTGCCTTTCAGCTGCCTACCAAGGTAGTGTAAAAACTACTAAGAGAACTCCTGTCTGGCACCTTCCCCGGTGGAGTTGTGCATGGGGTGTGTTTGGAACATTTGTCACCAGCCGACTCCAAAATTCAGCGGTTCCCCATCTCAGCCCAGAAAGCAGGTGGAACAACTTTTGTGGTGTCTTTCAGATGCCTACCGTAGCAATGTAAAAACTGTAAAAACTACCAGGAGAACTCCTGTCTGGCATCTTCCCCGGTGGAGTTGTGCATGGGGTGTGTTTGGAACATTTTGTCACCAGCCGAGTCCAAAATTCAGCGGTTCCCCATCTCAGCCCAGAAAGCAGGTAGAACAACTTTTGTGGTGTCTTTCAGATGCCTACCGGAGCAATGTAAAAACTACCAGGAGAACTCCTGTCTGGCACCTTCCCCGGTGGAGTTGTGCATGGGGTGTGTTTGGAACATTTTGTCACCGGCCGAGTCCAAAATTCAGCGGTTCCCCATCTCAGCCCAGAAAGCAGGTAGAACAACTTTTGCGGTGTCTTTCAGATGCCTATCGGAGCAATGTAAAAACTACCAGGAGAACTCCTGTCTGGCACCTTCCCCGGTGGAGTTGTGCATGGGGTGTGTTTGGAACATTTTGTCACCGGCCGACTCCAAAATTCAGCGGTTCCCCATCTCAGCCCAGAAAGCAGGTAGAACAACTTTTGTGGTGTCTTTCAGATGCCTACCGGAGCAATGTAAAAACTACCAGGAGAACTCCTGTCTGGCACCTTCCCCGGTGGAGTTGTGCATGGGGTGTGTTTGGAACATTTTGTCACTGGCCGAGTCCAAAATTCAGCGGTTCCCCATCTCAGCCCAGAAAGCAGGTAGAACAACTTTTGCGGTGTCTTTCAGATGCCTACCGGAGCAATGTAAAAACTACCAGGAGAACTCCTGTCTGGCACCTTCCCCGGTGGAGTTGTGCATGGGGTGTGTTTGGAACATTTTGTCACCGGCCGACTCCAAAATTCAGCGGTTCCCCATCTCAGCCCAGAAAGCAGGTAGAACAACTTTTGTGGTGTCTTTCAGATGCCTACCGGAGCAATGTAAAAACTACCAGGAGAACTCCTGTCTGGCACCTTCCCCGGTGGTGTTGTGCATGGGGTGTGTTTGGAACATTTTGTCACCGGCCGACTCCAAAATTCAGCGGTTCCCCATCTCAGCCCAGAAAGCAGGTAGAACAACTTTTGTGCTGCCTTTCAGCTGCCTACCAAGGTAGTGTAAAAACTACTAAGAGAACTCCTGTCTGGCACCTTCCCCGGTGGAGTTGTGCAGGGGGTGTGTTTGGAACATTTTGTCACCAGCCGAGTCCAAAATTCAGCGGTTCCCCATCTCAGCCCAGAAAGCAGGTAGAACAACTTTTGTGGTGTCTTTCAGATGCCTACCGGAGCAATGTAAAAACTACCAGGAGAACTCCTGTCTGGCACCTTCCCCGGTGGAGTTGTGCATGGGGTGTCTTTGGAACATTTTGTCACCGGCCGACTCCAAAATTCAGCGGTTCCCCATCTCAGCCCAGAAAGCAGGTAGAACAACTTTTGTGGTGCCTTTCAGCTGCCTACCAAGGTAGTGTAAAAACTACTAAGAGAACTCCTGTCTGGCACCTTCCCCGGTGGAGTTGTGCATGGGGTGTCTTTGGAACATTTTGTCACCAGCCGACTCCAAAATTCAGCGGTTCCCCATCTCAGCCCAGAAAGCAGGTAGAACAACTTTTGTGGTGCCTTTCAGCTGCCTACCAAGGTAGTGTAAACACTACCAAGAGAACTCCTGCCTGGCACCTTCCCCGGTGGAGTTGTGCAGGGGGTGTGTTTGGAACATTTTGTCACCGGCCGAGTCCAAAATTCAGCGGTTCCCCATCTCAGCCCAGAAAGCAGGTAGAACAACTTTTGTGGTGTCTTTCAGATGCCTACCAGAGCAATGTAAAAACTACCAGGAGAACTCCTGTCTGGCACCTTCCCCGGTGGAGTTGTGCATGGGGTGTGTTTGGAACATTTTGTCACCGGCCAAGTCCAAAATTCAGCGGTTCCCCATCTCAGCCCAGAAAGCAGGTAGAACAACTTTTGTGGTGTCTTTCAGATGCCTACCGGAGCAATGTAAAAACTACCTGGAGAACTCCTGTCTGGCACCTTCCCCGGTGGAGTTGTGCATGGGGTGTGTTTGGAACATTTTGTCACCAGCCGACTCCAAAATTCAGCGGTTCCCCATCTCAGCCCAGAAAGCAGGTAGAACAACTTTTGTTGTGCCATTCAGGTGCCTACCAAGGTAGTGTAAAAACTACCAGGAGAACTCCTGTCTGGCACCTTCCCCGGTGGAGTTGTGCATGGGGTGTGTTTGGAACATTTTGTCACCGGCCGAGTCCAAAATTCAGCGGTTCCCCATCTCAGCCCAGAAAGCAGGTAGAACAACTTTTGTGGTGTCTTTCAGCTGCCTACCGGAGCAATGTAAAAACTACCAGGAGAACTCCTGCCTGGCACCTTCCCCGGTGGAGTTGTGCATGGGGTGTGTTTGGAACATTTTGTCACCAGCCGACTCCAAAATTCAGCGGTTCCCCATCTCAGCCCAGAAAGCAGGTAGAACAACTTTTGTGGTGTCTTTCAGATGCCTACCGGAGCAATGTAAAAACTACCAGGAGAACTCCTGTCTGGCACCTTCCCCGGTGGAGTTGTGCAGGGGGTGTGTTTGGAACATTTTGTCACCGGCCGACTCCAAAATTCAGCGGTTCCCCATCTCAGCCCAGAAAGCAGGTAGAACAACTTTTGTGGTGCCTTTCAGATGCCTACCAAGGTAGTGTAAAAACTACCAGGAGAACTCCTGTCTGGCACCTTCCCCGGTGGAGTTGTGCATGGGGTGTGTTTGGAACATTTTGTCACCAGCCGAGTCCAAAATTCAGCGGTTCCCCATCTCAGCCCAGAAAGCAGGTAGAACAACTTTTGTGGTGCCTTTCAGATGCCTACCGGAGCAATGTAAAAACTACCAGGAGAACTCCTGTCTGGCACCTTCCCCGGTGGAGTTGTGCATGGGGTGTGTTTGGAACATTTTGTCACCAGCCGACTCCAAAATTCAGCGGTTCCCCATCTCAGCCCAGAAAGCAGGTAGAACAACTTTTGTGGTGTCTTTCAGATGCCTACCGGAGCAATGTAAAAACTACCAGGAGAACTCCTGTCTGGCACCTTCCCCGGTGGAGTTGTGCATGGGGTGTGTTTGGAACATTTTGTCACCGGCCGACTCCAAAATTCAGCGGTTCCCCATCTCAGCCCAGAAAGCAGGTAGAACAACTTTTGTGGTGTCTTTCAGATGCCTACCGGAGCAATGTAAAAACTACCAGGAGAACTCCTGTCTGGCACCTTCCCCGGCGGAGTTGTGCATGGGGTGTGTTTGGAACATTTGTCACCAGCCGACTCCAAAATTCAGCGGTTCCCCATCTCAGCCCAGAAAGCAGGTGGAACAACTTTTGTGGTGTCTTTCAGGTGCCTACCAAGGTAGTGTAAAAACTACCAGGAGAACTCCTGTCTGGCACCTTCCCCGGTGGAGTTGTGCATGGGGTGTGTTTGGAACATTTTGTCACCGGCCGACTCCAAAATTCAGCGGTTCCCCATCTCAGCCCAGAAAGCAGGTAGAACAACTTTTGTGGTGTCTTTCAGATGCCTACCGGAGCAATGTAAAAACTACCAGGAGAACTCCTGTCTGGCACCTTCCCCGGTGGAGTTGTGCAGGGGGTGTGTTTGGAACATTTTGTCACCGGCCGACTCCAAAATTCAGCGGTTCCCCATCTCAGCCCAGAAAGCAGGTAGAACAACTTTTGTGCTGCCTTTCAGCTGCCTACCAAGGTAGTGTAAAAACTACTAAGAGAACTCCTGTCTGGCACCTTCCCCGGTGGAGTTGTGCATGGGGTGTGTTTGGAACATTTTGTCACCAGCCGAGTCCAAAATTCAGCGGTTCCCCATCTCAGCCCAGAAAGCAGGTAGAACAACTTTTGTGGTGTCTTTCAGATGCCTACCGGAGCAATGTAAAAACTACCAGGAGAACTCCTGTCTGGCACCTTCCCCGGTGGAGTTGTGCATGGGGTGTGTTTGGAACATTTTGTCACCGGCCGAGTCCAAAATTCAGCGGTTCCCCATCTCAGCCCAGAAAGCAGGTAGAACAACTTTTGCGGTGTCTTTCAGATGCCTACCGGAGCAATGTAAAAACTACCAGGAGAACTCCTGTCTGGCACCTTCCCCGGTGGAGTTGTGCATGGGGTGTCTTTGGAACATTTTGTCACCGGCCGACTCCAAAATTCAGCGGTTCCCCATCTCAGCCCAGAAAGCAGGTAGAACAACTTTTGTGGTGTCTTTCAGATGCCTACCGGAGCAATGTAAAAACTACCAGGAGAACTCCTGTCTGGCACCTTCCCCGGTGGAGTTGTGCATGGGGTGTGTTTGGAACATTTTGTCACCGGCCGACTCCAAAATACAGCGGTACCCCATCTCAGCCCAGAAAGCAGGTAGAACAACTTTTGTGGTGCCTTTCAGCTGCCTACCAAGGTAGTGTAAAAACTACTAAGAGAACTCCTGTCTGGCACCTTCCCCGGTGGAGTTGTGCATGGGGTGTGTTTGGAACATTTTGTCACCGGCCGACTCCAAAATTCAGCGGTTCCCCATCTCAGCCCAGAAAGCAGGTAGAACAACTTTTGCGGTGTCTTTCAGATGCCTACCGGAGCAATGTAAAAACTACCAGGAGAACTCCTGTCTGGCACCTTCCCCGGTGGAGTTGTGCATGGGGTGTGTTTGGAACATTTTGTCACCAGCCGACTCCAAAATTCAGCGGTTCCCCATCTCAGCCCAGAAAGCAGGTAGAACAACTTTTGTGGTGTCTTTCAGATGCCTACCGGAGCAATGTAAAAACTACCAGGAGAACTCCTGTCTGGCACCTTCCCCGGTGGAGTTGTGCATGGGGTGTCTTTGGAACATTTTGTCACCGGCCGAGTCCAAAATTCAGCGGTTCCCCATCTCAGCCCAGAAAGCAGGTAGAACAACTTTTGTGGTGCCTTTCAGCTGCCTACCAAGGTAGTGTAAAAACTACCAGGAGAACTCCTGTCTGGCACCTTCCCCGGTGGAGTTGTGCATGGGGTGTGTTTGGAACATTTTGTCACCAGCCGAGTCCAAAATTCAGCGGTTCCCCATCTCAGCCCAGAAAGCAGGTAGAACAACTTTTGTGGTGTCTTTCAGATGCCTACCGGAGCAATGTAAAAACTACCAGGAGAACTCCTGTCTGGCACCTTCCCCGGTGGAGTTGTGCATGGGGTGTGTTTGGAACATTTTGTCACCAGCCGACTCCAAAATTCAGCGGTTCCCCATCTCAGCCCAGAAAGCAGGTAGAACAACTTTTGTGGTGTCTTTCAGATGCCTACCAAGGTAGTGTAAAAACTACCAGGAGAACTCCTGTCTGGCACCTTCCCCGGTGGAGTTGTGCATGGGGTGTGTTTGGAACATTTTGTCACCGGCCGAGTCCAAAATTCAGCGGTTCCCCATCTCAGCCCAGAAAGCAGGTAGAACAACTTTTGCGGTGTCTTTCAGATGCCTACCGGAGCAATGTAAAAACTACCAGGAGAACTCCTGTCTGGCACCTTCCCCGGTGGAGTTGTGCATGGGGTGTGTTTGGAACATTTTGTCACCGGCCGAGTCCAAAATTCAGCGGTTCCCCATCTCAGCCCAGAAAGCAGGTAGAACAACTTTTGTGGTGTCTTTCAGATGCCTACCGGAGCAATGTAAAAACTACCAGGAGAACTCCTGTCTGGCACCTTCCCCGGTGGAGTTGTGCAGGGGGGGTGTTTGGAACATTTTGTCACCGGCCGAGTCCAAAATTCAGCGGTTCCCCATCTCAGCCCAGAAAGCAGGTAGAACAACTTTTGCGGTGTCTTTCAGATGCCTACCGGAGCAATGTAAAAACTACCAGGAGAACTCCTGTCTGGCACCTTCCCCGGTGGAGTTGTGCATGGGGTGTGTTTGGAACATTTGTCACCAGCCGACTCCAAAATTCAGCGGTTCCCCATCTCAGCCCAGAAAGCAGGTAGAACAACTTTTGTGGTGTCTTTCAGATGCCTACCGGAGCTATGTAAAAACTGTAAAAACTACCAGGAGAACTCCTGTCTGGCACCTTCCCCGGTGGAGTTGTGCATGGGGTGTGTTTGGAACATTTTGTCACCGGCCGAGTCCAAAATTCAGCGGTTCCCCATCTCAGCCCAGAAAGCAGGTAGAACAACTTTTGTGGTGTCTTTCAGATGCCTACCGGAGCAATGTAAAAACTACCAGGAGAACTCCTGTCTGGCACCTTCCCCGGTGGAGTTGTGCAGGGGGTGTGTTTGGAACATTTTGTCACCGGCCGAGTCCAAAATTCAGCGGTTCCCCATCTCAGCCCAGAAAGCAGGTAGAACAACTTTTGCGGTGTCTTTCAGATGCCTAC
This sequence comes from Falco cherrug, assembly GCF_023634085.1. Taxonomy (NCBI): domain Eukaryota; kingdom Metazoa; phylum Chordata; class Aves; order Falconiformes; family Falconidae; genus Falco; species Falco cherrug. The sequence goes on along the minus strand of NW_026599510.1, from coordinate 218,490 downwards.
CGGAGCAATGTAAAAACTACCAGGAGAACTCCTGTCTGGCACCTTCCCCGGTGGAGTTGTGCATGGGGTGTGTTTGGAACATTTTGTCACCGGCCGACTCCAAAATTCAGCGGTTCCCCATCTCAGCCCAGAAAGCAGGTAGAACAACTTTTGTGGTGTCTTTCAGATGCCTACCAAGGTAGTGTAAAAACTACCAGGAGAACTCCTGTCTGGCACCTTCCCCGGTGGAGTTGTGCATGGGGTGTGTTTGGAACATTTTGTCACCGGCCGAGTCCAAAATTCAGCGGTTCCCCATCTCAGCCCAGAAAGCAGGTAGAACAACTTTTGCGGTGTCTTTCAGATGCCTACCGGAGCAATGTAAAAACTACCAGGAGAACTCCTGTCTGGCACCTTCCCCGGTGGAGTTGTGCATGGGGTGTGTTTGGAACATTTTGTCACCGGCCGAGTCCAAAATTCAGCGGTTCCCCATCTCAGCCCAGAAAGCAGGTAGAACAACTTTTGTGGTGTCTTTCAGATGCCTACCGGAGCAATGTAAAAACTACCAGGAGAACTCCTGTCTGGCACCTTCCCCGGTGGAGTTGTGCAGGGGGGGTGTTTGGAACATTTTGTCACCGGCCGAGTCCAAAATTCAGCGGTTCCCCATCTCAGCCCAGAAAGCAGGTAGAACAACTTTTGCGGTGTCTTTCAGATGCCTACCGGAGCAATGTAAAAACTACCAGGAGAACTCCTGTCTGGCACCTTCCCCGGTGGAGTTGTGCATGGGGTGTGTTTGGAACATTTGTCACCAGCCGACTCCAAAATTCAGCGGTTCCCCATCTCAGCCCAGAAAGCAGGTAGAACAACTTTTGTGGTGTCTTTCAGATGCCTACCGGAGCTATGTAAAAACTGTAAAAACTACCAGGAGAACTCCTGTCTGGCACCTTCCCCGGTGGAGTTGTGCATGGGGTGTGTTTGGAACATTTTGTCACCGGCCGAGTCCAAAATTCAGCGGTTCCCCATCTCAGCCCAGAAAGCAGGTAGAACAACTTTTGTGGTGTCTTTCAGATGCCTACCGGAGCAATGTAAAAACTACCAGGAGAACTCCTGTCTGGCACCTTCCCCGGTGGAGTTGTGCAGGGGGTGTGTTTGGAACATTTTGTCACCGGCCGAGTCCAAAATTCAGCGGTTCCCCATCTCAGCCCAGAAAGCAGGTAGAACAACTTTTGCGGTGTCTTTCAGATGCCTACCGGAGCAATGTAAAAACTACCAGGAGAACTCCTGTCTGGCACCTTCCCCGGTGGAGTTGTGCATGGGGTGTGTTTGGAACATTTTGTCACCGGCCGACTCCAAAATTCAGCGGTTCCCCATCTCAGCCCAGAAAGCAGGTAGAACAACTTTTGTGGTGTCTTTCAGATGCCTACCGGAGCAATGTAAAAACTACCAGGAGAACTCCTGTCTGGCACCTTCCCCGGTGGAGTTGTGCAGGGGGTGTGTTTGGAACATTTTGTCACCGGCCGACTCCAAAATTCAGCGGTTCCCCATCTCAGCCCAGAAAGCAGGTAGAACAACTTTTGTGCTGCCTTTCAGCTGCCTACCAAGGTAGTGTAAAAACTACTAAGAGAACTCCTGTCTGGCACCTTCCCCGGTGGAGTTGTGCATGGGGTGTGTTTGGAACATTTTGTCACCAGCCGACTCCAAAATTCAGCGGTTCCCCATCTCAGCCCAGAAAGCAGGTAGAACAACTTTTGTGGTGCCATTCAGGTGCCTACCAAGGTAGTGTAAAAACTATTAAGAGAACTCCTGTCTGGCACCTTCCCCGGTGGAGTTGTGCATGGGGTGTGTTTGGAACATTTTGTCACCGGCCGAGTCCAAAATTCAGCGGTTCCCCATCTCAGCCCAGAAAGCAGGTAGAACAACTTTTGTGGTGTCTTTCAGCTGCCTACCGGAGCAATGTAAAAACTACCAGGAGAACTCCTGTCTGGCACCTTCCCCGGTGGAGTTGTGCAGGGGGTGTGTTTGGAACATTTTGTCACCAGCCGAGTCCAAAATTCAGCGGTTCCCCATCTCAGCCCAGAAAGCAGGTAGAACAACTTTTGTGGTGTCTTTCAGATGCCTACCGGAGCAATGTAAAAACTACCAGGAGAACTCCTGTCTGGCACCTTCCCCGGTGGAGTTGTGCAGGGGGTGTGTTTGGAACATTTTGTCACCGGCCGACTCCAAAATTCAGCGGTTCCCCATCTCAGCCCAGAAAGCAGGTAGAACAACTTTTGTGGTGCCTTTCAGATGCCTACCAAGGTAGTGTAAAAACTACCAGGAGAACTCCTGTCTGGCACCTTCCCCGGTGGAGTTGTGCATGGGGTGTGTTTGGAACATTTTGTCACCAGCCGAGTCCAAAATTCAGCGGTTCCCCATCTCAGCCCAGAAAGCAGGTAGAACAACTTTTGTGGTGTCTTTCAGATGCCTACCGGAGCAATGTAAAAACTACCAGGAGAACTCCTGTCTGGCACCTTCCCCGGTGGAGTTGTGCATGGGGTGTGTTTGGAACATTTGTCACCAGCCGACTCCAAAATTCAGCGGTTCCCCATCTCAGCCCAGAAAGCAGGTAGAACAACTTTTGTGGTGTCTTTCAGATGCCTACCGGAGCAATGTAAAAACTGTAAAAACTACCAGGAGAACTCCTGTCTGGCACCTTCCCCGGTGGAGTTGTGCATGGGGTGTGTTTGGAACATTTTGTCACAGGCCGACTCCAAAATTCAGCGGTTCCCCATCTCAGCCCAGAAAGCAGGTAGAACAACTTTTGTGGTGCCTTTCAGCTGCCTACCAAGGTAGTGTAAAAACTACTAAGAGAACTCCTGTCTGGCACCTTCCCCGGTGGAGTTGTGCATGGGGTGTCTTTGGAACATTTTGTCACCAGCCGACTCCAAAATTCAGCGGTTCCCCATCTCAGCCCAGAAAGCAGGTAGAACAACTTTTGTGCTGCCTTTCAGCTGCCTACCAAGGTAGTGTAAAAACTACTAAGAGAACTCCTGTCTGGCACCTTCCCCGGTGGAGTTGTGCATGGGGTGTGTTTGGAACATTTTGTCACCAGCCGACTCCAAAATTCAGCGGTTCCCCATCTCAGCCCAGAAAGCAGGTAGAACAACTTTTGTGGTGTCTTTCAGATGCCTACCGGAGCAATGTAAAAACTACCAGGAGAACTCCTGTCTGGCACCTTCCCCGGTGGAGTTGTGCATGGGGTGTCTTTGGAACATTTTGTCACCGGCCGACTCCAAAATTCAGCGGTTCCCCATCTCAGCCCAGAAAGCAGGTAGAACAACTTTTGTGGTGTCTTTCAGCTGCCTACCAAGGTAGTGTAAAAACTATTAAGAGAACTCCTGTCTGGCACCTTCCCCGGTGGAGTTGTGCATGGGGTGTGTTTGGAACATTTTGTCACCGGCCGAGTCCAAAATTCAGCGGTTCCCCATCTCAGCCCAGAAAGCAGGTAGAACAACTTTTGTGGTGTCTTTCAGATGCCTACCGGAGCAATGTAAAAACTACCAGGAGAACTCCTGTCTGGCACCTTCCCCGGTGGAGTTGTGCATGGGGTGTGTTTGGAACATTTTGTCACCAGCCGACTCCAAAATTCAGCGGTTCCCCATCTCAGCCCAGAAAGCAGGTAGAACAACTTTTGTGGTGCCTTTCAGATGCCTACCGGAGCAATGTAAAAACTACCAGGAGAACTCCTGTCTGGCACCTTCCCCGGTGGAGTTGTGCATGGGGTGTGTTTGGAACATTTTGTCACCGGCCGAGTCCAAAATTCAGCGGTTCCCCATCTCAGCCCAGAAAGCAGGTAGAACAACTTTTGTGGTGCCATTCAGGTGCCTACCAAGGTAGTGTAAAAACTACCAGGAGAACTCCTGTCTGGCACCTTCCCCGGTGGAGTTGTGCATGGGGTGTGTTTGGAACATTTTGTCACAGGCCGACTCCAAAATTCAGCGGTTCCCCATCTCAGCCCAGAAAGCAGGTAGAACAACTTTTGTGGTGCCTTTCAGATGCCTACCAAGGTAGTGTAAAAACTACTAAGAGAACTCCTGTCTGGCACCTTCCCCGGTGGAGTTGTGCATGGGGTGTGTTTGGAACATTTTGTCACCGGCCGAGTCCAAAATTCAGCGGTTCCCCATCTCAGCCCAGAAAGCAGGTAGAACAACTTTTGTGGTGTCTTTCAGATGCCTACCGGAGCAATGTAAAATCTACCAGGAGAACTCCTGTCTGGCACCTTCCCCGGTGGAGTTGTGCATGGGGTGTGTTTGGAACATTTTGTCACCAGCCGACTCCAAAATTCAGCGGTTCCCCATCTCAGCCCAGAAAGCAGGTAGAACAACTTTTGTGGTGTCTTTCAGATGCCTACCGGAGCAATGTAAAAACTACCAGGAGAACTCCTGTCTGGCACCTTCCCCGGTGGAGTTGTGCAGGGGGGGTGTTTGGAACATTTTGTCACCGGCCGAGTCCAAAATTCAGCGGTTCCCCATCTCAGCCCAGAAAGCAGGTAGAACAACTTTTGTGGTGTCTTTCAGATGCCTACCAAGGTAGTGTAAAAACTACCAGGAGAACTCCTGTCTGGCACCTTCCCCGGTGGAGTTGTGCATGGGGTGTGTTTGGAACATTTTGTCACCAGCCGAGTCCAAAATTCAGCGGTTCCCCATCTCAGCCCAGAAAGCAGGTAGAACAACTTTTGTGGTGTCTTTCAGATGCCTACCAAGGTAGTGTAAAAACTATTAAGAGAACTCCTGTCTGGCACCTTCCCCGGTGGAGTTGTGCATGGGGTGTGTTTGGAACATTTTGTCACCAGCCGACTCCAAAATTCAGCGGTTCCCCATCTCAGCCCAGAAAGCAGGTAGAACAACTTTTGTGGTGTCTTTCAGATGCCTACCGGAGCAATGTAAAAACTACCAGGAGAACTCCTGTCTGGCACCTTCCCCGGTGGAGTTGTGCATGGGGTGTGTTTGGAACATTTTGTCACCGGCCGAGTCCAAAATTCAGCGGTTCCCCATCTCAGCCCAGAAAGCAGGTAGAACAACTTTTGTGGTGCCTTTCAGCTGCCTACCAAGGTAGTGTAAAAACTACTAAGAGAACTCCTGTCTGGCACCTTCCCCGGTGGAGTTGTGCATGGGGTGTGTTTGGAACATTTTGTCACCAGCCGACTCCAAAATTCAGCGGTTCCCCATCTCAGCCCAGAAAGCAGGTAGAACAACTTTTGTGGTGTCTTTCAGATGCCTACCGGAGCAATGTAAAAACTACCAGGAGAACTCCTGTCTGGCACCTTCCCCGGTGGAGTTGTGCATGGGGTGTGTTTGGAACATTTTGTCACCGGCCGACTCCAAAATTCAGCGGTTCCCCATCTCAGCCCAGAAAGCAGGTAGAACAACTTTTGTGGTGCCATTCAGGTGCCTACCAAGGTAGTGTAAAAACTACCAGGAGAACTCCTGTCTGGCACCTTCCCCGGTGGAGTTGTGCATGGGGTGTGTTTGGAACATTTTGTCACCGGCCGAGTCCAAAATTCAGCGGTTCCCCATCTCAGCCCAGAAAGCAGGTAGAACAACTTTTGTGGTGCCATTCAGGTGCCTACCAAGGTAGTGTAAAAACTACCAAGAGAACTCCTGTCTGGCGCCTTCCCCGGTGGAGTTGTGCATGGGGTGTGTTTGGAACATTTTGTCACCAGCCGAGTCCAAAATTCAGCGGTTCCCCATCTCAGCCCAGAAAGCAGGTAGAACAACTTTTGTGGTGTCTTTCAGATGCCTACCAAGGTAGTGTAAAAACTATTAAGAGAACTCCTGTCTGGCACCTTCCCCGGTGGAGTTGTGCATGGGGTGTGTTTGGAACATTTTGTCACCGGCCGAGTCCAAAATTCAGCGGTTCCCCATCTCAGCCCAGAAAGCAGGTAGAACAACTTTTGTGGTGTCTTTCAGATGCCTACCGGAGCAATGTAAAAACTACCAGGAGAACTCCTGTCTGGCACCTTCCCCGGTGGAGTTGTGCATGGGGTGTGTTTGGAACATTTTGTCACCGGCCGACTCCAAAATTCAGCGGTTCCCCATCTCAGCCCAGAAAGCAGGTAGAACAACTTTTGTGGTGCCTTTCAGGTGCCTACCAAGGTAGTGTAAAAACTACTAAGAGAACTCCTGTCTGGCACCTTCCCCGGTGGAGTTGTGCATGGGGTGTGTTTGGAACATTTTGTCACCGGCCGAGTCCAAAATTCAGCGGTTCCCCATCTCAGCCCAGAAAGCAGGTAGAACAACTTTTGTGGTGCCATTCAGGTGCCTACCAAGGTAGTGTAAAAACTACCAGGAGAACTCCTGTCTGGCGCCTTCCCCGGTGGAGTTGTGCATGGGGTGTGTTTGGAACATTTTGTCACCGGCCGAGTCCAAAATTCAGCGGTTCCCCATCTCAGCCCAGAAAGCAGGTAGAACAACTTTTGTGGTGCCTTTCAGATGCCTACCAAGGTAGTGTAAAAACTATTAAGAGAACTCCTGTCTGGCACCTTCCCCGGTGGAGTTGTGCATGGGGTGTGTTTGGAACATTTTGTCACCGGCCGAGTCCAAAATTCAGCGGTTCCCCATCTCAGCCCAGAAAGCAGGTAGAACAACTTTTGTGGTGTCTTTCAGATGCCTACCGGAGCAATGTAAAAACTACCAGGAGAACTCCTGTCTGGCACCTTCCCCGGTGGAGTTGTGCATGGGGTGTGTTTGGAACATTTTGTCACCGGCCGACTCCAAAATTCAGCGGTTCCCCATCTCAGCCCAGAAAGCAGGTAGAACAACTTTTGTGGTGCCATTCAGGTGCCTACCAAGGTAGTGTAAAAACTACCAGGAGAACTCCTGTCTGGCACCTTCCCCGGTGGAGTTGTGCATGGGGTGTGTTTGGAACATTTTGTCACAGGCCGACTCCAAAATTCAGCGGTTCCCCATCTCAGCCCAGAAAGCAGGTAGAACAACTTTTGTGGTGTCTTTCAGATGCCTACCGGAGCAATGTAAAAACTACCAGGAGAACTCCTGTCTGGCACCTTCCCCGGTGGAGTTGTGCATGGGGTGTGTTTGGAACATTTTGTCACCAGCCGACTCCAAAATTCAGCGGTTCCCCATCTCAGCCCAGAAAGCAGGTAGAACAACTTTTGTGGTGCCATTCAGGTGTCTACCAAGGTAGTGTAAAAACTACCAGGAGAACTCCTGTCTGGCACCTTCCCCGGTGGAGTTGTGCATGGGGTGTGTTTGGAACATTTTGTCACCGGCCGACTCCAAAATTCAGCGGTTCCCCATCTCAGCCCAGAAAGCAGGTAGAACAACTTTTGCGGTGTCTTTCAGATGCCTACCGGAGCAATGTAAAAACTGCCAGGAGAACTCCTGTCTGGCACCTTCCCCGGTGGAGTTGTGCATGGGGTGTGTTTGGAACATTTTGTCACCGGCCGACTCCAAAATTCAGCGGTTCCCCATCTCAGCCCAGAAAGCAGGTAGAACAACTTTTGTGGTGTCTTTCAGATGCCTACCGGAGCAATGTAAAAACTACCAGGAGAACTCCTGTCTGGCACCTTCCCCGGTGGAGTTGTGCATGGGGTGTCTTTGGAACATTTTGTCACCGGCCGAGTCCAAAATTCAGCGGTTCCCCATCTCAGCCCAGAAAGCAGGTAGAACAACTTTTGTGGTGTCTTTCAGCTGCCTACCAAGGTAGTGTAAAAACTACTAAGAGAACTCCTGTCTGGCACCTTCACCGGTGGAGTTGTGCATGGGGTGTGTTTGGAAAATTTGTCACCAGCCGAGTCCAAAATTCAGCGGTTCCCCATCTCAGCCCAGAAAGCAGGTAGAACAACTTTTGTGGTGCCTTTCAGGTGCCTACCAAGGTAGTGTAAAAACTACCAGGAGAACTCCTGTCTGGCACCTTCCCCGGTGGAGTTGTGCATGGGGTGTGTTTGGAACATTTTGTCACCGGCCGAGTCCAAAATTCAGCGGTTCCCCATCTCAGCCCAGAAAGCAGGTAGAACAACTTTTGTGGTGCCTTTCAGGTGCCTACCGGAGCAATGTAAAAACTACCAGGAGAACTCCTGTCTGGCACCTTCCCCGGTGGAGTTGTGCATGGGGTGTGTTTGGAACATTTTGTCACCAGCCGAGTCCAAAATTCAGCGGTTCCCCATCTCAGCCCAGAAAGCAGGTAGAACAACTTTTGTGGTGCCTTTCAGCTGCCTACCAAGGTAGTGTAAAAACTACTAAGAGAACTCCTGTCTGGCACCTTCCCCGGTGGAGTTGTCCATGGGGTGTGTTTGGAACATTTTGTCACCAGCCGACTCCAAAATTCAGCGGTTCCCCATCTCAGCCCAGAAAGCAGGTAGAACAACTTTTGTGGTGTCTTTCAGATGCCTACCGGAGCAATGTAAAAACTACCAGGAGAACTCCTGTCTGGCACCTTCCCCGGTGGAGTTGTGCATGGGGTGTGTTTGGAACATTTTGTCACCAGCCGACTCCAAAATTCAGCGGTTCCCCATCTCAGCCCAGAAAGCAGGTAGAACAACTTTTGTGGTGTCTTTCAGATGCCTACCAAGGTAGTGTAAAAACTATTAAGAGAACTCCTGCCTGGCACCTTCCCCGGTGGAGTTGTGCATGGGGTGTGTTTGGAACATTTTGTCACCGGCCGACTCCAAAATTCAGCGGTTCCCCATCTCAGCCCAGAAAGCAGGTAGAACAACTTTTGTGGTGCCATTCAGGTGCCTACCAAGGTAGTGTAAAAACTACCAGGAGAACTCCTGTCTGGCACCTTCCCCGGTGGAGTTGTGCATGGGGTGTGTTTGGAACATTTTGTCACCAGCCGAGTCCAAAATTCAGCGGTTCCCCATCTCAGCCCAGAAAGCAGGTAGAACAACTTTTGTGGTGTCTTTCAGATGCCTACCAAGGTAGTGTAAAAACTATTAAGAGAACTCCTGTCTGGCACCTTCCCCGGTGGAGTTGTGCATGGGGTGTGTTTGGAACATTTTGTCACCAGCCGAGTCCAAAATTCAGCGGTTCCCCATCTCAGCCCAGAAAGCAGGTAGAACAACTTTTGTGGTGCCTTTCAGATGCCTACCGGAGCAATGTAAAAACTACCAGGAGAACTCCTGTCTGGCACCTTCCCCGGTGGAGTTGTGCAGGGGGTGTGTTTGGAACATTTTGTCACCAGCCGAGTCCAAAATTCAGCGGTTCCCCATCTCAGCCCAGAAAGCAGGTAGAACAACTTTTGTGGTGTCTTTCAGCTGCCTACCAAGGTAGTGTAAAAACTACCAGGAGAACTCCTGTCTGGCACCTTCCCCGGTGGAGTTGTGCAAGGGGTGTGTTTGGAAAATTTTGTCACCGGCCGAGTCCAAAATTCAGCGGTTCCCCATCTCAGCCCAGAAAGCAGGTAGAACAACTTTTGTGCTGCCTTTCAGCTGCCTACCAAGGTAGTGTAAAAACTACTAAGAGAACTCCTGTCTGGCACCTTCCCCGGTGGAGTTGTGCATGGGGTGTGTTTGGAACATTTTGTCACCAGCCGACTCCAAAATTCAGCGGTTCCCCATCTCAGCCCAGAAAGCAGGTAGAACAACTTTTGTGGTGTCTTTCAGATGCCTACCGGAGCAATGTAAAAACTACCAGGAGAACTCCTGTCTGGCACCTTCCCCGGTGGAGTTGTGCAGGGGGTCTGTTTGGAACATTTTGTCACCGGCCGACTCCAAAATTCAGCGGTTCCCCATCTCAGCCCAGAAAGCAGGTAGAACAACTTTTGTGGTGTCTTTCAGATGCCTACCAAGGTAGTGTAAAAACTATTAAGAGAACTCCTGTCTGGCACCTTCCCCGGTGGAGTTGTGCATGGGGTGTGTTTGGAACATTTTGTCACCAGCCGAGTCCAAAATTCAGCGGTTCCCCATCTCAGCCCAGAAAGCAGGTAGAACAACTTTTGTGGTGTCTTTCAGATGCCTACCGGAGCAATGTAAAAACTACCAGGAGAACTCCTGTCTGGCACCTTCCCCGGTGGAGTTGTGCATGGGGTGTGTTTGGAACATTTTGTCACCAGCCGAGTCCAAAATTCAGCGGTTCCCCATCTCAGCCCAGAAAGCAGGTAGAACAACTTTTGTGGTGTCTTTCAGCTGCCTACCAAGGTAGTGTATAACTACCAGGAGAACTCCTGTCTGGCACCTTCCCCGGTGGAGTTGTTCAGGGGGTGTGTTTGGAACATTTTGTCACCAGCCGACTCCAAAATTCAGCGGTTCCCCATCTCAGCCCAGAAAGCAGGTAGAACAACTTTTGTGGTGCCTTTCAGATGCCTACCAAGGTAGTGTAAAAACTATTAAGAGAACTCCTGTCTGGCACCTTCCCCGGTGGAGTTGTGCATGGGGTGTGTTTGGAACATTTTGTCACCGGCTGAGTCCAAAATTCAGCGGTTCCCCATCTCAGCCCAGAAAGCAGGTAGAACAACTTTTGCGGTGTCTTTCAGATGCCTACCGGAGCAATGTAAAAACTACCAGGAGAACTCCTGTCTGGCACCTTCCCCGGTGGAGTTGTGCATGGGGTGTCTTTGGAACATTTTGTCACCGGCCGACTCCAAAATTCAGCGGTTCCCCATCTCAGCCCAGAAAGCAGGTAGAACAACTTTTGTGGTGTCTTTCAGATGCCTACAGGAGCAATGTAAAAACTACCAGGAGAACTCCTGTCTGGCACCTTCCCCGGTGGAGTTGTGCAGGGGGTGTGTTTGGAACATTTTGTCACCAGCCGAGTCCAAAATTCAGCGGTTCCCCATCTCAGCCCAGAAAGCAGGTAGAACAACTTTTGTGGTGTCTTTCAGCTGCCTACCAAGGTAGTGTAAAAACTACTAAGAGAACTCCTGTCTGGCACCTTCCCCGGTGGAGTTGTGCATGGGGTGTGTTTGGAAAATTTGTCACCAGCCGAGTCCAAAATTCAGCGGTTCCCCATCTCAGCCCACAAAGCAGGTAGAACAACTTTTGTGCTGCCTTTCAGCTGCCTACCAAGGTAGTGTAAAAACTACTAAGAGAACTCCTGTCTGGCACCTTCCCCGGTGGAGTTGTGCAGGGGGTGTGTTTGGAACATTTTGTCACCGGCCGACTCCAAAATTCAGCGGTTCCCCATCTCAGCCCAGAAAGCAGGTAGAACAACTTTTGTGCTGCCTTTCAGCTGCCTACCAAGGTAGTGTAAAAACTACTAAGAGAACTCCTGTCTGGCACCTTCCCCGGTGGAGTTGTGCATGGGGTGTGTTTGGAACATTTTGTCACCAGCCGAGTCCAAAATTCAGCGGTTCCCCATCTCAGCCCAGAAAGCAGGTAGAACAACTTTTGTGGTGTCTTTCAGCTGCCTACCAAGGTAGTGTATAACTACCAGGAGAACTCCTGTCTGGCACCTTCCCCGGTGGAGTTGTTCAGGGGGTGTGTTTGGAACATTTTGTCACCAGCCGACTCCAAAATTCAGCGGTTCCCCATCTCAGCCCAGAAAGCAGGTAGAACAACTTTTGTGGTGCCTTTCAGATGCCTACCAAGGTAGTGTAAAAACTATTAAGAGAACTCCTGTCTGGCACCTTCCCCGGTGGAGTTGTGCATGGGGTGTGTTTGGAACATTTTGTCACCGGCTGAGTCCAAAATTCAGCGGTTCCCCATCTCAGCCCAGAAAGCAGGTAGAACAACTTTTGCGGTGTCTTTCAGATGCCTACCGGAGCAATGTAAAAACTACCAGGAGAACTCCTGTCTGGCACCTTCCCCGGTGGAGTTGTGCATGGGGTGTCTTTGGAACATTTTGTCACCGGCCGAGTCCAAAATTCAGCGGTTCCCCATCTCAGCCCAGAAAGCAGGTAGAACAACTTTTGTGGTGTCTTTCAGATGCCTACCGGAGCAATGTAAAAACTACCAGGAGAACTCCTGTCTGGCACCTTCCCCGGTGGAGTTGTGCAGGGGGTGTGTTTGGAACATTTTGTCACCAGCCGAGTCCAAAATTCAGCGGTTCCCCATCTCAGCCCAGAAAGCAGGTAGAACAACTTTTGTGGTGTCTTTCAGCTGCCTACCAAGGTAGTGTAAAAACTACTAAGAGAACTCCTGTCTGGCACCTTCCCCGGTGGAGTTGTGCATGGGGTGTGTTTGGAAAATTTGTCACCAGCCGAGTCCAAAATTCAGCGGTTCCCCATCTCAGCCCACAAAGCAGGTAGAACAACTTTTGTGCTGCCTTTCAGCTGCCTACCAAGGTAGTGTAAAAACTACTAAGAGAACTCCTGTCTGGCACCTTCCCCGGTGGAGTTGTGCATGGGGTGTGTTTGGAACATTTTGTCACCAGCCGACTCCAAAATTCAGCGGTTCCCCATCTCAGCCCAGAAAGCAGGTAGAACAACTTTTGTGGTGTCTTTCAGATGCCTACCGGAGCAATGTAAAAACTACCAGGAGAACTCCTGTCTGGCACCTTCCCCGGTGGAGTTGTGCAGGGGGTGTATTTGGAACATTTTGTCACCGGCCGACTCCAAAATTCAGCGGTTCCCCATCTCAGCCCAGAAAGCAGGTAGAACAACTTTTGTGGTGTCTTTCAGATGCCTACCAAGGTAGTGTAAAAACTATTAAGAGAACTCCTGTCTGGCACCTTCCCCGGTGGAGTTGTGCATGGGGTGTGTTTGGAACATTTTGTCACCGGCCGACTCCAAAATTCAGCGGTTCCCCATCTCAGCCCAGAAAGCAGGTAGAACAACTTTTGTGGTGCCTTTCAGCTGCCTACCAAGGTAGTGTAAAAACTACTAAGAGAACTCCTGTCTGGCACCTTCCCCGGTGGAGTTGTGCATGGGGTGTGTTTGGAACATTTTGTCACCAGCCGAGTCCAAAATTCAGCGGTTCCCCATCTCAGCCCAGAAAGCAGGTAGAACAACTTTTGTGGTGCCTTTCAGATGCCTACCGGAGCAATGTAAAAACTACCAGGAGAACTCCTGTCTGGCACCTTCCCCGGTGGAGTTGTGCATGGGGTGTCTTTGGAACATTTTGTCACCAGCCGACTCCAAAATTCAGCGGTTCCCCATCTCAGCCCAGAAAGCAGGTAGAACAACTTTTGTGGTGTCTTTCAGCTGCCTACCGGAGCAATGTAAAAACTACCAGGAGAACTCCTGTCTGGCACCTTCCCCGGTGGAGTTGTGCATGGGGTGTGTTTGGAACATTTTGTCACCAGCCGAGTCCAAAATTCAGCGGTTCCCCATCTCAGCCCAGAAAGCAGGTAGAACAACTTTTGTGGTGTCTTTCAGATGCCTACCAAGGTAGTGTAAAAACTATTAAGAGAACTCCTGTCTGGCACCTTCCCCGGTGGAGTTGTGCATGGGGTGTGTTTGGAACATTTTGTCACCGGCCGACTCCAAAATTCAGCGGTTCCCCATCTCAGCCCAGAAAGCAGGTAGAACAACTTTTGTGGTGTCTTTCAGATGCCTACCGGAGCAATGTAAAAACTACCAGGAGAACTCCTGTCTGGCACCTTCCCCGGTGGAGTTGTGCATGGGGTGTCTTTGGAACATTTTGTCACCGGCCGAGTCCAAAATTCAGCGGTTCCCCATCTCAGCCCAGAAAGCAGGTAGAACAACTTTTGTGCTGCCTTTCAGCTGCCTACCAAGGTAGTGTAAAAACTACTAAGAGAACTCCTGTCTGGCACCTTCCCCGGTGGAGTTGTGCATGGGGTGTGTTTGGAACATTTTGTCACCAGCCGACTCCAAAATTCAGCGGTTCCCCATCTCAGCCCAGAAAGCAGGTAGAACAACTTTTGTGGTGTCTTTCAGATGCCTACCGGAGCAATGTAAAAACTACCAGGAGAACTCCTGTCTGGCACCTTCCCCGGTGGAGTTGTGCAGGGGGTGTGTTTGGAACATTTTGTCACCGGCCGACTCCAAAATTCAGCGGTTCCCCATCTCAGCCCAGAAAGCAGGTAGAACAACTTTTGTGGTGTCTTTCAGATGCCTACAGGAGCAATGTAAAAACTACCAGGAGAACTCCTGTCTGGCACCTTCCCCGGTGGAGTTGTGCATGGGGTGTGTTTGGAACATTTTGTCACCGGCCGAGTCCAAAATTCAGCGGTTCCCCATCTCAGCCCAGAAAGCAGGTAGAACAACTTTTGCGGTGTCTTTCAGCTGCCTACCAAGGTAGTGTAAAAACTACCAGGAGAACTCCTGTCTGGCACCTTCCCCGGTGGAGTTGTGCATGGGGTGTGTTTGGAAAATTTGTCACCAGCCGAGTCCAAAATTCAGCGGTTCCCCATCTCAGCCCAGAAAGCAGGTAGAACAACTTTTGTGGTGCCTTTCAGGTGCCTACCAAGGTACTGTAAAAACTACTAAGAGAACTCCTGTCTGGCACCTTCCCCGGTGGAGTTGTGCATGGGGTGTGTTTGGAACATTTTGTCACCAGCCGACTCCAAAATTCAGCGGTTCCCCATCTCAGCCCAGAAAGCAGGTAGAACAACTTTTGTGGTGTCTTTCAGATGCCTACCGGAGCAATGTAAAAACTACCAGGAGAACTCCTGTCTGGCACCTTCCCCGGTGGAGTTGTGCATGGGGTGTGTTTGGAACATTTTGTCACCGGCCGAGTCCAAAATTCAGCGGTTCCCCATCTCAGCCCAGAAAGCAGGTAGAACAACTTTTGTGGTGTCTTTCAGATGCCTACCAAGGTAGTGTAAAAACTATTAAGAGAACTCCTGTCTGGCACCTTCCCCGGTGGAGTTGTGCATGGGGTGTGTTTGGAACATTTTGTCACCGGCCGACTCCAAAATTCAGCGGTTCCCCATCTCAGCCCAGAAAGCAGGTAGAACAACTTTTGTGGTGCCTTTCAGCTGCCTACCAAGGTAGTGTAAAAACTACTAAGAGAACTCCTGTCTGGCACCTTCCCCGGTGGAGTTGTGCATGGGGTGTGTTTGGAACATTTTGTCACCAGCCGACTCCAAAATTCAGCGGTTCCCCATCTCAGCCCAGAAAGCAGGTAGAACAACTTTTGTGGTGTCTTTCAGATGCCTACCGGAGCAATGTAAAAACTACCAGGAGAACTCCTGTCTGGCACCTTCCCCGGTGGAGTTGTGCAGGGGGTGTGTTTGGAACATTTTGTCACCGGCCGACTCCAAAATTCAGCGGTTCCCCATCTCAGCCCAGAAAGCAGGTAGAACAACTTTTGTGGTGTCTTTCAGATGCCTACAGGAGCAATGTAAAAACTACCAGGAGAACTCCTGTCTGGCACCTTCCCCGGTGGAGTTGTGCATGGGGTGTGTTTGGAACATTTTGTCACCGGCCGAGTCCAAAATTCAGCGGTTCCCCATCTCAGCCCAGAAAGCAGGTAGAACAACTTTTGCGGTGTCTTTCAGCTGCCTACCAAGGTAGTGTAAAAACTACCAGGAGAACTCCTGTCTGGCACCTTCCCCGGTGGAGTTGTGCATGGGGTGTGTTTGGAAAATTTGTCACCAGCCGAGTCCAAAATTCAGCGGTTCCCCATCTCAGCCCAGAAAGCAGGTAGAACAACTTTTGTGGTGCCTTTCAGGTGCCTACCAAGGTAGTGTAAAAACTACTAAGAGAACTCCTGTCTGGCACCTTCCCCGGTGGAGTTGTGCATGGGGTGTGTTTGGAACATTTTGTCACCAGCCGACTCCAAAATTCAGCGGTTCCCCATCTCAGCCCAGAAAGCAGGTAGAACAACTTTTGTGGTGTCTTTCAGATGCCTACCGGAGCAATGTAAAAACTACCAGGAGAACTCCTGTCTGGCACCTTCCCCGGTGGAGTTGTGCATGGGGTGTGTTTGGAACATTTTGTCACCGGCCGACTCCAAAATTCAGCGGTTCCCCATCTCAGCCCAGAAAGCAGGTAGAACAACTTTTGTGGTGTCTTTCAGATGCCTACCAAGGTAGTGTAAAAACTATTAAGAGAACTCCTGTCTGGCACCTTCCCCGGTGGAGTTGTGCATGGGGTGTGTTTGGAACATTTTGTCACCGGCCGACTCCAAAATTCAGCGGTTCCCCATCTCAGCCCAGAAAGCAGGTAGAACAACTTTTGTGGTGCCTTTCAGCTGCCTACCAAGGTAGTGTAAAAACTACTAAGAGAACTCCTGTCTGGCACCTTCCCCGGTGGAGTTGTGCATGGGGTGTGTTTGGAACATTTTGTCACCAGCCGAGTCCAAAATTCAGCGGTTCCCCATCTCAGCCCAGAAAGCAGGTAGAACAACTTTTGTGGTGCCTTTCAGATGCCTACCGGAGCAATGTAAAAACTACCAGGAGAACTCCTGTCTGGCACCTTCCCCGGTGGAGTTGTGCATGGGGTGTGTTTGGAACATTTTGTCACCAGCCGAGTCCAAAATTCAGCGGTTCCCCATCTCAGCCCAGAAAGCAGGTAGAACAACTTTTGTGGTGTCTTTCAGCTGCCTACCGGAGCAATGTAAAAACTACCAGGAGAACTCCTGTCTGGCACCTTCCCCGGTGGAGTTGTGCATGGGGTGTGTTTGGAACATTTTGTCACCAGCCGAGTCCAAAATTCAGCGGTTCCCCATCTCAGCCCAGAAAGCAGGTAGAACAACTTTTGTGGTGTCTTTCAGATGCCTACCAAGGTAGTGTAAAAACTACCAGGAGAACTCCTGTCTGGCACCTTCCCCGGTGGAGTTGTGCATGGGGTGTGTTTGGAACATTTTGTCACCGGCCGAGTCCAAAATTCAGCGGTTCCCCATCTCAGCCCAGAAAGCAGGTAGAACAACTTTTGTGGTGTCTTTCAGATGCCTACCGGAGCAATGTAAAAACTACCAGGAGAACTCCTGTCTGGCACCTTCCCCGGTGGAGTTGTGCATGGGGTGTCTTTGGAACATTTTGTCACCGGCCGAGTCCAAAATTCAGCGGTTCCCCATCTCAGCCCAGAAAGCAGGTAGAACAACTTTTGTGCTGCCTTTCAGCTGCCTACCAAGGTAGTGTAAAAACTACTAAGAGAACTCCTGTCTGGCACCTTCCCCGGTGGAGTTGTGCATGGGGTGTGTTTGGAACATTTTGTCACCAGCCGACTCCAAAATTCAGCGGTTCCCCATCTCAGCCCAGAAAGCAGGTAGAACAACTTTTGTGGTGTCTTTCAGATGCCTACCGGAGCAATGTAAAAACTACCAGGAGAACTCCTGTCTGGCACCTTCCCCGGTGGAGTTGTGCAGGGGGTGTGTTTGGAACATTTTGTCACCGGCCGACTCCAAAATTCAGCGGTTCCCCATCTCAGCCCAGAAAGCAGGTAGAACAACTTTTGTGGTGTCTTTCAGATGCCTACAGGAGCAATGTAAAAACTACCAGGAGAACTCCTGTCTGGCACCTTCCCCGGTGGAGTTGTGCATGGGGTGTGTTTGGAACATTTTGTCACCGGCCGAGTCCAAAATTCAGCGGTTCCCCATCTCAGCCCAGAAAGCAGGTAGAACAACTTTTGCGGTGTCTTTCAGCTGCCTACCAAGGTAGTGTAAAAACTACCAGGAGAACTCCTGTCTGGCACCTTCCCCGGTGGAGTTGTGCATGGGGTGTGTTTGGAAAATTTGTCACCAGCCGAGTCCAAAATTCAGCGGTTCCCCATCTCAGCCCAGAAAGCAGGTAGAACAACTTTTGTGGTGCCTTTCAGGTGCCTACCAAGGTACTGTAAAAACTACTAAGAGAACTCCTGTCTGGCACCTTCCCCGGTGGAGTTGTGCATGGGGTGTGTTTGGAACATTTTGTCACCAGCCGACTCCAAAATTCAGCGGTTCCCCATCTCAGCCCAGAAAGCAGGTAGAACAACTTTTGTGGTGTCTTTCAGATGCCTACCGGAGCAATGTAAAAACTACCAGGAGAACTCCTGTCTGGCACCTTCCCCGGTGGAGTTGTGCATGGGGTGTGTTTGGAACATTTTGTCACCGGCCGACTCCAAAATTCAGCGGTTCCCCATCTCAGCCCAGAAAGCAGGTAGAACAACTTTTGTGGTGTCTTTCAGGTGCCTACCAAGGTAGTGTAAAAACTATTAAGAGAACTCCTGTCTGGCACCTTCCCCGGTGGAGTTGTGCATGGGGTGTGTTTGGAACATTTTGTCACCGGCCGACTCCAAAATTCAGCGGTTCCCCATCTCAGCCCAGAAAGCAGGTAGAACAACTTTTGTGGTGCCTTTCAGCTGCCTACCAAGGTAGTGTAAAAACTACTAAGAGAACTCCTGTCTGGCACCTTCCCCGGTGGAGTTGTGCATGGGGTGTGTTTGGAACATTTTGTCACCAGCC
The DNA here is from genome assembly GCF_023634085.1 of Falco cherrug. Lineage (NCBI taxonomy): Eukaryota > Metazoa > Chordata > Aves > Falconiformes > Falconidae > Falco > Falco cherrug. The sequence continues at coordinate 200,291 of NW_026599510.1, read as the reverse complement.
GAGTCCAAAATTCAGCGGTTCCCCATCTCAGCCCAGAAAGCAGGTAGAACAACTTTTGTGGTGCCTTTCAGATGCCTACCGGAGCAATGTAAAAACTACCAGGAGAACTCCTGTCTAGCACCTTCCCCGGTGGAGTTGTGCATGGGGTGTGTTTGGAACATTTTGTCACCGGCCGACTCCAAAATTCAGCGGTTCCCCATCTCAGCCCAGAAAGCAGGTAGAACAACTTTTGTGGTGTCTTTCAGATGCCTACCGGAGCTATGTAAAAACTGTAAAAACTACCAGGAGAACTCCTGTCTGGCACCTTCCCCGGTGGAGTTGTGCATGGGGTGTGTTTGGAACATTTTGTCACCGGCCGAGTCCAAAATTCAGCGGTTCCCCATCTCAGCCCAGAAAGCAGGTAGAACAACTTTTGTGCTGCCTTTCAGCTGCCTACCAAGGTAGTGTAAAAACTACTAAGAGAACTCCTGTCTGGCACCTTCCCCGGTGGAGTTGTGCATGGGGTGTGTTTGGAACATTTTGTCACCAGCCGACTCCAAAATTCAGCGGTTCCCCATCTCAGCCCAGAAAGCAGGTAGAACAACTTTTGTGGTGTCTTTCAGATGCCTACCGGAGCAATGTAAAAACTACCAGGAGAACTCCTGTCTGGCACCTTCCCCGGTGGAGTTGTGCAGGGGGTGTGTTTGGAACATTTTGTCACCGGCCGACTCCAAAATTCAGCGGTTCCCCATCTCAGCCCAGAAAGCAGGTAGAACAACTTTTGTGGTGTCTTTCAGATGCCTACAGGAGCAATGTAAAAACTACCAGGAGAACTCCTGTCTGGCACCTTCCCCGGTGGAGTTGTGCATGGGGTGTGTTTGGAACATTTTGTCACCGGCCGAGTCCAAAATTCAGCGGTTCCCCATCTCAGCCCAGAAAGCAGGTAGAACAACTTTTGCGGTGTCTTTCAGCTGCCTACCAAGGTAGTGTAAAAACTACCAGGAGAACTCCTGTCTGGCACCTTCCCCGGTGGAGTTGTGCATGGGGTGTGTTTGGAAAATTTGTCACCAGCCGAGTCCAAAATTCAGCGGTTCCCCATCTCAGCCCAGAAAGCAGGTAGAACAACTTTTGTGGTGCCTTTCAGGTGCCTACCAAGGTACTGTAAAAACTACTAAGAGAACTCCTGTCTGGCACCTTCCCCGGTGGAGTTGTGCATGGGGTGTGTTTGGAACATTTTGTCACCAGCCGACTCCAAAATTCAGCGGTTCCCCATCTCAGCCCAGAAAGCAGGTAGAACAACTTTTGTGGTGTCTTTCAGATGCCTACCGGAGCAATGTAAAAACTACCAGGAGAACTCCTGTCTGGCACCTTCCCCGGTGGAGTTGTGCATGGGGTGTGTTTGGAACATTTTGTCACCGGCCGACTCCAAAATTCAGCGGTTCCCCATCTCAGCCCAGAAAGCAGGTAGAACAACTTTTGTGGTGTCTTTCAGGTGCCTACCAAGGTAGTGTAAAAACTATTAAGAGAACTCCTGTCTGGCACCTTCCCCGGTGGAGTTGTGCATGGGGTGTGTTTGGAACATTTTGTCACCGGCCGACTCCAAAATTCAGCGGTTCCCCATCTCAGCCCAGAAAGCAGGTAGAACAACTTTTGTGGTGCCTTTCAGCTGCCTACCAAGGTAGTGTAAAAACTACTAAGAGAACTCCTGTCTGGCACCTTCCCCGGTGGAGTTGTGCATGGGGTGTGTTTGGAACATTTTGTCACCAGCCGAGTCCAAAATTCAGCGGTTCCCCATCTCAGCCCAGAAAGCAGGTAGAACAACTTTTGTGGTGCCTTTCAGATGCCTACCGGAGCAATGTAAAAACTACCAGGAGAACTCCTGTCTAGCACCTTCCCCGGTGGAGTTGTGCATGGGGTGTGTTTGGAACATTTTGTCACCGGCCGACTCCAAAATTCAGCGGTTCCCCATCTCAGCCCAGAAAGCAGGTAGAACAACTTTTGTGGTGTCTTTCAGATGCCTACCAAGGTAGTGTAAAAACTATTAAGAGAACTCCTGTCTGGCACCTTCCCCGGTGGAGTTGTGCATGGGGTGTGTTTGGAACATTTTGTCACCGGCCGAGTCCAAAATTCAGCGGTTCCCCATCTCAGCCCAGAAAGCAGGTAGAACAACTTTTGTGGTGTCTTTCAGATGCCTACCGGAGCAATGTAAAAACTACCAGGAGAACTCCTGTCTGGCACCTTCCCCGGTGGAGTTGTGCATGGGGTGTCTTTGGAACATTTTGTCACCGGCCGAGTCCAAAATTCAGCGGTTCCCCATCTCAGCCCAGAAAGCAGGTAGAACAACTTTTGTGGTGTCTTTCAGCTGCCTACCAAGGTAGTGTATAACTACCAGGAGAACTCCTGTCTGGCACCTTCCCCGGTGGAGTTGTGCAGGGGGTGTGTTTGGAACATTTTGTCACCAGCCGAGTCCAAAATTCAGCGGTTCCCCATCTCAGCCCAGAAAGCAGGTAGAACAACTTTTGTGGTGTCTTTCAGGTGCCTACCAAGGTAGTGTAAAAACTATTAAGAGAACTCCTGTCTGGCACCTTCCCCGGTGGAGTTGTGCATGGGGTGTGTTTGGAACATTTTGTCACCGGCCGACTCCAAAATTCAGCGGTTCCCCATCTCAGCCCAGAAAGCAGGTAGAACAACTTTTGTGCTGCCTTTCAGCTGCCTACCAAGGTAGTGTAAAAACTACTAAGAGAACTCCTGTCTGGCACCTTCCCCGGTGGAGTTGTGCATGGGGTGTGTTTGGAACATTTTGTCACCAGCCGACTCCAAAATTCAGCGGTTCCCCATCTCAGCCCAGAAAGCAGGTAGAACAACTTTTGTGGTGTCTTTCAGATGCCTACCGGAGCAATGTAAAAACTACCAGGAGAACTCCTGTCTGGCACCTTCCCCGGTGGAGTTGTGCAGGGGGTGTGTTTGGAACATTTTGTCACCAGCCGAGTCCAAAATTCAGCGGTTCCCCATCTCAGCCCAGAAAGCAGGTAGAACAACTTTTGTGGTGTCTTTCAGATGCCTACAGGAGCAATGTAAAAACTACCAGGAGAACTCCTGTCTGGCACCTTCCCCGGTGGAGTTGTGCATGGGGTGTGTTTGGAACATTTTGTCACCGGCCGACTCCAAAATTCAGCGGTTCCCCATCTCAGCCCAGAAAGCAGGTAGAACAACTTTTGTGCTGCCTTTCAGCTGCCTACCGGAGCAATGTAAAAACTACCAGGAGAACTCCTGTCTGGCACCTTCCCCGGTGGAGTTGTGCATGGGGTGTGTTTGGAACATTTTGTCACCAGCCGAGTCCAAAATTCAGCGGTTCCCCATCTCAGCCCAGAAAGCAGGTAGAACAACTTTTGTGGTGTCTTTCAGATGCCTACCAAGGTAGTGTAAAAACTACCAGGAGAACTCCTGTCTGGCACCTTCCCCGGTGGAGTTGTGCATGGGGTGTGTTTGGAAAATTTGTCACCAGCCGAGTCCAAAATTCAGCGGTTCCCCATCTCAGCCCAGAAAGCAGGTAGAACAACTTTTGTGGTGTCTTTCAGCTGCCTACCAAGGTAGTGTAAAAACTACCAGGAGAACTCCTGTCTGGCACCTTCCCCGGTGGAGTTGTGCATGGGGTGTGTTTGGAACATTTTGTCACCGGCCGACTCCAAAATTCAGCGGTTCCCCATCTCAGCCCAGAAAGCAGGTAGAACAACTTTTGTGGTGCCTTTCAGGCGCCTACCGGAGCAATGTAAAAACTACCAGGAGAACTCCTGTCTGGCACCTTCCCCGGTGGAGTTGTGCATGGGGTGTGTTTGGAACATTTTGTCACCAGCCGAGTCCAAAATTCAGCGGTTCCCCATCTCAGCCCAGAAAGCAGGTAGAACAACTTTTGTGCTGCCTTTCAGCTGCCTACCAAGGTAGTGTAAAAACTACTAAGAGAACTCCTGTCTGGCACCTTCCCCGGTGGAGTTGTGCATGGGGTGTGTTTGGAACATTTTGTCACCAGCCGACTCCAAAATTCAGCGGTTCCCCATCTCAGCCCAGAAAGCAGGTAGAACAACTTTTGTGGTGTCTTTCAGATGCCTACCGGAGCAATGTAAAAACTACCAGGAGAACTCCTGTCTGGCACCTTCCCCGGTGGAGTTGTGCATGGGGTGTCTTTGGAACATTTTGTCACCAGCCGAGTCCAAAATTCAGCGGTTCCCCATCTCAGCCCAGAAAGCAGGTAGAACAACTTTTGTGGTGTCTTTCAGCTGCCTACCAAGGTAGTGTATAACTACCAGGAGAACTCCTGTCTGGCACCTTCCCCGGTGGAGTTGTGCAGGGGGTGTGTTTGGAACATTTTGTCACCAGCCGACTCCAAAATTCAGCGGTTCCCCATCTCAGCCCAGAAAGCAGGTAGAACAACTTTTGTGGTGCCTTTCAGGTGCCTACCAAGGTAGTGTAAAAACTAATAAGAGAACTCCTGTCTGGCACCTTCCCCGGTGGAGTTGTGCAGGGGGTGTGTTTGGAACATTTTGTCACCGGCCGAGTCCAAAATTCAGCGGTTCCCCATCTCAGCCCAGAAAGCAGGTAGAACAACTTTTGTGCTGCCTTTCAGCTGCCTACCAAGGTAGTGTAAAAACTACTAAGAGAACTCCTGTCTGGCACCTTCCCCGGTGGAGTTGTGCATGGGGTGTGTTTGGAACATTTTGTCACCAGCCGACTCCAAAATTCAGCGGTTCCCCATCTCAGCCCAGAAAGCAGGTAGAACAACTTTTGTGGTGTCTTTCAGATGCCTACCGGAGCAATGTAAAAACTACCAGGAGAACTCCTGTCTGGCACCTTCCCCGGTGGAGTTGTGCAGGGGGTGTGTTTGGAACATTTTGTCACCGGCCGAGTCCAAAATTCAGCGGTTCCCCATCTCAGCCCAGAAAGCAGGTAGAACAACTTTTGTGGTGTCTTTCAGATGCCTACAGGAGCAATGTAAAAACTACCAGGAGAACTCCTGTCTGGCACCTTCCCCGGTGGAGTTGTGCATGGGGTGTGTTTGGAACATTTTGTCACCGGCCGACTCCAAAATTCAGCGGTTCCCCATCTCAGCCCAGAAAGCAGGTAGAACAACTTTTGTGCTGCCTTTCAGCTGCCTACCGGAGCAATGTAAAAACTACCAGGAGAACTCCTGTCTGGCACCTTCCCCGGTGGAGTTGTGCATGGGGTGTGTTTGGAACATTTTGTCACCGGCCGAGTCCAAAATTCAGCGGTTCCCCATCTCAGCCCAGAAAGCAGGTAGAACAACTTTTGTGGTGTCTTTCAGATGCCTACCAAGGTAGTGTAAAAACTACCAGGAGAACTCCTGTCTGGCACCTTCCCCGGTGGAGTTGTGCATGGGGTGTGTTTGGAAAATTTGTCACCAGCCGAGTCCAAAATTCAGCGGTTCCCCATCTCAGCCCAGAAAGCAGGTAGAACAACTTTTGTGGTGCCTTTCAGCTGCCTACCAAGGTAGTGTAAAAACTACTAAGAGAACTCCTGTCTGGCACCTTCCCCGGTGGAGTTGTGCATGGGGTGTGTTTGGAACATTTTGTCACCGGCCGACTCCAAAATTCAGCGGTTCCCCATCTCAGCCCAGAAAGCAGGTAGAACAACTTTTGTGGTGCCTTTCAGGCGCCTACCGGAGCAATGTAAAAACTACCAGGAGAACTCCTGTCTGGCACCTTCCCCGGTGGAGTTGTGCATGGGGTGTGTTTGGAACATTTTGTCACCAGCCGAGTCCAAAATTCAGCGGTTCCCCATCTCAGCCCAGAAAGCAGGTAGAACAACTTTTGTGCTGCCTTTCAGCTGCCTACCAAGGTAGTGTAAAAACTACTAAGAGAACTCCTGTCTGGCACCTTCCCCGGTGGAGTTGTGCATGGGGTGTGTTTGGAACATTTTGTCACCAGCCGACTCCAAAATTCAGCGGTTCCCCATCTCAGCCCAGAAAGCAGGTAGAACAACTTTTGTGGTGTCTTTCAGATGCCTACCAAGGTAGTGTAAAAACTACCAGGAGAACTCCTGTCTGGCACCTTCCCCGGTGGAGTTGTGCATGGGGTGTGTTTGGAAAATTTGTCACCAGCCGAGTCCAAAATTCAGCGGTTCCCCATCTCAGCCCAGAAAGCAGGTAGAACAACTTTTGTGGTGTCTTTCAGCTGCCTACCAAGGTAGTGTAAAAACTACTAAGAGAACTCCTGTCTGGCACCTTCCCCGGTGGAGTTGTGCATGGGGTGTGTTTGGAACATTTTGTCACCGGCCGACTCCAAAATTCAGCGGTTCCCCATCTCAGCCCAGAAAGCAGGTAGAACAACTTTTGTGGTGCCTTTCAGGTGCCTACCGGAGCAATGTAAAAACTACCAGGAGAACTCCTGTCTGGCACCTTCCCCGGTGGAGTTGTGCATGGGGTGTCTTTGGAACATTTTGTCACCAGCCGAGTCCAAAATTCAGCGGTTCCCCATCTCAGCCCAGAAAGCAGGTAGAACAACTTTTGTGGTGCCTTTCAGCTGCCTACCAAGGTAGTGTAAAAACTACTAAGAGAACTCCTGTCTGGCACCTTCCCCGGTGGAGTTGTGCATGGGGTGTGTTTGGAACATTTTGTCACCGGCCGACTCCAAAATTCAGCGGTTCCCCATCTCAGCCCAGAAAGCAGGTAGAACAACTTTTGTGGTGTCTTTCAGGTGCCTACCGGAGCAATGTAAAAACTACCAGGAGAACTCCTGTCTGGCACCTTCCCCGGTGGAGTTGTGCATGGGGTGTGTTTGGAACATTTTGTCACCAGCCGACTCCAAAATTCAGCGGTTCCCCATCTCAGCCCAGAAAGCAGGTAGAACAACTTTTGTGGTGTCTTTCAGATGCCTACCGGAGCAATGTAAAAACTACCAGGAGAACTCCTGTCTGGCACCTTCCCCGGTGGAGTTGTGCATGGGGTGTGTTTGGAACATTTTGTCACCAGCCGAGTCCAAAATTCAGCGGTTCCCCATCTCAGCCCAGAAAGCAGGTAGAACAACTTTTGTGGTGTCTTTCAGCTGCCTACCGGAGCAATGTAAAAACTACCAGGAGAACTCCTGTCTGGCACCTTCCCCGGTGGAGTTGTGCAGGGGGTGTGTTTGGAACATTTTGTCACCAGCCGACTCCAAAATTCAGCGGTTCCCCATCTCAGCCCAGAAAGCAGGTAGAACAACTTTTGTGGTGTCTTTCAGCTGCCTACCGGAGCAATGTAAAAACTACCAGGAGAACTCCTGTCTGGCAACTTCCCCGGTGGAGTTGTGCATGGGGTGTGTTTGGAACATTTTGTCACCAGCCGAGTCCAAAATTCAGCGGTTCCCCATCTCAGCCCAGAAAGCAGGTAGAACAACTTTTGTGGTGTCTTTCAGCTGCCTACCAAGGTAGTGTAAAAACTACCAGGAGAACTCCTGTCTGGCACCTTCCCCGGTGGAGTTGTGCATGGGGTGTGTTTGGAAAATTTGTCACCAGCCGAGTCCAAAATTCAGCGGTTCCCCATCTCAGCCCAGAAAGCAGGTAGAACAACTTTTGTGGTGTCTTTCAGCTGCCTACCAAGGTAGTGTAAAAACTACTAAGAGAACTCCTGTCTGGCACCTTCCCCGGTGGAGTTGTGCATGGGGTGTGTTTGGAACATTTTGTCACCGGCCGACTCCAAAATTCAGCGGTTCCCCATCTCAGCCCAGAAAGCAGGTAGAACAACTTTTGTGGTGTCTTTCAGATGCCTACCGGAGCAATGTAAAAACTACCAGGAGAACTCCTGTCTGGCACCTTCCCCGGTGGAGTTGTGCATGGGGTGTGTTTGGAACATTTTGTCACCAGCCGAGTCCAAAATTCAGCGGTTCCCCATCTCAGCCCAGAAAGCAGGTAGAACAACTTTTGTGGTGCCTTTCAGGTGCCTACCAAGGTAGTGTAAAAACTACTAAGAGAACTCCTGTCTGGCACCTTCCCCGGTGGAGTTGTGCATGGGGTGTGTTTGGAACATTTTGTCACCAGCCGAGTCCAAAATTCAGCGGTTCCCCATCTCAGCCCAGAAAGCAGGTAGAACAACTTTTGTGGTGTCTTTCAGATGCCTACCGGAGCAATGTAAAAACTACCAGGAGAACTCCTGTCTGGCACCTTCCGTGGTGGAGTTGTGCATGGGGTGTGTTTGGAACATTTTGTCACCAGCCGAGTCCAAAATTCAGCGGTTCCCCATCTCAGCCCAGAAAGCAGGTAGAACAACTTTTGTGGTGTCTTTCAGCTGCCTACCAAGGTAGTGTAAAAACTACCAGGAGAACTCCTGTCTGGCACCTTCCCCGGTGGAGTTGTGCATGGGGTGTCTTTGGAACATTTTGTCACCAGCCGAGTCCAAAATTCAGCGGTTCCCCATCTCAGCCCAGAAAGCAGGTAGAACAACTTTTGTGGTGCCTTTCAGATGCCTACCAAGGTAGTGTAAAAACTATTAAGAGAACTCCTGTCTGGCACCTTCCCCGGTGGAGTTGTGCATGGGGTGTGTTTGGAACATTTTGTCACCGGCCGAGTCCAAAATTCAGCGGTTCCCCATCTCAGCCCAGAAAGCAGGTAGAACAACTTTTGTTGTGCCATTCAGGTGCCTACCAAGGTAGTGTAAAAACTATTAAGAGAACTCCTGTCTGGCACCTTCCCCGGTGGAGTTGTGCATGGGGTGTGTTTGGAACATTTTGTCACCGGCCGAGTCCAAAATTCAGCGGTTCCCCATCTCAGCCCAGAAAGCAGGTAGAACAACTTTTGTGGTGTCTTTCAGATGCCTACCGGAGCAATGTAAAAACTACCAGGAGAACTCCTGTCTGGCACCTTCCCCGGTGGAGTTGTGCATGGGGTGTGTTTGGAACATTTTGTCACCGGCCGAGTCCAAAATTCAGCGGTTCCCCATCTCAGCCCAGAAAGCAGGTAGAACAACTTTTGTGGTGTCTTTCAGCTGCCTACCAAGGTAGTGTAAAAACTACCAGGAGAACTCCTGTCTGGCACCTTCCCCGGTGGAGTTGTGCATGGGGTGTGTTTGGAAAATTTGTCACCAGCCGACTCCAAAATTCAGCGGTTCCCCATCTCAGCCCAGAAAGCAGGTGGAACAACTTTTGTGGTGTCTTTCAGATGCCTACCAAGGTAGTGTAAAAACTACCAGGAGAACTCCTGTCTGGCACCTTCCCCGGTGGAGTTGTGCATGGGGTGTGTTTGGAACATTTTGTCACCGGCCGAGTCCAAAATTCAGCGGTTCCCCATCTCAGCCCAGAAAGCAGGTAGAACAACTTTTGTGGTGCCTTTCAGGTGCCTACCGGAGCAATGTAAAAACTACCAGGAGAACTCCTGTCTGGCACCTTCCCCGGTGGAGTTGTGCATGGGGTGTGTTTGGAACATTTTGTCACCAGCCGAGTCCAAAATTCAGCGGTTCCCCATCTCAGCCCAGAAAGCAGGTAGAACAACTTTTGTGGTGTCTTTCAGCTGCCTACCAAGGTAGTGTAAAAACTACTAAGAGAACTCCTGTCTGGCACCTTCCCCGGTGGAGTTGTGCATGGGGTGTGTTTGGAACATTTTGTCACCAGCCGACTCCAAAATTCAGCGGTTCCCCATCTCAGCCCAGAAAGCAGGTAGAACAACTTTTGTGGTGTCTTTCAGATGCCTACCGGAGCAATGTAAAAACTACCAGGAGAACTCCTGTCTGGCACCTTCCCCGGTGGAGTTGTGCAGGGGGTGTGTTTGGAACATTTTGTCACCAGCCGACTCCAAAATTCAGCGGTTCCCCATCTCAGCCCAGAAAGCAGGTAGAACAACTTTTGTGGTGTCTTTCAGATGCCTACCAAGGTAGTGTAAAAACTACCAGGAGAACTCCTGTCTGGCACCTTCCCCGGTGGAGTTGTGCATGGGGTGTGTTTGGAACATTTTGTCACCGGCCGACTCCAAAATTCAGGGGTTCCCCATCTCAGCCCAGAAAGCAGGTAGAACAACTTTTGTGGTGTCTTTCAGATGCCTACTGGAGCAATGTAAAAACTACCAGGAGAACTCCTGTCTGGCACCTTCCCCGGTGGAGTTGTGCAGGGGGTGTCTTTGGAACATTTTGTCACCGGCCGACTCCAAAATTCAGCGGTTCCCCATCTCAGCCCAGAAAGCAGGTAGAACAACTTTTGTGGTGCCTTTCAGCTGCCTACCAAGGTAGTGTAAAAACTACTAAGAGAACTCCTGTCTGGCACCTTCCCCGGTGGAGTTGTGCATGGGGTGTGTTTGGAACATTTTGTCACCGGCCGAGTCCAAAATTCAGCGGTTCCCCATCTCAGCCCAGAAAGCAGGTAGAACAACTTTTGTGGTGTCTTTCAGATGCCTACCAAGGTAGTGTAAAAACTATTAAGAGAACTCCTGTCTGGCACCTTCCCCGGTGGAGTTGTGCATGGGGTGTGTTTGGAACATTTTGTCACCGGCCGAGTCCAAAATTCAGCGGTTCCCCATCTCAGCCCAGAAAGCAGGTAGAACAACTTTTGTGGTGTCTTTCAGATGCCTACCGGAGCAATGTAAAAACTACCAGGAGAACTCCTGTCTGGCACCTTCCCCGGTGGAGTTGTGCATGGGGTGTGTTTGGAACATTTTGTCACCAGCCGAGTCCAAAATTCAGCGGTTCCCCATCTCAGCCCAGAAAGCAGGTAGAACAACTTTTGTGGTGTCTTTCAGCTGCCTACCAAGGTAGTGTAAAAACTACTAAGAGAACTCCTGTCTGGCACCTTCCCCCCTGGAGTTGTGCATGGGGTGTGTTTGGAAAATTTGTCACCAGCCGAGTCCAAAATTCAGCGGTTCCCCATCTCAGCCCAGAAAGCAGGTAGAACAACTTTTGTGGTGTCTTTCAGATGCCTACCGGAGCAGTGTAAAAACTACCAGGAGAACTCCTGTCTGGCACCTTCCCCGGTGGAGTTGTGCATGGGGTGTGTTTGGAACATTTTGTCACCGGCCGACTCCAAAATTCAGCGGTTCCCCATCTCAGCCCAGAAAGCAGGTAGAACAACTTTTGTGGTGCCTTTCAGGTGCCTACCGGAGCAATGTAAAAACTACCAGGAGAACTCCTGTCTGGCACCTTCCCCGGTGGAGTTGTGCATGGGGTGTGTTTGGAACATTTTGTCACCAGCCGAGTCCAAAATTCAGCGGTTCCCCATCTCAGCCCAGAAAGCAGGTAGAACAACTTTTGTGGTGCCTTTCAGCTGCCTACCAAGGTAGTGTAAAAACTACTAAGAGAACTCCTGTCTGGCACCTTCCCCGGTGGAGTTGTGCATGGGGTGTGTTTGGAACATTTTGTCACCAGCCGACTCCAAAATTCAGCGGTTCCCCATCTCAGCCCAGAAAGCAGGTAGAACAACTTTTGTGGTGTCTTTCAGATGCCTACCGGAGCAATGTAAAATCTACCAGGAGAACTCCTGTCTGGCACCTTCCCCGGTGGAGTTGTGCAGGGGGTGTGTTTGGAACATTTTGTCACCAGCCGACTCCAAAATTCAGCGGTTCCCCATCTCAGCCCAGAAAGCAGGTAGAACAACTTTTGTGGTGCCTTTCAGGTGCCTACCAAGGTAGTGTAAAAACTACTAAGAGAACTCCTGTCTGGCACCTTCCCCGGCTGAGTTGTGCATGGGGTGTGTTTGGAACATTTTGTCACCAGCCGACTCCAAAATTCAGCGGTTCCCCATCTCAGCCCAGAAAGCAGGTAGAACAACTTTTGTGGTGTCTTTCAGATGCCTACCAAGGTAGTGTAAAAACTATTAAGAGAACTCCTGTCTGGCACCTTCCCCGGTGGAGTTGTGCATGGGGTGTGTTTGGAACATTTTGTCACCGGCCGAGTCCAAAATTCAGCGGTTCCCCATCTCAGCCCAGAAAGCAGGTAGAACAACTTTTGTGGTGTCTTTCAGATGCCTACCAGAGCAATGTAAAAACTACCAGGAGAACTCCTGTCTGGCACCTTCCCCGGTGGAGTTGTGCATGGGGTGTGTTTGGAACATTTTGTCACCAGCCGAGTCCAAAATTCAGCGGTTCCCCATCTCAGCCCAGAAAGCAGGTAGAACAACTTTTGTGGTGTCTTTCAGATGCCTACCGAAGCAATGTAAAAACTACCAGGAGAACTCCTGTCTGGCACCTTCCCCGGTGGAGTTGTGCATGGGGTGTGTTTGGAACATTTTGTCACCGGCCGAGTCCAAAATTCAGCGGTTCCCCATCTCAGCCAAGAAAGCAGGTAGAACAACTTTTGCGGTGTCTTTCAGATGCCTACCGGAGCAATGTAAAAACTACCAGGAGAACTCCTGTCTGGCACCTTCCCCGGTGGAGTTGTGCATGGGGTGTGTTTGGAACATTTTGTCACCAGCCGAGTCCAAAATCAGCGGTTCCCCATCTCAGCCCAGAAAGCAGGTAGAACAACTTTTGTGGTGTCTTTCAGATGCCTACCGGAGCAATGTAAAAACTACCAGGAGAACTCCTGTCTGGCACCTTCCCCGGTGGAGTTGTGCATGGGGTGTCTTTGGAACATTTTGTCACCGGCCGAGTCCAAAATTCAGCGGTTCCCCATCTCAGCCCAGAAAGCAGGTAGAACAACTTTTGTGGTGTCTTTCAGATGCCTACTGGAGCAATGTAAAAACTACCAGGAGAACTCCTGTCTGGCACCTTCCCCGGTGGAGTTGTGCAGGGGGTGTGTTTGGAACATTTTGTCACCGGCCGACTCCAAAATTCAGCGGTTCCCCATCTCAGCCCAGAAAGCAGGTAGAACAACTTTTGTGCTGCCTTTCAGCTGCCTACCAAGGTAGTGTAAAAACTACCAGGAGAACTCCTGTCTGGCACCTTCCCCGGTGGAGTTGTGCATGGGGTGTGTTTGGAACATTTTGTCACCGGCCGAGTCCAAAATTCAGCGGTTCCCCATCTCAGCCAAGAAAGCAGGTAGAACAACTTTTGCGGTGTCTTTCAGATGCCTACCGGAGCAATGTAAAAACTACCAGGAGAACTCCTGTCTGGCACCTTCCCCGGTGGAGTTGTGCATGGGGTGTGTTTGGAACATTTTGTCACCAGCCGAGTCCAAAATCAGCGGTTCCCCATCTCAGCCCAGAAAGCAGGTAGAACAACTTTTGTGGTGTCTTTCAGATGCCTACCGGAGCAATGTAAAAACTACCAGGAGAACTCCTGTCTGGCACCTTCCCCGGTGGAGTTGTGCATGGGGTGTCTTTGGAACATTTTGTCACCGGCCGAGTCCAAAATTCAGCGGTTCCCCATCTCAGCCCAGAAAGCAGGTAGAACAACTTTTGTGGTGTCTTTCAGATGCCTACTGGAGCAATGTAAAAACTACCAGGAGAACTCCTGTCTGGCACCTTCCCCGGTGGAGTTGTGCAGGGGGTGTGTTTGGAACATTTTGTCACCGGCCGACTCCAAAATTCAGCGGTTCCCCATCTCAGCCCAGAAAGCAGGTAGAACAACTTTTGTGCTGCCTTTCAGCTGCCTACCAAGGTAGTGTAAAAACTACTAAGAGAACTCCTGTCTGGCACCTTCCCCGGTGGAGTTGTGCATGGGGTGTGTTTGGAACATTTTGTCACCAGCCGAGTCCAAAATTCAGCGGTTCCCCATCTCAGCCCAGAAAGCAGGTAGAACAACTTTTGTGGTGTCTTTCAGATGCCTACCGGAGCAATGTAAAAACTACCAGGAGAACTCCTGTCTGGCACCTTCCCCGGTGGAGTTGTGCATGGGGTGTGTTTGGAACATTTTGTCACCGGCCGAGTCCAAAATTCAGCGGTTCCCCATCTCAGCCCAGAAAGCAGGTAGAACAACTTTTGTGGTGCCTTTCAGGTGCCTACCGGAGCAATGTAAAAACTACCAGGAGAACTCCTGTCTGGCACCTTCCCCGGTGGAGTTGTGCATGGGGTGTGTTTGGAACATTTTGTCACCAGCCGAGTCCAAAATTCAGCGGTTCCCCATTTCAGCCCAGAAAGCAGGTAGAACAACTTTTGTGGTGCCTTTCAGCTGCCTACCAAGGTAGTGTAAAAACTACTAAGAGAACTCCTGTCTGGCACCTTCCCCGGTGGAGTTGTGCATGGGGTGTGTTTGGAACATTTTGTCACCAGCCGACTCCAAAATTCAGCGGTTCCCCATCTCAGCCCAGAAAGCAGGTAGAACAACTTTTGTGGTGTCTTTCAGATGCCTACCAGAGCAATGTAAAAACTACCAGGAGAACTCCTGTCTGGCACCTTCCCCGGTGGAGTTGTGCATGGGCTGTGTTTGGAACATTTTGTCACCAGCCGAGTCCAAAATTCAGCGGTTCCCCATCTCAGCCCAGAAAGCAGGTAGAACAACTTTTGTGGTGTCTTTCAGATGCCTACCAAGGTAGTGTAAAAACTATTAAGAGAACTCCTGTCTGGCACCTTCCCCGGTGGAGTTGTGCATGGGGTGTTTTTGGAACATTTTGTCACCGGCCGAGTCCAAAATTCAGCGGTTCCCCATCTCAGCCCAGAAAGCAGGTAGAACAACTTTTGTGGTGTCTTTCAGATGCCTACCAGAGCAATGTAAAAACTACCAGGAGAACTCCTGTCTGGCACCTTCCCCGGTGGAGTTGTGCATGGGGTGTGTTTGGAACATTTTGTCACCAGCCGAGTCCAAAATTCAGCGGTTCCCCATCTCAGCCCAGAAAGCAGGTAGAACAACTTTTGTGGTGTCTTTCAGATGCCTACCGAAGCAATGTAAAAACTACCAGGAGAACTCCTGTCTGGCACCTTCCCCGGTGGAGTTGTGCATGGGGTGTGTTTGGAACATTTTGTCACCAGCCGACTCCAAAATTCAGCGGTTCCCCATCTCAGCCCAGAAAGCAGGTAGAACAACTTTTGTGGTGTCTTTCAGATGCCTACCGGAGCAATGTAAAAACTACCAGGAGAACTCCTGTCTGGCACCTTCCCCGGTGGAGTTGTGCATGGGGTGTGTTTGGAACATTTTGTCACCAGCCGAGTCCAAAATTCAGCGGTTCCCCATCTCAGCCCAGAAAGCAGGTAGAACAACTTTTGCGGTGTCTTTCAGATGCCTACCGGAGCAATGTAAAAACTACCAGGAGAACTCCTGTCTGGCACCTTCCCCGGTGGAGTTGTGCATGGGGTGTCTTTGGAACATTTTGTCACCGGCCGACTCCAAAATTCAGCGGTTCCCCATCTCAGCCCAGAAAGCAGGTAGAACAACTTTTGTGGTGTCTTTCAGATGCCTACTGGAGCAATGTAAAAACTACCAGGAGAACTCCTGTCTGGCACCTTCCCCGGTGGAGTTGTGCAGGGGGTGTGTTTGGAACATTTTGTCACCGGCCGACTCCAAAATTCAGCGGTTCCCCATCTCAGCCCAGAAAGCAGGTAGAACAACTTTTGTGCTGCCTTTCAGCTGCCTACCAAGGTAGTGTAAAAACTACTAAGAGAACTCCTGTCTGGCACCTTCCCCGGTGGAGTTGTGCATGGGGTGTGTTTGGAACATTTTGTCACCAGCCGAGTCCAAAATTCAGCGGTTCCCCATCTCAGCCCAGAAAGCAGGTAGAACAACTTTTGTGGTGTCTTTCAGATGCCTACCGGAGCAATGTAAAAACTACCAGGAGAACTCCTGTCTGGCACCTTCCCCGGTGGAGTTGTGCATGGGGTGTGTTTGGAACATTTTGTCACCGGCCGACTCCAAAATTCAGCGGTTCCCCATCTCAGCCCAGAAAGCAGGTAGAACAACTTTTGTGGTGCCTTTCAGGTGCCTACCGGAGCAATGTAAAAACTACCAGGAGAACTCCTGTCTGGCACCTTCCCCGGTGGAGTTGTGCATGGGGTGTGTTTGGAACATTTTGTCACCAGCCGACTCCAAAATTCAGCGGTTCCCCATCTCAGCCCAGAAAGCAGGTAGAACAACTTTTGTGGTGCCTTTCAGGTGCCTACCAAGGTAGTGTAAAAACTACCAGGAGAACTCCTGTCTGGCACCTTCCCCGGTGGAGTTGTGCATGGGGTGTCTTTGGAACATTTTGTCACCAGCCGACTCCAAAATTCAGCGGTTCCCCATCTCAGCCCAGAAAGCAGGTAGAACAACTTTTGTGCTGCCTTTCAGCTGCCTACCAAGGTAGTGTAAAAACTATTAAGAGAACTCCTGTCTGGCACCTTCCCCGGTGGAGTTGTGCATGGGGTGTGTTTGGAACATTTTGTCACCAGCCGACTCCAAAATTCAGCGGTTCCCCATCTCAGCCCAGAAAGCAGGTAGAACAACTTTTGTGGTGCCTTTCAGATGCCTACCGGAGCAATGTAAAAACTACCAGGAGAACTCCTGTCTGGCACCTTCCCCGGTGGAGTTGTGCATGGGGTGTGTTTGGAACATTTTGTCACCGGCCGAGTCCAAAATTCAGCGGTTCCCCATCTCAGCCCAGAAAGCAGGTAGAACAACTTTTGTGCTGCCTTTCAGCTGCCTACCAAGGTAGTGTAAAAACTACCAGGAGAACTCCTGTCTGGCACCTTCCCCGGTGGAGTTGTGCATGGGGTGTGTTTGGAACATTTTGTCACCGGCCGACTCCAAAATTCAGCGGTTCCCCATCTCAGCCCAGAAAGCAGGTAGAACAACTTTTGTGGTGTCTTTCAGATGCCTACCAAGGTAGTGTAAAAACTATTAAGAGAACTCCTGTCTGGAACCTTCCCCGGTGGAGTTGTGCATGGGATGTCTTTGGAACATTTTGTCACCGGCCGACTCCAAAATTCAGCGGTTCCCCATCTCAGCCCAGAAAGCAGGTAGAACAACTTTTGTGGTGCCTTTCAGCTGCCTACCAAGGTAGTGTAAAAACTACTAAGAGAACTCCTGTCTGGCACCTTCCCCGGTGGAGTTGTGCATGGGGTGTGTTTGGAACATTTGTCACCAGCCGACTCCAAAATTCAGCGGTTCCCCATCTCAGCCCAAAAAGCAGGTGGAACAACTTTTGTGGTGTCTTTCAGATGCCTACCGGAGCAATGTAAAAACTGTAAAAACTACCAGGAGAACTCCTGTCTGGCACCTTCCCCGGTGGAGTTGTGCATGGGGTGTGTTTGGAACATTTTGTCACCAGCCGAGTCCAAAATTCAGCGGTTCCCCATCTCAGCCCAGAAAGCAGGTAGAACAACTTTTGTGGTGTCTTTCAGATGCCTACCGGAGCAATGTAAAAACTACCAGGAGAACTCCTGTCTGGCACCTTCCCCGGTGGAGTTGTGCATGGGGTGTGTTTGGAACATTTTGTCACCGGCCGACTCCAAAATTCAGCGGTTCCCCATCTCAGCCCAGAAAGCAGGTAGAACAACTTTTGCGGTGTCTTTCAGATGCCTACCGGAGCAATGTAAAAACTACCAGGAGAACTCCTGTCTGGCACCTTCCCCAGTGGAGTTGTGCATGGGGTGTCTTTGGAACATTTTGTCACCGGCCGAGTCCAAAATTCAGCGGTTCCCCATCTCAGCCCAGAAAGCAGGTAGAACAACTTTTGTGGTGTCTTTCAGATGCCTACCGGAGCAATGTAAAAACTACCAGGAGAACTCCTGTCTGGCACCTTCCCCGGTGGAGTTGTGCATGGGGTGTCTTTGGAACATTTTGTCACCGGCCGACTCCAAAATTCAGCGGTTCCCCATCTCAGCCCAGAAAGCAGGTAGAACAACTTTTGTGGTGTCTTTCAGATGCCTACCGGAGCAATGTAAAAACTACCAGGAGAACTCCTGTCTGGCACCTTCCCCGGTGGAGTTGTGCATGGGGTGTGTTTGGAACATTTTGTCACCGGCCGACTCCAAAATTCAGCGGTTCCCCATCTCAGCCCAGAAAGCAGGTAGAACAACTTTTGTGCTGCCTTTCAGCTGCCTACCAGAGCAATGTAAAAACTACCAGGAGAACTCCTGTCTGGCACCTTCCCCGGTGGAGTTGTGCATGGGGTGTGTTTGGAACATTTTGTCACCAGCCGAGTCCAAAATTCAGCGGTTCCCCATCTCAGCCCAGAAAGCAGGTAGAACAACTTTTGTGGTGTCTTTCAGATGCCTACCGGAGCAATGTAAAAACTACCAGGAGAACTCCTGTCTGGCACCTTCCCCGGTGGAGTTGTGCATGGGGTGTGTTTGGAACATTTTGTCACCGGCCGACTCCAAAATTCAGCGGTTCCCCATCTCAGCCCAGAAAGCAGGTAGAACAACTTTTGTTGTGCCATTCAGGTGCCTACCAAGGTAGTGTAAAAACTATTAAGAGAACTCCTGTCTGGCACCTTCCCCGGTGGAGTTGTGCATGGGGTGTGTTTGGAACATTTTGTCACCGGCCGACTCCAAAATTCAGCGGTTCCCCATCTCAGCCCAGAAAGCAGGTAGAACAACTTTTGTGGTGTCTTTCAGATGCCTACCGGAGCAATGTAAAAACTACCAGGAGAACTCCTGTCTGGCACCTTCCCCGGTGGAGTTGTGCATGGGGTGTCTTTGGAACATTTTGTCACCA
The DNA here is from genome assembly GCF_023634085.1 of Falco cherrug. Lineage (NCBI taxonomy): Eukaryota > Metazoa > Chordata > Aves > Falconiformes > Falconidae > Falco > Falco cherrug. Next base: position 181,844 of record NW_026599510.1, on the reverse strand, counting down.
GCCGAGTCCAAAATTCAGCGGTTCCCCATCTCAGCCCAGAAAGCAGGTAGAACAACTTTTGTGGTGTCTTTCAGCTGCCTACCAAGGTAGTGTAAAAACTACCAGGAGAACTCCTGTCTGGCACCTTCCCCGGTGGAGTTGTGCATGGGGTGTGTTTGGAACATTTTGTCACCAGCCGAGTCCAAAATCAGCGGTTCCCCATCTCAGCCCAGAAAGCAGGTAGAACAACTTTTGTGGTGTCTTTCAGATGCCTACCGGAGCAATGTAAAAACTACCAGGAGAACTCCTGTCTGGCACCTTCCCCGGTGGAGTTGTGCATGGGGTGTCTTTGGAACATTTTGTCACCGGCCGAGTCCAAAATTCAGCGGTTCCCCATCTCAGCCCAGAAAGCAGGTAGAACAACTTTTGTGGTGTCTTTCAGATGCCTACTGGAGCAATGTAAAAACTACCAGGAGAACTCCTGTCTGGCACCTTCCCCGGTGGAGTTGTGCAGGGGGTGTGTTTGGAACATTTTGTCACCGGCCGACTCCAAAATTCAGCGGTTCCCCATCTCAGCCCAGAAAGCAGGTAGAACAACTTTTGTGCTGCCTTTCAGCTGCCTACCAAGGTAGTGTAAAAACTACCAGGAGAACTCCTGTCTGGCACCTTCCCCGGTGGAGTTGTGCATGGGGTGTGTTTGGAACATTTTGTCACCGGCCGAGTCCAAAATTCAGCGGTTCCCCATCTCAGCCAAGAAAGCAGGTAGAACAACTTTTGCGGTGTCTTTCAGATGCCTACCGGAGCAATGTAAAAACTACCAGGAGAACTCCTGTCTGGCACCTTCCCCGGTGGAGTTGTGCATGGGGTGTGTTTGGAACATTTTGTCACCAGCCGAGTCCAAAATCAGCGGTTCCCCATCTCAGCCCAGAAAGCAGGTAGAACAACTTTTGTGGTGTCTTTCAGATGCCTACCGGAGCAATGTAAAAACTACCAGGAGAACTCCTGTCTGGCACCTTCCCCGGTGGAGTTGTGCATGGGGTGTCTTTGGAACATTTTGTCACCGGCCGAGTCCAAAATTCAGCGGTTCCCCATCTCAGCCCAGAAAGCAGGTAGAACAACTTTTGTGGTGTCTTTCAGATGCCTACTGGAGCAATGTAAAAACTACCAGGAGAACTCCTGTCTGGCACCTTCCCCGGTGGAGTTGTGCAGGGGGTGTGTTTGGAACATTTTGTCACCGGCCGACTCCAAAATTCAGCGGTTCCCCATCTCAGCCCAGAAAGCAGGTAGAACAACTTTTGTGCTGCCTTTCAGCTGCCTACCAAGGTAGTGTAAAAACTACTAAGAGAACTCCTGTCTGGCACCTTCCCCGGTGGAGTTGTGCATGGGGTGTGTTTGGAACATTTTGTCACCAGCCGAGTCCAAAATTCAGCGGTTCCCCATCTCAGCCCAGAAAGCAGGTAGAACAACTTTTGTGGTGTCTTTCAGATGCCTACCGGAGCAATGTAAAAACTACCAGGAGAACTCCTGTCTGGCACCTTCCCCGGTGGAGTTGTGCATGGGGTGTGTTTGGAACATTTTGTCACCGGCCGAGTCCAAAATTCAGCGGTTCCCCATCTCAGCCCAGAAAGCAGGTAGAACAACTTTTGTGGTGCCTTTCAGGTGCCTACCGGAGCAATGTAAAAACTACCAGGAGAACTCCTGTCTGGCACCTTCCCCGGTGGAGTTGTGCATGGGGTGTGTTTGGAACATTTTGTCACCAGCCGAGTCCAAAATTCAGCGGTTCCCCATTTCAGCCCAGAAAGCAGGTAGAACAACTTTTGTGGTGCCTTTCAGCTGCCTACCAAGGTAGTGTAAAAACTACTAAGAGAACTCCTGTCTGGCACCTTCCCCGGTGGAGTTGTGCATGGGGTGTGTTTGGAACATTTTGTCACCAGCCGACTCCAAAATTCAGCGGTTCCCCATCTCAGCCCAGAAAGCAGGTAGAACAACTTTTGTGGTGTCTTTCAGATGCCTACCAGAGCAATGTAAAAACTACCAGGAGAACTCCTGTCTGGCACCTTCCCCGGTGGAGTTGTGCATGGGCTGTGTTTGGAACATTTTGTCACCAGCCGAGTCCAAAATTCAGCGGTTCCCCATCTCAGCCCAGAAAGCAGGTAGAACAACTTTTGTGGTGTCTTTCAGATGCCTACCAAGGTAGTGTAAAAACTATTAAGAGAACTCCTGTCTGGCACCTTCCCCGGTGGAGTTGTGCATGGGGTGTTTTTGGAACATTTTGTCACCGGCCGAGTCCAAAATTCAGCGGTTCCCCATCTCAGCCCAGAAAGCAGGTAGAACAACTTTTGTGGTGTCTTTCAGATGCCTACCAGAGCAATGTAAAAACTACCAGGAGAACTCCTGTCTGGCACCTTCCCCGGTGGAGTTGTGCATGGGGTGTGTTTGGAACATTTTGTCACCAGCCGAGTCCAAAATTCAGCGGTTCCCCATCTCAGCCCAGAAAGCAGGTAGAACAACTTTTGTGGTGTCTTTCAGATGCCTACCGAAGCAATGTAAAAACTACCAGGAGAACTCCTGTCTGGCACCTTCCCCGGTGGAGTTGTGCATGGGGTGTGTTTGGAACATTTTGTCACCGGCCGAGTCCAAAATTCAGCGGTTCCCCATCTCAGCCAAGAAAGCAGGTAGAACAACTTTTGCGGTGTCTTTCAGATGCCTACCGGAGCAATGTAAAAACTACCAGGAGAACTCCTGTCTGGCACCTTCCCCGGTGGAGTTGTGCATGGGGTGTGTTTGGAACATTTTGTCACCAGCCGAGTCCAAAATTCAGCGGTTCCCCATCTCAGCCCAGAAAGCAGGTAGAACAACTTTTGTGGTGTCTTTCAGATGCCTACCGGAGCAATGTAAAAACTACCAGGAGAACTCCTGTCTGGCACCTTCCCCGGTGGAGTTGTGCATGGGGTGTCTTTGGAACATTTTGTCACCGGCCGACTCCAAAATTCAGCGGTTCCCCATCTCAGCCCAGAAAGCAGGTAGAACAACTTTTGTGGTGTCTTTCAGATGCCTACCGGAGCAATGTAAAAACTACCAGGAGAACTCCTGTCTGGCACCTTCCCCGGTGGAGTTGTGCATGGGGTGTGTTTGGAACATTTTGTCACCGGCCGACTCCAAAATTCAGCGGTTCCCCATCTCAGCCCAGAAAGCAGGTAGAACAACTTTTGTGGTGCCTTTCAGGTGCCTACCGGAGCAATGTAAAAACTACCAGGAGAACTCCTGTCTGGCACCTTCCCCGGTGGAGTTGTGCATGGGGTGTGTTTGGAACATTTTGTCACCAGCCGACTCCAAAATTCAGCGGTTCCCCATCTCAGCCCAGAAAGCAGGTAGAACAACTTTTGTGGTGCCTTTCAGCTGCCTACCAAGGTAGTGTAAAAACTACTAAGAGAACTCCTGTCTGGCACCTTCCCCGGTGGAGTTGTGCATGGGGTGTGTTTGGAACATTTTGTCACCGGCCGAGTCCAAAATTCAGCGGTTCCCCATCTCAGCCCAGAAAGCAGGTAGAACAACTTTTGTGGTGTCTTTCAGATGCCTACCGGAGCAATGTAAAAACTACCAGGAGAACTCCTGTCTGGCACCTTCCCCGGTGGAGTTGTGCATGGGGTGTCTTTGGAACATTTTGTCACCGGCCGACTCCAAAATTCAGCGGTTCCCCATCTCAGCCAAGAAAGCAGGTAGAACAACTTTTGTGGTGTCTTTCAGATGCCTACCGGAGCAATGTAAAAACTACCAGGAGAACTCCTGTCTGGCACCTTCCCCGGTGGAGTTGTGCATGGGGTGTGTTTGGAACATTTTGTCACCAGCCGACTCCAAAATTCAGCGGTTCCCCATCTCAGCCCAGAAAGCAGGTAGAACAACTTTTGAGGTGTCTTTCAGATGCCTACCGGAGCAATGTAAAAACTACCAGGAGAACTCCTGTCTGGCACCTTCCCCGGTGGAGTTGTGCATGGGGTGTCTTTGGAACATTTTGTCACCAGCCGACTCCAAAATTCAGCGGTTCCCCATCTCAGCCCAGAAAGCAGGTAGAACAACTTTTGTGCTGCCTTTCAGCTGCCTACCAAGGTAGTGTAAAAACTATTAAGAGAACTCCTGTCTGGCACCTTCCCCGGTGGAGTTGTGCATGGGGTGTGTTTGGAACATTTTGTCACCAGCCGACTCCAAAATTCAGCGGTTCCCCATCTCAGCCCAGAAAGCAGGTAGAACAACTTTTGTGGTGCCTTTCAGATGCCTACCGGAGCAATGTAAAAACTACCAGGAGAACTCCTGTCTGGCACCTTCCCCGGTGGAGTTGTGCATGGGGTGTGTTTGGAACATTTTGTCACCGGCCGAGTCCAAAATTCAGCGGTTCCCCATCTCAGCCCAGAAAGCAGGTAGAACAACTTTTGTGCTGCCTTTCAGCTGCCTACCAAGGTAGTGTAAAAACTACCAGGAGAACTCCTGTCTGGCACCTTCCCCGGTGGAGTTGTGCATGGGGTGTGTTTGGAACATTTTGTCACCGGCCGACTCCAAAATTCAGCGGTTCCCCATCTCAGCCCAGAAAGCAGGTAGAACAACTTTTGTGGTGTCTTTCAGATGCCTACCAAGGTAGTGTAAAAACTATTAAGAGAACTCCTGTCTGGAACCTTCCCCGGTGGAGTTGTGCATGGGATGTCTTTGGAACATTTTGTCACCGGCCGACTCCAAAATTCAGCGGTTCCCCATCTCAGCCCAGAAAGCAGGTAGAACAACTTTTGTGGTGCCTTTCAGCTGCCTACCAAGGTAGTGTAAAAACTACTAAGAGAACTCCTGTCTGGCACCTTCCCCGGTGGAGTTGTGCATGGGGTGTGTTTGGAACATTTGTCACCAGCCGACTCCAAAATTCAGCGGTTCCCCATCTCAGCCCAAAAAGCAGGTGGAACAACTTTTGTGGTGTCTTTCAGATGCCTACCGGAGCAATGTAAAAACTGTAAAAACTACCAGGAGAACTCCTGTCTGGCACCTTCCCCGGTGGAGTTGTGCATGGGGTGTGTTTGGAACATTTTGTCACCAGCCGACTCCAAAATTCAGCGGTTCCCCATCTCAGCCCAGAAAGCAGGTAGAACAACTTTTGTGGTGTCTTTCAGATGCCTACCGGAGCAATGTAAAAACTACCAGGAGAACTCCTGTCTGGCACCTTCCCCGGTGGAGTTGTGCAGGGGGTGTGTTTGGAACATTTTGTCACCGGCCGACTCCAAAATTCAGCGGTTCCCCATCTCAGCCCAGAAAGCAGGTAGAACAACTTTTGCGGTGTCTTTCAGATGCCTACCGGAGCAATGTAAAAACTACCAGGAGAACTCCTGTCTGGCACCTTCCCCAGTGGAGTTGTGCATGGGGTGTCTTTGGAACATTTTGTCACCGGCCGAGTCCAAAATTCAGCGGTTCCCCATCTCAGCCCAGAAAGCAGGTAGAACAACTTTTGTGGTGTCTTTCAGATGCCTACCGGAGCAATGTAAAAACTACCAGGAGAACTCCTGTCTGGCACCTTCCCCGGTGGAGTTGTGCATGGGGTGTCTTTGGAACATTTTGTCACCGGCCGACTCCAAAATTCAGCGGTTCCCCATCTCAGCCCAGAAAGCAGGTAGAACAACTTTTGTGGTGTCTTTCAGATGCCTACCGGAGCAATGTAAAAACTACCAGGAGAACTCCTGTCTGGCACCTTCCCCGGTGGAGTTGTGCATGGGGTGTGTTTGGAACATTTTGTCACCGGCCGACTCCAAAATTCAGCGGTTCCCCATCTCAGCCCAGAAAGCAGGTAGAACAACTTTTGTGCTGCCTTTCAGCTGCCTACCAGAGCAATGTAAAAACTACCAGGAGAACTCCTGTCTGGCACCTTCCCCGGTGGAGTTGTGCATGGGGTGTGTTTGGAACATTTTGTCACCAGCCGAGTCCAAAATTCAGCGGTTCCCCATCTCAGCCCAGAAAGCAGGTAGAACAACTTTTGTGGTGTCTTTCAGATGCCTACCGGAGCAATGTAAAAACTACCAGGAGAACTCCTGTCTGGCACCTTCCCCGGTGGAGTTGTGCATGGGGTGTGTTTGGAACATTTTGTCACCGGCCGAGTCCAAAATTCAGCGGTTCCCCATCTCAGCCCAGAAAGCAGGTAGAACAACTTTTGTTGTGCCATTCAGGTGCCTACCAAGGTAGTGTAAAAACTATTAAGAGAACTCCTGTCTGGCACCTTCCCCGGTGGAGTTGTGCATGGGGTGTGTTTGGAACATTTTGTCACCGGCCGACTCCAAAATTCAGCGGTTCCCCATCTCAGCCCAGAAAGCAGGTAGAACAACTTTTGTGGTGTCTTTCAGATGCCTACCGGAGCAATGTAAAAACTACCAGGAGAACTCCTGTCTGGCACCTTCCCCGGTGGAGTTGTGCATGGGGTGTCTTTGGAACATTTTGTCACCAGCCGAGTCCAAAATTCAGCGGTTCCCCATCTCAGCCCAGAAAGCAGGTAGAACAACTTTTGTGGTGTCTTTCAGCTGCCTACCAAGGTAGTGTAAAAACTACCAGGAGAACTCCTGTCTGGCACCTTCCCCGGTGGAGTTGTGCAGGGGGTGTGTTTGGAACATTTTGTCACCGGCCGAGTCCAAAATTCAGCGGTTCCCCATCTCAGCCCAGAAAGCAGGTAGAACAACTTTTGTGGTGCCTTTCAGGTGCCTACCAAGGTAGTGTAAAAACTACCAGGAGAACTCCTGTCTGGCACCTTCCCCGGTGGAGTTGTGCATGGGGTGTGTTTGGAACATTTTGTCACCGGCCGACTCCAAAATTCAGCGGTTCCCCATCTCAGCCCAGAAAGCAGGTAGAACAACTTTTGTGGTGCCTTTCAGGTGCCTACCGGAGCAATGTAAAAACTACCAGGAGAACTCCTGTCTGGCACCTTCCCCGGTGGAGTTGTGCATGGGGTGTGTTTGGAACATTTTGTCACCAGCCGAGTCCAAAATTCAGCGGTTCCCCATCTCAGCCCAGAAAGCAGGTAGAACAACTTTTGTGGTGCCTTTCAGCTGCCTACCAAGGTAGTGTAAAAACTACTAAGAGAACTCCTGTCTGGCACCTTCCCCGGTGGAGTTGTGCATGGGGTGTGTTTGGAACATTTTGTCACCAGCCGAGTCCAAAATTCAGCGGTTCCCCATCTCAGCCCAGAAAGCAGGTAGAAGTACTTTTGTTGTGCCATTCAGGTGCCTACCGGAGCAATGTAAAAACTACCAGGAGAACTCCTGTCTGGCACCTTCCCCGGTGGAGTTGTGCAGGGGGTGTGTTTGGAACATTTTGTCACCAGCCGACTCCAAAATTCAGCGGTTCCCCATCTCAGCCCAGAAAGCAGGTAGAACAACTTTTGTGGTGTCTTTCAGATGCCTACCAGAGCAATGTAAAAACTACCAGGAGAACTCCTGTCTGGCACCTTCCCCGGTGGAGTTGTGCATGGGGTGTGTTTGGAACATTTTGTCACCGGCCGAGTCCAAAATTCAGCGGTTCCCCATCTCAGCCCAGAAAGCAGGTAGAACAACTTTTGTGGTGTCTTTCAGATGCCTACCGGAGCAATGTAAAAACTACCAGGAGAACTCCTGTCTGGCACCTTCCCCGGTGGAGTTGTGCATGGGGTGTGTTTGGAACATTTTGTCACCGGCCGAGTCCAAAATTCAGCGGTTCCCCATCTCAGCCCAGAAAGCAGGTAGAACAACTTTTGTGGTGCCTTTCAGCTGCCTACCAAGGTAGTGTAAAAACTACTAAGAGAACTCCTGTCTGGCACCTTCCCCGGTGGAGTTGTGCATGGGGTGTGTTTGGAACATTTTGTCACCAGCCGACTCCAAAATTCAGCGGTTCCCCATCTCAGCCCAGAAAGCAGGTAGAACAACTTTTGTGGTGTCTTTCAGATGCCTACCAAGGTAGTGTAAAAACTATTAAGAGAACTCCTGTCTGGCACCTTCCCCGGTGGAGTTGTGCATGGGGTGTGTTTGGAACATTTTGTCACCGGCCGAGTCCAAAATTCAGCGGTTCCCCATCTCAGCCCAGAAAGCAGGTAGAACAACTTTTGTGGTGTCTTTCAGATGCCTACCGGAGCAATGTAAAAACTACCAGGAGAACTCCTGTCTGGCACCTTCCCCGGTGGAGTTGTGCAGGGGGTGTGTTTGGAACATTTTGTCACCGGCCGAGTCCAAAATTCAGCGGTTCCCCATCTCAGCCCAGAAAGCAGGTAGAACAACTTTTGTGGTGTCTTTCAGATGCCTACCGGAGCAATGTAAAAACTACCAGGAGAACTCCTGTCTGGCACCTTCCCCGGTGGAGTTGTGCAGGGGGTGTCTTTGGAACATTTTGTCACCGGCCGAGTCCAAAATTCAGCGGTTCCCCATCTCAGCCCAGAAAGCAGGTAGAACAACTTTTGTTGTGCCATTCAGGTGCCTACCAAGGTAGTGTAAAAACTATTAAGAGAACTCCTGTCTGGCACCTTCCCCGGTGGAGTTGTGCATGGGGTGTGTTTGGAACATTTTGTCACCGGCCGACTCCAAAATTCAGCGGTTCCCCATCTCAGCCCAGAAAGCAGGTAGAACAACTTTTGTGGTGTCTTTCAGATGCCTACCGGAGCAATGTAAAAACTACCAGGAGAACTCCTGTCTGGCACCTTCCCCGGTGGAGTTGTGCATGGGGTGTCTTTGGAACATTTTGTCACCAGCCGACTCCAAAATTCAGCGGTTCCCCATCTCAGCCCAGAAAGCAGGTAGAACAACTTTTGTGGTGTCTTTCAGCTGCCTACCAAGGTAGTGTAAAAACTACCAGGAGAACTCCTGTCTGGCACCTTCCCCGGTGGAGTTGTGCATGGGGTGTGTTTGGAAAATTTGTCACCAGCCGAGTCCAAAATTCAGCGGTTCCCCATCTCAGCCCAGAAAGCAGGTAGAACAACTTTTGTGGTGCCTTTCAGGTGCCTACCAAGGTAGTGTAAAAACTACCAGGAGAACTCCTGTCTGGCACCTTCCCCGGTGGAGTTGTGCATGGGGTGTGTTTGGAACATTTTGTCACCGGCCGACTCCAAAATTCAGCGGTTCCCCATCTCAGCCCAGAAAGCAGGTAGAACAACTTTTGTGGTGTCTTTCAGGTGCCTACCAAGGTAGTGTAAAAACTAATAAGAGAACACCTGTCTGGCACCTTCCCCGGTGGAGTTGTGCATGGGGTGTGTTTGGAACATTTTGTCACCAGCCGACTCCAAAATTCAGCGGTTCCCCATCTCAGCCCAGAAAGCAGGTAGAACAACTTTTGTGGTGTCTTTCAGATGCCTACCGGAGCAATGTAAAAACTACCAGGAGAACTCCTGTCTGGCACCTTCCCCGGTGGAGTTGTGCATGGGGTGTGTTTGGAACATTTTGTCACCAGCCGACTCCAAAATTCAGCGGTTCCCCATCTCAGCCCAGAAAGCAGGTAGAACAACTTTTGTGGTGTCTTTCAGATGCCTACCAGAGCAATGTAAAAACTACCAGGAGAACTCCTGTCTGGCACCTTCCCCGGTGGAGTTGTGCATGGGGTGTGTTTGGAACATTTTGTCACCGGCCGAGTCCAAAATTCAGCGGTTCCCCATCTCAGCCCAGAAAGCAGGTAGAACAACTTTTGTGGTGTCTTTCAGATGCCTACCGGAGCAATGTAAAAACTACCAGGAGAACTCCTGTCTGGCACCTTCCCCGGTGGAGTTGTGCAGGGGGTGTGTTTGGAACATTTTGTCACCGGCCGAGTCCAAAATTCAGCGGTTCCCCATCTCAGCCCAGAAAGCAGGTAGAACAACTTTTGTGGTGCCTTTCAGCTGCCTACCAAGGTAGTGTAAAAACTACCAGGAGAACTCCTGTCTGGCACCTTCCCCGGTGGAGTTGTGCATGGGGTGTGTTTGGAACATTTGTCACCAGCCGAGTCCAAAATTCAGCGGTTCCCCATCTCAGCCCAGAAAGCAGGTAGAACAACTTTTGTGGTGCCTTTCAGGTGCCTACCAAGGTAGTGTAAAAACTACCAGGAGAACTCCTGTCTGGCACCTTCCCCGGTGGAGTTGTGCATGGGGTGTGTTTGGAACATTTTGTCACCGGCCGACTCCAAAATTCAGCGGTTCCCCATCTCAGCCCAGAAAGCAGGTAGAACAACTTTTGTGGTGCCTTTCAGGTGCCTACCGGAGCAATGTAAAAACTACCAGGAGAACTCCTGTCTGGCACCTTCCCCGGTGGAGTTGTGCATGGGGTGTGTTTGGAACATTTTGTCACCAGCCGAGTCCAAAATTCAGCGGTTCCCCATCTCAGCCCAGAAAGCAGGTAGAACAACTTTTGTGGTGCCTTTCAGCTGCCTACCAAGGTAGTGTAAAAACTACTAAGAGAACTCCTGTCTGGCACCTTCCCCGGTGGAGTTGTGCATGGGGTGTGTTTGGAACATTTTGTCACCAGCCGAGTCCAAAATTCAGCGGTTCCCCATCTCAGCCCAGAAAGCAGGTGGAACAACTTTTGTGGTGTCTTTCAGATGCCTACCGGAGCAATGTAAAAACTACCAGGAGAACTCCTGTCTGGCACCTTCCTTGGTGGAGTTGTGCAGGGGGTGTGTTTGGAACATTTTGTCACCAGCCGACTCCAAAATTCAGCGGTTCCCCATCTCAGCCCAGAAAGCAGGTAGAACAACTTTTGTGGTGTCTTTCAGATGCCTACCAAGGTAGTGTAAAAACTATTAAGAGAACTCCTGTCTGGCACCTTCCCCGGTGGAGTTGTGCATGGGGTGTGTTTGGAACATTTTGTCACCGGCCGAGTCCAAAATTCAGCGGTTCCCCATCTCAGCCCAGAAAGCAGGTAGAACAACTTTTGTGGTGTCTTTCAGATGCCTACCGGAGCAATGTAAAAACTACCAGGAGAACTCCTGTCTGGCACCTTCCCCGGTGGAGTTGTGCATGGGGTGTCTTTGGAACATTTTGTCACCGGCCGACTCCAAAATTCAGCGGTTCCCCATCTCAGCCCAGAAAGCAGGTAGAACAACTTTTGTGGTGCCTTTCAGCTGCCTACCAAGGTAGTGTAAAAACTACTAAGAGAACTCCTGTCTGGCACCTTCCCCGGTGGAGTTGTGCATGGGGTGTGTTTGGAACATTTTGTCACCAGCCGACTCCAAAATTCAGCGGTTCCCCATCTCAGCCCAGAAAGCAGGTAGAACAACTTTTGTGGTGTCTTTCAGATGCCTACCAAGGTAGTGTAAAAACTATTAAGAGAACTCCTGTCTGGCACCTTCCCCGGTGGAGTTGTGCATGGGGTGTGTTTGGAACATTTTGTCACCGGCCGAGTCCAAAATTCAGCGGTTCCCCATCTCAGCCCAGAAAGCAGGTAGAACAACTTTTGTGGTGCCTTTCAGCTGCCTACCAAGGTAGTGTAAAAACTACTAAGAGAACTCCTGTCTGGCACCTTCCCCGGTGGAGTTGTGCAGGGGGTGTGTTTGGAACATTTTGTCACCAGCCGAGTCCAAAATTCAGCGGTTCCCCATCTCAGCCCAGAAAGCAGGTAGAACAACTTTTGTGGTGTCTTTCAGATGCCTACCGGAGCAATGTAAAAACTACCAGGAGAACTCCTGTCTGGCACCTTCCCCGGTGGAGTTGTGCAGGGGGTGTGTTTGGAACATTTTGTCACCGGCCGAGTCCAAAATTCAGCGGTTCCCCATCTCAGCCCAGAAAGCAGGTAGAACAACTTTTGTGGTGTCTTTCAGATGCCTACCAAGGTAGTGTAAAAACTATTAAGAGAACTCCTGTCTGGCACCTTCCCCGGTGGAGTTGTGCATGGGGTGTGTTTGGAACATTTTGTCACCGGCCGAGTCCAAAATTCAGCGGTTCCCCATCTCAGCCCAGAAAGCAGGTAGAACAACTTTTGTGGTGTCTTTCAGATGCCTACCGGAGCAATGTAAAAACTACCAGGAGAACTCCTGTCTGGCACCTTCCCCGGTGGAGTTGTGCATGGGGTGTGTTTGGAACATTTTGTCACCAGCCGAGTCCAAAATTCAGCGGTTCCCCATCTCAGCCCAGAAAGCAGGTAGAACAACTTTTGTGGTGCCTTTCAGATGCCTACCAAGGTAGTGTAAAAACTACTAAGAGAACTCCTGTCTGGCACCTTCCCCGGTGGAGTTGTGCATGGGGTGTGTTTGGAACATTTTGTCACCAGCCGAGTCCAAAATTCAGCGGTTCCCCATCTCAGCCCAGAAAGCAGGTAGAAGTACTTTTGTTGTGCCATTCAGGTGCCTACCGGAGCAATGTAAAAACTACCAGGAGAACTCCTGTCTGGCACCTTCCCCGGTGGAGTTGTGCAGGGGGTGTGTTTGGAACATTTTGTCACCAGCCGACTCCAAAATTCAGCGGTTCCCCATCTCAGCCCAGAAAGCAGGTAGAACAACTTTTGTGGTGTCTTTCAGATGCCTACCAGAGCAATGTAAAAACTACCAGGAGAACTCCTGTCTGGCACCTTCCCCGGTGGAGTTGTGCATGGGGTGTGTTTGGAACATTTTGTCACCGGCCGAGTCCAAAATTCAGCGGTTCCCCATCTCAGCCCAGAAAGCAGGTAGAACAACTTTTGTGGTGTCTTTCAGATGCCTACCGGAGCAATGTAAAAACTACCAGGAGAACTCCTGTCTGGCACCTTCCCCGGTGGAGTTGTGCATGGGGTGTGTTTGGAACATTTTGTCACCGGCCGACTCCAAAATTCAGCGGTTCCCCATCTCAGCCCAGAAAGCAGGTAGAACAACTTTTGTGGTGCCTTTCAGCTGCCTACCAAGGTAGTGTAAAAACTACTAAGAGAACTCCTGTCTGGCACCTTCCCCGGTGGAGTTGTGCATGGGGTGTGTTTGGAACATTTTGTCACCAGCCGACTCCAAAATTCAGCGGTTCCCCATCTCAGCCCAGAAAGCAGGTAGAACAACTTTTGTGGTGTCTTTCAGATGCCTACCAAGGTAGTGTAAAAACTATTAAGAGAACTCCTGTCTGGCACCTTCCCCGGTGGAGTTGTGCATGGGGTGTGTTTGGAACATTTTGTCACCGGCCGAGTCCAAAATTCAGCGGTTCCCCATCTCAGCCCAGAAAGCAGGTAGAACAACTTTTGTGGTGTCTTTCAGATGCCTACCGGAGCAATGTAAAAACTACCAGGAGAACTCCTGTCTGGCACCTTCCTCGGTGGAGTTGTGCAGGGGGTGTGTTTGGAACATTTTGTCACCGGCCGAGTCCAAAATTCAGCGGTTCCCCATCTCAGCCCAGAAAGCAGGTAGAACAACTTTTGTGGTGTCTTTCAGATGCCTACCGGAGCAATGTAAAAACTACCAGGAGAACTCCTGTCTGGCACCTTCCCCGGTGGAGTTGTGCAGGGGGTGTCTTTGGAACATTTTGTCACCGGCCGAGTCCAAAATTCAGCGGTTCCCCATCTCAGCCCAGAAAGCAGGTAGAACAACTTTTGTTGTGCCATTCAGGTGCCTACCAAGGTAGTGTAAAAACTACTAAGAGAACTCCTGTCTGGCACCTTCCCCGGTGGAGTTGTGCATGGGGTGTGTTTGGAACATTTTGTCACCGGCCGACTCCAAAATTCAGCGGTTCCCCATCTCAGCCCAGAAAGCAGGTAGAACAACTTTTGTGGTGTCTTTCAGATGCCTACCGGAGCAATGTAAAAACTACCAGGAGAACTCCTGTCTGGCACCTTCCCCGGTGGAGTTGTGCATGGGGTGTCTTTGGAACATTTTGTCACCAGCCGACTCCAAAATTCAGCGGTTCCCCATCTCAGCCCAGAAAGCAGGTAGAACAACTTTTGTGGTGTCTTTCAGCTGCCTACCAAGGTAGTGTAAAAACTACCAGGAGAACTCCTGTCTGGCACCTTCCCCGGTGGAGTTGTGCATGGGGTGTGTTTGGAAAATTTGTCACCAGCCGAGTCCAAAATTCAGCGGTTCCCCATCTCAGCCCAGAAAGCAGGTAGAACAACTTTTGTGGTGCCTTTCAGGTGCCTACCAAGGTAGTGTAAAAACTACCAGGAGAACTCCTGTCTGGCACCTTCCCCGGTGGAGTTGTGCATGGGGTGTGTTTGGAACATTTTGTCACCGGCCGACTCCAAAATTCAGCGGTTCCCCATCTCAGCCCAGAAAGCAGGTAGAACAACTTTTGTGGTGTCTTTCAGGTGCCTACCAAGGTAGTGTAAAAACTAATAAGAGAACACCTGTCTGGCACCTTCCCCGGTGGAGTTGTGCATGGGGTGTGTTTGGAACATTTTGTCACCAGCCGACTCCAAAATTCAGCGGTTCCCCATCTCAGCCCAGAAAGCAGGTAGAACAACTTTTGTGGTGTCTTTCAGATGCCTACCGGAGCAATGTAAAAACTACCAGGAGAACTCCTGTCTGGCACCTTCCCCGGTGGAGTTGTGCATGGGGTGTGTTTGGAACATTTTGTCACCAGCCGACTCCAAAATTCAGCGGTTCCCCATCTCAGCCCAGAAAGCAGGTAGAACAACTTTTGTGGTGTCTTTCAGATGCCTACCAGAGCAATGTAAAAACTACCAGGAGAACTCCTGTCTGGCACCTTCCCCGGTGGAGTTGTGCATGGGGTGTGTTTGGAACATTTTGTCACCGGCCGAGTCCAAAATTCAGCGGTTCCCCATCTCAGCCCAGAAAGCAGGTAGAACAACTTTTGTGGTGTCTTTCAGATGCCTACCGGAGCAATGTAAAAACTACCAGGAGAACTCCTGTCTGGCACCTTCCCCGGTGGAGTTGTGCATGGGGTGTGTTTGGAACATTTTGTCACCGGCCGACTCCAAAATTCAGCGGTTCCCCATCTCAGCCCAGAAAGCAGGTAGAACAACTTTTGTGGTGCCTTTCAGCTGCCTACCAAGGTAGTGTAAAAACTACTAAGAGAACTCCTGTCTGGCACCTTCCCCGGTGGAGTTGTGCATGGGGTGTGTTTGGAACATTTTGTCACCAGCCGAGTCCAAAATTCAGCGGTTCCCCATCTCAGCCCAGAAAGCAGGTAGAACAACTTTTGTGGTGTCTTTCAGATGCCTACCAAGGTAGTGTAAAAACTATTAAGAGAACTCCTGTCTGGCACCTTCCCCGGTGGAGTTGTGCATGGGGTGTGTTTGGAACATTTTGTCACCGGCCGAGTCCAAAATTCAGCGGTTCCCCATCTCAGCCCAGAAAGCAGGTAGAACAACTTTTGTGGTGTCTTTCAGATGCCTACCGGAGCAATGTAAAAACTACCAGGAGAACTCCTGTCTGGCACCTTCCCCGGTGGAGTTGTGCAGGGGGTGTGTTTGGAACATTTTGTCACCGGCCGAGTCCAAAATTCAGCGGTTCCCCATCTCAGCCCAGAAAGCAGGTAGAACAACTTTTGTGGTGCCTTTCAGATGCCTACCAAGGTAGTGTAAAAACTACCAGGAGAACTCCTGTCTGGCACCTTCCCCGGTGGAGTTGTGCATGGGGTGTGTTTGGAACATTTGTCACCAGCCGAGTCCAAAATTCAGCGGTTCCCCATCTCAGCCCAGAAAGCAGGTAGAACAACTTTTGTGGTGCCTTTCAGGTGCCTACCAAGGTAGTGTAAAAACTACCAGGAGAACTCCTGTCTGGCACCTTCCCCGGTGGAGTTGTGCATGGGGTGTGTTTGGAACATTTTGTCACCGGCCGACTCCAAAATTCAGCGGTTCCCCATCTCAGCCCAGAAAGCAGGTAGAACAACTTTTGTGGTGCCTTTCAGGTGCCTACCGGAGCAATGTAAAAACTACCAGGAGAACTCCTGTCTGGCACCTTCCCCGGTGGAGTTGTGCATGGGGTGTGTTTGGAACATTTTGTCACCAGCCGAGTCCAAAATTCAGCGGTTCCCCATCTCAGCCCAGAAAGCAGGTAGAACAACTTTTGTGGTGCCTTTCAGCTGCCTACCAAGGTAGTGTAAAAACTACTAAGAGAACTCCTGTCTGGCACCTTCCCCGGTGGAGTTGTGCATGGGGTGTGTTTGGAACATTTTGTCACCAGCCGAGTCCAAAATTCAGCGGTTCCCCATCTCAGCCCAGAAAGCAGGTGGAACAACTTTTGTGGTGTCTTTCAGATGCCTACCGGAGCAATGTAAAAACTACCAGGAGAACTCCTGTCTGGCACCTTCCTTGGTGGAGTTGTGCAGGGGGTGTGTTTGGAACATTTTGTCACCAGCCGACTCCAAAATTCAGCGGTTCCCCATCTCAGCCCAGAAAGCAGGTAGAACAACTTTTGTGGTGTCTTTCAGATGCCTACCAAGGTAGTGTAAAAACTATTAAGAGAACTCCTGTCTGGCACCTTCCCCGGTGGAGTTGTGCATGGGGTGTGTTTGGAACATTTTGTCACCGGCCGAGTCCAAAATTCAGCGGTTCCCCATCTCAGCCCAGAAAGCAGGTAGAACAACTTTTGTGGTGTCTTTCAGATGCCTACCGGAGCAATGTAAAAACTACCAGGAGAACTCCTGTCTGGCACCTTCCCCGGTGGAGTTGTGCATGGGGTGTCTTTGGAACATTTTGTCACCGGCCGACTCCAAAATTCAGCGGTTCCCCATCTCAGCCCAGAAAGCAGGTAGAACAACTTTTGTGGTGCCTTTCAGCTGCCTACCAAGGTAGTGTAAAAACTACTAAGAGAACTCCTGTCTGGCACCTTCCCCGGTGGAGTTGTGCATGGGGTGTGTTTGGAACATTTTGTCACCAGCCGACTCCAAAATTCAGCGGTTCCCCATCTCAGCCCAGAAAGCAGGTAGAACAACTTTTGTGGTGTCTTTCAGATGCCTACCAAGGTAGTGTAAAAACTATTAAGAGAACTCCTGTCTGGCACCTTCCCCGGTGGAGTTGTGCATGGGGTGTGTTTGGAACATTTTGTCACCGGCCGAGTCCAAAATTCAGCGGTTCCCCATCTCAGCCCAGAAAGCAGGTAGAACAACTTTTGTGGTGCCTTTCAGCTGCCTACCAAGGTAGTGTAAAAACTACTAAGAGAACTCCTGTCTGGCACCTTCCCCGGTGGAGTTGTGCAGGGGGTGTGTTTGGAACATTTTGTCACCAGCCGAGTCCAAAATTCAGCGGTTCCCCATCTCAGCCCAGAAAGCAGGTAGAACAACTTTTGTGGTGTCTTTCAGATGCCTACCGGAGCTATGTAAAAACTACCAGGAGAACTCCTGTCTGGCACCTTCCCCGGTGGAGTTGTGCAGGGGGTGTGTTTGGAACATTTTGTCACCGGCCGAGTCCAAAATTCAGCGGTTCCCCATCTCAGCCCAGAAAGCAGGTAGAACAACTTTTGTGGTGTCTTTCAGATGCCTACCAAGGTAGTGTAAAAACTATTAAGAGAACTCCTGTCTGGCACCTTCCCCGGTGGAGTTGTGCATGGGGTGTGTTTGGAACATTTTGTCACCGGCCGAGTCCAAAATTCAGCGGTTCCCCATCTCAGCCCAGAAAGCAGGTAGAACAACTTTTGTGGTGTCTTTCAGATGCCTACCGGAGCAATGTAAAAACTACCAGGAGAACTCCTGTCTGGCACCTTCCCCGGTGGAGTTGTGCATGGGGTGTGTTTGGAACATTTTGTCACCGGCCGACTCCAAAATTCAGCGGTTCCCCATCTCAGCCCAGAAAGCAGGTAGAACAACTTTTGTGGTGCCTTTCAGATGCCTACCAAGGTAGTGTAAAAACTACTAAGAGAACTCCTGTCTGGCACCTTCCCCGGTGGAGTTGTGCATGGGGTGTGTTTGGAACATTTTGTCACCAGCCGACTCCAAAATTCAGCGGTTCCCCATCTCAGCCCAGAAAGCAGGTAGAACAACTTTTGTGGTGTCTTTCAGATGCCTACCAAGGTAGTGTAAAAACTATTAAGAGAACTCCTGTCTGGCACCTTCCCCGGTGGAGTTGTGCATGGGGTGTGTTTGGAACATTTTGTCACCGGCCGAGTCCAAAATTCAGCGGTTCCCCATCTCAGCCCAGAAAGCAGGTAGAACAACTTTTGTGGTGTCTTTCAGATGCCTACCGGAGCAATGTAAAAACTACCAGGAGAACTCCTGTCTGGCACCTTCCCCGGTGGAGTTGTGCAGGGGGTGTGTTTGGAACATTTTGTCACCGGCCGAGTCCAAAATTCAGCGGTTCCCCATCTCAGCCCAGAAAGCAGGTAGAACAACTTTTGTTGTGCCATTCAGGTGCCTACCAAGGTAGTGTAAAAACTATTAAGAGAACTCCTGTCTGGCACCTTCCCCGGTGGAGTTGTGCATGGGGTGTGTTTGGAACATTTTGTCACCGGCCGACTCCAAAATTCAGCGGTTCCCCATCTCAGCCCAGAAAGCAGGTAGAACAACTTTTGTGGTGTCTTTCAGATGCCTACCGGAGCAATGTAAAAACTACCAGGAGAACTCCTGTCTGGCACCTTCCCCGGTGGAGTTGTGCATGGGGTGTCTTTGGAACATTTTGTCACCAGCCGAGTCCAAAATTCAGCGGTTCCCCATCTCAGCCCAGAAAGCAGGTAGAACAACTTTTGTGGTGTCTTTCAGCTGCCTACCAAGGTAGTGTAAAAACTACCAGGAGAACTCCTGTCTGGCACCTTCCCCGGTGGAGTTGTGCATGGGGTGTGTTTGGAAAATTTGTCACCAGCCGAGTCCAAAATTCAGCGGTTCCCCATCTCAGCCCAGAAAGCAGGTAGAACAACTTTTGTGGTGCCTTTCAGGTGCCTACCAAGGTAGTGTAAAAACTACCAGGAGAACTCCTGTCTGGCACCTTCCCCGGTGGAGTTGTGCATGGGGTGTGTTTGGAACATTTTGTCACCGGCCGACTCCAAAATTCAGCGGTTCCCCATCTCAGCCCAGAAAGCAGGTAGAACAACTTTTGTGGTGCCTTTCAGGTGCCTACCGGAGCAATGTAAAAACTACCAGGAGAACTCCTGTCTGGCACCTTCCCCGGTGGAGTTGTGCATGGGGTGTGTTTGGAACATTTTGTCACCGGCCGAGTCCAAAATTCAGCGGTTCCCCATCTCAGCCCAGAAAGCAGGTAGAACAACTTTTGTTGTGCCATTCAGGTGCCTACCAAGGTAGTGTAAAAACTATTAAGAGAACTCCTGTCTGGCACCTTCCCCGGTGGAGTTGTGCATGGGGTGTGTTTGGAACATTTTGTCACCGGCCGACTCCAAAATTCAGCGGTTCCCCATCTCAGCCCAGAAAGCAGGTAGAACAACTTTTGTGGTGTCTTTCAGATGCCTACCGGAGCAATGTAAAAACTACCAGGAGAACTCCTGTCTGGCACCTTCCCCGGTGGAGTTGTGCATGGGGTGTCTTTGGAACATTTTGTCACCAGCCGAGTCCAAAATTCAGCGGTTCCCCATCTCAGCCCAGAAAGCAGGTAGAACAACTTTTGTGGTGTCTTTCAGCTGCCTACCAAGGTAGTGTAAAAACTACCAGGAGAACTCCTGTCTGGCACCTTCCCCGGTGGAGTTGTGCAGGGGGTGTGTTTGGAACATTTTGTCACCGGCCGAGTCCAAAATTCAGCGGTTCCCCATCTCAGCCCAGAAAGCAGGTAGAACAACTTTTGTGGTGCCTTTCAGGTGCCTACCAAGGTAGTGTAAAAACTACCAGGAGAACTCCTGTCTGGCACCTTCCCCGGTGGAGTTGTGCATGGGGTGTGTTTGGAACATTTTGTCACCGGCCGACTCCAAAATTCAGCGGTTCCCCATCTCAGCCCAGAAAGCAGGTAGAACAACTTTTGTGGTGCCTTTCAGCTGCCTACCAAGGTAGTGTAAAAACTACTAAGAGAACTCCTGTCTGGCACCTTCCCCGGTGGAGTTGTGCATGGGGTGTGTTTGGAACATTTTGTCACCAGCCGAGTCCAAAATTCAGCGGTTCCCCATCTCAGCCCAGAAAGCAGGTAGAAGTACTTTTGTTGTGCCATTCAGGTGCCTACCGGAGCAATGTAAAAACTACCAGGAGAACTCCTGTCTGGCACCTTCCCCGGTGGAGTTGTGCAGGGGGTGTGTTTGGAACATTTTGTCACCAGCCGACTCCAAAATTCAGCGGTTCCCCATCTCAGCCCAGAAAGCAGGTAGAACAACTTTTGTGGTGTCTTTCAGATGCCTACCAGAGCAATGTAAAAACTACCAGGAGAACTCCTGTCTGGCACCTTCCCCGGTGGAGTTGTGCATGGGGTGTGTTTGGAACATTTTGTCACCGGCCGAGTCCAAAATTCAGCGGTTCCCCATCTCAGCCCAGAAAGCAGGTAGAACAACTTTTGTGGTGTCTTTCAGATGCCTACCGGAGCAATGTAAAAACTACCAGGAGAACTCCTGTCTGGCACCTTCCCCGGTGGAGTTGTGCATGGGGTGTGTTTGGAACATTTTGTCACCGGCCGACTCCAAAATTCAGCGGTTCCCCATCTCAGCCCAGAAAGCAGGTAGAACAACTTTTGTGGTGCCTTTCAGCTGCCTACCAAGGTAGTGTAAAAACTACTAAGAGAACTCCTGTCTGGCACCTTCCCCGGTGGAGTTGTGCATGGGGTGTGTTTGGAACATTTTGTCACCAGCCGACTCCAAAATTCAGCGGTTCCCCATCTCAGCCCAGAAAGCAGGTAGAACAACTTTTGTGGTGTCTTTCAGATGCCTACCAAGGTAGTGTAAAAACTATTAAGAGAACTCCTGTCTGGCACCTTCCCCGGTGGAGTTGTGCATGGGGTGTGTTTGGAACATTTTGTCACCGGCCGAGTCCAAAATTCAGCGGTTCCCCATCTCAGCCCAGAAAGCAGGTAGAACAACTTTTGTGGTGTCTTTCAGATGCCTACCGGAGCAATGTAAAAACTACCAGGAGAACTCCTGTCTGGCACCTTCCCCGGTGGAGTTGTGCATGGGGTGTCTTTGGAACATTTTGTCACCGGCCGAGTCCAAAATTCAGCGGTTCCCCATCTCAGCCCAGAAAGCAGGTAGAACAACTTTTGTTGTGCCATTCAGGTGCCTACCAAGGTAGTGTAAAAACTATTAAGAGAACTCCTGTCTGGCACCTTCCCCGGTGGAGTTGTGCATGGGGTGTGTTTGGAACATTTTGTCACCGGCCGACTCCAAAATTCAGCGGTTCCCCATCTCAGCCCAGAAAGCAGGTAGAACAACTTTTGTGGTGTCTTTCAGATGCCTACCGGAGCAATGTAAAAACTACCAGGAGAACTCCTGTCTGGCACCTTCCCCGGTGGAGTTGTGCATGGGGTGTCTTTGGAACATTTTGTCACCAGCCGACTCCAAAATTCAGCGGTTCCCCATCTCAGCCCAGAAAGCAGGTAGAACAACTTTTGTGGTGTCTTTCAGCTGCCTACCAAGGTAGTGTAAAAACTACCAGGAGAACTCCTGTCTGGCACCTTCCCCGGTGGAGTTGTGCATGGGGTGTGTTTGGAAAATTTGTCACCAGCCGAGTCCAAAATTCAGCGGTTCCCCATCTCAGCCCAGAAAGCAGGTAGAACAACTTTTGTGGTGCCTTTCAGGTGCCTACCAAGGTAGTGTAAAAACTACCAGGAGAACTCCTGTCTGGCACCTTCCCCGGTGGAGTTGTGCATGGGGTGTGTTTGGAACATTTTGTCACCGGCCGAGTCCAAAATTCAGCGGTTCCCCATCTCAGCCCAGAAAGCAGGTAGAACAACTTTTGTTGTGCCATTCAGGTGCCTACCAAGGTAGTGTAAAAACTATTAAGAGAACTCCTGTCTGGCACCTTCCCCGGTGGAGTTGTGCATGGGGTGTGTTTGGAACATTTTGTCACCGGCCGACTCCAAAATTCAGCGGTTCCCCATCTCAGCCCAGAAAGCAGGTAGAACAACTTTTGTGGTGTCTTTCAGATGCCTACCGGAGCAATGTAAAAACTACCAGGAGAACTCCTGTCTGGCACCTTCCCCGGTGGAGTTGTGCATGGGGTGTCTTTGGAACATTTTGTCACCAGCCGAGTCCAAAATTCAGCGGTTCCCCATCTCAGCCCAGAAAGCAGGTAGAACAACTTTTGTGGTGTCTTTCAGCTGCCTACCAAGGTAGTGTAAAAACTACCAGGAGAACTCCTGTCTGGCACCTTCCCCGGTGGAGTTGTGCAGGGGGTGTGTTTGGAACATTTTGTCACCGGCCGAGTCCAAAATTCAGCGGTTCCCCATCTCAGCCCAGAAAGCAGGTAGAACAACTTTTGTGGTGCCTTTCAGGTGCCTACCAAGGTAGTGTAAAAACTACCAGGAGAACTCCTGTCTGGCACCTTCCCCGGTGGAGTTGTGCATGGGGTGTGTTTGGAACATTTTGTCACCGGCCGACTCCAAAATTCAGCGGTTCCCCATCTCAGCCCAGAAAGCAGGTAGAACAACTTTTGTGGTGCCTTTCAGCTGCCTACCAAGGTAGTGTAAAAACTACTAAGAGAACTCCTGTCTGGCACCTTCCCCGGTGGAGTTGTGCATGGGGTGTGTTTGGAACATTTTGTCACCAGCCGAGTCCAAAATTCAGCGGTTCCCCATCTCAGCCCAGAAAGCAGGTAGAAGTACTTTTGTTGTGCCATTCAGGTGCCTACCGGAGCAATGTAAAAACTACCAGGAGAACTCCTGTCTGGCACCTTCCCCGGTGGAGTTGTGCAGGGGGTGTGTTTGGAACATTTTGTCACCAGCCGACTCCAAAATTCAGCGGTTCCCCATCTCAGCCCAGAAAGCAGGTAGAACAACTTTTGTGGTGTCTTTCAGATGCCTACCAGAGCAATGTAAAAACTACCAGGAGAACTCCTGTCTGGCACCTTCCCCGGTGGAGTTGTGCATGGGGTGTGTTTGGAACATTTTGTCACCGGCCGAGTCCAAAATTCAGCGGTTCCCCATCTCAGCCCAGAAAGCAGGTAGAACAACTTTTGTGGTGTCTTTCAGATGCCTACCGGAGCAATGTAAAAACTACCAGGAGAACTCCTGTCTGGCACCTTCCCCGGTGGAGTTGTGCATGGGGTGTGTTTGGAACATTTTGTCACCGGCCGACTCCAAAATTCAGCGGTTCCCCATCTCAGCCCAGAAAGCAGGTAGAACAACTTTTGTGGTGCCTTTCAGCTGCCTACCAAGGTAGTGTAAAAACTACTAAGAGAACTCCTGTCTGGCACCTTCCCCGGTGGAGTTGTGCATGGGGTGTGTTTGGAACATTTTGTCACCAGCCGACTCCAAAATTCAGCGGTTCCCCATCTCAGCCCAGAAAGCAGGTAGAACAACTTTTGTGGTGTCTTTCAGATGCCTACCAAGGTAGTGTAAAAACTATTAAGAGAACTCCTGTCTGGCACCTTCCCCGGTGGAGTTGTGCATGGGGTGTGTTTGGAACATTTTGTCACCGGCCGAGTCCAAAATTCAGCGGTTCCCCATCTCAGCCCAGAAAGCAGGTAGAACAACTTTTGTGGTGTCTTTCAGATGCCTACCGGAGCAATGTAAAAACTACCAGGAGAACTCCTGTCTGGCACCTTCCCCGGTGGAGTTGTGCAGGGGGTGTCTTTGGAACATTTTGTCACCGGCCGAGTCCAAAATTCAGCGGTTCCCCATCTCAGCCCAGAAAGCAGGTAGAACAACTTTTGTTGTGCCATTCAGGTGCCTACCAAGGTAGTGTAAAAACTATTAAGAGAACTCCTGTCTGGCACCTTCCCCGGTGGAGTTGTGCATGGGGTGTGTTTGGAACATTTTGTCACCGGCCGACTCCAAAATTCAGCGGTTCCCCATCTCAGCCCAGAAAGCAGGTAGAACAACTTTTGTGGTGTCTTTCAGATGCCTACCGGAGCAATGTAAAAACTACCAGGAGAACTCCTGTCTGGCACCTTCCCCGGTGGAGTTGTGCATGGGGTGTCTTTGGAACATTTTGTCACCAGCCGACTCCAAAATTCAGCGGTTCCCCATCTCAGCCCAGAAAGCAGGTAGAACAACTTTTGTGGTGTCTTTCAGCTGCCTACCAAGGTAGTGTAAAAACTACCAGGAGAACTCCTGTCTGGCACCTTCCCCGGTGGAGTTGTGCATGGGGTGTGTTTGGAAAATTTGTCACCAGCCGAGTCCAAAATTCAGCGGTTCCCCATCTCAGCCCAGAAAGCAGGTAGAACAACTTTTGTGGTGCCTTTCAGGTGCCTACCAAGGTAGTGTAAAAACTACCAGGAGAACTCCTGTCTGGCACCTTCCCCGGTGGAGTTGTGCATGGGGTGTGTTTGGAACATTTTGTCACCGGCCGAGTCCAAAATTCAGCGGTTCCCCATCTCAGCCCAGAAAGCAGGTAGAACAACTTTTGTTGTGCCATTCAGGTGCCTACCAAGGTAGTGTAAAAACTATTAAGAGAACTCCTGTCTGGCACCTTCCCCGGTGGAGTTGTGCATGGGGTGTGTTTGGAACATTTTGTCACCGGCCGACTCCAAAATTCAGCGGTTCCCCATCTCAGCCCAGAAAGCAGGTAGAACAACTTTTGTGGTGTCTTTCAGATGCCTACCGGAGCAATGTAAAAACTACCAGGAGAACTCCTGTCTGGCACCTTCCCCGGTGGAGTTGTGCATGGGGTGTCTTTGGAACATTTTGTCACCAGCCGAGTCCAAAATTCAGCGGTTCCCCATCTCAGCCCAGAAAGCAGGTAGAACAACTTTTGTGGTGTCTTTCAGCTGCCTACCAAGGTAGTGTAAAAACTACCAGGAGAACTCCTGTCTGGCACCTTCCCCGGTGGAGTTGTGCAGGGGGTGTGTTTGGAACATTTTGTCACCGGCCGAGTCCAAAATTCAGCGGTTCCCCATCTCAGCCCAGAAAGCAGGTAGAACAACTTTTGTGGTGCCTTTCAGGTGCCTACCAAGGTAGTGTAAAAACTACCAGGAGAACTCCTGTCTGGCACCTTCCCCGGTGGAGTTGTGCATGGGGTGTGTTTGGAACATTTTGTCACCGGCCGACTCCAAAATTCAGCGGTTCCCCATCTCAGCCCAGAAAGCAGGTAGAACAACTTTTGTGGTGCCTTTCAGCTGCCTACCAAGGTAGTGTAAAAACTACTAAGAGAACTCCTGTCTGGCACCTTCCCCGGTGGAGTTGTGCATGGGGTGTGTTTGGAACATTTTGTCACCAGCCGAGTCCAAAATTCAGCGGTTCCCCATCTCAGCCCAGAAAGCAGGTAGAAGTACTTTTGTTGTGCCATTCAGGTGCCTACCGGAGCAATGTAAAAACTACCAGGAGAACTCCTGTCTGGCACCTTCCCCGGTGGAGTTGTGCAGGGGGTGTGTTTGGAACATTTTGTCACCAGCCGACTCCAAAATTCAGCGGTTCCCCATCTCAGCCCAGAAAGCAGGTAGAACAACTTTTGTGGTGTCTTTCAGATGCCTACCAGAGCAATGTAAAAACTACCAGGAGAACTCCTGTCTGGCACCTTCCCCGGTGGAGTTGTGCATGGGGTGTGTTTGGAACATTTTGTCACCGGCCGAGTCCAAAATTTCAGCGGTTCCCCATCTCAGCCCAGAAAGCAGGCTAGAAACAACTTTTGTGGTGTCCTTTCAGATGCCTACCGGAGAAGCAATGTAAAAACTACCAGGAGAACTCCTGTCTGGCACCTTCCCGGTGGAGTTGTGCATGGGGTGTGTTTGGAACATTTTGTCACCGGCCGACTCCAAAATTCAGCGGTTCCCCATCTCAGCCCAGAAAGCAGGTAGAACAACTTTTGTGGTGCCTTTCAGCTGCCTTACAAGGTAGTGTAAAAACTACTAAGAGAACTCCTGTCTGGCACCTTCCCCGGTGGAGTTGTGCATGGGGTGTGTTTGGAACATTTTGTCACCAGCCGACTTTCAGCGGTTCCCCATCTCAGCCCAGAAAGCAGGTAGAACAACTTTTGTGGTGTCTTTCAGATGCCTACCAAGGTAGTGTAAAAACTATTAAGAGAACTCCTGTCTGGCACCTTCCCCGGTGGAGTTGTGCATGGGGTGTGTTTGGAACATTTTGTCACCGGCCGAGTCCAAAATTCAGCGGTTCCCCATCTCAGCCCAGAAAGCAGGTAGAACAACTTTTGTGGTGTCTTTCAGATGCCTACCGGAGCAATGTAAAAACTACCAGGAGAACTCCTGTCTGGCACCTTCCCCGGTGGAGTTGTGCAGGGGGTGTCTTTGGAACATTTTGTCACCGGCCGAGTCCAAAATTCAGCGGTTCCCCATCTCAGCCCAGAAAGCAGGTAGAACAACTTTTGTTGTGCCATTCAGGTGCCTACCAAGGTAGTGTAAAAAACTATTAAGAGAACTCCTGTCTGGCACCTTCCCCGGTGGAGTTGTGCATGGGGTGTGTTTGGAACATTTTGTCACCGGCCGACTCCAAAATTCAGCGGTTCCCCATCTCAGCCCAGAAAGCAGGTAGAACAACTTTTGTGGTGTCTTTCAGATGCCTACCGGAGCAATGTAAAAAACTACCAGGAGAACTCCTGTCTGGCACCTTCCCCGGTGGAGTTGTGCATGGGGTGTCTTTGGAACATTTTGTCACCAGCCGACTCCAAAATTCAGCGGTTCCCCATCTCAGCCCAGAAAGCAGGTAGAACAACTTTTGTGGTGTCTTTCAGCTGCCTACCAAGGTAGTGTAAAAACTACCAGGAGAACTCCTGTCTGGCACCTTCCCCGGTGGAGTTGTGCATGGGGTGTGTTTGGAAAATTTGTCACCAGCCGAGTCCAAAATTCAGCGGTTCCCCATCTCAGCCCAGAAAGCAGGTAGAACAACTTTTGTGGTGCCTTTCAGCTGCCTACCAAGGTAGTGTAAAAACTACCAGGAGAACTCCTGTCTGGCACCTTCCCCGGTGGAGTTGTGCATGGGGTGTGTTTGGAACATTTTGTCACCGGCCGACTCCAAAATTCAGCGGTTCCCCATCTCAGCCCAGAAAGCAGGTAGAACAACTTTTGTGGTGTCTTTCAGGTGCCTACCAAGGTAGTGTAAAAACTAATAAGAGAACACCTGTCTGGCACCTTCCCCGGTGGAGTTGTGCATGGGGTGTGTTTGGAACATTTTGTCACCAGCCGACTCCAAAATTCAGCGGTTCCCCATCTCAGCCCAGAAAGCAGGTAGAACAACTTTTGTGGTGTCTTTCAGATGCCTACCGGAGCAATGTAAAAACTACCAGGAGAACTCCTGTCTGGCACCTTCCCCGTGGAGTTGTGCATGGGGTGTGTTTGGAACATTTTGTCACCAGCCGACTCCAAAATTCAGCGGTTCCCCATCTCAGCCCAGAAAGCAGGTAGAACAACTTTTGTGGTGTCTTTCAGATGCCTACCAGAGCAATGTAAAAACTACCAGGAGAACTCCTGTCTGGCACCTTCCCCGGTGGAGTTGTGCAGGGGGTGTGTTTGGAACATTTTGTCACCGGCCGAGTCAAAATTCAGCGGTTCCCCATCTCAGCCCAGAAAGCAGGTAGAACAACTTTTGTGGTGTCTTTCAGATGCCTACCGGAGCAATGTAAAAACTACCAGGAGAACTCCTGTCTGGCACCTTCCCCGGTGGAGTTGTGCATGGGGTGTGTTTGGAACATTTTGTCACCGGCCGACTCCAAAATTCAGCGGTTCCCCATCTCAGCCCAGAAAGCAGGTAGAACAACTTTTGTGGTGCCTTTCAGCTGCCTACCAAGGTAGTGTAAAAACTACTAAGAGAACTCCTGTCTGGCACCTTCCCCGGTGGAGTTGTGCATGGGGTGTGTTTGGAACATTTTGTCACCAGCCGAGTCCAAAATTCAGCGGTTCCCCATCTCAGCCCAGAAAGCAGGTAGAACAACTTTTGTGGTGTCTTTCAGATGCCTACCAAGGTAGTGTAAAAACTATTAAGAGAACTCCTGTCTGGCACCTTCCCCGGTGGAGTTGTGCATGGGGTGTGTTTGGAACATTTTGTCACCGGCCGAGTCCAAAATTCAGCGGTTCCCCATCTCAGCCCAGAAAGCAGGTAGAACAACTTTTGTGGTGTCTTTCAGATGCCTACCGGAGCAATGTAAAAACTACCAGGAGAACTCCTGTCTGGCACCTTCCCCGGTGGAGTTGTGCAGGGGGTGTCTTTGGAACATTTTGTCACCAGCCGACTCCAAAATTCAGCGGTTCCCCATCTCAGCCCAGAAAGCAGGTAGAACAACTTTTGTGGTGTCTTTCAGCTGCCTACCAAGGTAGTGTAAAAACTACCAGGAGAACTCCTGTCTGGCACCTTCCCCGGTGGAGTTGTGCATGGGGTGTGTTTGGAAAATTTGTCACCAGCCGAGTCCAAAATTCAGCGGTTCCCCATCTCAGCCCAGAAAGCAGGTAGAACAACTTTTGTGGTGCCTTTCAGGTGCCTACCAAGGTAGTGTAAAAACTACCAGGAGAACTCCTGTCTGGCACCTTCCCCGGTGGAGTTGTGCATGGGGTGTGTTTGGAACATTTTGTCACCGGCCGACTCCAAAATTCAGCGGTTCCCCATCTCAGCCCAGAAAGCAGGTAGAACAACTTTTGTGGTGCCTTTCAGGTGCCTACCGGAGCAATGTAAAAACTACCAGGAGAACTCCTGTCTGGCACCTTCCCCGGTGGAGTTGTGCAGGGGGTGTGTTTGGAACATTTTGTCACCGGCCGAGTCCAAAATTCAGCGGTTCCCCATCTCAGCCCAGAAAGCAGGTAGAACAACTTTTGTTGTGCCATTCAGGTGCCTACCAAGGTAGTGTAAAAACTATTAAGAGAACTCCTGTCTGGCACCTTCCCCGGTGGAGTTGTGCATGGGGTGTGTTTGGAACATTTTGTCACCGGCCGACTCCAAAATTCAGCGGTTCCCCATCTCAGCCCAGAAAGCAGGTAGAACAACTTTTGTGGTGTCTTTCAGATGCCTACCGGAGCAATGTAAAAACTACCAGGAGAACTCCTGTCTGGCACCTTCCCCGGTGGAGTTGTGCATGGGGTGTCTTTGGAACATTTTGTCACCAGCCGAGTCCAAAATTCAGCGGTTCCCCATCTCAGCCCAGAAAGCAGGTAGAACAACTTTTGTGGTGTCTTTCAGCTGCCTACCAAGGTAGTGTAAAAACTACCAGGAGAACTCCTGTCTGGCACCTTCCCCGGTGGAGTTGTGCAGGGGGGTGTGTTTGGAACATTTTGTCACCCGGCCGACTCCAAAATTCAGCGGTTCCCCCATCTCAGCCCAGAAAGCAGGTAGAACAACTTTTGTGGTGCCTTTCAGGTGCCTACCAAGGTAGTGTAAAAACTACCAGGAGAACTCCTGTCTGGCACCTTCCCCGGTGGAGTTGTGCAGGGGGTGTGTTTGGAACATTTTGTCACCGGCCGACTCCAAAATTCAGCGGGTTCCCCATCTCAGCCCAGAAAGCAGGTAGAACAACTTTTGTGCTGCCTTTCAGCTGCCTACCAAGGTAGTGTAAAAACTACTAAGAGAACTCCTGTCTGGCACCTTCCCCGGTGGAGTTGTGCATGGGGTGTGTTTGGAACATTTTGTCACCAGCCGAGTCCAAAATTCAGCGGTTCCCCATCTCAGCCCAGAAAGCAGGTAGAAGTACTTTTGTTGTGCCATTCAGGTGCCTACCGGAGCAATGTAAAAACTACCAGGAGAACTCCTGTCTGGCACCTTCCCCCGGTGGAGTTGTGCAGGGGGGTGTGTTTGGAACATTTTGTCACCAGCCGACTCCAAAATTCAGCGGTTCCCCATCTCAGCCCAGAAAGCAGGTAGAACAACTTTTGTGGTGTCTTTCAGATGCCTACCAGAGCAATGTAAAAACTACCAGGAGAACTCCTGTCTGGCACCTTCCCCGGTGGAGTTGTGCATGGGGTGTGTTTGGAACATTTTGTCACCGGCCGAGTCCAAAATTCAGCGGTTCCCCATCTCAGCCCAGAAAGCAGGTAGAACAACTTTTGTGGTGTCTTTCAGATGCCTACCGGAGCAATGTAAAAACTACCAGGAGAACTCCTGTCTGGCACCTTCCCCGGTGGAGTTGTGCATGGGGTGTGTTTGGAACATTTTGTCACCGGCCGACTCCAAAATTCAGCGGTTCCCCATCTCAGCCCAGAAAGCAGGTAGAACAACTTTTGTGGTGCCTTTCAGCTGCCTACCAAGGTAGTGTAAAAACTACTAAGAGAACTCCTGTCTGGCACCTTCCCCGGTGGAGTTGTGCATGGGGTGTGTTTGGAACATTTTGTCACCAGCCGACTCCAAAATTCAGCGGTTCCCCATCTCAGCCCAGAAAGCAGGTAGAACAACTTTTGTGGTGTCTTTCAGATGCCTACCAAGGTAGTGTAAAAACTATTAAGAGAACTCCTGTCTGGCACCTTCCCCGGTGGAGTTGTGCATGGGGTGTGTTTGGAACATTTTGTCACCGGCCGAGTCCAAAATTCAGCGGTTCCCCATCTCAGCCCAGAAAGCAGGTAGAACAACTTTTGTGGTGTCTTTCAGATGCCTACCGGAGCAATGTAAAAACTACCAGGAGAACTCCTGTCTGGCACCTTCCCCGGTGGAGTTGTGCAGGGGGTGTGTTTGGAACATTTTGTCACCGGCCGAGTCCAAAATTCAGCGGTTCCCCATCTCAGCCCCAGAAAGCAGGTAGAACAACTTTTGTGGTGCCTTTCAGATGCCTACCAAGGTAGTGTAAAAACTACCAGGAGAACTCCTGTCCTGGCACCTTCCCCGGTGGAGTTGTGCATGGGGTGTGTTTGGAACATTTGTCACCAGCCGAGTCCAAAATTCAGCGGTTCCCCATCTCAGCCCAGAAAGCAGGTAGAACAACTTTTGTGGTGCCTTTCAGGTGCCTACCAAGGTAGTGTAAAAACTACCAGGAGAACTCCTGTCTGGCACCTTCCCCGGTGGAGTTGTGCATGGGGTGTGTTTGGAACATTTTGTCACCGGCCGACTCCAAAATTCAGCGGTTCCCCATCTCAGCCCAGAAAGCAGGTAGAACAACTTTTGTGGTGCCTTTCAGGTGCCTACCGGAGCAATGTAAAAACTACCAGGAGAACTCCTGTCTGGCACCTTCCCCGGTGGAGTTGTGCATGGGGTGTGTTTGGAACATTTTGTCACCAGCCGAGTCCAAAATTCAGCGGTTCCCCATCTCAGCCCAGAAAGCAGGTAGAACAACTTTTGTGGTGCCTTTCAGCTGCCTACCAAGGTAGTGTAAAAACTACTAAGAGAACTCCTGTCTGGCACCTTCCCCGGTGGAGTTGTGCATGGGGTGTGTTTGGAACATTTTGTCACCAGCCGAGTCCAAAATTCAGCGGTTCCCCATCTCAGCCCAGAAAGCAGGTGGAACAACTTTTGTGGTGTCTTTCAGATGCCTACCGGAGCAATGTAAAAACTACCAGGAGAACTCCTGTCTGGCACCTTCCTTGGTGGAGTTGTGCAGGGGGTGTGTTTGGAACATTTTGTCACCAGCCGACTCCAAAATTCAGCGGTTCCCCCATCTCAGCCCAGAAAGCAGGTAGAACAACTTTTGTGGTGTCTTTCAGATGCCTACCAAGGTAGTGTAAAAACTATTAAGAGAACTCCTGTCTGGCACCTTCCCCGGTGGAGTTGTGCATGGGGTGTGTTTGGAACATTTTGTCACCGGCCGAGTCCAAAATTCAGCGGTTCCCCATCTCAGCCCAGAAAGCAGGTAGAACAACTTTTGTGGTGTCTTTCAGATGCCTACCGGAGCAATGTAAAAACTACCAGGAGAACTCCTGTCTGGCACCTTCCCCGGTGGAGTTGTGCATGGGGTGTGTTTGGAACATTTTGTCACCGGCCGACTCCAAAATTCAGCGGTTCCCCATCTCAGCCCAGAAAGCAGGTAGAACAACTTTTGTGGTGCCTTTCAGCTGCCTACCAAGTAGTGTAAAAACTACTAAGAGAACTCCTGTCTGGCACCTTCCCCGGTGGAGTTGTGCATGGGGTGTGTTTGGAACATTTTGTCACCGGCCGACTCCAAAATTCAGCGGTTCCCCATCTCAGCCCAGAAAGCAGGTAGAACAACTTTTGTGGTGTCTTTCAGATGCCTACCAAGGTAGTGTAAAAACTATTAAGAGAACTCCTGTCTGGCACCTTCCCCGGTGGAGTTGTGCATGGGGTGTGTTTGGAACATTTTGTCACCGGCCGAGTCCAAAATTCAGCGGTTCCCCATCTCAGCCCAGAAAGCAGGTAGAACAACTTTTGTGGTGTCTTTCAGCTGCCTACCAAGGTAGTGTAAAAACTACTAAGAGAACTCCTGTCTGGCACCTTCCCCGGTGGAGTTGTGCAGGGGGTGTGTTTGGAACATTTTGTCACCGGCCGAGTCCAAAATTCAGCGGTTCCCCATCTCAGCCCAGAAAGCAGGTAGAACAACTTTTGTGGTGCCTTTCAGATGCCTACCAAGGTAGTGTAAAAACTACTAAGAGAACTCCTGTCTGGCACCTTCCCCGGTGGAGTTGTGCATGGGGTGTGTTTGGAACATTTTGTCACCAGCCGACTCCAAAATTCAGCGGTTCCCCATCTCAGCCCAGAAAGCAGGTAGAACAACTTTTGTGGTGTCTTTCAGATGCCTACCAAGGTAGTGTAAAAACTATTAAGAGAACTCCTGTCTGGCACCTTCCCCGGTGGAGTTGTGCATGGGGTGTGTTTGGAACATTTTGTCACCGGCCGAGTCCAAAATTCAGCGGTTCCCCATCTCAGCCCAGAAAGCAGGTAGAACAACTTTTGTGGTGTCTTTCAGATGCCTACCGGAGCAATGTAAAAACTACCAGGAGAACTCCTGTCTGGCACCTTCCCCGGTGGAGTTGTGCATGGGGTGTGTTTGGAACATTTTGTCACCGGCCGACTCCAAAATTCAGCGGTTCCCCATCTCAGCCCAGAAAGCAGGTAGAACAACTTTTGTGGTGCCTTTCAGCTGCCTACCAAGGTAGTGTAAAAACTACTAAGAGAACTCCTGTCTGGCACCTTCCCCGGTGGAGTTGTGCATGGGGTGTGTTTGGAACATTTTGTCACCAGCCGAGTCCAAAATTCAGCGGTTCCCCATCTCAGCCCAGAAAGCAGGTAGAACAACTTTTGTGGTGTCTTTCAGATGCCTACCAAGGTAGTGTAAAAACTATTAAGAGAACTCCTGTCTGGCACCTTCCCCGGTGGAGTTGTGCATGGGGTGTGTTTGGAACATTTTGTCACCGGCCGAGTCCAAAATTCAGCGGTTCCCCATCTCAGCCCAGAAAGCAGGTAGAACAACTTTTGTGGTGTCTTTCAGATGCCTACCGGAGCAATGTAAAAACTACCAGGAGAACTCCTGTCTGGCACCTTCCCCGGTGGAGTTGTGCAGGGGGTGTGTTTGGAACATTTTGTCACCGGCCGAGTCCAAAATTCAGCGGTTCCCCATCTCAGCCCAGAAAGCAGGTAGAACAACTTTTGTGGTGTCTTTCAGATGCCTACCGGAGCAATGTAAAAACTACCAGGAGAACTCCTGTCTGGCACCTTCCCCGGTGGAGTTGTGCATGGGGTGTGTTTGGAACATTTTGTCACCGGCCGACTCCAAAATTCAGCGGTTCCCCATCTCAGCCCAGAAAGCAGGTAGAACAACTTTTGTGGTGCCTTTCAGCTGCCTACCAAGGTAGTGTAAAAACTACTAAGAGAACTCCTGTCTGGCACCTTCCCCGGTGGAGTTGTGCATGGGGTGTGTTTGGAACATTTTGTCACCAGCCGACTCCAAAATTCAGCGGTTCCCCATCTCAGCCCAGAAAGCAGGTAGAACAACTTTTGTGGTGTCTTTCAGATGCCTACCAAGGTAGTGTAAAAACTATTAAGAGAACTCCTGTCTGGCACCTTCCCCGGTGGAGTTGTGCATGGGGTGTGTTTGGAACATTTTGTCACCGGCCGACTCCAAAATTCAGCGGTTCCCCATCTCAGCCCAGAAAGCAGGTAGAACAACTTTTGTGGTGCCTTTCAGCTGCCTACCAAGGTAGTGTAAAAACTACTAAGAGAACTCCTGTCTGGCACCTTCCCCGGTGGAGTTGTGCAGGGGGTGTGTTTGGAACATTTTGTCACCGGCCGAGTCCAAAATTCAGCGGTTCCCCATCTCAGCCCAGAAAGCAGGTAGAACAACTTTTGTGGTGTCTTTCAGATGCCTACCGGAGCAATGTAAAAACTACCAGGAGAACTCCTGTCTGGCACCTTCCCCGGTGGAGTTGTGCAGGGGGTGTGTTTGGAACATTTTGTCACCAGCCGACTCCAAAATTCAGCGGTTCCCCATCTCAGCCCAGAAAGCAGGTAGAACAACTTTTGTGGTGTCTTTCAGATGCCTACCAAGGTAGTGTAAAAACTATTAAGAGAACTCCTGTCTGGCACCTTCCCCGGTGGAGTTGTGCATGGGGTGTGTTTGGAACATTTTGTCACCGGCCGAGTCCAAAATTCAGCGGTTCCCCATCTCAGCCCAGAAAGCAGGTAGAACAACTTTTGTGGTGTCTTTCAGATGCCTACCGGAGCAATGTAAAAACTACCAGGAGAACTCCTGTCTGGCACCTTCCCCGGTGGAGTTGTGCATGGGGTGTGTTTGGAACATTTTGTCACCGGCCGACTCCAAAATTCAGCGGTTCCCCATCTCAGCCCAGAAAGCAGGTAGAACAACTTTTGTGGTGCCTTTCAGATGCCTACCAAGGTAGTGTAAAAACTACTAAGAGAACTCCTGTCTGGCACCTTCCCCGGTGGAGTTGTGCATGGGGTGTGTTTGGAACATTTTGTCACCAGCCGACTCCAAAATTCAGCGGTTCCCCATCTCAGCCCAGAAAGCAGGTAGAACAACTTTTGTGGTGTCTTTCAGATGCCTACCAAGGTAGTGTAAAAACTATTAAGAGAACTCCTGTCTGGCACCTTCCCCGGTGGAGTTGTGCATGGGGTGTGTTTGGAACATTTTGTCACCGGCCGAGTCCAAAATTCAGCGGTTCCCCATCTCAGCCCAGAAAGCAGGTAGAACAACTTTTGTGGTGTCTTTCAGATGCCTACCGGAGCAATGTAAAAACTACCAGGAGAACTCCTGTCTGGCACCTTCCCCGGTGGAGTTGTGCAGGGGGTGTGTTTGGAACATTTTGTCACCGGCCGAGTCCAAAATTCAGCGGTTCCCCATCTCAGCCCAGAAAGCAGGTAGAACAACTTTTGTTGTGCCATTCAGGTGCCTACCAAGGTAGTGTAAAAACTATTAAGAGAACTCCTGTCTGGCACCTTCCCCGGTGGAGTTGTGCATGGGGTGTGTTTGGAACATTTTGTCACCGGCCGACTCCAAAATTCAGCGGTTCCCCATCTCAGCCCAGAAAGCAGGTAGAACAACTTTTGTGGTGTCTTTCAGATGCCTACCGGAGCAATGTAAAAACTACCAGGAGAACTCCTGTCTGGCACCTTCCCCGGTGGAGTTGTGCATGGGGTGTCTTTGGAACATTTTGTCACCAGCCGAGTCCAAAATTCAGCGGTTCCCCATCTCAGCCCAGAAAGCAGGTAGAACAACTTTTGTGGTGTCTTTCAGCTGCCTACCAAGGTAGTGTAAAAACTACCAGGAGAACTCCTGTCTGGCACCTTCCCCGGTGGAGTTGTGCATGGGGTGTGTTTGGAAAATTTGTCACCAGCCGACTCCAAAATTCAGCGGTTCCCCATCTCAGCCCAGAAAGCAGGTAGAACAACTTTTGTGGTGCCTTTCAGGTGCCTACCAAGGTAGTGTAAAAACTACCAGGAGAACTCCTGTCTGGCACCTTCCCCGGTGGAGTTGTGCATGGGGTGTGTTTGGAACATTTTGTCACCGGCCGACTCCAAAATTCAGCGGTTCCCCATCTCAGCCCAGAAAGCAGGTAGAACAACTTTTGTGGTGCCTTTCAGGTGCCTACCGGAGCAATGTAAAAACTACCAGGAGAACTCCTGTCTGGCACCTTCCCCGGTGGAGTTGTGCATGGGGTGTGTTTGGAACATTTTGTCACCGGCCGACTCCAAAATTCAGCGGTTCCCCATCTCAGCCCAGAAAGCAGGTAGAACAACTTTTGTGGTGCCTTTCAGGTGCCTACCGGAGCAATGTAAAAACTACCAGGAGAACTCCTGTCTGGCACCTTCCCCGGTGGAGTTGTGCATGGGGTGTGTTTGGAACATTTTGTCACCGGCCGAGTCCAAAATTCAGCGGTTCCCCATCTCAGCCCAGAAAGCAGGTAGAACAACTTTTGTTGTGCCATTCAGGTGCCTACCAAGGTAGTGTAAAAACTATTAAGAGAACTCCTGTCTGGCACCTTCCCCGGTGGAGTTGTGCATGGGGTGTGTTTGGAACATTTTGTCACCGGCCGACTCCAAAATTCAGCGGTTCCCCATCTCAGCCCAGAAAGCAGGTAGAACAACTTTTGTGGTGTCTTTCAGATGCCTACCGGAGCAATGTAAAAACTACCAGGAGAACTCCTGTCTGGCACCTTCCTTGGTGGAGTTGTGCAGGGGGTGTGTTTGGAACATTTTGTCACCAGCCGACTCCAAAATTCAGCGGTTCCCCATCTCAGCCCAGAAAGCAGGTAGAACAACTTTTGTGGTGTCTTTCAGATGCCTACCAAGGTAGTGTAAAAACTATTAAGAGAACTCCTGTCTGGCACCTTCCCCGGTGGAGTTGTGCATGGGGTGTGTTTGGAACATTTTGTCACCGGCCGAGTCCAAAATTCAGCGGTTCCCCATCTCAGCCCAGAAAGCAGGTAGAACAACTTTTGTGGTGTCTTTCAGATGCCTACCGGAGCAATGTAAAAACTACCAGGAGAACTCCTGTCTGGCACCTTCCCCGGTGGAGTTGTGCATGGGGTGTGTTTGGAACATTTTGTCACCGGCCGACTCCAAAATTCAGCGGTTCCCCATCTCAGCCCAGAAAGCAGGTAGAACAACTTTTGTGGTGCCTTTCAGCTGCCTACCAAGGTAGTGTAAAAACTACTAAGAGAACTCCTGTCTGGCACCTTCACCGGTGGAGTTGTGCATGGGGTGTGTTTGGAACATTTTGTCACCAGCCGACTCCAAAATTCAGCGGTTCCCCATCTCAGCCCAGAAAGCAGGTAGAACAACTTTTGTGGTGTCTTTCAGATGCCTACCAAGGTAGTGTAAAAACTATTAAGAGAACTCCTGTCTGGCACCTTCCCCGGTGGAGTTGTGCATGGGGTGTGTTTGGAACATTTTGTCACCGGCCGAGTCCAAAATTCAGCGGTTCCCCATCTCAGCCCAGAAAGCAGGTAGAACAACTTTTGTGGTGTCTTTCAGATGCCTACCGGAGCAATGTAAAAACTACCAGGAGAACTCCTGTCTGGCACCTTCCCCGGTGGAGTTGTGCATGGGGTGTGTTTGGAACATTTTGTCACCGGCCGACTCCAAAATTCAGCGGTTCCCCATCTCAGCCCAGAAAGCAGGTAGAACAACTTTTGTGGTGTCTTTCAGATGCCTACCGGAGCAATGTAAAAACTACCAGGAGAACTCCTGTCTGGCACCTTCCCCGGTGGAGTTGTGCATGGGGTGTGTTTGGAACATTTTGTCACCGGCCGAGTCCAAAATTCAGCGGTTCCCCATCTCAGCCCAGAAAGCAGGTAGAACAACTTTTGTGGTGTCTTTCAGATGCCTACCGGAGCAATGTAAAAACTACCAGGAGAACTCCTGTCTGGCACCTTCCCCGGTGGAGTTGTGCAGGGGGTGTGTTTGGAACATTTTGTCACCAGCCGAGTCCAAAATTCAGCGGTTCCCCATCTCAGCCCAGAAAGCAGGTAGAACAACTTTTGTGGTGTCTTTCAGCTGCCTACCAAGGTAGTGTAAAAACTACCAGGAGAACTCCTGTCTGGCACCTTCCCCGGTGGAGTTGTGCAGGGGGTGTGTTTGGAAAATTTGTCACCGGCCGAGTCCAAAATTCAGCGGTTCCCCATCTCAGCCCAGAAAGCAGGTAGAACAACTTTTGTGGTGCCTTTCAGGTGCCTACCAAGGTAGTGTAAAAACTACCAGGAGAACTCCTGTCTGGCACCTTCCCCGGTGGAGTTGTGCATGGGGTGTGTTTGGAACATTTTGTCACCGGCCGACTCCAAAATTCAGCGGTTCCCCATCTCAGCCCAGAAAGCAGGTAGAACAACTTTTGTGGTGCCTTTCAGGTGCCTACCGGAGCAATGTAAAAACTACCAGGAGAACTCCTGTCTGGCACCTTCCCCGGTGGAGTTGTGCATGGGGTGTGTTTGGAACATTTTGTCACCGGCCGAGTCCAAAATTCAGCGGTTCCCCATCTCAGCCCAGAAAGCAGGTAGAACAACTTTTGTGGTGCCTTTCAGCTGCCTACCAAGGTAGTGTAAAAACTACTAAGAGAACTCCTGTCTGGCACCTTCCCCGGTGGAGTTGTGCATGGGGTGTGTTTGGAACATTTTGTCACCGGCCGAGTCCAAAATTCAGCGGTTCCCCATCTCAGCCCAGAAAGCAGGTAGAACAACTTTTGTGGTGTCTTTCAGATGCCTACCGGAGCAATGTAAAAACTACCAGGAGAACTCCTGTCTGGCACCTTCCCCGGTGGAGTTGTGCAGGGGGTGTGTTTGGAACATTTTGTCACCGGCCGACTCCAAAATTCAGCGGTTCCCCATCTCAGCCCAGAAAGCAGGTAGAACAACTTTTGTGCTGCCTTTCAGCTGCCTACCAAGGTAGTGTAAAAACTACTAAGAGAACTCCTGTCTGGCACCTTCCCCGGTGGAGTTGTGCATGGGGTGTGTTTGGAACATTTTGT
Source organism: Falco cherrug (assembly GCF_023634085.1). Taxonomy (NCBI): domain Eukaryota; kingdom Metazoa; phylum Chordata; class Aves; order Falconiformes; family Falconidae; genus Falco; species Falco cherrug. The sequence continues at coordinate 143,219 of NW_026599510.1, read as the reverse complement.
CACCGGCCGACTCCAAAATTCAGCGGTTCCCCATCTCAGCCCAGAAAGCAGGTGGAACAACTTTTGTGGTGTCTTTCAGATGCCTACCGGAGCAATGTAAAAACTGTAAAAACTACCAGGAGAACTCCTGTCTGGCACCTTCCCCGGTGGAGTTGTGCATGGGGTGTGTTTGGAACATTTTGTCACCAGCCGACTCCAAAATTCAGCGGTTCCCCATCTCATCCCAGAAAGCAGGTAGAACAACTTTTGTGGTGTCTTTCAGATGCCTACCAAGGTAGTGTAAAAACTATTAAGAGAACTCCTGTCTGGCACCTTCCCCGGTGGAGTTGTGCATGGGGTGTGTTTGGAACATTTTGTCACCGGCCGAGTCCAAAATTCAGCGGTTCCCCATCTCAGCCCAGAAAGCAGGTAGAACAACTTTTGTGGTGTCTTTCAGATGCCTACCGGAGCAATGTAAAAACTACCAGGAGAACTCCTGTCTGGCACCTTCCCCGGTGGAGTTGTGCATGGGGTGTGTTTGGAACATTTTGTCACCGGCCGACTCCAAAATTCAGCGGTTCCCCATCTCAGCCCAGAAAGCAGGTAGAACAACTTTTGTTGTGCCATTCAGGTGCCTACCAAGGTAGTGTAAAAACTACCAGGAGAACTCCTGTCTGGCACCTTCCCCGGTGGAGTTGTGCATGGGGTGTCTTTGGAACATTTTGTCACCAGCCGAGTCCAAAATTCAGCGGTTCCCCATCTCAGCCCAGAAAGCAGGTAGAACAACTTTTGTGGTGCCTTTCAAATGCCTACCAAGGTAGTGTAAAAACTACCAGGAGAACTCCTGTCTGGAACCTTCCCCGGTGGAGTTGTGCATGGGGTGTGTTTGGAAAATTTGTCACCAGCCGAGTCCAAAATTCAGCGGTTCCCCATCTCAGCCCAGAAAGCAGGTAGAACAACTTTTGTGGTGCCTTTCAGGTGCCTACCAAGGTAGTGTAAAAACTACCAGGAGAACTCCTGTCTGGCACCTTCCCCGGTGGAGTTGTGCATGGGGTGTGTTTGGAACATTTTGTCACCGGCCGACTCCAAAATTCAGCGGTTCCCCATCTCAGCCCAGAAAGCAGGTAGAACAACTTTTGTGGTGCCTTTCAGATGCCTACCGGAGCAATGTAAAAACTACCAGGAGAACTCCTGTCTGGCACCTTCCCCGGTGGAGTTGTGCATGGGGTGTGTTTGGAACATTTTGTCACCAGCCGAGTCCAAAATTCAGCGGTTCCCCATCTCAGCCCAGAAAGCAGGTAGAAAAACTTTTGTGGTGCCTTTCAGCTGCCTACCAAGGTAGTGTAAAAACTACTAAGAGAACTCCTGTCTGGCACCTTCCCCGGTGGAGTTGTGCATGGGGTGTGTTTGGAACATTTTGTCACCAGCCGACTCCAAAATTCAGCGGTTCCCCATCTCAGCCCAGAAAGCAGGTAGAACAACTTTTGTGGTGTCTTTCAGATGCCTACCGGAGCAATGTAAAAACTACCAGGAGAACTCCTGTCTGGCACCTTCCCCGGTGGAGTTGTGCATGGGGTGTCTTTGGAACATTTTGTCACCAGCCGACTCCAAAATTCAGCGGTTCCCCATCTCAGCCCAGAAAGCAGGTAGAACAACTTTTGTGGTGTCTTTCAGATGCCTACCAAGGTAGTGTAAAAACTATTAAGAGAACTCCTGTCTGGCACCTTCCCCGGTGGAGTTGTGCATGGGGTGTGTTTGGAACATTTTGTCACCGGCCGAGTCCAAAATTCAGCGGTTCCCCATCTCAGCCCAGAAAGCAGGTATAACAACTTTTGTGGTGTCTTTCAGATGCCTACCGGAGCAATGTAAAAACTACCAGGAGAACTCCTGTCTGGCACCTTCCCCGGTGGAGTTGTGCAGGGGGTGTGTTTGGAACATTTTGTCACCGGCCGACTCCAAAATTCAGCGGTTCCCCATCTCAGCCCAGAAAGCAGGTAGAACAACTTTTGTGGTGCCTTTCAGATGCCTACCAAGGTAGTGTAAAAACTATTAAGAGAACTCCTGTCTGGCACCTTCCCCGGTGGAGTTGTGCATGGGGTGTGTTTGGAACATTTTGTCACCGGCCGAGTCCAAAATTCAGCGGTTCCCCATCTCAGCCCAGAAAGCAGGTAGAACAACTTTTGTGGTGTCTTTCAGATGCCTACCGGAGCAATGTAAAAACTACCAGGAGAACTCCTGTCTGGCACCTTCCCCGGTGGAGTTGTGCAGGGGGTGTCTTTGGAACGTTTTGTCACCGGCCGAGTCCAAAATTCAGCGGTTCCCCATCTCAGCCCAGAAAGCAGGTAGAACAACTTTTGTGGTGTCTTTCAGATGCCTACCGGAGCAATGTAAAAACTACCAGGAGAACTCCTGTCTGGCACCTTCCCCGGTGGAGTTGTGCATGGGGTGTCTTTGGAACATTTTGTCACCGGCCGAGTCCAAAATTCAGCGGTTCCCCATCTCAGCCCAGAAAGCAGGTAGAACAACTTTTGTGGTTGTCTTTCAGATGCCTACCAAGGTAGTGTAAAAACTATTAAGAGAACTCCTGTCTGGCACCTTCCCCGGTGGAGTTGTGCATGGGGTGTCTTTGGAACATTTTGTCACCGGCCGAGTCCAAAATTCAGCGGTTCCCCATCTCAGCCCAGAAAGCAGGTAGAACAACTTTTGTGGTGCCTTTCAGCTGCCTACCAAGGTAGTGTAAAAACTACTAAGAGAACTCCTGTCTGGCACCTTCCCCGGTGGAGTTGTGCATGGGGTGTGTTTGGAACATTTGTCACCAGCAGACTCCAAAATACAGCGGTTCCCCATCTCAGCCCAGAAAGCAGGTGGAACAACTTTTGTGGTGTCTTTCAGATGCCTACCGGAGCAATGTAAAAACTGTAAAAACTACCAGGAGAACTCCTGTCTGGCACCTTCCCCGGTGGAGTTGTGCATGGGGTGTGTTTGGAACATTTTGTCACCAGCCGACTCCAAAATTCAGCGGTTCCCCATCTCAGCCCAGAAAGCAGGTAGAACAACTTTTGTGGTGTCTTTCAGATGCCTACCGGAGCAATGTAAAAACTACCAGGAGAACTCCTGTCTGGCACCTTCCCCGGTGGAGTTGTGCATGGGGTGTGTTTGGAACATTTTGTCACCGGCCGAGTCCAAAATTCAGCGGTTCCCCATCTCAGCCCAGAAAGCAGGTAGAACAACTTTTGCGGTGTCTTTCAGATGCCTACCGGAGCAATGTAAAAACTACCAGGAGAACTCCTGTCTGGCACCTTCCCCGGTGGAGTTGTGCATGGGGTGTGTTTGGAACATTTTGTCACCGGCCGACTCCAAAATTCAGCGGTTCCCCATCTCAGCCCAGAAAGCAGGTAGAACAACTTTTGTGGTGTCTTTCAGATGCCTACCGGAGCAATGTAAAAACTACCAGGAGAACTCCTGTCTGGCACCTTCCCCGGTGGAGTTGTGCAGGGGGTGTGTTTGGAACATTTTGTCACCGGCCGACTCCAAAATTCAGCGGTTCCCCATCTCAGCCCAGAAAGCAGGTAGAACAACTTTTGTGGTGCCTTTCAGCTGCCTACCAAGGTAGTGTAAAAACTACTAAGAGAACTCCTGTCTGGCACCTTCCCCGGTGGAGTTGTGCATGGGGTGTGTTTGGAACATTTTGTCACCAGCCGACTCCAAAATTCAGCGGTTCCCCATCTCAGCCCAGAAAGCAGGTAGAACAACTTTTGTGGTGTCTTTCAGATGCCTACCGGAGCAATGTAAAAACTACCAGGAGAACTCCTGTCTGGCACCTTCCCCGGTGGAGTTGTGCATGGGGTGTGTTTGGAACATTTTGTCACCGGCCGACTCCAAAATTCAGCGGTTCCCCATCTCAGCCCAGAAAGCAGGTAGAACAACTTTTGTGGTGTCTTTCAGATGCCTACCAAGGTAGTGTAAAAACTATTAAGAGAACTCCTGTCTGGCACCTTCCCCGGTGGAGTTGTGCATGGGCTGTGTTTGGAACATTTTGTCACCAGCCGAGTCCAAAATTCAGCGGTTCCCCATCTCAGCCCAGAAAGCAGGTAGAACAACTTTTGTGGTGTCTTTCAGATGCCTACCAAGGTAGTGTAAAAACTATTAAGAGAACTCCTGTCTGGCACCTTCCCCGGTGGAGTTGTGCATGGGGTGTGTTTGGAACATTTTGTCACCGGCCGAGTCCAAAATTCAGCGGTTCCCCATCTCAGCCCAGAAAGCAGGTAGAACAACTTTTGTGGTGTCTTTCAGATGCCTACCGGAGCAATGTAAAAACTACCAGGAGAACTCCTGTCTGGCACCTTCCCCGGTGGAGTTGTGCAGGGGGTGTGTTTGGAACATTTTGTCACCGGCCGAGTCCAAAATTCAGCGGTTCCCCATCTCAGCCCACAAAGCAGGTAGAACAACTTTTGTGGTGTCTTTCAGATGCCTACCGGAGCAATGTAAAAACTACCAGGAGAACTCCTGTCTGGCACCTTCCCCGGTGGAGTTGTGCATGGGGTGTCTTTGGAACGTTTTGTCACCGGCCGAGTCCAAAATTCAGCGGTTCCCCATCTCAGCCCAGAAAGCAGGTAGAACAACTTTTGTGGTGTCTTTCAGATGCCTACCGGAGCAATGTAAAAACTACCAGGAGAACTCCTGTCTGGCACCTTCCCCGGTGGAGTTGTGCATGGGGTGTGTTTGGAACATTTTGTCACCGGCCGACTCCAAAATTCAGCGGTTCCCCATCTCAGCCCAGAAAGCAGGTAGAACAACTTTTGTGGTTGTCTTTCAGATGCCTACCAAGGTAGTGTAAAAACTATTAAGAGAACTCCTGTCTGGCACCTTCCCCGGTGGAGTTGTGCATGGGGTGTGTTTGGAACATTTTCTCACCGGCCGACTCCAAAATTCAGCGGTTCCCCATCTCAGCCCAGAAAGCAGGTAGAACAACTTTTGTGCTGCCTTTCAGCTGCCTACCAAGGTAGTGTAAAAACTACTAAGAGAACTCCTGTCTGGCACCTTCCCCGGTGGAGTTGTGCATGGGGTGTGTTTGGAACATTTGTCACCAGCAGACTCCAAAATTCAGCGGTTCCCCATCTCAGCCCAGAAAGCAGGTGGAACAACTTTTGTGGTGTCTTTCAGATGCCTACCGGAGCAATGTAAAAACTGTAAAAACTACCAGGAGAACTCCTGTCTGGCACCTTCCCCGGTGGAGTTGTGCATGGGGTGTGTTTGGAACATTTTGTCACCAGCCGACTCCAAAATTCAGCGGTTCCCCATCTCAGCCCAGAAAGCAGGTAGAACAACTTTTGCGGTGTCTTTCAGATGCCTACCGGAGCAATGTAAAAACTACCAGGAGAACTCCTGTCTGGCACCTTCCCCGGTGGAGTTGTGCATGGGGTGTGTTTGGAACATTTTGTCACCGGCCGACTCCAAAATTCAGCGGTTCCCCATCTCAGCCCAGAAAGCAGGTAGAACAACTTTTGTGGTGTCTTTCAGATGCCTACCGGAGCAATGTAAAAACTACCAGGAGAACTCCTGTCTGGCACCTTCCCCGGTGGAGTTGTGCATGGGGTGTCTTTGGAACATTTTGTCACCGGCCGACTCCAAAATTCAGCGGTTCCCCATCTCTAGCCCAGAAAGCAGGTAGAACAACTTTTGTGGTGTCTTTCAGCTGCCTACCAAGGTAGTGTAAAAACTACTAAGAGAACTCCTGTCTGGCACCTTCCCCGGTGGAGTTGTGCATGGGGTGTGTTTGGTACATTTTGTCACCAGCCGAGTCCAAAATTCAGCGGTTCCCCATCTCAGCCCAGAAAGCAGGTAGAACAACTTTTGTGGTGTCTTTCAGATGCCTACCGGAGCAATGTAAAAACTACCAGGAGAACTCCTGTCTGGCACCTTCCCCGGTGGAGTTGTGCAGGGGGTGTGTTTGGAACATTTTGTCACCAGCCGAGTCCAAAATTCAGCGGTTCCCCATCTCAGCCCAGAAAGCAGGTAGAACAACTTTTGTGCTGCCTTTCAGCTGCCTACCAAGGTAGTGTAAAAACTACTAAGAGAACTCCTGTCTGGCACCTTCCCCGGTGGAGTTGTGCATGGGGTGTGTTTGGAACATTTTGTCACAGGCCGACTCCAAAATTCAGCGGTTCCCCATCTCAGCCCAGAAAGCAGGTAGAACAACTTTTGTGGTGTCTTTCAGATGCCTACCGGAGCAATGTAAAAACTACCAGGAGAACTCCTGTCTGGCACCTTCCCCGGTGGAGTTGTGCATGGGGTGTGTTTGGAACATTTTGTCACCGGCCGAGTCCAAAATTCAGCGGTTCCCCATCTCAGCCCAGAAAGCAGGTAGAACAACTTTTGTGGTGTCTTTCAGATGCCTACCAAGGTAGTGTAAAAACTATTAAGAGAACTCCTGTCTGGCACCTTCCCCGGTGGAGTTGTGCATGGGGTGTGTTTGGAACATTTTGTCACCGGCCGACTCCAAAATTCAGCGGTTCCCCATCTCAGCCCAGAAAGCAGGTAGAACAACTTTTGTGGTGTCTTTCAGATGCCTACCGGAGCAATGTAAAAACTACCAGGAGAACTCCTGTCTGGCACCTTCCCCGGTGGAGTTGTGCATGGGGTGTGTTTGGAACATTTTGTCACCAGCCGACTCCAAAATTCAGCGGTTCCCCATCTCAGCCCAGAAAGCAGGTAGAACAACTTTTGTGGTGTCTTTCAGATGCCTACCGGAGCAATGTAAAAACTACCAGGAGAACTCCTGTCTGGCACCTTCCCCGGTGGAGTTGTGCATGGGGTGTGTTTGGAACATTTTGTCACCGGCCGACTCCAAAATTCAGCGGTTCCCCATCTCAGCCCAGAAAGCAGGTAGAACAACTTTTGTGGTGTCTTTCAGATGCCTACCGGAGCAATGTAAAAACTACCAGGAGAACTCCTGTCTGGCACCTTCCCCGGTGGAGTTGTGCATGGGGTGTCTTTGGAACGTTTTGTCACCGGCCGAGTCCAAAATTCAGCGGTTCCCCATCTCAGCCCAGAAAGCAGGTAGAACAACTTTTGTGGTGTCTTTCAGATGCCTACCGGAGCAATGTAAAAACTACCAGGAGAACTCCTGTCTGGCACCTTCCCCGGTGGAGTTGTGCATGGGGTGTGTTTGGAACATTTTGTCACCGGCCGACTCCAAAATTCAGCGGTTCCCCATCTCAGCCCAGAAAGCAGGTAGAACAACTTTTGTGGTGTCTTTCAGATGCCTACCGGAGCAATGTAAAAACTACCAGGAGAACTCCTGTCTGGCACCTTCCCCGGTGGAGTTGTGCATGGGGTGTCTTTGGAACGTTTTGTCACCGGCCGAGTCCAAAATTCAGCGGTTCCCCATCTCAGCCCAGAAAGCAGGTAGAACAACTTTTGTGGTGTCTTTCAGATGCCTACCGGAGCAATGTAAAAACTACCAGGAGAACTCCTGTCTGGCACCTTCCCCGGTGGAGTTGTGCATGGGGTGTCTTTGGAACGTTTTGTCACCGGCCGAGTCCAAAATTCAGCGGTTCCCCATCTCAGCCCAGAAAGCAGGTAGAACAACTTTTGTGGTGTCTTTCAGATGCCTACCGGAGCAATGTAAAAACTACCAGGAGAACTCCTGTCTGGCACCTTCCCCGGTGGAGTTGTGCATGGGGTGTGTTTGGAACATTTTGTCACCGGCCGACTCCAAAATTCAGCGGTTCCCCATCTCAGCCCAGAAAGCAGGTAGAACAACTTTTGTGGTTGTCTTTCAGATGCCTACCAAGGTAGTGTAAAAACTATTAAGAGAACTCCTGTCTGGCACCTTCCCCGGTGGAGTTGTGCATGGGGTGTCTTTGGAACATTTTGTCACCGGCCGACTCCAAAATTCAGCGGTTCCCCATCTCAGCCCAGAAAGCAGGTAGAACAACTTTTGTGGTGCCTTTCAGCTGCCTACCAAGGTAGTGTAAAAACTACTAAGAGAACTCCTGTCTGGCACCTTCCCCGGTGGAGTTGTGCATGGGGTGTGTTTGGAACATTTTGTCACCAGCCGACTCCAAAATTCAGCGGTTCCCCATCTCAGCCCAGAAAGCAGGTAGAACAACTTTTGTGGTGCCTTTCAGCTGCCTACCGGAGCAATGTAAAAACTACCAGGAGAACTCCTGTCTGGCACCTTCCCCGGTGGAGTTGTGCATGGGGTGTGTTTGGAATATTTTGTCACCGGCCGACTCCAAAATTCAGCGGTTCCCCATCTCAGCCCAGAAAGCAGGTAGAACAACTTTTGTGGTGTCTTTCAGATGCCTACCAAGGTAGTGTAAAAACTATTAAGAGAACTCCTGTCTGGCACCTTCCCCGGTGGAGTTGTGCATGGGGTGTGTTTGGAACATTTTGTCACCGGCCGACTCCAAAATTCAGCGGTTCCCCATCTCAGCCCAGAAAGCAGGTAGAACAACTTTTGTGGTGTCTTTCAGATGCCTACCGGAGCAATGTAAAAACTACCAGGAGAACTCCTGTCTGGCACCTTCCCCGGTGGAGTTGTGCATGGGGTGTGTTTGGAACATTTTGTCACCAGCCGACTCCAAAATTCAGCGGTTCCCCATCTCAGCCCAGAAAGCAGGTAGAACAACTTTTGTGGTGTCTTTCAGATGCCTACCGGAGCAATGTAAAAACTACCAGGAGAACTCCTGTCTGGCACCTTCCCCGGTGGAGTTGTGCATGGGGTGTGTTTGGAACATTTTGTCACCGGCCGACTCCAAAATTCAGCGGTTCCCCATCTCAGCCCACAAAGCAGGTAGAACAACTTTTGTGGTGTCTTTCAGATGCCTACCGGAGCAATGTAAAAACTACCAGGAGAACTCCTGTCTGGCACCTTCCCCGGTGGAGTTGTGCATGGGGTGTCTTTGGAACGTTTTGTCACCGGCCGAGTCCAAAATTCAGCGGTTCCCCATCTCAGCCCAGAAAGCAGGTAGAACAACTTTTGTGGTGTCTTTCAGATGCCTACCGGAGCAATGTAAAAACTACCAGGAGAACTCCTGTCTAGCACCTTCCCCGGTGGAGTTGTGCATGGGGTGTGTTTGGAACATTTTGTCACCGGCCGACTCCAAAATTCAGCGGTTCCCCATCTCAGCCCAGAAAGCAGGTAGAACAACTTTTGTGGTTGTCTTTCAGATGCCTACCAAGGTAGTGTAAAAACTATTAAGAGAACTCCTGTCTGGCACCTTCCCCGGTGGAGTTGTGCATGGGGTGTCTTTGGAACATTTTGTCACCGGCCGACTCCAAAATTCAGCGGTTCCCCATCTCAGCCCAGAAAGCAGGTAGAACAACTTTTGTGGTGCCTTTCAGCTGCCTACCAAGGTAGTGTAAAAACTACTAAGAGAACTCCTGTCTGGCACCTTCCCCGGTGGAGTTGTGCATGGGGTGTGTTTGGAACATTTGTCACCAGCAGACTCCAAAATTCAGCGGTTCCCCATCTCAGCCCAGAAAGCAGGTGGAACAACTTTTGTGCTGCCTTTCAGCTGCCTACCAAGGTAGTGTAAAAACTACCAGGAGAACTCCTGTCTGGCACCTTCCCCGGTGGAGTTGTGCATGGGGTGTGTTTGGAACATTTTGTCACCGGCCGACTCCAAAATTCAGCGGTTCCCCATCTCAGCCCAGAAAGCAGGTAGAACAACTTTTGTGGTGTCTTTCAGATGCCTACCGGAGCAATGTAAAAACTACCAGGAGAACTCCTGTCTGGCACCTTCCCCGGTGGAGTTGTGCATGGGGTGTGTTTGGAACATTTTGTCACCAGCCGACTCCAAAATTCAGCGGTTCCCCATCTCAGCCCAGAAAGCAGGTAGAACAACTTTTGTGGTGCCTTTCAGGTGCCTACCAAGGTAGTGTAAAAACTACCAGGAGAACTCCTGCCTGGCACCTTCCCCGGTGGAGTTGTGCATGGGGTGTGTTTGGAACATTTTGTCACCGGCCGAGTCCAAAATTCAGCGGTTCCCCATCTCAGCCCACAAAGCAGGTAGAACAACTTTTGTGGTGTCTTTCAGATGCCTACTGGAGCAATGTAAAAACTACCAGGAGAACTCCTGTCTGGCACCTTCCCCGGTGGAGTTGTGCATGGGGTGTCTTTGGAACGTTTTGTCACCGGCCGACTCCAAAATTCAGCGGTTCCCCATCTCAGCCCAGAAAGCAGGTAGAACAACTTTTGTGGTGTCTTTCAGATGCCTACCGGAGCAATGTAAAAACTACCAGGAGAACTCCTGTCTGGCACCTTCCCCGGTGGAGTTGTGCATGGGGTGTCTTTGGAACATTTTGTCACCGGCCGACTCCAAAATTCAGCGGTTCCCCATCTCAGCCCAGAAAGCAGGTAGAACAACTTTTGTGGTTGTCTTTCAGATGCCTACCAAGGTAGTGTAAAAACTATTAAGAGAACTCCTGTCTGGCACCTTCCCCGGTGGAGTTGTGCATGGGGTGTCTTTGGAACATTTTGTCACCGGCCGACTCCAAAATTCAGCGGTTCCCCATCTCAGCCCAGAAAGCAGGTAGAACAACTTTTGTGGTGCCTTTCAGCTGCCTACCAAGGTAGTGTAAAAACTACTAAGAGAACTCCTGTCTGGCACCTTCCCCGGTGGAGTTGTGCATGGGGTGTGTTTGGAACATTTGTCACCAGCCGACTCCAAAATTCAGCGGTTCCCCATCTCAGCCCAGAAAGCAGGTGGAACAACTTTTGTGCTGCCTTTCAGCTGCCTACCAAGGTAGTGTAAAAACTACCAGGAGAACTCCTGTCTGGCACCTTCCCCGGTGGAGTTGTGCATGGGGTGTGTTTGGAACATTTTGTCACCGGCCGAGTCCAAAATTCAGCGGTTCCCCATCTCAGCCCAGAAAGCAGGTAGAACAACTTTTGTGGTGTCTTTCAGATGCCTACCGGAGCAATGTAAAAACTACCAGGAGAACTCCTGTCTGGCACCTTCCCCGGTGGAGTTGTGCATGGGGTGTCTTTGGAACATTTTGTCACCGGCCGACTCCAAAATTCAGCGGTTCCCCATCTCAGCCCAGAAAGCAGGTAGAACAACTTTTGTGGTTGTCTTTCAGATGCCTACCAAGGTAGTGTAAAAACTATTAAGAGAACTCCTGTCTGGCACCTTCCCCGGTGGAGTTGTGCATGGGGTGTCTTTGGAACATTTTGTCACCGGCCGACTCCAAAATTCAGCGGTTCCCCATCTCAGCCCAGAAAGCAGGTAGAACAACTTTTGTGGTGCCTTTCAGCTGCCTACCAAGGTAGTGTAAAAACTACTAAGAGAACTCCTGTCTGGCACCTTCCCCGGTGGAGTTGTGCATGGGGTGTGTTTGGAACATTTGTCACCAGCCGACTCCAAAATTCAGCGGTTCCCCATCTCAGCCCAGAAAGCAGGTGGAACAACTTTTGTGCTGCCTTTCAGCTGCCTACCAAGGTAGTGTAAAAACTACCAGGAGAACTCCTGTCTGGCACCTTCCCCGGTGGAGTTGTGCATGGGGTGTGTTTGGAACATTTTGTCACCGGCCGAGTCCAAAATTCAGCGGTTCCCCATCTCAGCCCAGAAAGCAGGTAGAACAACTTTTGTGGTGTCTTTCAGATGCCTACCGGAGCAATGTAAAAACTACCAGGAGAACTCCTGTCTGGCACCTTCCCCGGTGGAGTTGTGCATGGGGTGTCTTTGGAACGTTTTGTCACCGGCCGACTCCAAAATTCAGCGGTTCCCCATCTCAGCCCAGAAAGCAGGTAGAACAACTTTTGTGGTGTCTTTCAGATGCCTACCGGAGCAATGTAAAAACTACCAGGAGAACTCCTGTCTGGCACCTTCCCCGGTGGAGTTGTGCATGGGGTGTCTTTGGAACATTTTGTCACCGGCCGAGTCCAAAATTCAGCGGTTCCCCATCTCAGCCCAGAAAGCAGGTAGAACAACTTTTGTGGTTGTCTTTCAGCTGCCTACCAAGGTAGTGTAAAAACTATTAAGAGAACTCCTGTCTGGCACCTTCCCCGGTGGAGTTGTGCATGGGGTGTCTTTGGAACATTTTGTCACCGGCCGACTCCAAAATTCAGCGGTTCCCCATCTCAGCCCAGAAAGCAGGTAGAACAACTTTTGTGGTGCCTTTCAGCTGCCTACCAAGGTAGTGTAAAAACTACTAAGAGAACTCCTGTCTGGCACCTTCCCCGGTGGAGTTGTGCATGGGGTGTGTTTGGAACATTTGTCACCAGCCGACTCCAAAATTCAGCGGTTCCCCATCTCAGCCCAGAAAGCAGGTGGAACAACTTTTGTGCTGCCTTTCAGCTGCCTACCAAGGTAGTGTAAAAACTACCAGGAGAACTCCTGTCTGGCACCTTCCCCGGTGGAGTTGTGCATGGGGTGTGTTTGGAACATTTTGTCACCGGCCGACTCCAAAATTCAGCGGTTCCCCATCTCAGCCCAGAAAGCAGGTAGAACAACTTTTGTGGTGTCTTTCAGATGCCTACCGGAGCAATGTAAAAACTACCAGGAGAACTCCTGTCTGGCACCTTCCCCGGTGGAGTTGTGCATGGGGTGTGTTTGGAACATTTTGTCACCAGCCGACTCCAAAATTCAGCGGTTCCCCATCTCAGCCCAGAAAGCAGGTAGAACAACTTTTGTGGTGTCTTTCAGATGCCTACCGGAGCAATGTAAAAACTACCAGGAGAACTCCTGTCTGGCACCTTCCCCGGTGGAGTTGTGCATGGGGTGTGTTTGGAACATTTTGTCACCGGCCGAGTCCAAAATTCAGCGGTTCCCCATCTCAGCCCAGAAAGCAGGTAGAACAACTTTTGTGGTGTCTTTCAGATGCCTACCGGAGCAATGTAAAAACTACCAGGAGAACTCCTGTCTGGCACCTTCCCCGGTGGAGTTGTGCATGGGGTGTCTTTGGAACGTTTTGTCACCGGCCGACTCCAAAATTCAGCGGTTCCCCATCTCAGCCCAGAAAGCAGGTAGAACAACTTTTGTGGTGTCTTTCAGATGCCTACCGGAGCAATGTAAAAACTACCAGGAGAACTCCTGTCTGGCACCTTCCCCGGTGGAGTTGTGCATGGGGTGTGTTTGGAACATTTTGTCACCGGCCGACTCCAAAATTCAGCGGTTCCCCATCTCAGCCCAGAAAGCAGGTAGAACAACTTTTGTGGTTGTATTTCAGATGCCTACCAAGGTAGTGTAAAAACTATTAAGAGAACTCCTGTCTGGCACCTTCCCCGGTGGAGTTGTGCATGGGGTGTGTTTGGAACATTTTGTCACCGGCCGACTCCAAAATTCAGCGGTTCCCCATCTCAGCCCAGAAAGCAGGTAGAACAACTTTTGTGCTGCCTTTCAGCTGCCTACCAAGGTAGTGTAAAAACTACTAAGAGAACTCCTGTCTGGCACCTTCCCCGGTGGAGTTGTGCATGGGGTGTGTTTGGAACATTTTGTCACAGGCCGACTCCAAAATTCAGCAGTTCCCCATCTCAGCCCAGAAAGCAGGTAGAACAACTTTTGTGGTGTCTTTCAGATGCCTACCGGAGCAATGTAAAAACTACCAGGAGAACTCCTGTCTGGCACCTTCCCCGGTGGAGTTGTGCATGGGGTGTGTTTGGAACATTTTGTCACCAGCCGAGTCCAAAATTCAGCGGTTCCCCATCTCAGCCCAGAAAGCAGGTAGAACAACTTTTGTGGTGTCTTTCAGATGCCTACCAAGGTAGTGTAAAAACTACCAGGAGAACTCCTGTCTGGCACCTTCCCCGGTGGAGTTGTGCATGGGGTGTGTTTGGAACATTTTGTCACCGGCCGAGTCCAAAATTCAGCGGTTCCCCATCTCAGCCCAGAAAGCAGGTAGAACAACTTTTGTGGTGTCTTTCAGATGCCTACCGGAGCAATGTAAAAACTACCAGGAGAACTCCTGTCTGGCACCTTCCCCGGTGGAGTTGTGCATGGGGTGTGTTTGGAACATTTTGTCACCAGCCGACTCCAAAATTCAGCGGTTCCCCATCTCAGCCCAGAAAGCAGGTAGAACAACTTTTGTGGTGTCTTTCAGATGCCTACCGGAGCAATGTAAAAACTACCAGGAGAACTCCTGTCTGGCACCTTCCCCGGTGGAGTTGTGCATGGGGTGTGTTTGGAACATTTTGTCACCGGCCGACTCCAAAATTCAGCGGTTCCCCATCTCAGCCCAGAAAGCAGGTGGAACAACTTTTGTGGTGTCTTTCAGCTGCCTACCAAGGTAGTGTAAAAACTACTAAGAGAACTCCTGTCTGGCACCTTCCCCGGTGGAGTTGTGCATGGGGTGTCTTTGGAACATTTTGTCACCAGCCGACTCCAAAATTCAGCGGTTCCCCATCTCAGCCCAGAAAGCAGGTAGAACAACTTTTGTGGTGTCTTTCAGATGCCTACCGGAGCAATGTAAAAACTACCAGGAGAACTCCTGTCTGGCACCTTCCCCGGTGGAGTTGTGCATGGGGTGTGTTTGGAACATTTGTCACCAGCCGACTCCAAAATTCAGCGGTTCCCCATCTCAGCCCAGAAAGCAGGTGGAACAACTTTTGTGCTGCCTTTCAGCTGCCTACCAAGGTAGTGTAAAAACTACCAGGAGAACTCCTGTCTGGCACCTTCCCCGGTGGAGTTGTGCATGGGGTGTGTTTGGAACATTTTGTCACCGGCCGACTCCAAAATTCAGCGGTTCCCCATCTCAGCCCAGAAAGCAGGTAGAACAACTTTTGTGGTGTCTTTCAGATGCCTACCGGAGCAATGTAAAAACTACCAGGAGAACTCCTGTCTGGCACCTTCCCCGGTGGAGTTGTGCATGGGGTGTGTTTGGAACATTTTGTCACCAGCCGACTCCAAAATTCAGCGGTTCCCCATCTCAGCCCAGAAAGCAGGTAGAACAACTTTTGTGGTGTCTTTCAGATGCCTACCGGAGCAATGTAAAAACTACCAGGAGAACTCCTGTCTGGCACCTTCCCCGGTGGAGTTGTGCATGGGGTGTGTTTGGAACATTTTGTCACCGGCCGAGTCCAAAATTCAGCGGTTCCCCATCTCAGCCCAGAAAGCAGGTAGAACAACTTTTGTGGTGTCTTTCAGATGCCTACCGGAGCAATGTAAAAACTACCAGGAGAACTCCTGTCTGGCACCTTCCCCGGTGGAGTTGTGCATGGGGTGTCTTTGGAACGTTTTGTCACCGGCCGACTCCAAAATTCAGCGGTTCCCCATCTCAGCCCAGAAAGCAGGTAGAACAACTTTTGTGGTGTCTTTCAGATGCCTACCGGAGCAATGTAAAAACTACCAGGAGAACTCCTGTCTGGCACCTTCCCCGGTGGAGTTGTGCATGGGGTGTGTTTGGAACATTTTGTCACCGGCCGACTCCAAAATTCAGCGGTTCCCCATCTCAGCCCAGAAAGCAGGTAGAACAACTTTTGTGGTTGTATTTCAGATGCCTACCAAGGTAGTGTAAAAACTATTAAGAGAACTCCTGTCTGGCACCTTCCCCGGTGGAGTTGTGCATGGGGTGTGTTTGGAACATTTTGTCACCGGCCGACTCCAAAATTCAGCGGTTCCCCATCTCAGCCCAGAAAGCAGGTAGAACAACTTTTGTGCTGCCTTTCAGCTGCCTACCAAGGTAGTGTAAAAACTACTAAGAGAACTCCTGTCTGGCACCTTCCCCGGTGGAGTTGTGCATGGGGTGTGTTTGGAACATTTTGTCACAGGCCGACTCCAAAATTCAGCAGTTCCCCATCTCAGCCCAGAAAGCAGGTAGAACAACTTTTGTGGTGTCTTTCAGATGCCTACCGGAGCAATGTAAAAACTACCAGGAGAACTCCTGTCTGGCACCTTCCCCGGTGGAGTTGTGCATGGGGTGTGTTTGGAACATTTTGTCACCAGCCGAGTCCAAAATTCAGCGGTTCCCCATCTCAGCCCAGAAAGCAGGTAGAACAACTTTTGTGGTGTCTTTCAGATGCCTACCAAGGTAGTGTAAAAACTACCAGGAGAACTCCTGTCTGGCACCTTCCCCGGTGGAGTTGTGCATGGGGTGTGTTTGGAACATTTTGTCACCGGCCGAGTCCAAAATTCAGCGGTTCCCCATCTCAGCCCAGAAAGCAGGTAGAACAACTTTTGTGGTGTCTTTCAGATGCCTACCGGAGCAATGTAAAAACTACCAGGAGAACTCCTGTCTGGCACCTTCCCCGGTGGAGTTGTGCATGGGGTGTGTTTGGAACATTTTGTCACCAGCCGACTCCAAAATTCAGCGGTTCCCCATCTCAGCCCAGAAAGCAGGTAGAACAACTTTTGTGGTGTCTTTCAGATGCCTACCGGAGCAATGTAAAAACTACCAGGAGAACTCCTGTCTGGCACCTTCCCCGGTGGAGTTGTGCATGGGGTGTCTTTGGAACATTTTGTCACCGGCCGACTCCAAAATTCAGCGGTTCCCCATCTCAGCCCAGAAAGCAGGTAGAACAACTTTTGTGGTGTCTTTCAGCTGCCTACCAAGGTAGTGTAAAAACTACTAAGAGAACTCCTGTCTGGCACCTTCCCCGGTGGAGTTGTGCATGGGGTGTCTTTGGAACATTTTGTCACCAGCCGACTCCAAAATTCAGCGGTTCCCCATCTCAGCCCAGAAAGCAGGTAGAACAACTTTTGTGGTGTCTTTCAGATGCCTACCGGAGCAATGTAAAAACTACCAGGAGAACTCCTGTCTGGCACCTTCCCCGGTGGAGTTGTGCATGGGGTGTGTTTGGAACATTTTGTCACCGGCCGAGTCCAAAATTCAGCGGTTCCCCATCTCAGCCCAGAAAGCAGGTAGAACAACTTTTGTGGTGTCTTTCAGGTGCCTACCAAGGTAGTGTAAAAACTAATAAGAGAACACCTGTCTGGCACCTTCCCCGGTGGAGTTGTGCAAGGGGTGTGTTTGGAACATTTTGTCACCAGCCGAGTCCAAAATTCAGCGGTTCCCCATCTCAGCCCAGAAAGCAGGTAGAACAACTTTTGTGGTGTCTTTCAGATGCCTACCGGAGCAATGTAAAAACTACCAGGAGAACTCCTGTCTGGCACCTTCCCCGGTGGAGTTGTGCATGGGGTGTGTTTGGAACATTTTGTCACCAGCCGACTCCAAAATTCAGCGGTTCCCCATCTCAGCCCAGAAAGCAGGTAGAACAACTTTTGTGGTGCCATTCAGGTGCCTACCAAGGTAGTGTAAAAACTATTAAGAGAACTCCTGTCTGGCACCTTCCCCGGTGGAGTTGTGCATGGGGTGTCTTTGGAACATTTTGTCACCGGCCGAGTCCAAAATTCAGCGGTTCCCCATCTCAGCCCAGAAAGCAGGTAGAACAACTTTTGTGGTGTCTTTCAGATGCCTACCGGAGCAATGTAAAAACTACCAGGAGAACTCCTGTCTGGCACCTTCCCCGGTGGAGTTGTGCATGGGGTGTCTTTGGAACATTTTGTCACCAGCCGAGTCCAAAATTCAGCGGTTCCCCATCTCAGCCCAGAAAGCAGGTAGAACAACTTTTGTGGTGTCTTTCAGCTGCCTACGAAGGTAGTGTAAAAACTACCAGGAGAACTCCTGTCTGGCACCTTCCCCGGTGGAGTTGTGCATGGGGTGTGTTTGGAACATTTTGTCACCGGCCGACTCCAAAATTCAGCGGTTCCCCATCTCAGCCCAGAAAGCAGGTAGAACAACTTTTGTGGTGCCTTTCAGATGCCTACCGGAGCAATGTAAAAACTACCAGGAGAACTCCTGTCTGGCACCTTCCCCGGTGGAGTTGTGCATGGGGTGTCTTTGGAACATTTTGTCACCAGCCGAGTCCAAAATTCAGCGGTTCCCCATCTCAGCCCAGAAAGCAGGTAGAACAACTTTTGTGGTGCCTTTCAGCTGCCTACCAAGGTAGTGTAAAAACTACCAGGAGAACTCCTGTCTGGCACCTTCCCCGGTGGAGTTGTGCATGGGGTGTGTTTGGAACATTTTGTCACCAGCCGACTCCAAAATTCAGCGGTTCCCCATCTCAGCCCAGAAAGCAGGTAGAACAACTTTTGTGGTGTCTTTCAGATGCCTACCGGAGCAATGTAAAAACTACCAGGAGAACTCCTGTCTGGCACCTTCCCCGGTGGAGTTGTGCAGGGGGTGTGTTTGGAACATTTTGTCACCAGCCGACTCCAAAATTCAGCGGTTCCCCATCTCAGCCCAGAAAGCAGGTAGAACAACTTTTGCGGTGTCTTTCAGATGCCTACCGGAGCAATGTAAAAACTACCAGGAGAACTCCTGTCTGGCACCTTCCCCGGTGGAGTTGTGCATGGGGTGTGTTTGGAACATTTTGTCACCGGCCGACTCCAAAATTCAGCGGTTCCCCATCTCAGCCCAGAAAGCAGGTAGAACAACTTTTGTGGTGTCTTTCAGATGCCTACCGGAGCAATGTAAAAACTACCAGGAGAACTCCTGTCTGGCACCTTCCCCGGTGGAGTTGTGCAGGGGGTGTGTTTGGAACATTTTGTCACCGGCCGACTCCAAAATTCAGCGGTTCCCCATCTCAGCCCAGAAAGCAGGTAGAACAACTTTTGCGGTGTCTTTCAGATGCCTACCGGAGCAATGTAAAAACTACCAGGAGAACTCCTGTCTGGCACCTTCCCCGGTGGAGTTGTGCATGGGGTGTGTTTGGAACATTTTGTCACCGGCCGACTCCAAAATTCAGCGGTTCCCCATCTCAGCCCAGAAAGCAGGTAGAACAACTTTTGTGGTGTCTTTCAGATGCCTACCGGAGCAATGTAAAAACTACCAGGAGAACTCCTGTCTGGCACCTTCCCCGGTGGAGTTGTGCATGGGGTGTGTTTGGAACATTTTGTCACCGGCCGAGTCCAAAATTCAGCGGTTCCCCATCTCAGCCCAGAAAGCAGGTAGAACAACTTTTGTGGTGTCTTTCAGATGCCTACCGGAGCAATGTAAAAACTACCAGGAGAACTCCTGTCTGGCACCTTCCCCGGTGGAGTTGTGCATGGGGTGTCTTTGGAACATTTTGTCACCAGCCGACTCCAAAATTCAGCGGTTCCCCATCTCAGCCCAGAAAGCAGGTAGAACAACTTTTGTGGTGTCTTTCAGATGCCTACCGGAGCAATGTAAAAACTACCAGGAGAACTCCTGTCTGGCACCTTCCCCGGTGGAGTTGTGCAGGGGGTGTGTTTGGAACATTTTGTCACCGGCCGACTCCAAAATTCAGCGGTTCCCCATCTCAGCCCAGAAAGCAGGTAGAACAACTTTTGTGCTGCCTTTCAGCTGCCTACCGGAGCAATGTAAAAACTACCAGGAGAACTCCTGTCTGGCACCTTCCCCGGTGGAGTTGTGCATGGGGTGTGTTTGGAACATTTTGTCACCAGCCGAGTCCAAAATTCAGCGGTTCCCCATCTCAGCCCAGAAAGCAGGTAGAACAACTTTTGTGGTGTCTTTCAGATGCCTACCGGAGCAATGTAAAAACTACTAAGAGAACTCCTGTCTGGCACCTTCCCCGGTGGAGTTGTGCATGGGGTGTGTTTGGAACATTTTGTCACCGGCCGAGTCCAAAATTCAGCGGTTCCCCATCTCAGCCCAGAAAGCAGGTAGAACAACTTTTGTGGTGTCTTTCAGATGCCTACCAAGGTAGTGTAAAAACTATTAAGAGAACTCCTGTCTGGCACCTTCCCCGGTGGAGTTGTGCATGGGGTGTGTTTGGAACATTTTGTCACCGGCCGAGTCCAAAATTCAGCGGTTCCCCATCTCAGCCCAGAAAGGAGGTAGAACAACTTTTGTGGTGTCTTTCAGATGCCTACCGGAGCAATGTAAAAACTACCAGGAGAACTCCTGTCTGGCACCTTCCCCGGTGGAGTTGTGCATGGGGTGTGTTTGGAACATTTTGTCACCAGCCGACTCCAAAATTCAGCGGTTCCCCATCTCAGCCCAGAAAGCAGGTAGAACAACTTTTGTGGTGTCTTTCAGATGCCTACCGGAGCAATGTAAAAACTACCAGGAGAACTCCTGTCTGGCACCTTCCCCGGTGGAGTTGTGCATGGGGTGTCTTTGGAACATTTTGTCACCGGCCGAGTCCAAAATTCAGCGGTTCCCCATCTCAGCCCAGAAAGCAGGTAGAACAACTTTTGCGGTGTCTTTCAGATGCCTACCGGAGCAATGTAAAAACTACCAGGAGAACTCCTGTCTGGCACCTTCCCCGGTGGAGTTGTGCATGGGGTGTGTTTGGAACATTTTGTCACCGGCCGAGTCCAAAATTCAGCGGTTCCCCATCTCAGCCCAGAAAGGAGGTAGAACAACTTTTGTGGTGTCTTTCAGATGCCTACCGGAGCAATGTAAAAACTACCAGGAGAACTCCTGTCTGGCACCTTCCCCGGTGGAGTTGTGCATGGGGTGTGTTTGGAACATTTTGTCACCGGCCGAGTCCAAAATTCAGCGGTTCCCCATCTCAGCCCAGAAAGCAGGTAGAACAACTTTTGTGGTGTCTTTCAGATGCCTACCAGAGCAATGTAAAAACTACCAGGAGAACTCCTGTCTGGCACCTTCCCCGGTGGAGTTGTGCATGGGGTGTGTTTGGAACATTTTGTCACCGGCCGAGTCCAAAATTCAGCGGTTCCCCATCTCAGCCCAGAAAGCAGGTAGAACAACTTTTGTGCTGCCTTTCAGCTGCCTACCAAGGTAGTGTAAAAACTACTAAGAGAACTCCTGTCTGGCACCTTCCCCGGTGGAGTTGTGCATGGGGTGTGTTTGGAACATTTTGTCACCGGCCGAGTCCAAAATTCAGCGGTTCCCCATCTCAGCCCAGAAAGCAGGTAGAACAACTTTTGTGGTGTCTTTCAGATGCCTACCGGAGCAATGTAAAAACTACCAGGAGAACTCCTGTCTGGCACCTTCCCCGGTGGAGTTGTGCATGGGGTGTCTTTGGAACATTTTGTCACCGGCCGAGTCCAAAATTCAGCGGTTCCCCATCTCAGCCCAGAAAGCAGGTAGAACAACTTTTGTGGTGTCTTTCAGATGCCTACCAAGGTAGTGTAAAAACTATTAAGAGAATTCCTGTCTGGCACCTTCCCCGGTGGAGTTGTGCATGGGGTGTGTTTGGAACATTTTGTCACCGGCCGAGTCCAAAATTCAGCGGTTCCCCATCTCAGCCCAGAAAGCAGGTAGAACAACTTTTGTGGTGTCTTTCAGATGCCTACCGGAGCAATGTAAAAACTACCAGGAGAACTCCTGTCTGGCACCTTCCCCGGTGGAGTTGTGCATGGGGTGTGTTTGGAACATTTTGTCACCAGCCGACTCCAAAATTCAGCGGTTCCCCATCTCAGCCCAGAAAGCAGGTAGAACAACTTTTGTGGTGTCTTTCAGATGCCTACCGGAGCAATGTAAAAACTACCAGGAGAACTCCTGTCTGGCACCTTCCCCGGTGGAGTTGTGCATGGGGTGTCTTTGGAACATTTTGTCACCGGCCGAGTCCAAAATTCAGCGGTTCCCCATCTCAGCCCAGAAAGCAGGTAGAACAACTTTTGTGGTGCCATTCAGGTGCCTACCAAGGTAGTGTAAAAACTACTAAGAGAACTCCTGTCTGGCACCTTCCCCGGTGGAGTTGTGCATGGGGTGTGTTTGGAACATTTTGTCACCAGCCGACTCCAAAATTCAGCGGTTCCCCATCTCAGCCCAGAAAGCAGGTAGAACAACTTTTGTGGTGTCTTTCAGATGCCTACCGGAGCAATGTAAAAACTACCAGGAGAACTCCTGTCTGGCACCTTCCCCGGTGGAGTTGTGCATGGGGTGTGTTTGGAACATTTTGTCACCGGCCGAGTCCAAAATTCAGCGGTTCCCCATCTCAGCCCAGAAAGCAGGTAGAACAACTTTTGTGGTGTCTTTCAGGTGCCTACCAAGGTAGTGTAAAAACTAATAAGAGAACACCTGTCTGGCACCTTCCCCGGTGGAGTTGTGCAAGGGGTGTGTTTGGAACATTTTGTCACCAGCCGACTCCAAAATTCAGTGGTTCCCCATCTCAGCCCAGAAAGCAGGTAGAACAACTTTTGTGGTGTCTTTCAGATGCCTACCGGAGCAATGTAAAAACTACCAGGAGAACTCCTGTCTGGCACCTTCCCCGGTGGAGTTGTGCATGGGGTGTGTTTGGAACATTTTGTCACCAGCCGACTCCAAAATTCAGCGGTTCCCCATCTCAGCCCAGAAAGCAGGTAGAACAACTTTTGTGGTGCCATTCAGGTGCCTACCAAGGTAGTGTAAAAACTACCAGGAGAACTCCTGTCTGGCACCTTCCCCGGTGGAGTTGTGCATGGGGTGTCTTTGGAACATTTTGTCACCGGCCGAGTCCAAAATTCAGCGGTTCCCCATCTCAGCCCAGAAAGCAGGTAGAACAACTTTTGCGGTGTCTTTCAGCTGCCTACCAAGGTAGTGTAAAAACTACCAGGAGAACTCCTGTCTGGCACCTTCCCCGGTGGAGTTGTGCATGGGGTGTGTTTGGAACATTTTGTCACCAGCCGACTCCAAAATTCAGCGGTTCCCCATCTCAGCCCAGAAAGCAGGTAGAACAACTTTTGTGGTGTCTTTCAGATACCTACCAAGGTAGTGTAAAAACTATTAAGAGAACTCCTGTCTGGCACCTTCCCCGGTGGAGTTGTGCAAGGGGTGTGTTTGGAACATTTTGTCACCAGCCGAGTCCAAAATTCAGCGGTTCCCCATCTCAGCCCAGAAAGCAGGTAGGACAACTTTTGTGGTTCCTTTCAGGTGCCTACCAAGGTAGTGTAAAAACTACCAGGAGAACTCCTGTCTGGCACCTTCCCCGGTGGAGTTGTGCATGGGGTGTGTTTGGAACATTTTGTCACCAGCCGACTCCAAAATTCAGCGGTTCCCCATCTCAGCCCAGAAAGCAGGTAGAACAACTTTTGTGGTGCCTTTCAGGTGCCTACCAGAGCAATGTAAAAACTACCAGGAGAACTCCTGTCTGGCACCTTCCCCGGTGGAGTTGTGCATGGGGTGTGTTTGGAACATTTTGTCACCAGCCGAGTCCAAAATTCAGCGGTTCCCCATCTCAGCCCAGAAAGCAGGTAGAACAACTTTTGCGGTGCCTTTCAGCTGCCTACCAAGGTAGTGTAAAAACTACCAGGAGAACTCCTGTCTGGCACCTTCCCCGGTGGAATTGTGCAGGGGGTGTGTTTGGAACATTTTGTCACCAGCCGACTCCAAAATTCAGCGGTTCCCCATCTCAGCCCAGAAAGCAGGTAGAACAACTTTTGTGGTGTCTTTCAGATGCCTACCGGAGCAATGTAAAAACTACCAGGAGAACTCCTGTCTGGCACCTTCCCCGGTGGAGTTGTGCAGGGGGTGTGTTTGGAACATTTTGTCACCAGCCGACTCCAAAATTCAGCGGTTCCCCATCTCAGCCCAGAAAGCAGGTAGAACAACTTTTGTGGTGTCTTTCAGATGCCTACCGGAGCAATGTAAAAACTACCAGGAGAACTCCTGTCTGGCACCTTCCCCGGTGGAGTTGTGCATGGGGTGTGTTTGGAACATTTTGTCACCAGCCGAGTCCAAAATTCAGCGGTTCCCCATCTCAGCCCAGAAAGCAGGTAGAACAACTTTTGTGGTGCCTTTCAGATGCCTACCAAGGTAGTGTAAAAACTACCAGGAGAACTCCTGTCTGGCACCTTCCCCGGTGGAGTTGTGCATGGGGTGTGTTTGGAACATTTTGTCACCAGCCGACTCCAAAATTCAGCGGTTCCCCATCTCAGCCCAGAAAGCAGGTAGAACAACTTTTGTGGTGTCTTTCAGATGCCTACCGGAGCAATGTAAAAACTACCAGGAGAACTCCTGTCTGGCACCTTCCCCGGTGGAGTTGTGCAGGGGGTGTGTTTGGAACATTTTGTCACCGGCCGACTCCAAAATTCAGCGGTTCCCCATCTCAGCCCAGAAAGCAGGTAGAACAACTTTTGTGGTGTCTTTCAGGTGCCTACCAAGGTAGTGTAAAAACTAATAAGAGAACACCTGTCTGGCACCTTCCCCGGTGGAGTTGTGCAAGGGGGGTGTTTGGAACATTTTGTCACCAGCCGACTCCAAAATTCAGCGGTTCCCCATCTCAGCCCAGAAAGCAGGTAGAACAACTTTTGTGGTGTCTTTCAGATGCCTACCGGAGCAATGTAAAAACTACCAGGAGAACTCCTGTCTGGCACCTTCCCCGGTGGAGTTGTGCATGGGGTGTGTTTGGAACATTTTGTCACCAGCCGACTCCAAAATTCAGCGGTTCCCCATCTCAGCCCAGAAAGCAGGTAGAACAACTTTTGCGGTGTCTTTCAGATGCCTACTGGAGCAATGTAAAAACTACCAGGAGAACTCCTGTCTGGCACCTTCCCCGGTGGAGTTGTGCATGGGGTGTGTTTGGAACATTTTGTCACCGGCCGAGTCCAAAATTCAGCGGTTCCCCATCTCAGCCCAGAAAGCAGGTAGAACAACTTTTGTGGTGTCTTTCAGCTGCCTACCAAGGTAGTGTAAAAACTACCAGGAGAACTCCTGTCTGGCACCTTCCCCGGTGGAGTTGTGCATGGGGTGTGTTTGGAAAATTTGTCACCAGCCGAGTCCAAAATTCAGCGGTTCCCCATCTCAGCCCAGAAAGCAGGTAGGACAACTTTTGTGGTGCCTTTCAGGTGCCTACCAAGGTAGTGTAAAAACTACCAGGAGAACTCCTGTCTGGCACCTTCCCCGGTGGAGTTGTGCATGGGGTGTGTTTGGAACATTTTGTCACCGGCCGACTCCAAAATTCAGCGGTTCCCCATCTCAGCCCAGAAAGCAGGTAGAACAACTTTTGTGGTGTCTTTCAGATGCCTACCGGAGCAATGTAAAAACTACCAGGAGAACTCCTGTCTGGCACCTTCCCCGGTGGAGTTGTGCATGGGGTGTGTTTGGAACATTTTGTCACCAGCCGAGTCCAAAATTCAGCGGTTCCCCATCTCAGCCCAGAAAGCAGGTAGAACAACTTTTGCGGTGCCTTTCAGCTGCCTACCAAGGTAGTGTAAAAACTACCAGGAGAACTCCTGTCTGGCACCTTCCCCGGTGGAATTGTGCAGGGGGTGTGTTTGGAACATTTTGTCACCAGCCGACTCCAAAATTCAGCGGTTCCCCATCTCAGCCCAGAAAGCAGGTAGAACAACTTTTGTGGTGTCTTTCAGATGCCTACCGGAGCAATGTAAAAACTACCAGGAGAACTCCTGTCTGGCACCTTCCCCGGTGGAGTTGTGCAGGGGGTGTGTTTGGAACATTTTGTCACCAGCCGACTCCAAAATTCAGCGGTTCCCCATCTCAGCCCAGAAAGCAGGTAGAACAACTTTTGTGGTGTCTTTCAGATGCCTACCGGAGCAATGTAAAAACTACCAGGAGAACTCCTGTCTGGCACCTTCCCCGGTGGAGTTGTGCATGGGGTGTGTTTGGAACATTTTGTCACCAGCCGAGTCCAAAATTCAGCGGTTCCCCATCTCAGCCCAGAAAGCAGGTAGAACAACTTTTGTGGTGCCTTTCAGATGCCTACCAAGGTAGTGTAAAAACTACCAGGAGAACTCCTGTCTGGCACCTTCCCCGGTGGAGTTGTGCATGGGGTGTGTTTGGAACATTTTGTCACCAGCCGACTCCAAAATTCAGCGGTTCCCCATCTCAGCCCAGAAAGCAGGTAGAACAACTTTTGTGGTGTCTTTCAGATGCCTACCGGAGCAATGTAAAAACTACCAGGAGAACTCCTGTCTGGCACCTTCCCCGGTGGAGTTGTGCATGGGGTGTGTTTGGAACATTTGTCACCAGCCGACTCCAAAATTCAGCGGTTCCCCATCTCAGCCCAGAAAGCAGGTAGAACAACTTTTGTGGTGTCTTTCAGATGCCTACCAAGGTAGTGTAAAAACTATTAAGAGAACTCCTGTCTGGCACCTTCCCCGGTGGAGTTGTGCATGGGGTGTGTTTGGAACATTTTGTCACCAGCCGAGTCCAAAATTCAGCGGTTCCCCATCTCAGCCCAGAAAGCAGGTAGAACAACTTTTGTTGTGCCATTCAGGTGCCTACCAAGGTAGTGTAAAAACTACCAGGAGAACTCCTGTCTGGCACCTTCCCCGGTGGAGTTGTGCATGGGGTGTGTTTGGAACATTTTGTCACCAGCCGACTCCAAAATTCAGCGGTTCCCCATCTCAGCCCAGAAAGCAGGTAGAACAACTTTTGTGGTGTCTTTCAGCTGCCTACCAAGGTAGTGTAAAAACTACCAGGAGAACTCCTGTCTGGCACCTTCCCCGGTGGAGTTGTGCATGGGGTGTGTTTGGAACATTTTGTCACCAGCCGACTCCAAAATTCAGCGGTTCCCCATCTCAGCCCAGAAAGCAGGTAGAACAACTTTTGTGGTGTCTTTCAGATGCCTACCAAGGTAGTGTAAAAACTATTAAGAGAACTCCTGTCTGGCACCTTCCCCGGTGGAGTTGTGCAAGGGGTGTGTTTGGAACATTTTGTCACCAGCCGACTCCAAAATTCAGCGGTTCCCCATCTCAGCCCAGAAAGCAGGTAGAACAACTTTTGTGGTGTCTTTCAGATGCCTACCGGAGCAATGTAAAAACTACCAGGAGAACTCCTGTCTGGCACCTTCCCCGGTGGAGTTGTGCATGGGGTGTGTTTGGAACATTTTGTCACCAGCCGACTCCAAAATTCAGCGGTTCCCCATCTCAGCCCAGAAAGCAGGTAGACCAACTTTTGTGGTGTCTTTCAGATGCCTACCGGAGCAATGTAAAAACTACCAGGAGAACTCCTGTCTGGCACCTTCCCCGGTGGAGTTGTGCATGGGGTGTGTTTGGAACATTTTGTCACCGGCCGAGTCCAAAATTCAGCGGTTCCCCATCTCAGCCCAGAAAGCAGGTAGAACAACTTTTGTGGTGTCTTTCAGATGCCTACGAAGGTAGTGTAAAAACTACCAGGAGAACTCCTGTCTGGCACCTTCCCCGGTGGAGTTGTGCATGGGGTGTGTTTGGAAAATTTGTCACCAGCCGAGTCCAAAATTCAGCGGTTCCCCATCTCAGCCCAGAAAGCAGGTAGGACAACTTTTGTGGTGCCTTTCAGGTGCCTACCAAGGTAGTGTAAAAACTACCAGGAGAACTCCTGTCTGGCACCTTCCCCGGTGGAGTTGTGCATGGGGTGTGTTTGGAACATTTTGTCACCGGCCGACTCCAAAATTCAGCGGTTCCCCATCTCAGCCCAGAAAGCAGGTAGAACAACTTTTGTGGTGCCTTTCAGGTGCCTACCAGAGCAATGTAAAAACTACCAGGAGAACTCCTGTCTGGCACCTTCCCCGGTGGAGTTGTGCATGGGGTGTGTTTGGAACATTTTGTCACCAGCCGAGTCCAAAATTCAGCGGTTCCCCATCTCAGCCCAGAAAGCAGGTAGAACAACTTTTGTGCTGCCTTTCAGCTGCCTACCAAGGTAGTGTAAAAACTACCAGGAGAACTCCTGTCTGGCACCTTCCCCGGTGGAATTGTGCAGGGGGTGTGTTTGGAACATTTTGTCACCAGCCGACTCCAAAATTCAGCGGTTCCCCATCTCAGCCCAGAAAGCAGGTAGAACAACTTTTGTGGTGTCTTTCAGCTGCCTACCAAGGTAGTGTAAAAACTACCAGGAGAACTCCTGTCTGGCACCTTCCCCGGTGGAGTTGTGCATGGGGTGTGTTTGCAACATTTTGTCACCAGCCGAGTCCAAAATTCAGCGGTTCCCCATCTCAGCCCAGAAAGCAGGTAGAACAACTTTTGTGGTGTCTTTCAGATGCCTACCGGAGCAATGTAAAAACTACCAGGAGAACTCCTGTCTGGCACCTTCCCCGGTGGAGTTGTGCAAGGGGTGTGTTTGGAACATTTTGTCACCAGCCGACTCCAAAATTCAGCGGTTCCCCATCTCAGCCCAGAAAGCAGGTAGAACAACTTTTGTGGTGTCTTTCAGATGCCTACCGGAGCAATGTAAAAACTACCAGGAGAACTCCTGTCTGGCACCTTCCCCGGTGGAGTTGTGCATGGGGTGTGTTTGGAACATTTTGTCACCGGCCGACTCCAAAATTCAGCGGTTCCCCATCTCAGCCCAGAAAGCAGGTAGAACAACTTTTGTGGTGTCTTTCAGATGCCTACGAAGGTAGTGTAAAAACTACCAGGAGAACTCCTGTCTGGCACCTTCCCCGGTGGAGTTGTGCATGGGGTGTGTTTGGAAAATTTGTCACCAGCCGAGTCCAAAATTCAGCGGTTCCCCATCTCAGCCCAGAAAGCAGGTAGGACAACTTTTGTGGTGCCTTTCAGGTGCCTACCAAGGTAGTGTAAAAACTACCAGGAGAACTCCTGTCTGGCACCTTCCCCGGTGGAGTTGTGCATGGGGTGTGTTTGGAACATTTTGTCACCGGCCGACTCCAAAATTCAGCGGTTCCCCATCTCAGCCCAGAAAGCAGGTAGAACAACTTTTGTGGTGCCTTTCAGGTGCCTACCAGAGCAATGTAAAAACTACCAGGAGAACTCCTGTCTGGCACCTTCCCCGGTGGAGTTGTGCATGGGGTGTGTTTGGAACATTTTGTCACCAGCCGAGTCCAAAATTCAGCGGTTCCCCATCTCAGCCCAGAAAGCAGGTAGAACAACTTTTGTGCTGCCTTTCAGCTGCCTACCAAGGTAGTGTAAAAACTACCAGGAGAACTCCTGTCTGGCACCTTCCCCGGTGGAATTGTGCAGGGGGTGTGTTTGGAACATTTTGTCACCAGCCGACTCCAAAATTCAGCGGTTCCCCATCTCAGCCCAGAAAGCAGGTAGAACAACTTTTGTGGTGTCTTTCAGCTGCCTACCAAGGTAGTGTAAAAACTACCAGGAGAACTCCTGTCTGGCACCTTCCCCGGTGGAGTTGTGCATGGGGTGTGTTTGGAACATTTTGTCACCAGCCGAGTCCAAAATTCAGCGGTTCCCCATCTCAGCCCAGAAAGCAGGTAGAACAACTTTTGTGGTGTCTTTCAGATGCCTACCGGAGCAATGTAAAAACTACCAGGAGAACTCCTGTCTGGCACCTTCCCCGGTGGAGTTGTGCAAGGGGTGTGTTTGGAACATTTTGTCACCAGCCGACTCCAAAATTCAGCGGTTCCCCATCTCAGCCCAGAAAGCAGGTAGAACAACTTTTGTGGTGTCTTTCAGATGCCTACCGGAGCAATGTAAAAACTACCAGGAGAACTCCTGTCTGGCACCTTCCCCGGTGGAGTTGTGCAGGGGGTGTGTTTGGAACATTTTGTCACCAGCCGACTCCAAAATTCAGCGGTTCCCCATCTCAGCCCAGAAAGCAGGTAGAACAACTTTTGCGGTGTCTTTCAGATGCCTACCGGAGCAATGTAAAAACTACCAGGAGAACTCCTGTCTGGCACCTTCCCCGGTGGAGTTGTGCATGGGGTGTGTTTGGAACATTTTGTCACCGGCCGAGTCCAAAATTCAGCGGTTCCCCATCTCAGCCCAGAAAGCAGGTAGAACAACTTTTGTGGTGTCTTTCAGATGCCTACGAAGGTAGTGTAAAAACTACCAGGAGAACTCCTGTCTGGCAACTTCCCCGGTGGAGTTGTGCATGGGGTGTGTTTGGAAAATTTGTCACCAGCCGAGTCTAAAATTCAGCGGTTCCCCATCTCAGCCCAGAAAGCAGGTAGGACAACTTTTGTGGTGCCTTTCAGGTGCCTACCAAGGTAGTGTAAAAACTACCAGGAGAACTCCTGTCTGGCACCTTCCCCGGTGGAGTTGTGCATGGGGTGTGTTTGGAACATTTTGTCACCGGCCGACTCCAAAATTCAGCGGTTCCCCATCTCAGCCCAGAAAGCAGGTAGAACAACTTTTGTGGTGCCTTTCAGGTGCCTACCGGAGCAATGTAAAAACTACCAGGAGAACTCCTGTCTGGCACCTTCCCCGGTGGAGTTGTGCATGGGGTGTGTTTGGAACATTTTGTCACCAGCCGAGTCCAAAATTCAGCGGTTCCCCATCTCAGCCCAGAAAGCAGGTAGAACAACTTTTGCGGTGCCTTTCAGCTGCCTACCAAGGTAGTGTAAAAACTACCAGGAGAACTCCTGTCTGGCACCTTCCCCGGTGGAATTGTGCAGGGGGTGTGTTTGGAACATTTTGTCACCAGCCGACTCCAAAATTCAGCGGTTCCCCATTTCAGCCCAGAAAGCAGGTAGAACAACTTTTGTGGTGTCTTTCAGATGCCTACCGGAGCAATGTAAAAACTACCAGGAGAACTCCTGTCTGGCACCTTCCCCGGTGGAGTTGTGCATGGGGTGTGTTTGGAACATTTTGTCACCAGCCGACTCCAAAATTCAGCGGTTCCCCATCTCAGCCCAGAAAGCAGGTAGAACAACTTTTGTGGTGTCTTTCAGATGCCTACCGGAGCAATGTAAAAACTACCAGGAGAACTCCTGTCTGGCACCTTCCCCGGTGGAGTTGTGCATGGGGTGTGTTTGGAACATTTTGTCACCAGCCGAGTCCAAAATTCAGCGGTTCCCCATCTCAGCCCAGAAAGCAGGTAGAACAACTTTTGTGGTGCCTTTCAGCTGCCTACCAAGGTAGTGTAAAAACTACCAGGAGAACTCCTGTCTGGCACCTTCCCCGGTGGAGTTGTGCATGGGGTGTGTTTGGAACATTTTGTCACCAGCCGACTCCAAAATTCAGCGGTTCCCCATCTCAGCCCAGAAAGCAGGTAGAACAACTTTTGTGGTGTCTTTCAGATGCCTACCGGAGCAATGTAAAAACTACCAGGAGAACTCCTGTCTGGCACCTTCCCCGGTGGAGTTGTGCATGGGGTGTGTTTGGAACATTTTGTCACCAGCCGAGTCCAAAATTCAGCGGTTCCCCATCTCAGCCCAGAAAGCAGGTAGAACAACTTTTGCGGTGTCTTTCAGATGCCTACCGGAGCAATGTAAAAACTACCAGGAGAACTCCTGTCTGGCACCTTCCCCGGTGGAGTTGTGCATGGGGTGTGTTTGGAACATTTTGTCACCGGCCGAGTCCAAAATTCAGCGGTTCCCCATCTCAGCCCAGAAAGCAGGTAGAACAACTTTTGTTGTGCCATTCAGGTGCCTACCAAGGTAGTGTAAAAACTACCAGGAGAACTCCTGTCTGGCACCTTCCCCGGTGGAGTTGTGCAGGGGGTGTGTTTGGAACATTTTGTCACCAGCCGACTCCAAAATTCAGCGGTTCCCCATCTCAGCCCAGAAAGCAGGTAGAACAACTTTTGTGGTGTCTTTCAGCTGCCTACCAAGGTAGTGTAAAAACTACCAGGAGAACTCCTGTCTGGCACCTTCCCCGGTGGAGTTGTGCATGGGGTGTGTTTGGAACATTTTGTCACCAGCCGACTCCAAAATTCAGCGGTTCCCCATCTCAGCCCAGAAAGCAGGTGGAACAACTTTTGTGGTGTCTTTCAGATACCTACCAAGGTAGTGTAAAAACTATTAAGAGAACTCCTGTCTGGCACCTTCCCCGGTGGAGTTGTGCATGGGGTGTGTTTGGAACATTTTGTCACCGGCCGACTCCAAAATTCAGCGGTTCCCCATCTCAGCCCAGAAAGCAGGTAGAAAAACTTTTGTGGTGTCTTTCAGATGCCTACCGGAGCAATGTAAAAACTACCAGGAGAACTCCTGTCTGGCACCTTCCCCGGTGGAGTTGTGCATGGGGTGTGTTTGGAACATTTTGTCACCAGCCGACTCCAAAATTCAGCGGTTCCCCATCTCAGCCCAGAAAGCAGGTAGAACAACTTTTGTGGTGCCTTTCAGCTGCCTACCAAGGTAGTGTAAAAACTACTAAGAGAACTCCTGTCTGGCACCTTCCCCGGTGGAGTTGTGCATGGGGTGTGTTTGGAACATTTTGTCACCAGCCGACTCCAAAATTCAGCGGTTCCCCATCTCAGCCCAGAAAGCAGGTAGAACAACTTTTGTGGTGTCTTTCAGATGCCTACCGGAGCAATGTAAAAACTACCAGGAGAACTCCTGTCTGGCACCTTCCCCGGTGGAGTTGTGCAGGGGGTGTGTTTGGAACATTTTGTCACCGGCCGAGTCCAAAATTCAGCGGTTCCCCATCTCAGCCCAGAAAGCAGGTAGAACAGCTTTTGTGGTGCCATTCAGGTGCCTACCAAGGTAGTGTAAAAACTATTAAGAGAACTCCTGTCTGGCACCTTCCCCGGTGGAGTTGTGCAAGGGGTGTGTTTGGAACATTTTGTCACCAGCCCACTCCAAAATTCAGCGGTTCCCCATCTCAGCCCAGAAAGCAGGTAGAACAACTTTTGTGGTGTCTTTCAGATGCCTACCGGAGCAATGTAAAAACTACCAGGAGAACTCCTGTCTGGCACCTTCCCCGGTGGAGTTGTGCAGGGGGGGTGTTTGGAACATTTTGTCACCAGCCGAGTCCAAAATTCAGCGGTTCCCCATCTCAGCCCAGAAAGCAGGTAGAACAACTTTTGTGCTGCCTTTCAGCTGCCTACCAAGGTAGTGTAAAAACTACCAGGAGAACTCCTGTCTGGCACCTTCCCCGGTGGAGTTGTGCATGGGGTGTGTTTGGAACATTTGTCACCAGCCGACTCCAAAATTCAGCGGTTCCCCATCTCAGCCCAGAAAGCAGGTAGAACAACTTTTGTGGTGTCTTTCAGATGCCTACCAAGGTAGTGTAAAAACTATTAAGAGAACTCCTGTCTGGCACCTTCCCCGGTGGAGTTGTGCATGGGGTGTGTTTGGAACATTTTGTCACCGGCCGAGTCCAAAATTCAGCGGTTCCCCATCTCAGCCCAGAAAGCAGGTAGAACAACTTTTGTTGTGCCATTCAGGTGCCTACCAAGGTAGTGTAAAAACTACCAGGAGAACTCCTGTCTGGCACCTTCCCCGGTGGAGTTGTGCATGGGGTGTGTTTGGAACATTTTGTCACCAGCCGAGTCCAAAATTCAGCGGTTCCCCATCTCAGCCCAGAAAGCAGGTAGAACAACTTTTGTGGTGTCTTTCAGATGCCTACGAAGGTAGTGTAAAAACTACCAGGAGAACTCCTGTCTGGCAACTTCCCCGGTGGAGTTGTGCATGGGGTGTGTTTGGAAAATTTGTCACCAGCCGAGTCTAAAATTCAGCGGTTCCCCATCTCAGCCCAGAAAGCAGGTAGGACAACTTTTGTGGTGCCTTTCAGGTGCCTACCAAGGTAGTGTAAAAACTACCAGGAGAACTCCTGTCTGGCACCTTCCCCGGTGGAGTTGTGCATGGGGTGTGTTTGGAACATTTTGTCACCGGCCGACTCCAAAATTCAGCGGTTCCCCATCTCAGCCCAGAAAGCAGGTAGAACAACTTTTGTGGTGCCTTTCAGGTGCCTACCGGAGCAATGTAAAAACTACCAGGAGAACTCCTGTCTGGCACCTTCCCCGGTGGAGTTGTGCATGGGGTGTGTTTGGAACATTTTGTCACCAGCCGAGTCCAAAATTCAGCGGTTCCCCATCTCAGCCCAGAAAGCAGGTAGAACAACTTTTGCGGTGCCTTTCAGCTGCCTACCAAGGTAGTGTAAAAACTACCAGGAGAACTCCTGTCTGGCACCTTCCCCGGTGGAATTGTGCAGGGGGTGTGTTTGGAACATTTTGTCACCAGCCGACTCCAAAATTCAGCGGTTCCCCATTTCAGCCCAGAAAGCAGGTAGAACAACTTTTGTGGTGTCTTTCAGATGCCTACCGGAGCAATGTAAAAACTACCAGGAGAACTCCTGTCTGGCACCTTCCCCGGTGGAGTTGTGCATGGGGTGTGTTTGGAACATTTTGTGACCAGCCGACTCCAAAATTCAGCGGTTCCCCATCTCAGCCCAGAAAGCAGGTAGAACAACTTTTGTGGTGTCTTTCAGATGCCTACCGGAGCAATGTAAAAACTACCAGGAGAACTCCTGTCTGGCACCTTCCCCGGTGGAGTTGTGCATGGGGTGTGTTTGGAACATTTTGTCACCAGCCGAGTCCAAAATTCAGCGGTTCCCCATCTCAGCCCAGAAAGCAGGTAGAACAACTTTTGTGGTGCCTTTCAGCTGCCTACCAAGGTAGTGTAAAAACTACCAGGAGAACTCCTGTCTGGCACCTTCCCCGGTGGAGTTGTGCATGGGGTGTGTTTGGAACATTTTGTCACCAGCCGACTCCAAAATTCAGCGGTTCCCCATCTCAGCCCAGAAAGCAGGTAGAACAACTTTTGTGGTGTCTTTCAGATGCCTACCGGAGCAATGTAAAAACTACCAGGAGAACTCCTGTCTGGCACCTTCCCCGGTGGAGTTGTGCATGGGGTGTGTTTGGAACATTTTGTCACCAGCCGACTCCAAAATTCAGCGGTTCCCCATCTCAGCCCAGAAAGCAGGTAGAACAACTTTTGCGGTGTCTTTCAGATGCCTACCGGAGCAATGTAAAAACTACCAGGAGAACTCCTGTCTGGCACCTTCCCCGGTGGAGTTGTGCATGGGGTGTGTTTGGAACATTTTGTCACCGGCCGAGTCCAAAATTCAGCGGTTCCCCATCTCAGCCCAGAAAGCAGGTAGAACAACTTTTGTTGTGCCATTCAGGTGCCTACCAAGGTAGTGTAAAAACTACCAGGAGAACTCCTGTCTGGCACCTTCCCCGGTGGAGTTGTGCAGGGGGTGTGTTTGGAACATTTTGTCACCAGCCGACTCCAAAATTCAGCGGTTCCCCATCTCAGCCCAGAAAGCAGGTAGAACAACTTTTGTGGTGTCTTTCAGCTGCCTACCAAGGTAGTGTAAAAACTACCAGGAGAACTCCTGTCTGGCACCTTCCCCGGTGGAGTTGTGCATGGGGTGTGTTTGGAACATTTTGTCACCGGCCGAGTCCAAAATTCAGCGGTTCCCCATCTCAGCCCAGAAAGCAGGTGGAACAACTTTTGTGGTGTCTTTCAGATACCTACCAAGGTAGTGTAAAAACTATTAAGAGAACTCCTGTCTGGCACCTTCCCCGGTGGAGTTGTGCATGGGGTGTGTTTGGAACATTTTGTCACCGGCCGACTCCAAAATTCAGCGGTTCCCCATCTCAGCCCAGAAAGCAGGTAGAAAAACTTTTGTGGTGTCTTTCAGATGCCTACCGGAGCAATGTAAAAACTACCAGGAGAACTCCTGTCTGGCACCTTCCCCGGTGGAGTTGTGCATGGGGTGTGTTTGGAACATTTTGTCACCAGCCGACTCCAAAATTCAGCGGTTCCCCATCTCAGCCCAGAAAGCAGGTAGAACAACTTTTGTGGTGCCTTTCAGCTGCCTACCAAGGTAGTGTAAAAACTACTAAGAGAACTCCTGTCTGGCACCTTCCCCGGTGGAGTTGTGCATGGGGTGTGTTTGGAACATTTTGTCACCAGCCGACTCCAAAATTCAGCGGTTCCCCATCTCAGCCCAGAAAGCAGGTAGAACAACTTTTGTGGTGTCTTTCAGATGCCTACCGGAGCAATGTAAAAACTACCAGGAGAACTCCTGTCTGGCACCTTCCCCGGTGGAGTTGTGCAGGGGGTGTGTTTGGAACATTTTGTCACCGGCCGAGTCCAAAATTCAGCGGTTCCCCATCTCAGCCCAGAAAGCAGGTAGAACAACTTTTGTGGTGCCATTCAGGTGCCTACCAAGGTAGTGTAAAAACTACCAGGAGAACTCCTGTCTGGCACCTTCCCCGGTGGAGTTGTGCAAGGGGTGTGTTTGGAACATTTTGTCACCAGCCCACTCCAAAATTCAGCGGTTCCCCATCTCAGCCCAGAAAGCAGGTAGAACAACTTTTGTGGTGTCTTTCAGATGCCTACCGGAGCAATGTAAAAACTACCAGGAGAACTCCTGTCTGGCACCTTCCCCGGTGGAGTTGTGCAGGGGGGGTGTTTGGAACATTTTGTCACCAGCCGAGTCCAAAATTCAGCGGTTCCCCATCTCAGCCCAGAAAGCAGGTAGAACAACTTTTGTGCTGCCTTTCAGCTGCCTACCAAGGTAGTGTAAAAACTACCAGGAGAACTCCTGTCTGGCACCTTCCCCGGTGGAGTTGTGCATGGGGTGTGTTTGGAACATTTGTCACCAGCCGACTCCAAAATTCAGCGGTTCCCCATCTCAGCCCAGAAAGCAGGTAGAACAACTTTTGTGGTGTCTTTCAGATGCCTACCAAGGTAGTGTAAAAACTATTAAGAGAACTCCTGTCTGGCACCTTCCCCGGTGGAGTTGTGCATGGGGTGTGTTTGGAACATTTTGTCACCGGCCGAGTCCAAAATTCAGCGGTTCCCCATCTCAGCCCAGAAAGCAGGTAGAACAACTTTTGTTGTGCCATTCAGGTGCCTACCAAGGTAGTGTAAAAACTACCAGGAGAACTCCTGTCTGGCACCTTCCCCGGTGGAGTTGTGCATGGGGTGTGTTTGGAACATTTTGTCACCAGCCGACTCCAAAATTCAGCGGTTCCCCATCTCAGCCCAGAAAGCAGGTAGAACAACTTTTGTGGTGTCTTTCAGATGCCTACCGGAGCAATGTAAAAACTACCAGGAGAACTCCTGTCTGGCACCTTCCCCGGTGGAGTTGTGCATGCGGTGTGTTTGGAACATTTTGTCACCGGCCGACTCCAAAATTCAGCGGTTCCCCATCTCAGCCCAGAAAGCAGGTAGAACAACTTTTGTGGTGTCTTTCAGATGCCTACCAAGGTAGTGTAAAAACTATTAAGAGAACTCCTGTCTGGCACCTTCCCCGGTGGAGTTGTGCATGGGGTGTGTTTGGAACATTTTGTCACCGGCCGAGTCCAAAATTCAGCGGTTCCCCATCTCAGCCCAGAAAGCAGGTAGAACAACTTTTGTGGTGTCTTTCAGATGCCTACCAAGGTAGTGTAAAAACTATTAAGAGAACTCCTGTCTGGCACCTTCCCCGGTGGAGTTGTGCATGGGGTGTGTTTGGAACATTTTGTCACCGGCCGACTCCAAAATTCAGCGGTTCCCCATCTCAGCCCAGAAAGCAGGTAGAACAACTTTTGTGGTGTCTTTCAGATGCCTACCGGAGCAATGTAAAAACTACCAGGAGAACTCCTGTCTGGCACCTTCCCCGGTGGAGTTGTGCATGGGGTGTGTTTGGAACATTTTGTCACCGGCCGAGTCCAAAATTCAGCGGTTCCCCATCTCAGCCCAGAAAGCAGGTAGAACAACTTTTGTGGTGTCTTTCAGATGCCTACCGGAGCAATGTAAAAACTACCAGGAGAACTCCTGTCTGGCACCTTCCCCGGTGGAGTTGTGCATGGGGTGTGTTTGGAACATTTTGTCACCGGCCGAGTCCAAAATTCAGCGGTTCCCCATCTCAGCCCAGAAAGCAGGTAGAACAACTTTTGTGGTGCCATTCAGCTGCCTACCAAGGTAGTGTAAAAACTACCAGGAGAACTCCTGTCTGGCACCTTCCCCGGTGGAGTTGTGCAGGGGGTGTGTTTGGAACATTTTGTCACCGGCCGAGTCCAAAATTCAGCGGTTCCCCATCTCAGCCCAGAAAGCAGGTAGAACAACTTTTGTGGTGCCTTTCAGGTGCCTACCGGAGCAATGTAAAAACTACCAGGAGAACTCCTGTCTGGCACCTTCCCCGGTGGAGTTGTGCATGGGGTGTGTTTGGAACATTTTGTCACCAGCCGAGTCCAAAATTCAGCGGTTCCCCATCTCAGCCCAGAAAGCAGGTAGAACAACTTTTGCGGTGCCTTTCAGCTGCCTACCAAGGTAGTGTAAAAACTACCAGGAGAACTCCTGTCTGGCACCTTCCCCGGTGGAATTGTGCAGGGGGTGTGTTTGGAACATTTTGTCACCAGCCGACTCCAAAATTCAGCGGTTCCCCATTTCAGCCCAGAAAGCAGGTAGAACAACTTTTGTGGTGTCTTTCAGATGCCTACCGGAGCAATGTAAAAACTACCAGGAGAACTCCTGTCTGGCACCTTCCCCGGTGGAGTTGTGCATGGGGTGTGTTTGGAACATTTTGTCACCAGCCGACTCCAAAATTCAGCGGTTCCCCATCTCAGCCCAGAAAGCAGGTAGAACAACTTTTGTGGTGTCTTTCAGATGCCTACCGGAGCAATGTAAAAACTACCAGGAGAACTCCTGTCTGGCACCTTCCCCGGTGGAGTTGTGCATGGGGTGTGTTTGGAACATTTTGTCACCAGCCGAGTCCAAAATTCAGCGGTTCCCCATCTCAGCCCAGAAAGCAGGTAGAACAACTTTTGTGGTGCCTTTCAGCTGCCTACCAAGGTAGTGTAAAAACTACCAGGAGAACTCCTGTCTGGCACCTTCCCCGGTGGAGTTGTGCATGGGGTGTGTTTGGAACATTTTGTCACCAGCCGACTCCAAAATTCAGCGGTTCCCCATCTCAGCCCAGAAAGCAGGTAGAACAACTTTTGTGGTGTCTTTCAGATGCCTACCGGAGCAATGTAAAAACTACCAGGAGAACTCCTGTCTGGCACCTTCCCCGGTGGAGTTGTGCATGGGGTGTGTTTGGAACATTTTGTCACCAGCCGAGTCCAAAATTCAGCGGTTCCCCATCTCAGCCCAGAAAGCAGGTAGAACAACTTTTGCGGTGTCTTTCAGATGCCTACCGGAGCAATGTAAAAACTACCAGGAGAACTCCTGTCTGGCACCTTCCCCGGTGGAGTTGTGCATGGGGTGTGTTTGGAACATTTTGTCACCGGCCGAGTCCAAAATTCAGCGGTTCCCCATCTCAGCCCAGAAAGCAGGTAGAACAACTTTTGTTGTGCCACTCAGGTGCCTACCAAGGTAGTGTAAAAACTACCAGGAGAACTCCTGTCTGGCACCTTCCCCGGTGGAGTTGTGCAGGGGGTGTGTTTGGAACATTTTGTCACCAGCCGACTCCAAAATTCAGCGGTTCCCCATCTCAGCCCAGAAAGCAGGTAGAACAACTTTTGTGGTGTCTTTCAGCTGCCTACCAAGGTAGTGTAAAAACTACCAGGAGAACTCCTGTCTGGCACCTTCCCCGGTGGAGTTGTGCATGGGGTGTGTTTGGAACATTTTGTCACCAGCCGACTCCAAAATTCAGCGGTTCCCCATCTCAGCCCAGAAAGCAGGTGGAACAACTTTTGTGGTGTCTTTCAGATACCTACCAAGGTAGTGTAAAAACTATTAAGAGAACTCCTGTCTGGCACCTTCCCCGGTGGAGTTGTGCATGGGGTGTGTTTGGAACATTTTGTCACCGGCCGACTCCAAAATTCAGCGGTTCCCCATCTCAGCCCAGAAAGCAGGTAGAAAAACTTTTGTGGTGTCTTTCAGATGCCTACCGGAGCAATGTAAAAACTACCAGGAGAACTCCTGTCTGGCACCTTCCCCGGTGGAGTTGTGCATGGGGTGTGTTTGGAACATTTTGTCACCAGCCGACTCCAAAATTCAGCGGTTCCCCATCTCAGCCCAGAAAGCAGGTAGAACAACTTTTGTGGTGTCTTTCAGCTGCCTACCAAGGTAGTGTAAAAACTACTAAGAGAACTCCTGTCTGGCACCTTCCCCGGTGGAGTTGTGCATGGGGTGTGTTTGGAACATTTTGTCACCAGCCGACTCCAAAATTCAGCGGTTCCCCATCTCAGCCCAGAAAGCAGGTAGAACAACTTTTGTGGTGTCTTTCAGATGCCTACCGGAGCAATGTAAAAACTACCAGGAGAACTCCTGTCTGGCACCTTCCCCGGTGGAGTTGTGCAGGGGGTGTGTTTGGAACATTTTGTCACCGGCCGAGTCCAAAATTCAGCGGTTCCCCATCTCAGCCCAGAAAGCAGGTAGAACAACTTTTGTGGTGCCATTCAGGTGCCTACCAAGGTAGTGTAAAAACTACCAGGAGAACTCCTGTCTGGCACCTTCCCCGGTGGAGTTGTGCAAGGGGTGTGTTTGGAACATTTTGTCACCAGCCCACTCCAAAATTCAGCGGTTCCCCATCTCAGCCCAGAAAGCAGGTAGAACAACTTTTGTGGTGTCTTTCAGATGCCTACCGGAGCAATGTAAAAACTACCAGGAGAACTCCTGTCTGGCACCTTCCCCGGTGGAGTTGTGCAGGGGGGGTGTTTGGAACATTTTGTCACCAGCCGAGTCCAAAATTCAGCGGTTCCCCATCTCAGCCCAGAAAGCAGGTAGAACAACTTTTGTGCTGCCTTTCAGCTGCCTACCAAGGTAGTGTAAAAACTACCAGGAGAACTCCTGTCTGGCACCTTCCCCGGTGGAGTTGTGCATGGGGTGTGTTTGGAACATTTGTCACCAGCCGACTCCAAAATTCAGCGGTTCCCCATCTCAGCCCAGAAAGCAGGTAGAACAACTTTTGTGGTGTCTTTCAGATGCCTACCAAGGTAGTGTAAAAACTATTAAGAGAACTCCTGTCTGGCACCTTCCCCGGTGGAGTTGTGCATGGGGTGTGTTTGGAACATTTTGTCACCGGCCGAGTCCAAAATTCAGCGGTTCCCCATCTCAGCCCAGAAAGCAGGTAGAACAACTTTTGTTGTGCCATTCAGGTGCCTACCAAGGTAGTGTAAAAACTACCAGGAGAACTCCTGTCTGGCACCTTCCCCGGTGGAGTTGTGCATGGGGTGTGTTTGGAACATTTTGTCACCAGCCGACTCCAAAATTCAGCGGTTCCCCATCTCAGCCCAGAAAGCAGGTAGAACAACTTTTGTGGTGCCTTTCAGATGCCTACCGGAGCAATGTAAAAACTACCAGGAGAACTCCTGCCTGGCACCTTCCCCGGTGGAGTTGTGCATGCGGTGTGTTTGGAACATTTTGTCACCGGCCGACTCCAAAATTCAGCGGTTCCCCATCTCAGCCCAGAAAGCAGGTAGAACAACTTTTGTGGTGTCTTTCAGATGCCTACCAAGGTAGTGTAAAAACTATTAAGAGAACTCCTGTCTGGCACCTTCCCCGGTGGAGTTGTGCATGGGGTGTGTTTGGAACATTTTGTCACCGGCCGACTCCAAAATTCAGCGGTTCCCCATCTCAGCCCAGAAAGCAGGTAGAACAACTTTTGTGGTGTCTTTCAGATGCCTACCAAGGTAGTGTAAAAACTATTAAGAGAACTCCTGTCTGGCACCTTCCCCGGTGGAGTTGTGCATGGGGTGTGTTTGGAACATTTTGTCACCGGCCGACTCCAAAATTCAGCGGTTCCCCATCTCAGCCCAGAAAGCAGGTAGAACAACTTTTGTGGTGTCTTTCAGATGCCTACCGGAGCAATGTAAAAACTACCAGGAGAACTCCTGTCTGGCACCTTCCCCGGTGGAGTTGTGCATGGGGTGTGTTTGGAACATTTTGTCACCGGCCGAGTCCAAAATTCAGCGGTTCCCCATCTCAGCCCAGAAAGCAGGTAGAACAACTTTTGTGGTGTCTTTCAGATGCCTACCGGAGCAATGTAAAAACTACCAGGAGAACTCCTGTCTGGCACCTTCCCCGGTGGAGTTGTGCATGGGGTGTGTTTGGAACATTTTGTCACCGGCCGAGTCCAAAATTCAGCGGTTCCCCATCTCAGCCCAGAAAGCAGGTAGAACAACTTTTGTGGTGCCATTCAGCTGCCTACCAAGGTAGTGTAAAAACTACCAGGAGAACTCCTGTCTGGCACCTTCCCCGGTGGAGTTGTGCAGGGGGTGTGTTTGGAACATTTTGTCACCAGCCGACTCCAAAATTCAGCGGTTCCCCATCTCAGCCCAGAAAGCAGGTAGAACAACTTTTGTGGTGCCTTTCAGATGCCTACCGGAGCAACGTAAAAACTACCAGGAGAACTCCTGTCTGGCACCTTCCCCGGTGGAGTTGTGCATGGGGTGTGTTTGGAACATTTTGTCACCGGCCGACTCCAAAATTCAGCGGTTCCCCATCTCAGCCCAGAAAGCAGGTAGAACAACTTTTGTGGTGTCTTTCAGATGCCTACCGGAGCAATGTAAAAACTACCAGGAGAACTCCTGTCTGGCACCTTCCCCGGTGGAGTTGTGCATGGGGTGTGTTTGGAACATTTTGTCACCGGCCGACTCCAAAATTCAGCGGTTCCCCATCTCAGCCCAGAAAGCAGGTAGAACAACTTTTGCGGTGTCTTTCAGATGCCTACCGGAGCAATGTAAAAACTACCAGGAGAACTCCTGTCAGGCACCTTCCCCGGTGGAGTTGTGCATGGGGTGTGTTTGGAACATTTTGTCACCGGCCGAGTCCAAAATTCAGCGGTTCCCCATCTCAGCCCAGAAAGCAGGTAGAACAACTTTTGTGGTGTCTTTCAGATGCCTACCAAGGTAGTGTAAAAACTATTAAGAGAACTCCTGTCTGGCACCTTCCCCGGTGGAGTTGTGCATGGGGTGTGTTTGGAACATTTTGTCACCGGCCGAGTCCAAAATTCAGCGGTTCCCCATCTCAGCCCAGAAAGCAGGTAGAACAACTTTTGTGGTGTCTTTCAGATGCCTACCGGAGCAATGTAAAAACTACCAGGAGAACTCCTGTCTGGCACCTTCCCCGGTGGAGTTGTGCATGGGGTGTGTTTGGAACATTTTGTCACCGGCCGAGTCCAAAATTCAGCGGTTCCCCATCTCAGCCCAGAAAGCAGGTAGAACAACTTTTGTGGTGTCTTTCAGATGCCTACCGGAGCAATGTAAAAACTACCAGGAGAACTCCTGTCTGGCACCTTCCCCGGTGGAGTTGTGCATGGGGTGTCTTTGGAACATTTTGTCACCGGCCGAGTCCAAAATTCAGCGGTTCCCCATCTCAGCCCAGAAAGCAGGTAGAACAACTTTTGTGGTGTCTTTCAGATGCCTACCAAGGTAGTGTAAAAACTATTAAGAGAACTCCTGTCTGGCACCTTCCCCGGTGGAGTTGTGCATGGGGTGTGTTTGGAACATTTTGTCACCGGCCGAGTCCAAAATTCAGCGGTTCCCCATCTCAGCCCAGAAAGCAGGTAGAACAACTTTTGTGGTGTCTTTCAGATGCCTACCGGAGCAATGTAAAAACTACCAGGAGAACTCCTGTCTGGCACCTTCCCCGGTGGAGTTGTGCATGGGGTGTGTTTGGAACATTTTGTCACCAGCCGAGTCCAAAATTCAGCGGTTCCCCATCTCAGCCCAGAAAGCAGGTAGAACAACTTTTGTGGTGTCTTTCAGCTGCCTACCAAGGTAGTGTAGAAACTATTAAGAGAACTCCTGTCTGGCACCTTCCCCGGTGGAGTTGTGCATGGGGTGTGTTTGGAAAATTTGTCACCAGCCGAGTCCAAAATTCAGCGGTTCCCCATCTCAGCCCAGAAAGCAGGTAGAACAACTTTTGTGGTGCCTTTCAGCTGCCTACCAAGGTAGTGTAAAAACTACCAGGAGAACTCCTGTCTGGCACCTTCCCCGGTGGAGTTGTGCATGGGGTGTGTTTGGAACATTTTGTCACCAGCCGACTCCAAAATTCAGCGGTTCCCCATCTCAGCCCAGAAAGCAGGTAGAACAACTTTTGTGGTGTCTTTCAGATGCCTACCAAGGTAGTGTAAAAACTATTAAGAGAACTCCTGTCTGGCACCTTCCCCGGTGGAGTTGTGCATGGGGTGTGTTTGGAACATTTTGTCACCGGCCGAGTCCAAAATTCAGCGGTTCCCCATCTCAGCCCAGAAAGCAGGTAGAACAACTTTTGTGCTGCCTTTCAGCTGCCTACCAAGGTAGTGTAAAAACTACTAAGAGAACTCCTGTCTGGCACCTTCCCCGGTGGAGTTGTGCATGGGGTGTGTTTGGAACATTTTGTCACCAGCCGACTCCAAAATTCAGCGGTTCCCCATCTCAGCCCAGAAAGCAGGTAGAACAACTTTTGTGGTGTCTTTCAGATGCCTACCGGAGCAATGTAAAAACTACCAGGAGAACTCCTGTCTGGCACCTTCCCCGGTGGAGTTGTGCATGGGGTGTGTTTGGAACATTTTGTCACCGGCCGACTCCAAAATTCAGCGGTTCCCCATCTCAGCCCAGAAAGCAGGTAGAACAACTTTTGTGGTGCCTTTCAGCTGCCTACCAAGGTAGTGTAAAAACTACTAAGAGAACTCCTGTCTGGCACCTTCCCCGGTGGAGTTGTGCATGGGGTGTGTTTGGAACATTTTGTCACCAGCCGACTCCAAAATTCAGCGGTTCCCCATCTCAGCCCAGAAAGCAGGTAGAACAACTTTTGTGGTGTCTTTCAGATGCCTACCAAGGTAGTGTAAAAACTATTAAGAGAACTCCTGTCTGGCACCTTCCCCGGTGGAGTTGTGCATGGGGTGTGTTTGGAACATTTTGTCACCGGCCGAGTCCAAAATTCAGCGGTTCCCCATCTCAGCCCAGAAAGCAGGTAGAACAACTTTTGTGGTGTCTTTCAGATGCCTACCAAGGTAGTGTAAAAACTATTAAGAGAACTCCTGTCTGGCACCTTCCCCGGTGGAGTTGTGCATGGGGTGTGTTTGGAACATTTTGTCACTGGCCGAGTCCAAAATTCAGCGGTTCCCCATCTCAGCCCAGAAAGCAGGTAGAACAACTTTTGTGGTGTCTTTCAGATGCCTACCGGAGCAATGTAAAAACTACCAGGAGAACTCCTGTCTGGCACCTTCCCCGGTGGAGTTGTGCATGGGGTGTGTTTGGAACATTTTGTCACCGGCCGACTCCAAAATTCAGCGGTTCCCCATCTCAGCCCAGAAAGCAGGTAGAACAACTTTTGTGCTGCCTTTCAGCTGCCTACCAAGGTAGTGTAAAAACTACTAAGAGAATTCCTGTCTGGCACCTTCC
Organism: Falco cherrug; assembly: GCF_023634085.1. Taxonomy (NCBI): domain Eukaryota; kingdom Metazoa; phylum Chordata; class Aves; order Falconiformes; family Falconidae; genus Falco; species Falco cherrug. Next base: position 98,522 of record NW_026599510.1, on the reverse strand, counting down.
CCGGTGGAGTTGTGCATGGGGTGTGTTTGGAACACTTTGTCACCAGCCGACTCCAAAATTCAGCGGTTCCCCATCTCAGCCCAGAAAGCAGGTAGAACAACTTTTGTGGTGTCTTTCAGATGCCTACCGGAGCAATGTAAAAACTACCAGGAGAACTCCTGTCTGGCACCTTCCCCGGTGGAGTTGTGCATGGGGTGTGTTTGGAACATTTTGTCACCAGCCGAGTCCAAAATTCAGCGGTTCCCCATCTCAGCCCAGAAAGCAGGTAGAACAACTTTTGTGGTGTCTTTCAGATGCCTACCAAGGTAGTGTAAAAACTACCAGGAGAACTCCTGTCTGGCACCTTCCCCGGTGGAGTTGTGCATGGGGTGTGTTTGGAACATTTGTCACCAGCCGAGTCCAAAATTCAGCGGTTCCCCATCTCAGCCCAGAAAGCAGGTAGAACAACTTTTGTGGTGCCTTTCAGGTGCCTACCAAGGTAGTGTAAAAACTACCAGGAGAACTCCTGTCTGGCACCTTCCCCGGTGGAGTTGTGCATGGGGTGTGTTTGGAACATTTTGTCACCAGCCGAGTCCAAAATTCAGCGGTTCCCCATCTCAGCCCAGAAAGCAGGTAGAACAACTTTTGTGGTGTCTTTCAGATGCCTACCGGAGCAATGTAAAAACTACCAGGAGAACTCCTGTCTGGCACCTTCCCCGGTGGAGTTGTGCATGGGGTGTGTTTGGAACATTTTGTCACCAGCCGACTCCAAAATTCAGCGGTTCCCCATCTCAGCCCAGAAAGCAGGTAGAACAACTTTTGTGGTGCCTTTCAGCTGCCTACCAAGGTAGTGTAAAAACTACTAAGAGAACTCCTGTCTGGCACCTTCCCCGGTGGAGTTGTGCATGGGGTGTGTTTGGAACATTTTGTCACCAGCCGACTCCAAAATTCAGCGGTTCCCCATCTCAGCCCAGAAAGCAGGTAGAACAACTTTTGTGGTGTCTTTCAGATGCCTACCAAGGTAGTGTAAAAACTATTAAGAGAACTCCTGTCTGGCACCTTCCCCGGTGGAGTTGTGCATGGGGTGTGTTTGGAACATTTTGTCACCGGCCGAGTCCAAAATTCAGCGGATCCCCATCTCAGCCCAGAAAGCAGGTAGAACAACTTTTGTGGTGCCTTTCAGCTGCCTACCAAGGTAGTGTAAAAACTACTAAGAGAACTCCTGTCTGGCACCTTCCCCGGTGGAGTTGTGCATGGGGTGTGTTTGGAACATTTTGTCACCAGCCGACTCCAAAATTCAGCGGTTCCCCATCTCAGCCCAGAAAGCAGGTAGAACAACTTTTGTGGTGTCTTTCAGATGCCTACCGGAGCAATGTAAAAACTACCAGGAGAACTCCTGTCTGGCACCTTCCCCGGTGGAGTTGTGCATGGGGTGTGTTTGGAACATTTTGTCACCGGCCGACTCCAAAATTCAGCGGTTCCCCATCTCAGCCCAGAAAGCAGGTAGAACAACTTTTGTGGTGCCTTTCAGCTGCCTACCAAGGTAGTGTAAAAACTACTAAGAGAACTCCTGTCTGGCACCTTCCCCGGTGGAGTTGTGCATGGGGTGTCTTTGGAACATTTTGTCACCGGCCGAGTCCAAAATTCAGCGGTTCCCCATCTCAGCCCAGAAAGCAGGTAGAACAACTTTTGTGGTGTCTTTCAGATGCCTACCAAGGTAGTGTAAAAACTATTAAGAGAACTCCTGTCTGGCACCTTCCCCGGTGGAGTTGTGCATGGGGTGTGTTTGGAACATTTTGTCACCGGCCAACTCCAAAATTCAGCGGTTCCCCATCTCAGCCCAGAAAGCAGGTAGAACAACTTTTGTGGTGTCTTTCAGATGCCTACCAAGGTAGTGTAAAAACTATTAAGAGAACTCCTGTCTGGCACCTTCCCCGGTGGAGTTGTGCATGGGGTGTGTTTGGAACATTTTGTCACTGGCCGAGTCCAAAATTCAGCGGTTCCCCATCTCAGCCCAGAAAGCAGGTAGAACAACTTTTGTGGTGTCTTTCAGATGCCTACCGGAGCAATGTAAAAACTACCAGGAGAACTCCTGTCTGGCACCTTCCCCGGTGGAGTTGTGCATGGGGTGTGTTTGGAACATTTTGTCACCGGCCGACTCCAAAATTCAGCGGTTCCCCATCTCAGCCCAGAAAGCAGGTAGAACAACTTTTGTGCTGCCTTTCAGCTGCCTACCAAGGTAGTGTAAAAACTACTAAGAGAATTCCTGTCTGGCACCTTCCCCGGTGGAGTTGTGCATGGGGTGTGTTTGGAACACTTTGTCACCAGCCGACTCCAAAATTCAGCGGTTCCCCATCTCAGCCCAGAAAGCAGGTAGAACAACTTTTGTGGTGTCTTTCAGATGCCTACCAAGGTAGTGTAAAAACTACTAAGAGATTTCCTGTCTGGCACCTTCCCCGGTGGAGTTGTGCATGGGGTGTGTTTGGAACATTTTGTCACCAGCCGACTCCAAAATTCAGCGGTTCCCCATCTCAGCCCAGAAAGCAGGTAGAACAACTTTTGTGGTGTCTTTCAGATGCCTACCAAGGTAGTGTAAAAACTACCAGGAGAACTCCTGTCTGGCACCTTCCCCGGTGGAGTTGTGCATGGGGTGTGTTTGGAACATTTGTCACCAGCCGAGTCCAAAATTCAGCGGTTCCCCATCTCAGCCCAGAAAGCAGGTAGAACAACTTTTGTGGTGCCTTTCAGATGCCTACCAAGGTAGTGTAAAAACTACCAGGAGAACTCCTGTCTGGCACCTTCCCCGGTGGAGTTGTGCATGGGGTGTGTTTGGAACATTTTGTCACCAGCCGAGTCCAAAATTCAGCGGTTCCCCATCTCAGCCCAGAAAGCAGGTAGAACAACTTTTGTGGTGTCTTTCAGATGCCTACCGGAGCAATGTAAAAACTACCAGGAGAACTCCTGTCTGGCACCTTCCCCGGTGGAGTTGTGCATGGGGTGTGTTTGGAACATTTTGTCACCAGCCGACTCCAAAATTCAGCGGTTCCCCATCTCAGCCCAGAAAGCAGGTAGAACAACTTTTGTGGTGCCTTTCAGCTGCCTACCAAGGTAGTGTAAAAACTACTAAGAGAACTCCTGTCTGGCACCTTCCCCGGTGGAGTTGTGCATGGGGTGTGTTTGGAACATTTTGTCACCAGCCGACTCCAAAATTCAGTGGTTCCCCATCTCAGCCCAGAAAGCAGGTAGAACAACTTTTGTGGTGTCTTTCAGATGCCTACCAAGGTAGTGTAAAAACTATTAAGAGAACTCCTGTCTGGCACCTTCCCCGGTGGAGTTGTGCATGGGGTGTGTTTGGAACATTTTGTCACCGGCCGAGTCCAAAATTCAGCGGTTCCCCATCTCAGCCCAGAAAGCAGGTAGAACAACTTTTGTGCTGCCTTTCAGCTGCCTACCAAGGTAGTGTAAAAACTGCTAAGAGAACTCCTGTCTGGCACCTTCCCCGGTGGAGTTGTGCATGGGGTGTGTTTGGAACATTTTGTCACCAGCCGACTCCAAAATTCAGCGGTTCCCCATCTCAGCCCAGAAAGCAGGTAGAACAACTTTTGTGGTGTCTTTCAGATGCCTACCGGAGCAATGTAAAAACTACCAGGAGAACTCCTGTCTGGCACCTTCCCCGGTGGAGTTGTGCATGGGGTGTGTTTGGAACATTTTGTCACCGGCCGAGTCCAAAATTCAGCGGTTCCCCATCTCAGCCCAGAAAGCAGGTAGAACAACTTTTGTGGTGTCTTTCAGATGCCTACCAAGGTAGTGTAAAAACTATTAAGAGAACTCCTGTCTGGCACCTTCCCCGGTGGAGTTGTGCATGGGGTGTGTTTGGAACATTTTGTCACTGGCCGAGTCCAAAATTCAGCGGTTCCCCATCTCAGCCCAGAAAGCAGGTAGAACAACTTTTGTGGTGTCTTTCAGATGCCTACCGGAGCAATGTAAAAACTACCAGGAGAACTCCTGTCTGGCACCTTCCCCGGTGGAGTTGTGCATGGGGTGTGTTTGGAACATTTTGTCACCGGCCGACTCCAAAATTCAGCGGTTCCCCATCTCAGCCCAGAAAGCAGGTAGAACAACTTTTGTGCTGCCTTTCAGCTGCCTACCAAGGTAGTGTAAAAACTACTAAGAGAATTCCTGTCTGGCACCTTCCCCGGTGGAGTTGTGCATGGGGTGTGTTTGGAACACTTTGTCACCAGCCGACTCCAAAATTCAGCGGTTCCCCATCTCAGCCCAGAAAGCAGGTAGAACAACTTTTGTGGTGTCTTTCAGATGCCTACCAAGGTAGTGTAAAAACTACTAAGAGATTTCCTGTCTGGCACCTTCCCCGGTGGAGTTGTGCATGGGGTGTGTTTGGAACATTTTGTCACCAGCCGACTCCAAAATTCAGCGGTTCCCCATCTCAGCCCAGAAAGCAGGTAGAACAACTTTTGTGGTGTCTTTCAGATGCCTACCGGAGCAATGTAAAAACTACCAGGAGAACTCCTGTCTGGCACCTTCCCCGGTGGAGTTGTGCATGGGGTGTGTTTGGAACATTTTGTCACCAGCCGACTCCAAAATTCAGCGGTTCCCCATCTCAGCCCAGAAAGCAGGTAGAACAACTTTTGTGGTGCCTTTCAGCTGCCTACCAAGGTAGTGTAAAAACTACTAAGAGAACTCCTGTCTGGCACCTTCCCCGGTGGAGTTGTGCATGGGGTGTGTTTGGAACATTTTGTCACCAGCCGACTCCAAAATTCAGTGGTTCCCCATCTCAGCCCAGAAAGCAGGTAGAACAACTTTTGTGGTGTCTTTCAGATGCCTACCAAGGTAGTGTAAAAACTATTAAGAGAACTCCTGTCTGGCACCTTCCCCGGTGGAGTTGTGCATGGGGTGTGTTTGGAACATTTTGTCACCGGCCGAGTCCAAAATTCAGCGGTTCCCCATCTCAGCCCAGAAAGCAGGTAGAACAACTTTTGTGCTGCCTTTCAGCTGCCTACCAAGGTAGTGTAAAAACTGCTAAGAGAACTCCTGTCTGGCACCTTCCCCGGTGGAGTTGTGCATGGGGTGTGTTTGGAACATTTTGTCACCAGCCGACTCCAAAATTCAGCGGTTCCCCATCTCAGCCCAGAAAGCAGGTAGAACAACTTTTGTGGTGTCTTTCAGATGCCTACCGGAGCAATGTAAAAACTACCAGGAGAACTCCTGTCTGGCACCTTCCCCGGTGGAGTTGTGCATGGGGTGTGTTTGGAACATTTTGTCACCGGCCGAGTCCAAAATTCAGCGGTTCCCCATCTCAGCCCAGAAAGCAGGTAGAACAACTTTTGTGGTGTCTTTCAGATGCCTACCGGAGCAATGTAAAAACTACCAGGAGAACTCCTGTCTGGCACCTTCCCCGGTGGAGTTGTGCATGGGGTGTGTTTGGAACATTTTGTCACCGGCCGAGTCCAAAATTCAGCGGTTCCCCATCTCAGCCCAGAAAGCAGGTAGAACAACTTTTGTGGTGTCTTTCAGGTGCCTACCAAGGTAGTGTAAAAACTATTAAGAGAACTCCTGTCTGGCACCTTCCCCGGTGGAGTTGTGCATGGGGTGTGTTTGGAACATTTTGTCACCGGCCGAGTCCAAAATTCAGCGGTTCCCCATCTCAGCCCAGAAAGCAGGTAGAACAACTTTTGTGGTGTCTTTCAGATGCCTACCGGAGCAATGTAAAAACTACCAGGAGAACTCCTGTCTGGCACCTTCCCCGGTGGAGTTGTGCATGGGGTGTGTTTGGAACATTTTGTCACCAGCCGAGTCCAAAATTCAGCGGTTCCCCATCTCAGCCCAGAAAGCAGGTAGAACAACTTTTGTGGTGTCTTTCAGATGCCTACCGGAGCAATGTAAAAACTACCAGGAGAACTCCTGTCTGGCACCTTCCCCGGTGGAGTTGTGCATGGGGTGTGTTTGGAACATTTTGTCACCGGCCGAGTCCAAAATTCAGCGGTTCCCCATCTCAGCCCAGAAAGCAGGTAGAACAACTTTTGTGGTGCCATTCAGGTGCCTACCAAGGTAGTGTAAAAACTACCAGGAGAACTCCTGTCTGGCACCTTCCCCGGTGGAGTTGTGCAGGGGGTGTGTTTGGAACATTTTGTCACCAGCCGAGTCCAAAATTCAGCGGTTCCCCATCTCAGCCCAGAAAGCAGGTAGAACAACTTTTGTGGTGCCTTTCAGATGCCTACCGGAGCAACGTAAAAACTACCAGGAGAACTCCTGTCTGGCACCTTCCCCGGTGGAGTTGTGCATGGGGTGTGTTTGGAACATTTTGTCACCGGCCGACTCCAAAATTCAGCGGTTCCCCATCTCAGCCCAGAAAGCAGGTAGAACAACTTTTGTGGTGTCTTTCAGATGCCTACCGGAGCAATGTAAAAACTACCAGGAGAACTCCTGTCTGGCACCTTCCCCGGTGGAGTTGTGCATGGGGTGTCTTTGGAACATTTTGTCACCGGCCGAGTCCAAAATTCAGCGGTTCCCCATCTCAGCCCAGAAAGCAGGTAGAACAACTTTTGTGGTGTCTTTCAGATGCCTACCAAGGTAGTGTAAAAACTATTAAGAGAACTCCTGTCTGGCACCTTCCCCGGTGGAGTTGTGCATGGGGTGTGTTTGGAACATTTTGTCACCGGCCGAGTCCAAAATTCAGCGGTTCCCCATCTCAGCCCAGAAAGCAGGTAGAACAACTTTTGTGGTGTCTTTCAGATGCCTACCGGAGCAATGTAAAAACTACCAGGAGAACTCCTGTCTGGCACCTTCCCCGGTGGAGTTGTGCATGGGGTGTGTTTGGAACATTTTGTCACCGGCCGACTCCAAAATTCAGCGGTTCCCCATCTCAGCCCAGAAAGCAGGTAGAACAACTTTTGTGGTGTCTTTCAGATGCCTACCGGAGCAATGTAAAAACTACCAGGAGAACTCCTGTCTGGCACCTTCCCCGGTGGAGTTGTGCATGGGGTGTCTTTGGAACATTTTGTCACCGGCCGAGTCCAAAATTCAGCGGTTCCCCATCTCAGCCCAGAAAGCAGGTAGAACAACTTTTGTGGTGTCTTTCAGATGCCTACCAAGGTAGTGTAAAAACTATTAAGAGAACTCCTGTCTGGCACCTTCCCCGGTGGAGTTGTGCATGGGGTGTGTTTGGAACATTTTGTCACCGGCCGAGTCCAAAATTCAGCGGTTCCCCATCTCAGCCCAGAAAGCAGGTAGAACAACTTTTGTGGTGTCTTTCAGATGCCTACCGGAGCAATGTAAAAACTACCAGGAGAACTCCTGTCTGGCACCTTCCCCGGTGGAGTTGTGCATGGGGTGTGTTTGGAACATTTTGTCACCAGCCGAGTCCAAAATTCAGCGGTTCCCCATCTCAGCCCAGAAAGCAGGTAGAACAACTTTTGTGGTGTCTTTCAGCTGCCTACCAAGGTAGTGTAAAAACTATTAAGAGAACTCCTGTCTGGCACCTTCCCCGGTGGAGTTGTGCATGGGGTGTGTTTGGAAAATTTGTCACCAGCCGAGTCCAAAATTCAGCGGTTCCCCATCTCAGCCCAGAAAGCAGGTAGAACAACTTTTGTGGTGCCTTTCAGCTGCCTACCAAGGTAGTGTAAAAACTACCAGGAGAACTCCTGTCTGGCACCTTCCCCGGTGGAGTTGTGCATGGGGTGTGTTTGGAACATTTTGTCACCAGCCGACTCCAAAATTCAGCGGTTCCCCATCTCAGCCCAGAAAGCAGGTAGAACAACTTTTGTGGTGTCTTTCAGATGCCTACCGGAGCAATGTAAAAACTACCAGGAGAACTCCTGTCTGGCACCTTCCCCGGTGGAGTTGTGCAGGGGGTGTGTTTGGAACATTTTGTCACCGGCCGAGTCCAAAATTCAGCGGTTCCCCATCTCAGCCCAGAAAGCAGGTAGAACAACTTTTGTGGTGTCTTTCAGGTGCCTACCAAGGTAGTGTAAAAACTATTAAGAGAACTCCTGTCTGGCACCTTCCCCGGTGGAGTTGTGCATGGGGTGTGTTTGGAACATTTTGTCACCGGCCGAGTCCAAAATTCAGCGGTTCCCCATCTCAGCCCAGAAAGCAGGTAGAACAACTTTTGTGGTGTCTTTCAGATGCCTACCGGAGCAATGTAAAAACTACCAGGAGAACTCCTGTCTGGCACCTTCCCCGGTGGAGTTGTGCATGGGGTGTGTTTGGAACATTTTGTCACCGGCCGACTCCAAAATTCAGCGGTTCCCCATCTCAGCCCAGAAAGCAGGTAGAACAACTTTTGTGGTGTCTTTCAGATGCCTACCGGAGCAATGTAAAAACTACCAGGAGAACTCCTGTCTGGCACCTTCCCCGGTGGAGTTGTGCATGGGGTGTGTTTGGAACATTTTGTCACCGGCCGAGTCCAAAATTCAGCGGTTCCCCATCTCAGCCCAGAAAGCAGGTAGAACAACTTTTGTGGTGCCATTCAGGTGCCTACCAAGGTAGTGTAAAAACTATTAAGAGAACTCCTGTCTGGCACCTTCCCCGGTGGAGTTGTGCATGGGGTGTGTTTGGAACATTTTGTCACCGGCCGAGTCCAAAATTCAGCGGTTCCCCATCTCAGCCCAGAAAGCAGGTAGAACAACTTTTGTGGTGCCTTTCAGCTGCCTACCAAGGTAGTGTAAAAACTATTAAGAGAACTCCTGTCTGGCACCTTCCCCGGTGGAGTTGTGCATGGGGTGTGTTTGGAACATTTTGTCACTGGCCGAGTCCAAAATTCAGCGGTTCCCCATCTCAGCCCAGAAAGCAGGTAGAACAACTTTTGTGGTGCCTTTCAGCTGCCTACCAAGGTAGTGTAAAAACTACCAGGAGAACTCCTGCCTGGCACCTTCCCCGGTGGAGTTGTGCATGGGGTGTGTTTGGAACATTTTGTCACCAGCCGACTCCAAAATTCAGCGGTTCCCCATCTCAGCCCAGAAAGCAGGTAGAACAACTTTTGTGGTGTCTTTCAGATGCCTACCGGAGCAATGTAAAAACTACCAGGAGAACTCCTGTCTGGCACCTTCCCCGGTGGAGTTGTGCATGGGGTGTGTTTGGAACATTTTGTCACCAGCCGACTCCAAAATTCAGCGGTTCCCCATCTCAGCCCAGAAAGCAGGTAGAACAACTTTTGTGGTGTCTTTCAGATGCCTACCAAGGTAGTGTAAAAACTACCAGGAGAACTCCTGTCTGGCACCTTCCCCGGTGGAGTTGTGCATGGGGTGTGTTTGGAAAATTTGTCACCGGCCGAGTCCAAAATTCAGCGGTTCCCCATCTCAGCCCAGAAAGCAGGTAGAACAACTTTTGTGCTGCCTTTCAGGTGCCTACCAAGGTAGTGTAAAAACTACCAGGAGAACTCCTGTCTGGCACCTTCCCCGGTGGAGTTGTGCATGGGGTGTGTTTGGAACATTTTGTCACTGGCCGAGTCCAAAATTCAGCGGTTCCCCATCTCAGCCCAGAAAGCAGGTAGAACAACTTTTGTGCTGCCTTTCAGCTGCCTACCAAGGTAGTGTAAAAACTACCAGGAGAACTCCTGCCTGGCACCTTCCCCGGTGGAGTTGTGCATGGGGTGTGTTTGGAACATTTTGTCACCAGCCGACTCCAAAATTCAGCGGTTCCCCATCTCAGCCCAGAAAGCAGGTAGAACAACTTTTGTGGTGTCTTTCAGATGCCTACCGGAGCAATGTAAAAACTACCAGGAGAACTCCTGTCTGGCACCTTCCCCGGTGGAGTTGTGCATGGGGTGTGTTTGGAACATTTTGTCACCAGCCGACTCCAAAATTCAGCGGTTCCCCATCTCAGCCCAGAAAGCAGGTAGAACAACTTTTGTGGTGTCTTTCAGATGCCTACCAAGGTAGTGTAAAAACTACCAGGAGAACTCCTGTCTGGCACCTTCCCCGGTGGAGTTGTGCATGGGGTGTGTTTGGAAAATTTGTCACCAGCCGAGTCCAAAATTCAGCGGTTCCCCATCTCAGCCCAGAAAGCAGGTAGAACAACTTTTGTGGTGCCTTTCAGGTGCCTACCAAGGTAGTGTAAAAACTACCAGGAGAACTCCTGTCTGGCACCTTCCCCGGTGGAGTTGTGCATGGGGTGTGTTTGGAACATTTTGTCACCGGCCGACTCCAAAATTCAGCGGTTCCCCATCTCAGCCCAGAAAGCAGGTAGAACAACTTTTGTGGTGTCTTTCAGATGCCTACCGGAGCAATGTAAAAACTACCAGGAGAACTCCTGTCTGGCACCTTCCCCGGTGGAGTTGTGCATGGGGTGTGTTTGGAACATTTTGTCACCAGCCGACTCCAAAATTCAGCGGTTCCCCATCTCAGCCCAGAAAGCAGGTAGAACAACTTTTGTGGTGTCTTTCAGATGCCTACCGGAGCAATGTAAAAACTACCAGGAGAACTCCTGTCTGGCACCTTCCCCGGTGGAGTTGTGCATGGGGTGTGTTTGGAACATTTTGTCACCGGCCGACTCCAAAATTCAGCGGTTCCCCATCTCAGCCCAGAAAGCAGGTAGAACAACTTTTGTGGTGTCTTTCAGATGCCTACCGGAGCAATGTAAAAACTACCAGGAGAACTCCTGTCTGGCACCTTCCCCGGTGGAGTTGTGCATGGGGTGTCTTTGGAACATTTTGTCACAGGCCGACTCCAAAATTCAGCGGTTCCCCATCTCAGCCCAGAAATCAGGTAGAACAACTTTTGTGGTGCCTTTCAGATGCCTACCGGAGCAATGTAAAAACTACCAGGAGAACTCCTGTCTGGCACCTTCCCCGGTGGAGTTGTGCATGGGGTGTGTTTGGAACATTTTGTCACCAGCCGACTCCAAAATTCAGCGGTTCCCCATCTCAGCCCAGAAAGCAGGTAGAACAACTTTTGTGGTGTCTTTCAGATGCCTACCGGAGCAATGTAAAAACTACCAGGAGAACTCCTGTCTGGCACCTTCCCCGGTGGAGTTGTGCATGGGGTGTGTTTGGAACATTTTGTCACCGGCCGAGTCCAAAATTCAGCGGTTCCCCATCTCAGCCCAGAAAGCAGGTAGAACAACTTTTGTGGTGTCTTTCAGATGCCTACCAAGGTAGTGTAAAAACTATTAAGAGAACTCCTGTCTGGCACCTTCCCCGGTGGAGTTGTGCATGGGGTGTGTTTGGAACATTTTGTCACCGGCCGAGTCCAAAATTCAGTGGTTCCCCATCTCAGCCCAGAAAGCAGGTAGAACAACTTTTGTGGTGTCTTTCAGATGCCTACCGGAGCAATGTAAAAACTACCAGGAGAACTCCTGTCTGGCACCTTCCCCGGTGGAGTTGTGCATGGGGTGTGTTTGGAACATTTTGTCACCGGCCGAGTCCAAAATTCAGCAGTTCCCCATCTCAGCCCAGAAAGCAGGTAGAACAACTTTTGTGGTGTCTTTCAGATGCCTACCGGAGCAATGTAAAAACTACCAGGAGAACTCCTGTCTGGCACCTTCCCCGGTGGAGTTGTGCATGGGGTGTGTTTGGAACATTTTGTCACCGGCCGAGTCCAAAATTCAGCGGTTCCCCATCTCAGCCCAGAAAGCAGGTAGAACAACTTTTGTGGTGTCTTTCAGATGCCTACCGGAGCAATGTAAAAACTACCAGGAGAACTCCTGTCTGGCACCTTCCCCGGTGGAGTTGTGCATGGGGTGTCTTTGGAACATTTTGTCACCAGCCGAGTCCAAAATTCAGCGGTTCCCCATCTCAGCCCAGAAAGCAGGTAGAACAACTTTTGTGGTGTCTTTCAGATGCCTACCAAGGTAGTGTAAAAACTATTAAGAGAACTCCTGTCTGGCACCTTCCCCGGTGGAGTTGTGCATGGGGTGTGTTTGGAACATTTTGTCACCGGCCGAGTCCAAAATTCAGCGGTTCCCCATCTCAGCCCAGAAAGCAGGTAGAACAACTTTTGTGCTGCCTTTCAGCTGCCTACCAAGGTAGTGTAAAAACTACTAAGAGAACTCCTGTCTGGCACCTTCCCCGGTGGAGTTGTGCATGGGGTGTGTTTGGAACATTTTGTCACCAGCCGACTCCAAAATTCAGCGGTTCCCCATCTCAGCCCAGAAAGCAGGTAGAACAACTTTTGTGGTGTCTTTCAGATGCCTACCGGAGCAATGTAAAAACTACCAGGAGAACTCCTGTCTGGCACCTTCCCCGGTGGAGTTGTGCATGGGGTGTGTTTGGAACATTTTGTCACCGGCCGAGTCCAAAATTCAGCGGTTCCCCATCTCAGCCCAGAAAGCAGGTAGAACAACTTTTGTGGTGTCTTTCAGATGCCTACCGGAGCAATGTAAAAACTACCAGGAGAACTCCTGTCTGGCACCTTCCCCGGTGGAGTTGTGCATGGGGTGTGTTTGGAACATTTTGTCACCAGCCGACTCCAAAATTCAGCGGTTCCCCATCTCAGCCCAGAAAGCAGGTAGAACAACTTTTGTGGTGTCTTTCAGATGCCTACCGGAGCAATGTAAAAACTACCAGGAGAACTCCTGTCTGGCACCTTCCCCGGTGGAGTTGTGCATGGGGTGTGTTTGGAACATTTTGTCACCGGCCGAGTCCAAAATTCAGCGGTTCCCCATCTCAGCCCAGAAAGCAGGTAGAACAACTTTTGTGGTGTCTTTCAGATGCCTACCAAGGTAGTGTAAAAACTATTAAGAGAACTCCTGTCTGGCACCTTCCCCGGTGGAGTTGTGCATGGGGTGTGTTTGGAACATTTTGTCACCGGCCGAGTCCAAAATTCAGTGGTTCCCCATCTCAGCCCAGAAAGCAGGTAGAACAACTTTTGTGGTGTCTTTCAGATGCCTACCGGAGCAATGTAAAAACTACCAGGAGAACTCCTGTCTGGCACCTTCCCCGGTGGAGTTGTGCATGGGGTGTGTTTGGAACATTTTGTCACCGGCCGAGTCCAAAATTCAGCGGTTCCCCATCTCAGCCCAGAAAGCAGGTAGAACAACTTTTGTGGTGTCTTTCAGATGCCTACCGGAGCAATGTAAAAACTACCAGGAGAACTCCTGTCTGGCACCTTCCCCGGTGGAGTTGTGCATGGGGTGTGTTTGGAACATTTTGTCACCGGCCGAGTCCAAAATTCAGCGGTTCCCCATCTCAGCCCAGAAAGCAGGTAGAACAACTTTTGTGGTGTCTTTCAGATGCCTACCGGAGCAATGTAAAAACTACCAGGAGAACTCCTGTCTGGCACCTTCCCCGGTGGAGTTGTGCAGGGGGTGTGTTTGGAACATTTTGTCACCGGCCGAGTCCAAAATTCAGCGGTTCCCCATCTCAGCCCAGAAAGCAGGTAGAACAACTTTTGTGGTGTCTTTCAGATGCCTACCAAGGTAGTGTAAAAACTACCAAGAGAACTCCTGTCTGGCACCTTCCCCGGTGGAGTTGTGCATGGGGTGTGTTTGGAACATTTTGTCACCAGCCGACTCCAAAATTCAGCGGTTCCCCATCTCAGCCCAGAAAGCAGGTAGAACAACTTTTGTGGTGTCTTTCAGATGCCTACCGGAGCAATGTAAAAACTACCAGGAGAACTCCTGTCTGGCACCTTCCCCGGTGGAGTTGTGCATGGGGTGTGTTTGGAACATTTTGTCACAGGCCGACTCCAAAATTCAGCGGTTCCCCATCTCAGCCCAGAAAGCAGGTAGAACAACTTTTGTGGTGCCATTCAGCTGCCTACCAAGGTAGTGTAAAAACTATTAAGAGAACTCCTGTCTGGCACCTTCCCCGGTGGAGTTGTGCATGGGGTGTGTTTGGAACATTTTGTCACCGGCCGACTCCAAAATTCAGCGGTTCCCCATCTCAGCCCAGAAAGCAGGTAGAACAACTTTTGTGGTGTCTTTCAGATGCCTACCGGAGCAATGTAAAAACTACCAGGAGAACTCCTGTCTGGCACCTTCCCCGGTGGAGTTGTGCATGGGGTGTGTTTGGAACATTTTGTCACCGGCCGACTCCAAAATTCAGCGGTTCCCCATCTCAGCCCAGAAAGCAGGTAGAACAACTTTTGTGGTGTCTTTCAGATGCCTACCGGAGCAATGTAAAAACTACCAGGAGAACTCCTGTCTGGCACCTTCCCCGGTGGAGTTGTGCATGGGGTGTGTTTGGAACATTTTGTCACCAGCCGAGTCCAAAATTCAGCGGTTCCCCATCTCAGCCCAGAAAGCAGGTAGAACAACTTTTGTGGTGTCTTTCAGATGCCTACCGGAGCAATGTAAAAACTACCAGGAGAACTCCTGTCTGGCACCTTCCCCGGTGGAGTTGTGCATGGGGTGTGTTTGGAACATTTTGTCACCAGCCGAGTCCAAAATTCAGCGGTTCCCCATCTCAGCCCAGAAAGCAGGTAGAACAACTTTTGTGGTGTCTTTCAGATGCCTACCGGAGCAATGTAAAAACTACCAGGAGAACTCCTGTCTTGCACCTTCCCCGGTGGAGTTGTGCATGGGGTGTGTTTGGAACATTTTGTCACCAGCCGACTCCAAAATTCAGCGGTTCCCCATCTCAGCCCAGAAAGCAGGTAGAACAACTTTTGTGGTGCCTTTCAGCTGCCTACCAAGGTAGTGTAAAAACTACTAAGAGAACTCCTGTCTGGCACCTTCCCCGGTGGAGTTGTGCATGGGGTGTGTTTGGAACATTTTGTCACCGGCCGACTCCAAAATTCAGCGGTTCCCCATCTCAGCCCAGAAAGCAGGTAGAACAACTTTTGTGGTGTCTTTCAGATGCCTACCAAGGTAGTGTAAAAACTACTAAGAGAACTCCTGTCTGGCACCTTCCCCGGTGGAGTTGTGCATGGGGTGTGTTTGGAACATTTTGTCACCGGCCGAGTCCAAAATTCAGCGGTTCCCCATCTCAGCCCAGAAAGCAGGTAGAACAACTTTTGTGGTGTCTTTCAGATGCCTACCGGAGCAATGTAAAAACTACCAGGAGAACTCCTGTCTGGCACCTTCCCCGGTGGAGTTGTGCATGGGGTGTGTTTGGAACATTTTGTCACCGGCCGAGTCCAAAATTCAGCGGTTCCCCATCTCAGCCCAGAAAGCAGGTAGAACAACTTTTGTGGTGTCTTTCAGATGCCTACCGGAGCAATGTAAAAACTACCAGGAGAACTCCTGTCTGGCACCTTCCCCGGTGGAGTTGTGCATGGGGTGTGTTTGGAACATTTTGTCACCAGCCGAGTCCAAAATTCAGCGGTTCCCCATCTCAGCCCAGAAAGCAGGTAGAACAACTTTTGTGGTGTCTTTCAGATGCCTACCGGAGCAATGTAAAAACTACCAGGAGAACTCCTGTCTGGCACCTTCCCCGGTGGAGTTGTGCATGGGGTGTGTTTGGAATATTTTGTCACCAGCCGACTCCAAAATTCAGCGGTTCCCCATCTCAGCCCAGAAAGCAGGTAGAACAACTTTTGTGGTGCCATTCAGGTGCGTACCAAGGTAGTGTAAAAACTACCAGGAGAACTCCTGTCTGGCACCTTCCCCGGTGGAGTTGTGCAGGGGGTGTGTTTGGAACATTTTGTCACCGGCCGACTCCAAAATTCAGCGGTTCCCCATCTCAGCCCAGAAAGCAGGTAGAACAACTTTTGTGGTGTCTTTCAGATGCCTACCAAGGTAGTGTAAAAACTACTAAGAGAACTCCTGTCTGGCACCTTCCCCGGTGGAGTTGTGCATGGGGTGTGTTTGGAACATTTTGTCACCGGCCGAGTCCAAAATTCAGTGGTTCCCCATCTCAGCCCAGAAAGCAGGTAGAACAACTTTTGTGGTGTCTTTCAGATGCCTACCGGAGCAATGTAAAAACTACCAGGAGAACTCCTGTCTGGCACCTTCCCCGGTGGAGTTGTGCATGGGGTGTGTTTGGAACATTTTGTCACCGGCCGAGTCCAAAATTCAGCGGTTCCCCATCTCAGCCCAGAAAGCAGGTAGAACAACTTTTGTGGTGTCTTTCAGGTGCCTACCAAGGTAGTGTAAAAACTATTAAGAGAACTCCTGTCTGGCACCTTCCCCGGTGGAGTTGTGCATGGGGTGTGTTTGGAACATTTTGTCACCGGCCGACTCCAAAATTCAGCGGTTCCCCATCTCAGCCCAGAAAGCAGGTAGAACAACTTTTGTGGTGTCTTTCAGATGCCTACCGGAGCAATGTAAAAACTACCAGGAGAACTCCTGTCTGGCACCTTCCCCGGTGGAGTTGTGCATGGGGTGTGTTTGGAACATTTTGTCACCGGCCGACTCCAAAATTCAGCGGTTCCCCATCTCAGCCCAGAAAGCAGGTAGAACAACTTTTGTGGTGTCTTTCAGATGCCTACCGGAGCAATGTAAAAAC
This sequence comes from Falco cherrug, assembly GCF_023634085.1. Lineage (NCBI taxonomy): Eukaryota > Metazoa > Chordata > Aves > Falconiformes > Falconidae > Falco > Falco cherrug. The sequence goes on along the minus strand of NW_026599510.1, from coordinate 82,201 downwards.
TACCAGGAGAACTCCTGTCTGGCACCTTCCCCGGTGGAGTTGTGCATGGGGTGTCTTTGGAACATTTTGTCACCGGCCGAGTCCAAAATTCAGCGGTTCCCCATCTCAGCCCAGAAAGCAGGTAGAACAACTTTTGTGGTGTCTTTCAGATGCCTACCGGAGCAATGTAAAAACTACCAGGAGAACTCCTGTCTGGCACCTTCCCCGGTGGAGTTGTGCAGGGGGTGTGTTTGGAACATTTTGTCACCGGCCGAGTCCAAAATTCAGCGGTTCCCCATCTCAGCCCAGAAAGCAGGTAGAACAACTTTTGTGGTGTCTTTCAGATGCCTACCAAGGTAGTGTAAAAACTATTAAGAGAACTCCTGTCTGGCACCTTCCCCGGTGGAGTTGTGCATGGGGTGTGTTTGGAACATTTTGTCACCAGCCGACTCCAAAATTCAGCGGTTCCCCATCTCAGCCCAGAAAGCAGGTAGAACAACTTTTGTGGTGTCTTTCAGATGCCTACCGGAGCAATGTAAAAACTACCAGGAGAACTCCTGTCTGGCACCTTCCCCGGTGGAGTTGTGCATGGGGTGTGTTTGGAACATTTTGTCACCAGCCGAGTCCAAAATTCAGCGGTTCCCCATCTCAGCCCAGAAAGCAGGTAGAACAACTTTTGTGGTGTCTTTCAGATGCCTACTGGAGCAATGTAAAAACTACCAGGAGAACTCCTGTCTTGCACCTTCCCCGGTGGAGTTGTGCATGGGGTGTGTTTGGAACATTTTGTCACCAGCCGACTCCAAAATTCAGCGGTTCCCCATCTCAGCCCAGAAAGCAGGTAGAACAACTTTTGTGGTGCCTTTCAGCTGCCTACCAAGGTAGTGTAAAAACTACTAAGAGAACTCCTGTCTGGCACCTTCCCCGGTGGAGTTGTGCATGGGGTGTGTTTGGAACATTTTGTCACCGGCCGACTCCAAAATTCAGCGGTTCCCCATCTCAGCCCAGAAAGCAGGTAGAACAACTTTTGTGGTGTCTTTCAGATGCCTACCAAGGTAGTGTAAAAACTACTAAGAGAACTCCTGTCTGGCACCTTCCCCGGTGGAGTTGTGCATGGGGTGTGTTTGGAACATTTTGTCACCGGCCGAGTCCAAAATTCAGCGGTTCCCCATCTCAGCCCAGAAAGCAGGTAGAACAACTTTTGTGGTGTCTTTCAGATGCCTACCGGAGCAATGTAAAAACTACCAGGAGAACTCCTGTCTGGCACCTTCCCCGGTGGAGTTGTGCATGGGGTGTGTTTGGAACATTTTGTCACCGGCCGAGTCCAAAATTCAGCGGTTCCCCATCTCAGCCCAGAAAGCAGGTAGAACAACTTTTGTGGTGTCTTTCAGGTGCCTACCAAGGTAGTGTAAAAACTATTAAGAGAACTCCTGTCTGGCACCTTCCCCGGTGGAGTTGTGCATGGGGTGTGTTTGGAACATTTTGTCACCGGCCGACTCCAAAATTCAGCGGTTCCCCATCTCAGCCCAGAAAGCAGGTAGAACAACTTTTGTGGTGTCTTTCAGATGCCTACCGGAGCAATGTAAAAACTACCAGGAGAACTCCTGTCTGGCACCTTCCCCGGTGGAGTTGTGCATGGGGTGTGTTTGGAACATTTTGTCACCGGCCGACTCCAAAATTCAGCGGTTCCCCATCTCAGCCCAGAAAGCAGGTAGAACAACTTTTGTGGTGTCTTTCAGATGCCTACCGGAGCAATGTAAAAACTACCAGGAGAACTCCTGTCTGGCACCTTCCCCGGTGGAGTTGTGCATGGGGTGTCTTTGGAACATTTTGTCACCGGCCGAGTCCAAGATTCAGCGGTTCCCCATCTCAGCCCAGAAAGCAGGTAGAACAACTTTTGTGGTGTCTTTCAGATGCCTACCGGAGCAATGTAAAAACTACCAGGAGAACTCCTGTCTGGCACCTTCCCCGGTGGAGTTGTGCAGGGGGTGTGTTTGGAACATTTTGTCACCGGCCGAGTCCAAAATTCAGCGGTTCCCCATCTCAGCCCAGAAAGCAGGTAGAACAACTTTTGTGGTGTCTTTCAGATGCCTACCAAGGTAGTGTAAAAACTATTAAGAGAACTCCTGTCTGGCACCTTCCCCGGTGGAGTTGTGCATGGGGTGTGTTTGGAACATTTTGTCACCGGCCGAGTCCAAAATTCAGCGGTTCCCCATCTCAGCCCAGAAAGCAGGTAGAACAACTTTTGTGGTGTCTTTCAGATGCCTACCGGAGCAATGTAAAAACTACCAGGAGAACTCCTGTCTGGCACCTTCCCCGGTGGAGTTGTGCATGGGGTGTGTTTGGAACATTTTGTCACCGGCCGAGTCCAAAATTCAGCGGTTCCCCATCTCAGCCCAGAAAGCAGGTAGAACAACTTTTGTGGTGTCTTTCAGGTGCCTACCAAGGTAGTGTAAAAACTATTAAGAGAACTCCTGTCTGGCACCTTCCCCGGTGGAGTTGTGCAGGGGGTGTGTTTGGAACATTTTGTCACCGGCCGACTCCAAAATTCAGCGGTTCCCCATCTCAGCCCAGAAAGCAGGTAGAACAACTTTTGTGGTGTCTTTCAGATGCCTACCGGAGCAATGTAAAAACTACCAGGAGAACTCCTGTCTGGCACCTTCCCCGGTGGAGTTGTGCATGGGGTGTGTTTGGAACATTTTGTCACCGGCCGACTCCAAAATTCAGCGGTTCCCCATCTCAGCCCAGAAAGCAGGTAGAACAACTTTTGTGGTGTCTTTCAGATGCCTACCGGAGCAATGTAAAAACTACCAGGAGAACTCCTGTCTGGCACCTTCCCCGGTGGAGTTGTGCATGGGGTGTCTTTGGAACATTTTGTCACCGGCCGACTCCAAAATTCAGCGGTTCCCCATCTCAGCCCAGAAAGCAGGTAGAACAACTTTTGTGGTGTCTTTCAGATGCCTACCGGAGCAATGTAAAAACTACCAGGAGAACTCCTGTCAGGCACCTTCCCCGGTGGAGTTGTGCAGGGGGTGTGTTTGGAACATTTTGTCACCGGCCGAGTCCAAAATTCAGCGGTTCCCCATCTCAGCCCAGAAAGCAGGTAGAACAACTTTTGTGGTGTCTTTCAGCTGCCTACCAAGGTAGTGTAAAAACTATTAAGAGAACTCCTGTCTGGCACCTTCCCCGGTGGAGTTGTGCATGGGGTGTGTTTGGAACATTTTGTCACCAGCCGACTCCAAAATTCAGCGGTTCCCCATCTCAGCCCAGAAAGCAGGTAGAACAACTTTTGTGGTGTCTTTCAGATGCCTACCGGAGCAATGTAAAAACTACCAGGAGAACTCCTGTCTGGCACCTTCCCCGGTGGAGTTGTGCATGGGGTGTGTTTGGAACATTTTGTCACCGGCCGACTCCAAAATTCAGCGGTTCCCCATCTCAGCCCAGAAAGCAGGTAGAACAACTTTTGTTGTGTCTTTCAGCTGCCTACCAAGGTAGTGTAAAAACTACTAAGAGAACTCCTGTCTGGCACCTTCCCCGGTGGAGTTGTGCATGGGGTGTGTTTGGAATATTTTGTCACCAGCCGACTCCAAAATTCAGCGGTTCCCCATCTCAGCCCAGAAAGCAGGTAGAACAACTTTTGTGGTGCCATTCATGTGCGTACCAAGGTAGTGTAAAAACTACCAGGAGAACTCCTGTCTGGCACCTTCCCCGGTGGAGTTGTGCATGGGGTGTCTTTGGAACATTTTGTCACCGGCCGAGTCCAAAATTCAGCGGTTCCCCATCTCAGCCCAGAAAGCAGGTAGAACAACTTTTGTGGTGTCTTTCAGATGCCTACCGGAGCAATGTAAAAACTACCAGGAGAACTCCTGTCTGGCACCTTCCCCGGTGGAGCTGTGCATGGGGTGTGTTTGGAACATTTTGTCACCAGCCGAGTCCAAAATTCAGCGGTTCCCCATCTCAGCCCAGAAAGCAGGTAGAACAACTTTTGTGGTGTCTTTCAGATGCCTACCAGAGCAATGTAAAAACTACCAGGAGAACTCCTGTCTGGCACCTTCCCCGGTGGAGTTGTGCATGGGGTGTGTTTGGAACATTTTGTCACCGGCCGACTCCAAAATTCAGCGGTTCCCCATCTCAGCCCAGAAAGCAGGTAGAACAACTTTTGTGGTGTCTTTCAGATGCCTACCAAGGTAGTGTAAAAATTATTAAGAGAACTCCTGTCTGGCACCTTCCCCGGTGGAGTTGTGCATGGGGTGTGTTTGGAACATTTTGTCACCGGCCGACTCCAAAATTCAGCGGTTCCCCATCTCAGCCCAGAAAGCAGGTAGAACAACTTTTGTGGTGTCTTTCAGATGCCTACCGGAGCAATGTAAAAACTACCAGGAGAACTCCTGTCTGGCACCTTCCCCGGTGGAGTTGTGCATGGGGTGTGTTTGGAACATTTTGTCACCGGCCGACTCCAAAATTCAGCGGTTCCCCATCTCAGCCCAGAAAGCAGGTAGAACAACTTTTGTGCTGCCTTTCAGCTGCCTACCAAGGTAGTGTAAAAACTACTAAGAGAACTCCTGTCTGGCACCTTCCCCGGTGGAGTTGTGCATGGGGTGTGTTTGGAACATTTTGTCACCAGCCGACTCCAAAATTCAGCGGTTCCCCATCTCAGCCCAGAAAGCAGGTAAAACAACTTTTGTGGTGTCTTTCAGATGCCTACCAAGGTAGTGTAAAAACTAATAAGAGAACACCTGTCTGGCACCTTCCCCGGTGGAGTTGTGCAAGGGGTGTGTTTGGAACATTTTGTCACCAGCCGACTCCAAAATTCAGCGGTTCCCCATCTCAGCCCAGAAAGCAGGTAGAACAACTTTTGTGGTGTCTTTCAGGTGCCTACCAAGGTAGTGTAAAAACTACCAGGAGAACTCCTGTCTGGCACCTTCCCCGGTGGAGTTGTGCAAGGGGTGTGTTTGGAACATTTTGTCACCAGCCGAGTCCAAAATTCAGCGGTTCCCCATCTCAGCCCAGAAAGCAGGTAGAACAACTTTTGTGCTGCCTTTCAGCTGCCTACCAAGGTAGTGTAAAAACTACCAGGAGAACTCCTGTCTGGCACCTTCCCCGGTGGAGTTGTGCATGGGGTGTCTTTGGAACATTTTGTCACCGGCCGACTCCAAAATTCAGCGGTTCCCCATCTCAGCCCAGAAAGCAGGTAGAACAACTTTTGTGGTGTCTTTCAGATGCCTACCGGAGCAATGTAAAAACTACCAGGAGAACTCCTGTCTGGCACCTTCCCCGGTGGAGTTGTGCATGGGGTGTGTTTGGAACATTTTGTCACCGGCCGAGTCCAAAATTCAGCGGTTCCCCATCTCAGCCCAGAAAGCAGGTAGAACAACTTTTGTGGTGCCATTCAGGTGCGTACCAAGGTAGTGTAAAAACTACCAGGAGAACTCCTGTCTGGCACCTTCCCCGGTGGAGTTGTGCATGGGCTGTCTTTGGAACATTTTGTCACCGGCCGACTCCAAAATTCAGCGGTTCCCCATCTCAGCCCAGAAAGCAGGTAGAACAACTTTTGTGCTGCCTTTCAGATGCCTACCGGAGCAATGTAAAAACTACCAGGAGAACTCCTGTCTGGCACCTTCCCCGGTGGAGTTGTGCATGGGGTGTGTTTGGAACATTTTGTCACCAGCCGACTCCAAAATTCAGCGGTTCCCCATCTCAGCCCAGAAAGCAGGTAGAACAACTTTTGTGGTGTCTTTCAGATGCCTACCGGAGCAATGTAAAAACTACCAGGAGAACTTTTGTCTGGCACCTTCCCCGGTGGAGTTGTGCATGGGGTGTCTTTGGAACATTTTGTCACCAGCCGAGTCCAAAATTCAGCGGTTCCCCATCTCAGCCCAGAAAGCAGGTAGAACAACTTTTGTTGTGCCATTCAGCTGCCTACCAAGGTAGTGTAAAAACTACTAAGAGAACTCCTGTCTGGCACCTTCCCCGGTGGAGTTGTGCATGGGGTGTGTTTGGAACATTTTGTCACCAGCCGACTCCAAAATTCAGCGGTTCCCCATCTCAGCCCAGAAAGCAGGTAGAACAACTTTTGTGGTGTCTTTCAGATGCCTACCAAGGTAGTGTAAAAACTAATAAGAGAACACCTGTCTGGCACCTTCCCCGGTGGAGTTGTGCAAGGGGTGTGTTTGGAACATTTTGTCACCAGCCGAGTCCAAAATTCAGCGGTTCCCCATCTCAGCCCAGAAAGCAGGTAGAACAACTTTTGTGGTGCCTTTTAGATGCCTACCAAGGTACTGTAAAAACTACTAAGAGAACTCCTGTCTGGCACCTTCCCCGGTGGAGTTGTGCAAGGGGTGTGTTTGGAACATTTTGTCACCAGCCGAGTCCAAAATTCAGCGGTTCCCCATCTCAGCCCAGAAAGCAGGTAGAACAACTTTTGTGGTGTCTTTCAGATGCCTACCGGAGCAATGTAAAAACTACCAGGAGAACTCCTGTCTGGCACCTTCCCCGGTGGAGTTGTGCATGGGGTGTGTTTGGAACATTTTGTCACCGGCCGAGTCCAAAATTCAGCGGTTCCCCATCTCAGCCCAGAAAGCAGGTAGAACAACTTTTGTGCTGCCTTTCAGATGCCTACCGGAGCAATGTAAAAACTACCAGGAGAACTCCTGTCTGGCACCTTCCCCGGTGGAGTTGTGCATGGGGTGTGTTTGGAACATTTTGTCACCGGCCGACTCCAAAATTCAGCGGTTCCCCATCTCAGCCCAGAAAGCAGGTAGAACAACTTTTGCGGTGTCTTTCAGATGCCTACCGGAGCAATGTAAAAACTACCAGGAGAACTCCTGTCTGGCACCTTCCCCGGTGGAGTTGTGCATGGGGTGTGTTTGGAACATTTTGTCACCAGCCGAGTCCAAAATTCAGCGGTTCCCCATCTCAGCCCAGAAAGCAGGTAGAACAACTTTTGTGGTGTCTTTCAGATGCCTACCGGAGCAATGTAAAAACTACCAGGAGAACTCCTGTCTGGCACCTTCCCCGGTGGAGTTGTGCATGGGGTGTGTTTGGAACATTTTGTCACCGGCCGACTCCAAAATTCAGCGGTTCCCCATCTCAGCCCAGAAAGCAGGTAGAACAACTTTTGTGGTGCCTTTCAGGTGCCTACCAAGGTAGTGTAAAAACTACCAGGAGAACTCCTGTCTGGCACCTTCCGTGGTGGAGTTGTGCATGGGGTGTGTTTGGAACATTTTGTCACCGGCCGACTCCAAAATTCAGCGGTTCCCCATCTCAGCCCAGAAAGCAGGTAGAACAACTTTTGTGGTGTCTTTCAGATGCCTACCGGAGCAATGTAAAAACTACCAGGAGAACTCCTGTCTGGCACCTTCCCCGGTGGAGTTGTGCATGGGGTGTGTTTGGAACATTTTGTCACCGGCCGACTCCAAAATTCAGCGGTTCCCCATCTCAGCCCAGAAAGCAGGTAGAACAACTTTTGTGCTGCCTTTCAGCTGCCTACCAAGGTAGTGTAAAAACTACTAAGAGAACTCCTGTCTGGCACCTTCCCCGGTGGAGTTGTGCATGGGGTGTCTTTGGAACATTTTGTCACCAGCCGACTCCAAAATTCAGCGGTTCCCCATCTCAGCCCAGAAAGCAGGTAAAACAACTTTTGTGGTGTCTTTCAGATGCCTACCGGAGCAATGTAAAAACTACCAGGAGAACTCCTGTCTGGCACCTTCCCCGGTGGAGTTGTGCATGGGGTGTGTTTGGAACATTTTGTCACCAGCCGACTCCAAAATTCAGCGGTTCCCCATCTCAGCCCAGAAAGCAGGTAGAACAACTTTTGTGGTGTCTTTCAGATGCCTACCAAGGTAGTGTAAAAACTATTAAGAGAACTCCTGTCTGGCACCTTCCCCGGTGGAGTTGTGCATGGGGTGTGTTTGGAACATTTTGTCACCGGCCGACTCCAAAATTCAGCGGTTCCCCATCTCAGCCCAGAAAGCAGGTAGAACAACTTTTGTGGTGTCTTTCAGATGCCTACCGGAGCAATGTAAAAACTACCAGGAGAACTCCTGTCTGGCACCTTCCCCGGTGGAGTTGTGCATGGGGTGTGTTTGGAACATTTTGTCACCAGCCGACTCCAAAATTCAGCGGTTCCCCATCTCAGCCCAGAAAGCAGGTAGAACAACTTTTGTTGTGCCATTCAGCTGCCTACCAAGGTAGTGTAAAATCTACTAAGAGAACTCCTGTCTGGCACCTTCCCCGGTGGAGTTGTGCATGGGGTGTGTTTGGAACATTTTGTCACCAGCCGACTCCAAAATTCAGCGGTTCCCCATCTCAGCCCAGAAAGCAGGTAGAACAACTTTTGTGGTGTCTTTCAGATGCCTACCAAGGTAGTGTAAAAACTAATAAGAGAACACCTGTCTGGCACCTTCCCCGGTGGAGTTGTGCAAGGGGTGTGTTTGGAACATTTTGTCACCAGCCGAGTCCAAAATTCAGCGGTTCCCCATCTCAGCCCAGAAAGCAGGTAGAACAACTTTTGTGGTGCCTTTTAGATGCCTACCAAGGTACTGTAAAAACTACTAAGAGAACTCCTGTCTGGCACCTTCCCCGGTGGAGTTGTGCAAGGGGTGTGTTTGGAACATTTTGTCACCAGCCGAGTCCAAAATTCAGCGGTTCCCCATCTCAGCCCAGAAAGCAGGTAGAACAACTTTTGTGGTGTCTTTCAGATGCCTACCGGAGCAATGTAAAAACTACCAGGAGAACTCCTGTCTGGCACCTTCCCCGGTGGAGTTGTGCATGGGGTGTGTTTGGAACATTTTGTCACCGGCCGAGTCCAAAATTCAGCGGTTCCCCATCTCAGCCCAGAAAGCAGGTAGAACAACTTTTGTGCTGCCTTTCAGATGCCTACCGGAGCAAATTAAAAACTACCAGGAGAACTCCTGTCTGGCACCTTCCCCGGTGGAGTTGTGCATGGGGTGTGTTTGGAACATTTTGTCACCGGCCGACTCCAAAATTCAGCGGTTCCCCATCTCAGCCCAGAAAGCAGGTAGAACAACTTTTGCGGTGTCTTTCAGATGCCTACCGGAGCAATGTAAAAACTACCAGGAGAACTCCTGTCTGGCACCTTCCCCGGTGGAGTTGTGCATGGGGTGTGTTTGGAACATTTTGTCACCAGCCGAGTCCAAAATTCAGCGGTTCCCCATCTCAGCCCAGAAAGCAGGTAGAACAACTTTTGTGGTGTCTTTCAGATGCCTACCGGAGCAATGTAAAAACTACCAGGAGAACTCCTGTCTGGCACCTTCCCCGGTGGAGTTGTGCATGGGGTGTGTTTGGAACATTTTGTCACCGGCCGACTCCAAAATTCAGCGGTTCCCCATCTCAGCCCAGAAAGCAGGTAGAACAACTTTTGTGGTGCCTTTCAGGTGCCTACCAAGGTAGTGTAAAAACTACCAGGAGAACTCCTGCCTGGCACCTTCCCCGGTGGAGTTGTGCATGGGGTGTGTTTGGAACATTTTGTCACCGGCCGACTCCAAAATTCAGCGGTTCCCCATCTCAGCCCAGAAAGCAGGTAGAACAACTTTTGTGGTGTCTTTCAGATGCCTACCGGAGCAATGTAAAAACTACCAGGAGAACTCCTGTCTGGCACCTTCCCCGGTGGAGTTGTGCATGGGGTGTCTTTGGAACATTTTGTCACCGGCCGACTCCAAAATTCAGCGGTTCCCCATCTCAGCCCAGAAAGCAGGTAGAACAACTTTTGTGGTGTCTTTCAGATGCCTACCAAGGTAGTGTAAAAACTACTAAGAGAACTCCTGTCTGGCACCTTCCCCGGTGGAGTTGTGCATGGGGTGTGTTTGGAACATTTTGTCACCAGCCGACTCCAAAATTCAGCGGTTCCCCATCTCAGCCCAGAAAGCAGGTAGAACAACTTTTGTGGTGTCTTTCAGATGCCTACCGGAGCAATGTAAAAACTACCAGGAGAACTCCTGTCTGGCACCTTCCCCGGTGGAGTTGTGCATGGGGTGTGTTTGGAACATTTTGTCACCAGCCGACTCCAAAATTCAGCGGTTCCCCATCTCAGCCCAGAAAGCAGGTAGAACAACTTTTGTGGTGTCTTTCAGATGCCTACCAAGGTAGTGTAAAAACTATTAAGAGAACTCCTGTCTGGCACCTTCCCCGGTGGAGTTGTGCATGGGGTGTGTTTGGAACATTTTGTCACCGGCCGACTCCAAAATTCAGCGGTTCCCCATCTCAGCCCAGAAAGCAGGTAGAACAACTTTTGTGGTGTCTTTCAGATGCCTACCGGAGCAATGTAAAAACTACCAGGAGAACTCCTGTCTGGCACCTTCCCCGGTGGAGTTGTGCATGGGGTGTGTTTGGAACATTTTGTCACCAGCCGACTCCAAAATTCAGCGGTTCCCCATCTCAGCCCAGAAAGCAGGTAGAACAACTTTTGTGGTGTCTTTCAGATGCCTACCAGAGCAATGTAAAAACTACCAGGAGAACTCCTGTCTGGCACCTTCCCCGGTGGAGTTGTGCATGGGGTGTCTTTGGAACATTTTGTCACCGGCCGACTCCAAAATTCAGCGGTTCCCCATCTCAGCCCAGAAAGCAGGTAGAACAACTTTTGTGGTGCCATTCAGGTGCCTACCAAGGTAGTGTAAAAACTACCAGGAGAACTCCTGTCTGGCACCTTCCCCGGTGGAGTTGTGCATGGGGTGTCTTTGGAACATTTTGTCACCGGCCGACTCCAAAATTCAGCGGTTCCCCATCTCAGCCCAGAAAGCAGGTAGAACAACTTTTGTGCTGCCTTTCAGCTGCCTACCAAGGTAGTGTAAAAACTACCAGGAGAACTCCTGTCTGGCACCTTCCCCGGTGGAGTTGTGCATGGGGTGTGTTTGGAACATTTTGTCACCAGCCGACTCCAAAATTCAGCGGTTCCCCATCTCAGCCCAGAAAGCAGGTAGAACAACTTTTGTGGTGTCTTTCAGATGCCTACCGGAGCAATGTAAAAACTACCAGGAGAACTCCTGTCTGGCACCTTCCCCGGTGGAGTTGTGCAGGGGGTGTGTTTGGAACATTTTGTCACCGGCCGAGTCCAAAATTCAGCGGTTCCCCATCTCAGCCCAGAAAGCAGGTAGAACAACTTTTGTGGTGTCTTTCAGATGCCTACCAAGGTAGTGTAAAAACTACTAAGAGAACTCCTGTCTGGCACCTTCCCCGGTGGAGTTGTGCATGGGGTGTCTTTGGAACATTTTGTCACCAGCCGACTCCAAAATTCAGCGGTTCCCCATCTCAGCCCAGAAAGCAGGTAGAACAACTTTTGTGGTGTCTTTCAGATGCCTACCGGAGCAATGTAAAAACTACCAGGAGAACTCCTGTCTGGCACCTTCCCCGGTGGAGTTGTGCATGGGGTGTGTTTGGAACATTTTGTCACCGGCCGACTCCAAAATTCAGCGGTTCCCCATCTCAGCCCAGAAAGCAGGTAGAACAACTTTTGTGGTGCCATTCAGGTGCCTACCAAGGTAGTGTAAAAACTACCAGGAGAACTCCTGTCTGGCACCTTCCCCGGTGGAGTTGTGCATGGGGTGTGTTTGGAACATTTTGTCACCGGCCGAGTCCAAAATTCAGCGGTTCCCCATCTCAGCCCAGAAAGCAGGTAGAACAACTTTTGTGGTGCCTTTCAGCTGCCTACCAAGGTAGTGTAAAAACTACTAAGAGAACTCCTGTCTGGCACCTTCCCCGGTGGAGTTGTGCATGGGGTGTGTTTGGAACATTTTGTCACCAGCCGACTCCAAAATTCAGCGGTTCCCCATCTCAGCCCAGAAAGCAGGTAGAACAACTTTTGTGGTGTCTTTCAGATGCCTACCGGAGCAATGTAAAAACTACCAGGAGAACTCCTGTCTGGCACCTTCCCCGGTGGAGTTGTGCAGGGGGTGTCTTTGGAACGTTTTGTCACCGGCCGACTCCAAAATTCAGCGGTTCCCCATCTCAGCCCAGAAAGCAGGTAGAACAACTTTTGTGGTGTCTTTCAGATGCCTACCAAGGTAGTGTAAAAACTATTAAGAGAACTCCTGTCTGGCAACTTCCCCGGTGGAGTTGTGCATGGGGTGTGTTTGGAACATTTTGTCACCAGCCGACTCCAAAATTCAGCGGTTCCCCATCTCAGCCCAGAAAGCAGGTAGAACAACTTTTGTGGTGTCTTTCAGATGCCTACCAAGGTAGTGTAAAAACTATTAAGAGAACTCCTGTCTGGCACCTTCCCCGGTGGAGTTGTGCATGGGGTGTGTTTGGAACATTTTGTCACCGGCCGAGTCCAAAATTCAGCGGTTCCCCATCTCAGCCCAGAAAGCAGGTAGAACAACTTTTGCGGTGTCTTTCAGATGCCTACCGGAGCAATGTAAAAACTACCAGGAGAACTCCTGTCAGGCACCTTCCCCGGTGGAGTTGTGCATGGGGTGTGTTTGGAACATTTTGTCACCGGCCGAGTCCAAAATTCAGCGGTTCCCCATCTCAGCCCAGAAAGCAGGTAGAACAACTTTTGTGGTGTCTTTCAGATGCCTACCGGAGCAATGTAAAAACTACCAGGAGAACTCCTGTCTGGCACCTTCCCCGGTGGAGCTGTGCATGGGGTGTGTTTGGAACATTTTGTCACCAGCCGACTCCAAAATTCAGCGGTTCCCCATCTCAGCCCAGAAAGCAGGTAGAACAACTTTTGTGGTGTCTTTCTAGATGCCTACCGGAGCAATGTAAAAACTACCAGGAGAACTCCTGTCTGGCACCTTCCCCGGTGGAGTTGTGCATGGGGTGTGTTTGGAACATTTTGTCACCGGCCGACTCCAAAATTCAGCGGTTCCCCATCTCAGCCCAGAAAGCAGGTAGAACAACTTTTGTGGTGTCTTTCAGATGCCTACCAAGGTAGTGTAAAAACTATTAAGAGAACTCCTGTCTGGCAACTTCCCCGGTGGAGTTGTGCATGGGGTGTGTTTGGAACATTTTGTCACCAGCCGACTCCAAAATTCAGCGGTTCCCCATCTCAGCCCAGAAAGCAGGTAGAACAACTTTTGTGGTGTCTTTCAGATGCCTACCAAGGTAGTGTAAAAACTATTAAGAGAACTCCTGTCTGGCACCTTCCCCGGTGGAGTTGTGCATGGGGTGTGTTTGGAACATTTTGTCACCGGCCGAGTCCAAAATTCAGCGGTTCCCCATCTCAGCCCAGAAAGCAGGTAGAACAACTTTTGCGGTGTCTTTCAGATGCCTACCGGAGCAATGTAAAAACTACCAGGAGAACTCCTGTCAGGCACCTTCCCCGGTGGAGTTGTGCATGGGGTGTGTTTGGAACATTTTGTCACCGGCCGAGTCCAAAATTCAGCGGTTCCCCATCTCAGCCCAGAAAGCAGGTAGAACAACTTTTGTGGTGTCTTTCAGATGCCTACCAGAGCAATGTAAAAACTACCAGGAGAACTCCTGTCTGGCACCTTCCCCGGTGGAGCTGTGCATGGGGTGTGTTTGGAACATTTTGTCACCAGCCGACTCCAAAATTCAGCGGTTCCCCATCTCAGCCCAGAAAGCAGGTAGAACAACTTTTGCGGTGTCTTTCATCTGCCTACCGGAGCAATGTAAAAACTACCAGGAGAACTCCTGTCTGGCACCTTCCCCGGTGGAGTTGTGCAGGGGGTGTGTTTGGAACATTTTGTCACCGGCCGACTCCAAAATTCAGCGGTTCCCCATCTCAGCCCAGAAAGCAGGTAGAACAACTTTTGTGGTGTCTTTCAGATGCCTACCGGAGCAATGTAAAAACTACCAGGAGAACTCCTGTCTGGCACCTTCCCCGGTGGAGTAGTGCATGGGGTGTCTTTGGAACATTTTGTCACCGGCCGACTCCAAAATTCAGCGGTTCCCCATCTCAGCCCAGAAAGCAGGTAGAACAACTTTTGTGGTGCCTTTCAGGTGCGTACCAAGGTAGTGTAAAAACTACCAGGAGAACTCCTGTCTGGCACCTTCCCCGGTGGAGTTGTGCATGGGGTGTGTTTGGAACATTTTATCACCGGCCGACTCCAAAATTCAGCGGTTCCCCATCTCAGCCCAGAAAGCAGGTAGAACAACTTTTGTGGTGTCTTTCAGATGCCTACCGGAGCAATGTAAAAACTACCAGGAGAACTCCTGTCTGGCACCTTCCCCGGTGGAGTTGTGCATGGGGTGTGTTTGGAACATTTTGTCACCGGCCGAGTCCAAAATTCAGCGGTTCCCCATCTCAGCCCAGAAAGCAGGTAGAACAACTTTTGCGGTGTCTTTCAGATGCCTACCGGAGCAATGTAAAAACTACCAGGAGAACTCCTGTCAGGCACCTTCCCCGGTGGAGTTGTGCATGGGGTGTGTTTGGAACATTTTGTCACCGGCCGAGTCCAAAATTCAGCGGTTCCCCATCTCAGCCCAGAAAGCAGGTAGAACAACTTTTGTGGTGTCTTTCAGATGCCTACCAGAGCAATGTAAAAACTACCAGGAGAACTCCTGTCTGGCACCTTCCCCGGTGGAGCTGTGCATGGGGTGTGTTTGGAACATTTTGTCACCAGCCGACTCCAAAATTCAGCGGTTCCCCATCTCAGCCCAGAAAGCAGGTAGAACAACTTTTGCGGTGTCTTTCATCTGCCTACCGGAGCAATGTAAAAACTACCAGGAGAACTCCTGTCTGGCACCTTCCCCGGTGGAGTTGTGCAGGGGGTGTGTTTGGAACATTTTGTCACCGGCCGACTCCAAAATTCAGCGGTTCCCCATCTCAGCCCAGAAAGCAGGTAGAACAACTTTTGTGGTGTCTTTCAGATGCCTACCGGAGCAATGTAAATACTACCAGGAGAACTCCTGTCTGGCACCTTCCCCGGTGGAGTAGTGCATGGGGTGTCTTTGGAACATTTTGTCACCGGCCGACTCCAAAATTCAGCGGTTCCCCATCTCAGCCCAGAAAGCAGGTAGAACAACTTTTGTGGTGCCTTTCAGGTGCGTACCAAGGTAGTGTAAAAACTACCAGGAGAACTCCTGTCTGGCACCTTCCCCGGTGGAGTTGTGCATGGGGTGTGTTTGGAACATTTTATCACCGGCCGACTCCAAAATTCAGCGGTTCCCCATCTCAGCCCAGAAAGCAGGTAGAACAACTTTTGTGGTGTCTTTCAGATGCCTACCGGAGCAATGTAAAAACTACCAGGAGAACTCCTGTCTGGCACCTTCCCCGGTGGAGTTGTGCATGGGGTGTGTTTGGAACATTTTGTCACCGGCCGAGTCCAAAATTCAGCGGTTCCCCATCTCAGCCCAGAAAGCAGGTAGAACAACTTTTGTGCTGCCTTTCAGCTGCCTACCAAGGTAGTGTAAAAACTACTAAGAGAACTCCTGTCTGGCACCTTCCCCGGTGGAGTTGTGCATGGGGTGTCTTTGGAACATTTTGTCACCAGCCGACTCCAAAATTCAGCGGTTCCCCATCTCAGCCCAGAAAGCAGGTAGAACAACTTTTGTGGTGTCTTTCAGATGCCTACCGGAGCAATGTAAAAACTACCAGGAGAACTCCTGTCTGGCACCTTCCCCGGTGGAGTTGTGCATGGGGTGTGTTTGGAACATTTTGTCACCGGCCGAGTCCAAAATTCAGCGGTTCCCCATCTCAGCCCAGAAAGCAGGTAGAACAACTTTTGTGGTGCCTTTCAGGTGCCTACCAAGGTAGTGTAAAAACTATTAAGAGAACTCCTGTCTGGCACCTTCCCCGGTGGAGTTGTGCATGGGGTGTGTTTGGAACACTTTGTCACCGGCCGAGTCCAAAATTCAGCGGTTCCCCATCTCAGCCCAGAAAGCAGGTAGAACAACTTTTGTGGTGTCTTTCAGATGCCTACTGGAGCAATGTAAAAACTACCAGGAGAACTCCTGTCTGGCACCTTCCCCGGTGGAGTTGTGCATGGGGTGTCTTTGGAACATTTTGTCACCAGCCGACTCCAAAATTCAGCGGTTCCCCATCTCAGCCCAGAAAGCAGGTAGAACAACTTTTGTGGTGTCTTTCAGATGCCTACCGGAGCAATGTAAAAACTACCAGGAGAACTCCTGTCTGGCACCTTCCCCGGTGGAGTTGTGCATGGGGTGTCTTTGGAACATTTTGTCACCGGCCGACTCCAAAATTCAGCGGTTCCCCATCTCAGCCCAGAAAGCAGGTAGAACAACTTTTGTGGTGCCATTCAGGTGCCTACCAAGGTAGTGTAAAAACTACCAGGAGAACTCCTGTCTGGCACCTTCCCCGGTGGAGTTGTGCATGGGGTGTGTTTGGAACATTTTGTCACCGGCCGACTCCAAAATTCAGCGGTTCCCCATCTCAGCCCAGAAAGCAGGTAGAACAACTTTTGTGGTGCCTTTCAGCTGCCTACCAAGGTAGTGTAAAAACTACTAAGAGAACTCCTGTCTGGCACCTTCCCCGGTGGAGTTGTGCATGGGGTGTGTTTGGAACATTTTGTCACCAGCCGAGTCCAAAATTCAGCGGTTCCCCATCTCAGCCCAGAAAGCAGGTAGAACAACTTTTGTGGTGTCTTTCAGATGCCTACCGGAGCAATGTAAAAACTACCAGGAGAACTCCTGTCTGGCACCTTCCCCGGTGGAGTTGTGCAGGGGGTGTGTTTGGAACATTTTGTCACCGGCCGAGTCCAAAATTCAGCGGTTCCCCATCTCAGCCCAGAAAGCAGGTAGAACAACTTTTGTGGTGTCTTTCAGATGCCTACCAAGGTAGTGTAAAAACTATTAAGAGAACTCCTGTCTGGCACCTTCCCCGGTGGAGTTGTGCATGGGGTGTGTTTGGAACATTTTGTCACCAGCCGACTCCAAAATTCAGCGGTTCCCCATCTCAGCCCAGAAAGCAGGTAGAACAACTTTTGTGGTGTCTTTCAGATGCCTACCAAGGTAGTGTAAAAACTACCAGGAGAACTCCTGTCTGGCACCTTCCCCGGTGGAGTTGTGCATGGGGTGTGTTTGGAACATTTTGTCACCGGCCGACTCCAAAATTCAGCGGTTCCCCATCTCAGCCCAGAAAGCAGGTAGAACAACTTTTGTGGTGCCATTCAGGTGCCTACCAAGGTAGTGTAAAAACTACCAGGAGAACTCCTGTCTGGCACCTTCCCCGGTGGAGTTGTGCATGGGGTGTGTTTGGAACATTTTGTCACCAGCCGACTCCAAAATTCAGCGGTTCCCCATCTCAGCCCAGAAAGCAGGCAGAACAACTTTTGTGGTGCCTTTCAGCTGCCTACCAAGGTAGTGTAAAAACTACTAAGAGAACTCCTGTCTGGCACCTTCCCCGGTGGAGTTGTGCATGGGGTGTGTTTGGAACATTTTGTCACCAGCCGAGTCCAAAATTCAGCGGTTCCCCATCTCAGCCCAGAAAGCAGGTAGAACAACTTTTGTGGTGTCTTTCAGATGCCTACCGGAGCAATGTAAAAACTACCAGGAGAACTCCTGTCTGGCACCTTCCCCGGTGGAGTTGTGCAGGGGGTGTGTTTGGAACATTTTGTCACCGGCCGAGTCCAAAATTCAGCGGTTCCCCATCTCAGCCCAGAAAGCAGGTAGAACAACTTTTGTGGTGTCTTTCAGATGCCTACCAAGGTAGTGTAAAAACTATTAAGAGAACTCCTGTCTGGCAACTTCCCCGGTGGAGTTGTGCATGGGGTGTGTTTGGAACATTTTGTCACCAGCCGACTCCAAAATTCAGCGGTTCCCCATCTCAGCCCAGAAAGCAGGTAGAACAACTTTTGTGGTGTCTTTCAGATGCCTACCAAGGTAGTGTAAAAACTATTAAGAGAACTCCTGTCTGGCACCTTCCCCGGTGGAGTTGTGCATGGGGTGTGTTTGGAACATTTTGTCACCGGCCGACTCCAAAATTCAGCGGTTCCCCATCTCAGCCCAGAAAGCAGGTAGAACAACTTTTGTGGTGTCTTTCAGATGCCTACCGGAGCAATGTAAAAACTACCAGGAGAACTCCTGTCTGGCACCTTCCCCGGTGGAGTTGTGCATGGGGTGTGTTTGGAACATTTTGTCACCGGCTGAGTCCAAAATTCAGCGGTTCCCCATCTCAGCCCAGAAAGCAGGTAGAACAACTTTTGTGGTGTCTTTCAGGTGCCTACCAAGGTAGTGTAAAAACTAATAAGAGAACACCTGTCTGGCACCTTCCCCGGTGGAGTTGTGCAAGGGGTGTGTTTGGAACATTTTGTCACCAGCCGAGTCCAAAATTCAGCGGTTCCCCATCTCAGCCCAGAAAGCAGGTAGAACAACTTTTGTGGTGCCTTTCAGCTGCCTACCAAGGTAGTGTAAAAACTACTAAGAGAACTCCTGTCTGGCACCTTCCCCGGTGGAGTTGTGCATGGGGTGTGTTTGGAACATTTTGTCACCAGCCGAGTCCAAAATTCAGCGGTTCCCCATCTCAGCCCAGAAAGCAGGTAGAACAACTTTTGTGGTGTCTTTCAGATGCCTACCGGAGCAATGTAAAAACTACCAGGAGAACTCCTGTCTGGCACCTTCCCCGGTGGAGTTGTGCATGGGGTGTCTTTGGAACATTTTGTCACCGGCCGAGTCCAAAATTCAGCGGTTCCCCATCTCAGCCCAGAAAGCAGGTAGAACAACTTTTGTGGTGTCTTTCAGATGCCTACCGGAGCAATGTAAAAACTACCAGGAGAACTCCTGTCTGGCACCTTCCCCGGTGGAGTTGTGCATGGGGTGTGTTTGGAACATTTTGTCACCAGCCGACTCCAAAATTCAGCGGTTCCCCATCTCAGCCCAGAAAGCAGGTAGAACAACTTTTGCGGTGTCTTTCAGATGCCTACCGGAGCAATGTAAAAACTACCAGGAGACCTCCTGTCTGGCACCTTCCCCGGTGGAGTTGTGCATGGGGTGTGTTTGGAACATTTTGTCACCGGCCGACTCCAAAATTCAGCGGTTCCCCATCTCAGCCCAGAAAGCAGGTAGAACAACTTTTGTGGTGTCTTTCAGATGCCTACCGGAGCAATGTAAAAACTACCAGGAGAACTCCTGTCTGGCACCTTCCCCGGTGGAGTAGTGCATGGGGTGTGTTTGGAACATTTTGTCACCGGCTGAGTCCAAAATTCAGCGGTTCCCCATCTCAGCCCAGAAAGCAGGTAGAACAACTTTTGTGGTGCCTTTCAGGTGCGTACCAAGGTAGTGTAAAAACTACCAGGAGAACTCCTGTCTGGCACCTTCCCTGGTGGAGTTGTGCATGGGGTGTGTTTGGAACATTTTGTCACCGGCCGACTCCAAAATTCAGCGGTTCCCCATCTCAGCCCAGAAAGCAGGTAGAACAACTTTTGTGGTGTCTTTCAGATGCCTACCGGAGCAATGTAAAAACTACCAGGAGAACTCGTATCTGGCACCTTCCCCGGTGGAGTTGTGCATGGGGTGTCTTTGGAACATTTTGTCACCGGCCGAGTCCAAAATTCAGCGGTTCCCCATCTCAGCCCAGAAAGCAGGTAGAACAACTTTTGTGGTGTCTTTCAGATGCCTACCGGAGCAATGTAAAAACTACCAGGAGAACTCCTGTCTGGCACCTTCCCCGGTGGAGTTGTGCATGGGGTGTCTTTGGAACATTTTTCACCAGCCGACTCCAAAATTCAGCGGTTCCCCATCTCAGCCCAGAAAGCAGGTAGAACAACTTTTGTGGTGTCTTTCAGATGCCTACCAAGGTAGTGTAAAAACTATTAAGAGAACTCCTGTCTGGCACCTTCCCCGGTGGAGTTGTGCATGGGGTGTGTTTGGAACATTTTGTCACCGGCCGACTCCAAAATTCAGCGGTTCCCCATCTCAGCCCAGAAAGCAGGTAGAACAACTTTTGTGGTGTCTTTCAGATGCCTACCGGAGCAATGTAAAAACTACCAGGAGAACTCCTGTCTGGCACCTTCCCCGGTGGAGTTGTGCATGGGGTGTGTTTGGAACATTTTGTCACCGGCCGACTCCAAAATTCAGCGGTTCCCCATCTCAGCCCAGAAAGCAGGTAGAACAACTTTTGCGGTGTCTTTCAGATGCCTACCGGAGCAATGTAAAAACTACCAGGAGAACTCCTGTCTGGCACCTTCCGTGGTGGAGTTGTGCAGGGGGTGTGTTTGGAACATTTTGTCACCGGCCGAGTCCAAAATTCAGCGGTTCCCCATCTCAGCCCAGAAAGCAGGTAGAACAACTTTTGTGGTGTCTTTCAGATGCCTACCAAGGTAGTGTAAAAACTATTAAGAGAACTCCTGTCTGGCACCTTCCCCGGTGGAGTTGTGCATGGGGTGTCTTTGGAACATTTTGTCACCGGCCGACTCCAAAATTCAGCGGTTCCCCATCTCAGCCCAGAAAGCAGGTAGAACAACTTTTGTGGTGTCTTTCAGATGCCTACCAAGGTAGTGTAAAAACTACCAGGAGAACTCGTATCTGGCACCTTCCCCGGTGGAGTTGTGCATGGGGTGTGTTTGGAACATTTTGTCACCGGCCGACTCCAAAATTCAGCGGTTCCCCATCTCAGCCCAGAAAGCAGGTAGAACAACTTTTGTGGTGCCATTCAGGTGCCTACCAAGGTAGTGTAAAAACTAATAAGAGAACACCTGTCTGGCACCTTCCCCGGTGGAGTTGTGCAAGGGGTGTCTTTGGAACATTTTGTCACAGGCCGACTCCAAAATTCAGCGGTTCCCCATCTCAGCCCAGAAAGCAGGTAGAACAACTTTTGTGGTGCCTTTCAGCTGCCTACCAAGGTAGTGTAAAAACTATTAAGAGAACTCCTGTCTGGCACCTTCCCCGGTGGAGTTGTGCATGGGGTGTGTTTGGAACATTTTGTCACCAGCCGAGTCCAAAATTCAGCGGTTCCCCATCTCAGCCCAGAAAGCAGGTAGAACAACTTTTGTGGTGTCTTTCAGCTGCCTACCGGAGCAATGTAAAAACTACCAGGAGAACTCCTGTCTGGCACCTTCCCCGGTGGAGTTGTGCAGGGGGTGTGTTTGGAACATTTTGTCACCGGCCGAGTCCAAAATTCAGCGGTTCCCCATCTCAGCCCAGAAAGCAGGTAGAACAACTTTTGTGGTGTCTTTCAGATGCCTACCAAGGTAGTGTAAAAACTATTAAGGGAACTCCTGTCTGGCACCTTCCCCGGTGGAGTTGTGCATGGGGTGTGTTTGGAACATTTTGTCACCAGCCGACTCCAAAATTCAGCGGTTCCCCATCTCAGCCCAGAAAGCAGGTAGAACAACTTTTGTGGTGTCTTTCAGATGCCTACCAAGGTAGTGTAAAAACTATTAAGAGACCTCCTGTCTGGCACCTTCCCCGGTGGAGTTGTGCATGGGGTGTGTTTGGAACATTTTGTCACCGGCCGACTCCAAAATTCAGCGGTTCCCCATCTCAGCCCAGAAAGCAGGTAGAACAACTTTTGTGGTGTCTTTCAGATGCCTACCAAGGTAGTGTAAAAACTATTAAGAGACCTCCTGTCTGGCACCTTCCCCGGTGGAGTTGTGCATGGGGTGTGTTTGGAACATTTTGTCACCGGCCGAGTCCAAAATTCAGCGGTTCCCCATCTCAGCCCAGAAAGCAGGTAGAACAACTTTTGTGGTGTCTTTCAGGTGCCTACCAAGGTAGTGTAAAAACTAATAAGAGAACACCTGTCTGGCACCTTCCCCGGTGGAGTTGTGCAAGGGGTGTGTTTGGAACATTTTGTCACCAGCCGACTCCAAAATTCAGCGGTTCCCCATCTCAGCCCAGAAAGCAGGTAGAACAACTTTTGTGGTGTCTTTCAGATGCCTACCGGAGCAATGTAAAAACTACCAGGAGAACTCCTGTCTGGCACCTTCCCCGGTGGAGTTGTGCATGGGGTGTGTTTGGAACATTTTGTCACCGGCCGAGTCCAAAATTCAGCGGTTCCCCATCTCAGCCCAGAAAGCAGGTAGAACAACTTTTGTGGTGTCTTTCAGATGCCTACCGGAGCAATGTAAAAACTACCAGGAGAACTCCTGTCTGGCACCTTCCCCGGTGGAGTTGTGCATGGGGTGTGTTTGGAACATTTTGTCACCAGCCGACTCCAAAATTCAGCGGTTCCCCATCTCAGCCCAGAAAGCAGGTAGAACAACTTTTGTGGTGTCTTTCAGCTGCCTACCGGAGCAATGTAAAAACTACCAGGAGAACTCCTGTCTGGCACCTTCCCCGGTGGAGTTGTGCAGGGGGTGTGTTTGGAACATTTTGTCACCGGCCGAGTCCAAAATTCAGCGGTTCCCCATCTCAGCCCAGAAAGCAGGTAGAACAACTTTTGTGGTGTCTTTCAGATGCCTACCAAGGTAGTGTAAAAACTATTAAGGGAACTCCTGTCTGGCACCTTCCCCGGTGGAGTTGTGCATGGGGTGTGTTTGGAACATTTTGTCACCAGCCGACTCCAAAATTCAGCGGTTCCCCATCTCAGCCCAGAAAGCAGGTAGAACAACTTTTGTGGTGTCTTTCAGATGCCTACCAAGGTAGTGTAAAAACTATTAAGAGACCTCCTGTCTGGCACCTTCCCCGGTGGAGTTGTGCATGGGGTGTGTTTGGAACATTTTGTCACCGGCCGACTCCAAAATTCAGCGGTTCCCCATCTCAGCCCAGAAAGCAGGTAGAACAACTTTTGTGGTGTCTTTCAGATGCCTACCGGAGCAATGTAAAAACTACCAGGAGAACTCCTGTCTGGCACCTTCCCCGGTGGAGTTGTGCAGGGGGTGTGTTTGGAACATTTTGTCACCGGCCGAGTCCAAAATTCAGCGGTTCCCCATCTCAGCCCAGAAAGCAGGTAGAACAACTTTTGTGGTGTCTTTCAGGTGCCTACCAAGGTAGTGTAAAAACTATTAAGAGAACTCCTGTCTGGCACCTTCCCCGGTGGAGTTGTGCATGGGGTGTGTTTGGAAAATATGTCACCAGCCGAGTCCAAAATTCAGCGGTTCCCCATCTCAGCCCAGAAAGCAGGTGGAACAACTTTTGTGGTGTCTTTCAGATGCCTACCAAGGTAGTGTAAAAACTATTAAGAGAACTCCTGTCTGGCACCTTCCCCGGTGGAGTTGTGCATGGGGTGTGTTTTGAACATTTTGTCACCGGCCGAGTCCAAAATTCAGCGGTTCCCCATCTCAGCCCAGAAAGCAGGTAGAACAACTTTTGTGGTGTCTTTCAGATGCCTACCGGAGCAATGTAAAAACTACCAGGAGAACTCCTGTCTGGCACCTTCCCCGGTGGAGTTGTGCATGGGGTGTGTTTGGAACATTTTGTCACCGGCCGAGTCCAAAATTCAGCGGTTCCCCATCTCAGCCCAGAAAGCAGGTAGAACAACTTTTGTGGTGTCTTTCAGATGCCTACCAAGGTAGTGTAAAAACTACTAAGAGAACTCCTGTCTGGCACCTTCCCCGGTGGAGTTGTGCATGGGGTGTCTTTGGAACATTTTGTCACCAGCCGAGTCCAAAATTCAGCGGTTCCCCATCTCAGCCCAGAAAGCAGGTAGAACAACTTTTGTGGTGTCTTTCAGATGCCTACCGGAGCAATGTAAAAACTACCAGGAGAACTCCTGTCTGGCACCTTCCCCGGTGGAGTTGTGCATGGGGTGTCTTTGGAACATTTTGTCACCGGCCGAGTCCAAAATTCAGCGGTTCCCCATCTCAGCCCAGAAAGCAGGTAGAACAACTTTTGTGGTGTCTTTCAGATGCCTACCGGAGCAATGTAAAAACTACCAGGAGAACTCCTGTCTGGCACCTTCCCCGGTGGAGTTGTGCATGGGGTGTGTTTGGAACATTTTGTCACCGGCCGACTCCAAAATTCAGCGGTTCCCCATCTCAGCCCAGAAAGCAGGTAGAACAACTTTTGTGGTGTCTTTCAGATGCCTACCGGAGCAATGTAAAAACTACCAGGAGAACTCCTGTCTGGCACCTTCCCCGGTGGAGTTGTGCATGGGGTGTGTTTGGAACATTTTGTCACCGGCCGACTCCAAAATTCAGCGGTTCCCCATCTCAGCCCAGAAAGCAGGTAGAACAACTTTTGTGCTGCCTTTCAGCTGCCTACCAAGGTAGTGTAAAAACTACTAAGAGAACTCCTGTCTGGCACCTTCCCCGGTGGAGTTGTGCATGGGGTGTCTTTGGAACATTTTGTCACCAGCCGACTCCAAAATTCAGCGGTTCCCCATCTCAGCCCAGAAAGCAGGTAGAACAACTTTTGTGGTGTCTTTCAGATGCCTACTGGAGCAATGTAAAAACTACCAGGAGAACTCCTGTCTGGCACCTTCCCCGGTGGAGTTGTGCATGGGGTGTGTTTGGAACATTTTGTCACCGGCCGAGTCCAAAATTCAGCGGTTCCCCATCTCAGCCCAGAAAGCAGGTAGAACAACTTTTGTGGTGCCTTTCAGGTGCCTACCAAGGTAGTGTAAAAACTATTAAGAGAACTCCTGTCTGGCACCTTCCCCGGTGGAGTTGTGCATGGGGTGTGTTTGGAACATTTTGTCACCGGCCGAGTCCAAAATTCAGCGGTTCCCCATCTCAGCCCAGAAAGCAGGTAGAACAACTTTTGTGGTGTCTTTCAGATGCCTACTGGAGCAATGTAAAAACTACCAGGAGAACTCCTGTCTGGCACCTTCCCCGGTGGAGTTGTGCATGGGGTGTCTTTGGAACATTTTGTCACCAGCCGACTCCAAAATTCAGCGGTTCCCCATCTCAGCCCAGAAAGCAGGTAGAACAACTTTTGTGGTGTCTTTCAGATGCCTACCGGAGCAATGTAAAAACTACCAGGAGAACTCCTGTCTGGCACCTTCCCCGGTGGAGTTGTGCATGGGGTGTCTTTGGAACATTTTGTCACCGGCCGACTCCAAAATTCAGCGGTTCCCCATCTCAGCCCAGAAAGCAGGTAGAACAACTTTTGTGGTGCCATTCAGGTGCCTACCAAGGTAGTGTAAAAACTACCAGGAGAACTCCTGTCTGGCACCTTCCCCGGTGGAGTTGTGCATGGGGTGTGTTTGGAACATTTTGTCACCGGCCGAGTCCAAAATTCAGCGGTTCCCCATCTCAGCCCAGAAAGCAGGTAGAACAACTTTTGTGGTGCCTTTCAGCTGCCTACCAAGGTAGTGTAAAAACTACTAAGAGAACTCCTGTCTGGCACCTTCCCCGGTGGAGTTGTGCATGGGGTGTGTTTGGAACATTTTGTCACCAGCCGACTCCAAAATTCAGCGGTTCCCCATCTCAGCCCAGAAAGCAGGTAGAACAACTTTTGTGGTGTCTTTCAGATGCCTACCGGAGCAATGTAAAAACTACCAGGAGAACTCCTGTCTGGCACCTTCCCCGGTGGAGTTGTGCAGGGGGTGTGTTTGGAACATTTTGTCACCGGCCGAGTCCAAAATTCAGCGGTTCCCCATCTCAGCCCAGAAAGCAGGTAGAACAACTTTTGTGGTGTCTTTCAGATGCCTACCGGAGCAATGTAAAAACTACCAGGAGAACTCCTGTCTGGCACCTTCCCCGGTGGAGTTGTGCATGGGGTGTGTTTGGAACATTTTGTCACCGGCCGACTCCAAAATTCAGCGGTTCCCCATCTCAGCCCAGAAAGCAGGTAGAACAACTTTTGTGGTGTCTTTCAGATGCCTACCGGAGCAATGTAAAAACTACCAGGAGAACTCCTGTCTGGCACCTTCCCCGGTGGAGTTGTGCATGGGGTGTGTTTGGAACATTTTGTCACCGGCCGAGTCCAAAATTCAGCGGTTCCCCATCTCAGCCCAGAAAGCAGGTAGAACAACTTTTGTGCTGCCTTTCAGCTGCCTACCAAGGTAGTGTAAAAACTACTAAGAGAACTCCTGTCTGGCACCTTCCCCGGTGGAGTTGTGCATGGGGTGTCTTTGGAACATTTTGTCACCAGCCGACTCCAAAATTCAGCGGTTCCCCATCTCAGCCCAGAAAGCAGGTAGAACAACTTTTGTGGTGTCTTTCAGATGCCTACTGGAGCAATGTAAAAACTACCAGGAGAACTCCTGTCTGGCACCTTCCCCGGTGGAGTTGTGCATGGGGTGTGTTTGGAACATTTTGTCACCGGCCGAGTCCAAAATTCAGCGGTTCCCCATCTCAGCCCAGAAAGCAGGTAGAACAACTTTTGTGGTGCCTTTCAGGTGCCTACCAAGGTAGTGTAAAAACTATTAAGAGAACTCCTGTCTGGCACCTTCCCCGGTGGAGTTGTGCATGGGGTGTGTTTGGAACATTTTGTCACCGGCCGAGTCCAAAATTCAGCGGTTCCCCATCTCAGCCCAGAAAGCAGGTAGAACAACTTTTGTGGTGTCTTTCAGATGCCTACTGGAGCAATGTAAAAACTACCAGGAGAACTCCTGTCTGGCACCTTCCCCGGTGGAGTTGTGCATGGGGTGTCTTTGGAACATTTTGTCACCAGCCGACTCCAAAATTCAGCGGTTCCCCATCTCAGCCCAGAAAGCAGGTAGAACAACTTTTGTGGTGTCTTTCAGATGCCTACCGGAGCAATGTAAAAACTACCAGGAGAACTCCTGTCTGGCACCTTCCCCGGTGGAGTTGTGCATGGGGTGTCTTTGGAACATTTTGTCACCGGCCGACTCCAAAATTCAGCGGTTCCCCATCTCAGCCCAGAAAGCAGGTAGAACAACTTTTGTGGTGCCATTCAGGTGCCTACCAAGGTAGTGTAAAAACTACCAGGAGAACTCCTGTCTGGCACCTTCCCCGGTGGAGTTGTGCATGGGGTGTCTTTGGAACATTTTGTCACCGGCCGAGTCCAAAATTCAGCGGTTCCCCATCTCAGCCCAGAAAGCAGGTAGAACAACTTTTGTGGTGCCTTTCAGCTGCCTACCAAGGTAGTGTAAAAACTACTAAGAGAACTCCTGTCTGGCACCTTCCCCGGTGGAGTTGTGCATGGGGTGTGTTTGGAACATTTTGTCACCAGCCGACTCCAAAATTCAGCGGTTCCCCATCTCAGCCCAGAAAGCAGGTAGAACAACTTTTGTGGTGTCTTTCAGATGCCTACCGGAGCAATGTAAAAACTACCAGGAGAACTCCTGTCTGGCACCTTCCCCGGTGGAGTAGTGCATGGGGTGTGTTTGGAACATTTTGTCACCGGCCGACTCCAAAATTCAGCGGTTCCCCATCTCAGCCCAGAAAGCAGGTAGAACAACTTTTGTGGTGCCATTCAGGTGCCTACCAAGGTAGTGTAAAAACTACCAGGAGAACTCCTGTCTGGCACCTTCCCCGGTGGAGTTGTGCATGGGGTGTGTTTGGAACATTTTGTCACCAGCCGACTCCAAAATTCAGCGGTTCCCCATCTCAGCCCAGAAAGCAGGCAGAACAACTTTTGTGGTGCCTTTCAGCTGCCTACCAAGGTAGTGTAAAAACTACTAAGAGAACTCCTGTCTGGCACCTTCCCCGGTGGAGTTGTGCATGGGGTGTGTTTGGAACATTTTGTCACCAGCCGAGTCCAAAATTCAGCGGTTCCCCATCTCAGCCCAGAAAGCAGGTAGAACAACTTTTGTGGTGTCTTTCAGATGCCTACCGGAGCAATGTAAAAACTACCAGGAGAACTCCTGTCTGGCACCTTCCCCGGTGGAGTTGTGCAGGGGGTGTGTTTGGAACATTTTGTCACCGGCCGAGTCCAAAATTCAGCGGTTCCCCATCTCAGCCCAGAAAGCAGGTAGAACAACTTTTGTGGTGTCTTTCAGATGCCTACCAAGGTAGTGTAAAAACTATTAAGAGAACTCCTGTCTGGCAACTTCCCCGGTGGAGTTGTGCATGGGGTGTGTTTGGAACATTTTGTCACCAGCCGACTCCAAAATTCAGCGGTTCCCCATCTCAGCCCAGAAAGCAGGTAGAACAACTTTTGTGGTGTCTTTCAGATGCCTACCAAGGTAGTGTAAAAACTATTAAGAGAACTCCTGTCTGGCACCTTCCCCGGTGGAGTTGTGCATGGGGTGTGTTTGGAACATTTTGTCACCGGCCGAGTCCAAAATTCAGCGGTTCCCCATCTCAGCCCAGAAAGCAGGTAGAACAACTTTTGTGGTGCCTTTCAGCTGCCTACCAAGGTAGTGTAAAAACTACTAAGAGAACTCCTGTCTGGCACCTTCCCCGGTGGAGTTGTGCATGGGGTGTGTTTGGAACATTTTGTCACCGGCTGAGTCCAAAATTCAGCGGTTCCCCATCTCAGCCCAGAAAGCAGGTAGAACAACTTTTGTGGTGTCTTTCAGGTGCCTACCAAGGTAGTGTAAAAACTAATAAGAGAACACCTGTCTGGCACCTTCCCCGGTGGAGTTGTGCAAGGGGTGTGTTTGGAACATTTTGTCACCAGCCGAGTCCAAAATTCAGCGGTTCCCCATCTCAGCCCAGAAAGCAGGTAGAACAACTTTTGTGGTGCCTTTCAGCTGCCTACCAAGGTAGTGTAAAAACTACTAAGAGAACTCCTGTCTGGCACCTTCCCCGGTGGAGTTGTGCATGGGGTGTGTTTGGAACATTTTGTCACCAGCCGACTCCAAAATTCAGCGGTTCCCCATCTCAGCCCAGAAAGCAGGTAGAACAACTTTTGTGGTGCCATTCAGGTGCGTACCAAGGTAGTGTAAAAACTACCAGGAGAACTCCTGTCTGGCACCTTCCCCGGTGGAGTTGTGCAGGGGGTGTGTTTGGAACATTTTGTCACCGGCCGACTCCAAAATTCAGCGGTTCCCCATCTCAGCCCAGAAAGCAGGTAGAACAACTTTTGTGGTGTCTTTCAGATGCCTACCGGAGCAATGTAAAAACTACCAGGAGAACTCCTGTCTGGCACCTTCCCCGGTGGAGTTGTGCATGGGGTGTCTTTGGAACATTTTGTCACCGGCCGAGTCCAAAATTCAGCGGTTCCCCATCTCAGCCCAGAAAGCAGGTAGAACAACTTTTGTGGTGTCTTTCAGATGCCTACCGGAGCAATGTAAAAACTACCAGGAGAACTCCTGTCTGGCACCTTCCCCGGTGGAGTTGTGCATGGGGTGTGTTTGGAACATTTTGTCACCAGCCGACTCCAAAATTCAGCGGTTCCCCATCTCAGCCCAGAAAGCAGGTAGAACAACTTTTGCGGTGTCTTTCAGATGCCTACCGGAGCAATGTAAAAACTACCAGGAGAACTCCTGTCTGGCACCTTCCCCGGTGGAGTTGTGCATGGGGTGTGTTTGGAACATTTTGTCACCGGCCGACTCCAAAATTCAGCGGTTCCCCATCTCAGCCCAGAAAGCAGGTAGAACAACTTTTGTGGTGTCTTTCAGATGCCTACCGGAGCAATGTAAAAACTACCAGGAGAACTCCTGTCTGGCACCTTCCCCGGTGGAGTAGTGCATGGGGTGTGTTTGGAACATTTTGTCACCGGCTGAGTCCAAAATTCAGCGGTTCCCCATCTCAGCCCAGAAAGCAGGTAGAACAACTTTTGTGGTGCCTTTCAGGTGCGTACCAAGGTAGTGTAAAAACTACCAGGAGAACTCCTGTCTGGCACCTTCCCCGGTGGAGTTGTGCAGGGGGTGTGTTTGGAACATTTTGTCACCAGCCGACTCCAAAATTCAGCGGTTCCCCATCTCAGCCCAGAAAGCAGGTAGAACAACTTTTGCGGTGTCTTTCAGATGCCTACCGGAGCAATGTAAAAACTACCAGGAGAACTCGTATCTGGCAGCTTCCCCGGTGGAGTTGTGCATGGGGTGTGTTTGGAACATTTTGTCACCGGCCGACTCCAAAATTCAGCGGTTCCCCATCTCAGCCCAGAAAGCAGGTAGAACAACTTTTGTGGTGTCTTTCAGATGCCTACCGGAGCAATGTAAAAACTACCAGGAGAACTCCTGTCTGGCACCTTCCCCGGTGGAGTTGTGCATGGGGTGTCTTTGGAACATTTTTCACCAGCCGACTCCAAAATTCAGCGGTTCCCCATCTCAGCCCAGAAAGCAGGTAGAACAACTTTTGTGGTGTCTTTCAGATGCCTACCAAGGTAGTGTAAAAACTATTAAGAGAACTCCTGTCTGGCACCTTCCCCGGTGGAGTTGTGCATGGGGTGTGTTTGGAACATTTTGTCACCGGCCGAGTCCAAAATTCAGCGGTTCCCCATCTCAGCCCAGAAAGCAGGTAGAACAACTTTTGTGGTGTCTTTCAGATGCCTACCGGAGCAATGTAAAAACTACCAGGAGAACTCCTGTCTGGCACCTTCCCCGGTGGAGTTGTGCATGGGGTGTGTTTGGAACATTTTGTCACCGGCCGACTCCAAAATTCAGCGGTTCCCCATCTCAGCCCAGAAAGCAGGTAGAACAACTTTTGTGGTGTCTTTCAGGTGCCTACCGGAGCAATGTAAAAACTACCAGGAGAACTCCTGTCTGGCACCTTCCGTGGTGGAGTTGTGCAGGGGGTGTGTTTGGAACATTTTGTCACCGGCCGAGTCCAAAATTCAGCGGTTCCCCATCTCAGCCCAGAAAGCAGGTAGAACAACTTTTGTGGTGTCTTTCAGATGCCTACCGGAGCAATGTAAAAACTACCAGGAGAACTCCTGTCTGGCACCTTCCCCGGTGGAGTTGTGCATGGGGTGTCTTTGGAACATTTTGTCACCGGCCGACTCCAAAATTCAGCGGTTCCCCATCTCAGCCCAGAAAGCAGGTAGAACAACTTTTGTGGTGTCTTTCAGATGCCTACCGGAGCAATGTAAAAACTACCAGGAGAACTCCTGTCTGGCACCTTCCCCGGTGGAGTTGTGCAGGGGGTGTGTTTGGAACATTTTGTCACCGGCCGAGTCCAAAATTCAGCGGTTCCCCATCTCAGCCCAGAAAGCAGGTAGAACAACTTTTGTGGTGTCTTTCAGATGCCTACCAAGGTAGTGTAAAAACTATTAAGGGAACTCCTGTCTGGCACCTTCCCCGGTGGAGTTGTGCATGGGGTGTGTTTGGAACATTTTGTCACCAGCCGACTCCAAAATTCAGCGGTTCCCCATCTCAGCCCAGAAAGCAGGTAGAACAACTTTTGTGGTGTCTTTCAGATGCCTACCGGAGCAATGTAAAAACTACCAGGAGAACTCCTGTCTGGCACCTTCCCCGGTGGAGTTGTGCATGGGGTGTGTTTGGAACATTTTGTCACCGGCCGACTCCAAAATTCAGCGGTTCCCCATCTCAGCCCAGAAAGCAGGTAGAACAACTTTTGTGGTGTCTTTCAGATGCCTACCAAGGTAGTGTAAAAACTATAAAGAGAACTCCTGTCTGGCACCTTCCCCGGTGGAGTTGTGCATGGGGTGTGTTTGGAACATTTTGTCACCGGCCGACTCCAAAATTCAGCGGTTCCCCATCTCAGCCCAGAAAGCAGGTAGAACAACTTTTGTGCTGCCTTTCAACTGCCTACCAAGGTAGTGTAAAAACTACTAAGAGAACTCCTGTCTGGCACCTTCCCCGGTGGAGTTGTGCATGGGGTGTCTTTGGAACATTTTGTCACCAGCCGACTCCAAAATTCAGCGGTTCCCCATCTCAGCCCAGTAAGCAGGTAGAACAACTTTTGTGGTGTCTTTCAGATGCCTACCGGAGCAATGTAAAAACTACCAGGAGAACGCCTGTCTGGCACCTTCCCCGGTGGAGTTGTGCATGGGGTGTGTTTGGAACATTTTGTCACCGGCCGACTCCAAAATTCAGCGGTTCCCCATCTCAGCCCAGAAAGCAGGTAGAAAAACTTTTGTGGAGTCTTTCAGATGCCTACCAGAGCAATGTAAAAACTACCAGGAGAACTCCTGTCTGGCACCTTCCCCGGTGGAGTTGTGCAAGGGGTGTGTTTGGAACATTTTGTCACCAGCCGAGTCCAAAATTCAGCGGTTCCCCATCTCAGCCCAGAAAGCAGGTAGAACAACTTTTGTGGTGTCTTTCAGATGCCTACCGGAGCAATGTAAAAACTACCAGGAGAACTCCTGTCTGGCACCTTCCCCGGTGGAGTTGTGCATGGGGTGTGTTTGGAACATTTTGTCACCAGCCGACTCCAAAATTCAGCGGTTCCCCATCTCAGCCCAGAAAGCAGGTAGAACAACTTTTGTGGTGTCTTTCAGATGCCTACCAAGGTAGTGTAAAAACTACTAAGAGAACTCCTGTCTGGCACCTTCCCCGGTGGAGTTGTGCATGGGGTGTCTTTGGAACATTTTGTCACCGGCCGAGTCCAAAATTCAGCGGTTCCCCATCTCAGCCCAGAAAGCAGGTAGAACAACTTTTGTGGTGTCTTTCAGATGCCTACCAAGGTAGTGTAAAAACTATTAAGAGAACTCCTGTCTGGCACCTTCCCCGGTGGAGTTGTGCATGGGGTGTCTTTGGAACATTTTGTCACCGGCCGAGTCCAAAATTCAGCGGTTCCCCATCTCAGCCCAGAAAGCAGGTAGAACAACTTTTGTGGTGTCTTTCAGATGCCTACCGGAGCAATGTAAAAACTACCAGGAGAACTCCTGTCTGGCACCTTCCCCGGTGGAGTTGTGCAGGGGGTGTGTTTGGAACATTTTGTCACCGGCCGAGTCCAAAATTCAGCGGTTCCCCATCTCAGCCCAGAAAGCAGGTAGAACAACTTTTGTGGTGTCTTTCAGATGCCTACCAAGGTAGTGTAAAAACTACCAGGAGAACTCCTGTCTGGCACCTTCCCCGGTGGAGTTGTGCATGGGGTGTCTTTGGAACATTTTGTCACCAGCCGACTCCAAAATTCAGCGGTTCCCCATCTCAGCCCAGAAAGCAGGTAGAACAACTTTTGTGGTGTCTTTCAGATGCCTACCAAGGTAGTGTAAAAACTATTAAGAGAACTCCTGTCTGGCACCTTCCCCGGTGGAGTTGTGCATGGGGTGTGTTTGGAACATTTTGTCACCGGCCGAGTCCAAAATTCAGCGGTTCCCCATCTCAGCCCAGAAAGCAGGTAGAACAACTTTTGTGGTGTCTTTCAGATGCCTACCGGAGCAATGTAAAAACTACCAGGAGAACTCCTGTCTGGCACCTTCCCCGGTGGAGTTGTGCATGGGGTGTGTTTGGAACATTTTGTCACCAGCCGAGTCCAAAATTCAGCGGTTCCCCATCTCAGCCCAGAAAGCAGGTAGAACAACTTTTGTGGTGCCTTTCAGCTGCCTACCAAGGTAGTGTAAAAACTACTAAGAGAACTCCTGTCTGGCACCTTCCCCGGTGGAGTTGTGCATGGGGTGTCTTTGGAACATTTTGTCACCAGCCGAGTCCAAAATTCAGCGGTTCCCCATCTCAGCCCAGAAAGCAGGTAGAACAACTTTTGTGGTGTCTTTCAGATGCCTACCGGAGCAATGTAAAAACTACCAGGAGAACTCCTGTCTGGCACCTTCCCCGGTGGAGTTGTGCATGGGGTGTGTTTGGAACATTTTGTCACCGGCCGAGTCCAAAATTCAGCGGTTCCCCATCTCAGCCCAGAAAGCAGGTAGAACAACTTTTGTGGTGTCTTTCAGATGCCTACCGGAGCAATGTAAAAACTACCAGGAGAACTCCTGTCTGGCACCTTCCCCGGTGGAGTTGTGCATGGGGTGTGTTTGGAACATTTTGTCACCAGCCGACTCCAAAATTCAGCGGTTCCCCATCTCAGCCCAGAAAGCAGGTAGAACAACTTTTGTGGTGTCTTTCAGGTGCCTACCAAGGTAGTGTAAAAACTAATAAGAGAACACCTGTCTGGCACCTTCCCCGGTGGAGTTGTGCAAGGGGTGTGTTTGGAACATTTTGTCACCAGCCGAGTCCAAAATTCAGCGGTTCCCCATCTCAGCCCAGAAAGCAGGTAGAACAACTTTTGTGGTGCCTTTCAGCTGCCTACCAAGGTAGTGTAAAAACTACTAAGAGAACTCCTGTCTGGCACCTTCCCCGGTGGAGTTGTGCATGGGGTGTGTTTGGAACATTTTGTCACCGGCCGAGTCCAAAATTCAGCGGTTCCCCATCTCAGCCCAGAAAGCAGGTAGAACAACTTTTGTGGTGTCTTTCAGATGCCTACTGGAGCAATGTAAAAACTACCAGGAGAACTCCTGTCTGGCACCTTCCCCGGTGGAGTTGTGCATGGGGTGTGTTTGGAACATTTTGTCACCAGCCGACTCCAAAATTCAGCGGTTCCCCATCTCAGCCCAGAAAGCAGGTAGAACAACTTTTGTGGTGTCTTTCAGATGCCTACCAAGGTAGTGTAAAAACTACTAAGAGAACTCCTGTCTGGCACCTTCCCCGGTGGAGTTGTGCATGGGGTGTCTTTGGAACATTTTGTCACCAGCCGAGTCCAAAATTCAGCGGTTCCCCATCTCAGCCCAGAAAGCAGGTAGAACAACTTTTGTGGTGTCTTTCAGATGCCTACCAAGGTAGTGTAAAAACTATTAAGAGAACTCCTGTCTGGCACCTTCCCCGGTGGAGTTGTGCATGGGGTGTCTTTGGAACATTTTGTCACCGGCCGACTCCAAAATTCAGCGGTTCCCCATCTCAGCCCAGAAAGCAGGTAGAACAACTTTTGTGGTGTCTTTCAGATGCCTACCGGAGCAATGTAAAAACTACCAGGAGAACTCCTGTCTGGCACCTTCCCCGGTGGAGTTGTTCAGGGGGTGTGTTTGGAACATTTTGTCACCGGCCGAGTCCAAAATTCAGCGGTTCCCCATCTCAGCCCAGAAAGCAGGTAGAACAACTTTTCTGGTGTCTTTCAGGTGCCTACCAAGGTAGTGTAAAAACTAATAAGAGAACACCTGTCTGGCACCTTCCCCGGTGGAGTTGTGCAAGGGGTGTGTTTGGAACATTTTGTCACCAGCCGAGTCCAAAATTCAGCGGTTCCCCATCTCAGCCCAGAAAGCAGGTAGAACAACTTTTGTGGTGCCTTTCAGCTGCCTACCAAGGTAGTGTAAAAACTACTAAGAGAACTCCTGTCTGGCACCTTCCCCGGTGGAGTTGTGCATGGGGTGTGTTTGGAACATTTTGTCACCGGCCGAGTCCAAAATTCAGCGGTTCCCCATCTCAGCCCAGAAAGCAGGTAGAACAACTTTTGTGGTGTCTTTCAGATGCCTACCGGAGCAATGTAAAAACTACCAGGAGAACTCCTGTCTGGCACCTTCCCCGGTGGAGTTGTGCATGGGCTGTGTTTGGAACATTTTGTCACCAGCCGAGTCCAAAATTCAGCGGTTCCCCATCTCAGCCCAGAAAGCAGGTAGAACAACTTTTGTGGTGTCTTTCAGATGCCTACCAAGGTAGTGTAAAAACTAATAAGAGAACACCTGTCTGGCACCTTCCCCGGTGGAGTTGTGCAAGGGGTGTGTTTGGAACATTTTGTCACCAGCCGAGTCCAAAATTCAGCGGTTCCCCATCTCAGCCCAGAAAGCAGGTAGAACAACTTTTGTGGTGCCTTTCAGCTGCCTACCAAGGTAGTGTAAAAACTACTAAGAGAACTCCTGTCTGGCACCTTCCCCGGTGGAGTTGTGCATGGGGTGTGTTTGGAACATTTTGTCACCGGCCGACTCCAAAATTCAGCGGTTCCCCATCTCAGCCCAGAAAGCAGGTAGAACAACTTTTGTGGTGTCTTTCAGATGCCTACCGGAGCAATGTAAAAACTACCAGGAGAACTCCTGTCTGGCACCTTCCCCGGTGGAGTTGTGCATGGGGTGTGTTTGGAACATTTTGTCACCAGCCGACTCCAAAATTCAGCGGTTCCCCATCTCAGCCCAGAAAGCAGGTAGAACAACTTTTGTGGTGTCTTTCAGCTGCCTACCAAGGTAGTGTAAAAACTACTAAGAGAACTCCTGTCTGGCACCTTCCCCGGTGGAGTTGTGCATGGGGTGTGTTTGGAACATTTTGTCACCAGCCGACTCCAAAATTCAGCGGTTCCCCATCTCAGCCCAGAAAGCAGGTAGAACAACTTTTGTGGTGCCATTCAGGTGCGTACCAAGGTAGTGTAAAAACTACCAGGAGAACTCCTGTCTGGCACCTTCCCCGGTGGAGTTGTGCAGGGGGTGTGTTTGGAACATTTTGTCACCGGCCGAGTCCAAAATTCAGCGGTTCCCCATCTCAGCCCAGAAAGCAGGTAGAACAACTTTTGTGGTGTCTTTCAGATGCCTACCGGAGCAATGTAAAAACTACCAGGAGAACTCCTGTCTGGCACCTTCCCCGGTGGAGTTGTGCATGGGGTGTCTTTGGAACATTTTGTCACCGGCTGAGTCCAAAATTCAGCGGTTCCCCATCTCAGCCCAGAAAGCAGGTAGAACAACTTTTGTGGTGTCTTTCAGGTGCCTACCAAGGTAGTGTAAAAACTAATAAGAGAACACCTGTCTGGCACCTTCCCCGGTGGAGTTGTGCAAGGGGTGTGTTTGGAACATTTTGTCACCAGCCGAGTCCAAAATTCAGCGGTTCCCCATCTCAGCCCAGAAAGCAGGTAGAACAACTTTTGTGGTGCCTTTCAGCTGCCTACCAAGGTAGTGTAAAAACTACTAAGAGAACTCCTGTCTGGCACCTTCCCCGGTGGAGTTGTGCATGGGGTGTGTTTGGAACATTTTGTCACCGGCCGACTCCAAAATTCAGCGGTTCCCCATCTCAGCCCAGAAAGCAGGTAGAACAACTTTTGTGGTGTCTTTCAGGTGCCTACCAAGGTAGTGTACAAACTAATAAGAGAACACCTGTCTGGCACCTTCCCCGGTGGAGTTGTGCATGGGGTGTGTTTGGAACATTTTGTCACCAGCCGAGTCCAAAATTCAGCGGTTCCCCATCTCAGCCCAGAAAGCAGGTAGAACAACTTTTGTGGTGCCTTTCAGCTGCCTACCAAGGTAGTGTAAAAACTACTAAGAGAACTCCTGTCTGGCACCTTCCCCGGTGGAGTTGTGCATGGGGTGTGTTTGGAATATTTTGTCACCAGCCGAGTCCAAAATTCAGCAGTTCCCCATCTCAGCCCAGAAAGCAGGTAGAACAACTTTTGTGGTGCCATTCAGGTGCGTACCAAGGTAGTGTAAAAACTACCAGGAGAACTCCTGTCTGGCACCTTCCCCGGTGGAGTTGTGCATGGGGTGTGTTTGGAACATTTTGTCACCGGCCGACTCCAAAATTCAGCGGTTCCCCATCTCAGCCCAGAAAGCAGGTAGAACAACTTTTGTGGTGTCTTTCAGATGCCTACCGGAGCAATGTAAAAACTACCAGGAGAACTCCTGTCTGGCACCTTCCCCGGTGGAGTTGTGCAAGGGGTGTGTTTGGAACATTTTGTCACCAGCCGAGTCCAAAATTCAGCGGTTCCCCATCTCAGCCCAGAAAGCAGGTAGAACAACTTTTGTGGTGCCTTTCAGCTGCCTACCAAGGTAGTGTAAAAACTACTAAGAGAACTCCTGTCTGGCACCTTCCCCGGTGGAGTTGTGCATGGGGTGTGTTTGGAACATTTTGTCACCGGCCGACTCCAAAATTCAGCGGTTCCCCATCTCAGCCCAGAAAGCAGGTAGAACAACTTTTGTGGTGTCTTTCAGATGCCTACCGGAGCAATGTAAAAACTACCAGGAGAACTCCTGTCTGGCACCTTCCCCGGTGGAGTTGTGCATGGGCTGTGTTTGGAACATTTTGTCACCAGCCGAGTCCAAAATTCAGCGGTTCCCCATCTCAGCCCAGAAAGCAGGTAGAACAACTTTTGTGGTGCCTTTCAGCTGCCTACCAAGGTAGTGTAAAAACTACTAAGAGAACTCCTGTCTGGCACCTTCCCCGGTGGAGTTGTGCATGGGGTGTGTTTGGAACATTTTGTCACCAGCCGACTCCAAAATTCAGCGGTTCCCCATCTCAGCCCAGAAAGCAGGTAGAACAACTTTTGTGGTGCCATTCAGGTGCGTACCAAGGTAGTGTAAAAACTACCAGGAGAACTCCTGTCTGGCACCTTCCCCGGTGGAGTTGTGCAGGGGGTGTGTTTGGAACATTTTGTCACCGGCCGACTCCAAAATTCAGCGGTTCCCCATCTCAGCCCAGAAAGCAGGTAGAATAACTTTTGTGGTGTCTTTCAGATGCCTACCGGAGCAATGTAAAAACTACCAGGAGAACTCCTGTCTGGCACCTTCCCCGGTGGAGTTGTGCATGGGGTGTCTTTGGAACATTTTGTCACCGGCTGAGTCCAAAATTCAGCGGTTCCCCATCTCAGCCCAGAAAGCAGGTAGAACAACTTTTGTGGTGTCTTTCAGGTGCCTACCAAGGTAGTGTAAAAACTAATAAGAGAACACCTGTCTGGCACCTTCCCCGGTGGAGTTGTGCAAGGGGTGTGTTTGGAACATTTTGTCACCAGCCGAGTCCAAAATTCAGCGGTTCCCCATCTCAGCCCAGAAAGCAGGTAGAACAACTTTTGTGGTGCCTTTCAGCTGCCTACCAAGGTAGTGTAAAAACTACTAAGAGAACTCCTGTCTGGCACCTTCCCCGGTGGAGTTGTGCATGGGGTGTGTTTGGAACATTTTGTCACCGGCCGAGTCCAAAATTCAGCGGTTCCCCATCTCAGCCCAGAAAGCAGGTAGAACAACTTTTGTGGTGTCTTTCAGGTGCCTACCAAGGTAGTGTACAAACTAATAAGAGAACACCTGTCTGGCACCTTCCCCGGTAGAGTTGTGCAAGGGGTGTGTTTGGAACATTTTGTCACCAGCCGACTCCAAAATTCAGCGGTTCCCCATCTCAGCCCAGAAAGCAGGTAGAACAACTTTTGTGGTGTCTTTCAGGTGCCTACCAAGGTAGTGTAAAAACTAATAAGAGAACACCTGTCTGGCACCTTCCCCGGTGGAGTTGTGCAAGGGGTGTGTTTGGAACATTTTGTCACCAGCCGAGTCCAAAATTCAGCGGTTCCCCATCTCAGCCCAGAAAGCAGGTAGAACAACTTTTGTGGTGCCTTTCAGCTGCCTACCAAGGTAGTGTAAAAACTACTAAGAGAACTCCTGTCTGGCACCTTCCCCGGTGGAGTTGTGCATGGGGTGTGTTTGGAACATTTTGTCACCGGCCGAGTCCAAAATTCAGCGGTTCCCCATCTCAGCCCAGAAAGCAGGTAGAACAACTTTTGTGGTGTCTTTCAGATGCCTACTGGAGCAATGTAAAAACTACCAGGAGAACTCCTGTCTGGCACCTTCCCCGGTGGAGTTGTGCATGGGGTGTGTTTGGAACATTTTGTCACCAGCCGACTCCAAAATTCAGCGGTTCCCCATCTCAGCCCAGAAAGCAGGTAGAACAACTTTTGTGGTGTCTTTCAGATGCCTACCAAGGTAGTGTAAAAACTACTAAGAGAACTCCTGTCTGGCACCTTCCCCGGTGGAGTTGTGCATGGGGTGTGTTTGGAACATTTTGTCACCAGCCGAGTCCAAAATTCAGCGGTTCCCCATCTCAGCCCAGAAAGCAGGTAGAACAACTTTTGTGGTGTCTTTCAGATGCCTACCAAGGTAGTGTAAAAACTATTAAGAGAACTCCTGTCTGGCACCTTCCCCGGTGGAGTTGTGCATGGGGTGTCTTTGGAACATTTTGTCACCGGCCGACTCCAAAATTCAGCGGTTCCCCATCTCAGCCCAGAAAGCAGGTAGAACAACTTTTGTGGTGTCTTTCAGATGCCTACCGGAGCAATGTAAAAACTACCAGGAGAACTCCTGTCTGGCACCTTCCCCGGTGGAGTTGTTCAGGGGGTGTGTTTGGAACATTTTGTCACCGGCCGAGTCCAAAATTCAGCGGTTCCCCATCTCAGCCCAGAAAGCAGGTAGAACAACTTTTGTGGTGTCTTTCAGGTGCCTACCAAGGTAGTGTAAAAACTAATAAGAGAACACCTGTCTGGCACCTTCCCCGGTGGAGTTGTGCAAGGGGTGTGTTTGGAACATTTTGTCACCAGCCGAGTCCAAAATTCAGCGGTTCCCCATCTCAGCCCAGAAAGCAGGTAGAACAACTTTTGTGGTGCCTTTCAGCTGCCTACCAAGGTAGTGTAAAAACTACTAAGAGAACTCCTGTCTGGCACCTTCCCCGGTGGAGTTGTGCATGGGGTGTGTTTGGAACATTTTGTCACCGGCCGAGTCCAAAATTCAGCGGTTCCCCATCTCAGCCCAGAAAGCAGGTAGAACAACTTTTGTGGTGTCTTTCAGATGCCTACCGGAGCAATGTAAAAACTACCAGGAGAACTCCTGTCTGGCACCTTCCCCGGTGGAGTTGTGCATGGGCTGTGTTTGGAACATTTTGTCACCAGCCGAGTCCAAAATTCAGCGGTTCCCCATCTCAGCCCAGAAAGCAGGTAGAACAACTTTTGTGGTGTCTTTCAGATGCCTACCAAGGTAGTGTAAAAACTAATAAGAGAACACCTGTCTGGCACCTTCCCCGGTGGAGTTGTGCAAGGGGTGTGTTTGGAACATTTTGTCACCGGCCGACTCCAAAATTCAGCGGTTCCCCATCTCAGCCCAGAAAGCAGGTAGAACAACTTTTGTGGTGTCTTTCAGATGCCTACCGGAGCAATGTAAAAACTACCAGGAGAACTCCTGTCTGGCACCTTCCCCGGTGGAGTTGTTCAGGGGGTGTGTTTGGAACATTTTGTCACCGGCCGAGTCCAAAATTCAGCGGTTCCCCATCTCAGCCCAGAAAGCAGGTAGAACAACTTTTGTGGTGTCTTTCAGGTGCCTACCAAGGTAGTGTAAAAACTAATAAGAGAACACCTGTCTGGCACCTTCCCCGGTGGAGTTGTGCAAGGGGTGTGTTTGGAACATTTTGTCACCAGCCGAGTCCAAAATTCAGCGGTTCCCCATCTCAGCCCAGAAAGCAGGTAGAACAACTTTTGTGGTGCCTTTCAGCTGCCTACCAAGGTAGTGTAAAAACTACTAAGAGAACTCCTGTCTGGCACCTTCCCCGGTGGAGTTGTGCATGGGGTGTGTTTGGAACATTTTGTCACCGGCCGAGTCCAAAATTCAGCGGTTCCCCATCTCAGCCCAGAAAGCAGGTAGAACAACTTTTGTGGTGTCTTTCAGATGCCTACCGGAGCAATGTAAAAACTACCAGGAGAACTCCTGTCTGGCACCTTCCCCGGTGGAGTTGTGCATGGGCTGTGTTTGGAACATTTTGTCACCAGCCGAGTCCAAAATTCAGCGGTTCCCCATCTCAGCCCAGAAAGCAGGTAGAACAACTTTTGTGGTGTCTTTCAGATGCCTACCAAGGTAGTGTAAAAACTAATAAGAGAACACCTGTCTGGCACCTTCCCCGGTGGAGTTGTGCAAGGGGTGTGTTTGGAACATTTTGTCACCAGCCGAGTCCAAAATTCAGCGGTTCCCCATCTCAGCCCAGAAAGCAGGTAGAACAACTTTTGTGGTGCCTTTCAGCTGCCTACCAAGGTAGTGTAAAAACTACTAAGAGAACTCCTGTCTGGCACCTTCCCCGGTGGAGTTGTGCATGGGGTGTGTTTGGAACATTTTGTCACCGGCCGACTCCAAAATTCAGCGGTTCCCCATCTCAGCCCAGAAAGCAGGTAGAACAACTTTTGTGGTGTCTTTCAGATGCCTACCGGAGCAATGTAAAAACTACCAGGAGAACTCCTGTCTGGCACCTTCCCCGGTGGAGTTGTGCATGGGGTGTGTTTGGAACATTTTGTCACCAGCCGAGTCCAAAATTCAGCGGTTCCCCATCTCAGCCCAGAAAGCAGGTAGAACAACTTTTGTGGTGTCTTTCAGCTGCCTACCAAGGTAGTGTAAAAACTACTAAGAGAACTCCTGTCTGGCACCTTCCCCGGTGGAGTTGTGCATGGGGTGTGTTTGGAACATTTTGTCACCAGCCGACTCCAAAATTCAGCGGTTCCCCATCTCAGCCCAGAAAGCAGGTAGAACAACTTTTGTGGTGCCATTCAGGTGCGTACCAAGGTAGTGTAAAAACTACCAGGAGAACTCCTGTCTGGCACCTTCCCCGGTGGAGTTGTGCAGGGGGTGTGTTTGGAACATTTTGTCACCGGCCGAGTCCAAAATTCAGCGGTTCCCCATCTCAGCCCAGAAAGCAGGTAGAACAACTTTTGTGGTGTCTTTCAGATGCCTACCGGAGCAATGTAAAAACTACCAGGAGAACTCCTGTCTGGCACCTTCCCCGGTGGAGTTGTGCATGGGGTGTCTTTGGAACATTTTGTCACCGGCTGAGTCCAAAATTCAGCGGTTCCCCATCTCAGCCCAGAAAGCAGGTAGAACAACTTTTGTGGTGTCTTTCAGGTGCCTACCAAGGTAGTGTAAAAACTAATAAGAGAACACCTGTCTGGCACCTTCCCCGGTGGAGTTGTGCAAGGGGTGTGTTTGGAACATTTTGTCACCAGCCGAGTCCAAAATTCAGCGGTTCCCCATCTCAGCCCAGAAAGCAGGTAGAACAACTTTTGTGGTGCCTTTCAGCTGCCTACCAAGGTAGTGTAAAAACTACTAAGAGAACTCCTGTCTGGCACCTTCCCCGGTGGAGTTGTGCATGGGGTGTGTTTGGAACATTTTGTCACCGGCCGACTCCAAAATTCAGCGGTTCCCCATCTCAGCCCAGAAAGCAGGTAGAACAACTTTTGTGGTGTCTTTCAGGTGCCTACCAAGGTAGTGTACAAACTAATAAGAGAACACCTGTCTGGCACCTTCCCCGGTGGAGTTGTGCATGGGGTGTGTTTGGAACATTTTGTCACCAGCCGAGTCCAAAATTCAGCGGTTCCCCATCTCAGCCCAGAAAGCAGGTAGAACAACTTTTGTGGTGCCTTTCAGCTGCCTACCAAGGTAGTGTAAAAACTACTAAGAGAACTCCTGTCTGGCACCTTCCCCGGTGGAGTTGTGCATGGGGTGTGTTTGGAATATTTTGTCACCAGCCGAGTCCAAAATTCAGCAGTTCCCCATCTCAGCCCAGAAAGCAGGTAGAACAACTTTTGTGGTGCCATTCAGGTGCGTACCAAGGTAGTGTAAAAACTACCAGGAGAACTCCTGTCTGGCACCTTCCCCGGTGGAGTTGTGCATGGGGTGTGTTTGGAACATTTTGTCACCGGCCGACTCCAAAATTCAGCGGTTCCCCATCTCAGCCCAGAAAGCAGGTAGAACAACTTTTGTGGTGTCTTTCAGATGCCTACCGGAGCAATGTAAAAACTACCAGGAGAACTCCTGTCTGGCACCTTCCCCGGTGGAGTTGTGCAAGGGGTGTGTTTGGAACATTTTGTCACCAGCCGAGTCCAAAATTCAGCGGTTCCCCATCTCAGCCCAGAAAGCAGGTAGAACAACTTTTGTGGTGCCTTTCAGCTGCCTACCAAGGTAGTGTAAAAACTACTAAGAGAACTCCTGTCTGGCACCTTCCCCGGTGGAGTTGTGCATGGGGTGTGTTTGGAACATTTTGTCACCAGCCGACTCCAAAATTCAGCGGTTCCCCATCTCAGCCCAGAAAGCAGGTAGAACAACTTTTGTGGTGCCATTCAGGTGCGTACCAAGGTAGTGTAAAAACTACCAGGAGAACTCCTGTCTGGCACCTTCCCCGGTGGAGTTGTGCAGGGGGTGTGTTTGGAACATTTTGTCACCGGCCGACTCCAAAATTCAGCGGTTCCCCATCTCAGCCCAGAAAGCAGGTAGAACAACTTTTGTGGTGTCTTTCAGATGCCTACCGGAGCAATGTAAAAACTACCAGGAGAACTCCTGTCTGGCACCTTCCCCGGTGGAGTTGTGCATGGGGTGTCTTTGGAACATTTTGTCACCGGCTGAGTCCAAAATTCAGCGGTTCCCCATCTCAGCCCAGAAAGCAGGTAGAACAACTTTTGTGGTGTCTTTCAGGTGCCTACCAAGGTAGTGTAAAAACTAATAAGAGAACACCTGTCTGGCACCTTCCCCGGTGGAGTTGTGCAAGGGGTGTGTTTGGAACATTTTGTCACCAGCCGAGTCCAAAATTCAGCGGTTCCCCATCTCAGCCCAGAAAGCAGGTAGAACAACTTTTGTGGTGCCTTTCAGCTGCCTACCAAGGTAGTGTAAAAACTACTAAGAGAACTCCTGTCTGGCACCTTCCCCGGTGGAGTTGTGCATGGGGTGTGTTTGGAACATTTTGTCACCGGCCGAGTCCAAAATTCAGCGGTTCCCCATCTCAGCCCAGAAAGCAGGTAGAACAACTTTTGTGGTGTCTTTCAGGTGCCTACCAAGGTAGTGTACAAACTAATAAGAGAACACCTGTCTGGCACCTTCCCCGGTAGAGTTGTGCAAGGGGTGTGTTTGGAACATTTTGTCACCAGCCGAGTCCAAAATTCAGCGTTTCCCCATCTCAGCCCAGAAAGCAGGTAGAACAACTTTTGTGGTGCCTTTCAGCTGCCTACCAAGGTAGTGTAAAAACTACTAAGAGAACTCCTGTCTGGCACCTTCCCCGGTGGAGTTGTGCATGGGGTGTGTTTGGAATATTTTGTCACCAGCCGAGTCCAAAATTCAGCAGTTCCCCATCT
Source organism: Falco cherrug (assembly GCF_023634085.1). NCBI lineage: Eukaryota > Metazoa > Chordata > Aves > Falconiformes > Falconidae > Falco > Falco cherrug. Next base: position 37,901 of record NW_026599510.1, on the reverse strand, counting down.
CAGCCCAGAAAGCAGGTAGAACAACTTTTGTGGTGCCATTCAGGTGCGTACCAAGGTAGTGTAAAAACTACCAGGAGAACTCCTGTCTGGCACCTTCCCCGGTGGAGTTGTGCATGGGGTGTGTTTGGAACATTTTGTCACCGGCCGAGTCCAAAATTCAGCGGTTCCCCATCTCAGCCCAGAAAGCAGGTAGAACAACTTTTGTGGTGTCTTTCAGATGCCTACCGGAGCAATGTAAAAACTACCAGGAGAACTCCTGTCTGGCACCTTCCCCGGTGGAGTTGTGCAAGGGGTGTGTTTGGAACATTTTGTCACCAGCCGAGTCCAAAATTCAGCGGTTCCCCATCTCAGCCCAGAAAGCAGGTAGAACAACTTTTGTGGTGCCTTTCAGCTGCCTACCAAGGTAGTGTAAAAACTACTAAGAGAACTCCTGTCTGGCACCTTCCCCGGTGGAGTTGTGCATGGGGTGTGTTTGGAACATTTTGTCACCGGCCGACTCCAAAATTCAGCGGTTCCCCATCTCAGCCCAGAAAGCAGGTAGAACAACTTTTGTGGTGTCTTTCAGATGCCTACCGGAGCAATGTAAAAACTACCAGGAGAACTCCTGTCTGGCACCTTCCCCGGTGGAGTTGTGCATGGGGTGTGTTTGGAACATTTTGTCACCGGCCGACTCCAAAATTCAGCGGTTCCCCATCTCAGCCCAGAAAGCAGGTAGAACAACTTTTGTGGTGTCTTTCAGCTGCCTACCAAGGTAGTGTAAAAACTACTAAGAGAACTCCTGTCTGGCACCTTCCCCGGTGGAGTTGTGCATGGGGTGTGTTTGAAACATTTTGTCACCGGCCGAGTCCAAAATTCAGCGGTTCCCCATCTCAGCCCAGAAAGCAGGTAGAACAACTTTTGTGGTGTCTTTCAGGTGCCTACCAAGGTAGTGTACAAACTAATAAGAGAACACCTGTCTGGCACCTTCCCCGGTGGAGTTGTGCATGGGGTGTGTTTGGAACATTTTGTCACCAGCCGAGTCCAAAATTCAGCGGTTCCCCATCTCAGCCCAGAAAGCAGGTAGAACAACTTTTGTGGTGCCTTTCAGCTGCCTACCAAGGTAGTGTAAAAACTACTAAGAGAACTCCTGTCTGGCACCTTCCCCGGTGGAGTTGTGCATGGGGTGTGTTTGGAATATTTTGTCACCAGCCGAGTCCAAAATTCAGCAGTTCCCCATCTCAGCCCAGAAAGCAGGTAGAACAACTTTTGTGGTGCCATTCAGGTGCGTACCAAGGTAGTGTAAAAACTACCAGGAGAACTCCTGTCTGGCACCTTCCCCGGTGGAGTTGTGCATGGGGTGTGTTTGGAACATTTTGTCACCGGCCGACTCCAAAATTCAGCGGTTCCCCATCTCAGCCCAGAAAGCAGGTAGAACAACTTTTGTGGTGTCTTTCAGATGCCTACCGGAGCAATGTAAAAACTACCAGGAGAACTCCTGTCTGGCACCTTCCCCGGTGGAGTTGTGCAAGGGGTGTGTTTGGAACATTTTGTCACCAGCCGAGTCCAAAATTCAGCGGTTCCCCATCTCAGCCCAGAAAGCAGGTAGAACAACTTTTGTGGTGCCTTTCAGCTGCCTACCAAGGTAGTGTAAAAACTACTAAGAGAACTCCTGTCTGGCACCTTCCCCGGTGGAGTTGTGCATGGGGTGTGTTTGGAACATTTTGTCACCGGCCGACTCCAAAATTCAGCGGTTCCCCATCTCAGCCCAGAAAGCAGGTAGAACAACTTTTGTGGTGTCTTTCAGATGCCTACCGGAGCAATGTAAAAACTACCAGGAGAACTCCTGTCTGGCACCTTCCCCGGTGGAGTTGTGCATGGGCTGTGTTTGGAACATTTTGTCACCAGCCGAGTCCAAAATTCAGCGGTTCCCCATCTCAGCCCAGAAAGCAGGTAGAACAACTTTTGTGGTGCCTTTCAGCTGCCTACCAAGGTAGTGTAAAAACTACTAAGAGAACTCCTGTCTGGCACCTTCCCCGGTGGAGTTGTGCATGGGGTGTGTTTGGAACATTTTGTCACCAGCCGACTCCAAAATTCAGCGGTTCCCCATCTCAGCCCAGAAAGCAGGTAGAACAACTTTTGTGGTGCCATTCAGGTGCGTACCAAGGTAGTGTAAAAACTACCAGGAGAACTCCTGTCTGGCACCTTCCCCGGTGGAGTTGTGCAGGGGGTGTGTTTGGAACATTTTGTCACCGGCCGACTCCAAAATTCAGCGGTTCCCCATCTCAGCCCAGAAAGCAGGTAGAACAACTTTTGTGGTGTCTTTCAGATGCCTACCGGAGCAATGTAAAAACTACCAGGAGAACTCCTGTCTGGCACCTTCCCCGGTGGAGTTGTGCATGGGGTGTCTTTGGAACATTTTGTCACCGGCTGAGTCCAAAATTCAGCGGTTCCCCATCTCAGCCCAGAAAGCAGGTAGAACAACTTTTGTGGTGTCTTTCAGGTGCCTACCAAGGTAGTGTAAAAACTAATAAGAGAACACCTGTCTGGCACCTTCCCCGGTGGAGTTGTGCAAGGGGTGTGTTTGGAACATTTTGTCACCAGCCGAGTCCAAAATTCAGCGGTTCCCCATCTCAGCCCAGAAAGCAGGTAGAACAACTTTTGTGGTGCCTTTCAGCTGCCTACCAAGGTAGTGTAAAAACTACTAAGAGAACTCCTGTCTGGCACCTTCCCCGGTGGAGTTGTGCATGGGGTGTGTTTGGAACATTTTGTCACCGGCCGAGTCCAAAATTCAGCGGTTCCCCATCTCAGCCCAGAAAGCAGGTAGAACAACTTTTGTGGTGTCTTTCAGGTGCCTACCAAGGTAGTGTACAAACTAATAAGAGAACACCTGTCTGGCACCTTCCCCGGTAGAGTGGTGCAAGGGGTGTGTTTGGAACATTTTGTCACCAGCCGACTCCAAAATTCAGCGGTTCCCCATCTCAGCCCAGAAAGCAGGTAGAACAACTTTTGTGGTGTCTTTCAGGTGCCTACCAAGGTAGTGTAAAAACTAATAAGAGAACACCTGTCTGGCACCTTCCCCGGTGGAGTTGTGCAAGGGGTGTGTTTGGAACATTTTGTCACCAGCCGAGTCCAAAATTCAGCGGTTCCCCATCTCAGCCCAGAAAGCAGGTAGAACAACTTTTGTGGTGCCTTTCAGCTGCCTACCAAGGTAGTGTAAAAACTACTAAGAGAACTCCTGTCTGGCACCTTCCCCGGTGGAGTTGTGCATGGGGTGTGTTTGGAACATTTTGTCACCGGCCGAGTCCAAAATTCAGCGGTTCCCCATCTCAGCCCAGAAAGCAGGTAGAACAACTTTTGTGGTGTCTTTCAGATGCCTACCGGAGCAATGTAAAAACTACCAGGAGAACTCCTGTCTGGCACCTTCCCCGGTGGAGTTGTGCATGGGCTGTGTTTGGAACATTTTGTCACCAGCCGAGTCCAAAATTCAGCGGTTCCCCATCTCAGCCCAGAAAGCAGGTAGAACAACTTTTGTGGTGTCTTTCAGATGCCTACCAAGGTAGTGTAAAAACTACTAAGAGAACTCCTGTCTGGCACCTTCCCCGGTGGAGTTGTGCATGGGGTGTGTTTGGAACATTTTGTCACCAGCCGAGTCCAAAATTCAGCGGTTCCCCATCTCAGCCCAGAAAGCAGGTAGAACAACTTTTGTGGTGTCTTTCAGATGCCTACCAAGGTAGTGTAAAAACTATTAAGAGAACTCCTGTCTGGCACCTTCCCCGGTGGAGTTGTGCATGGGGTGTCTTTGGAACATTTTGTCACCGGCCGACTCCAAAATTCAGCGGTTCCCCATCTCAGCCCAGAAAGCAGGTAGAACAACTTTTGTGGTGTCTTTCAGATGCCTACCGGAGCAATGTAAAAACTACCAGGAGAACTCCTGTCTGGCACCTTCCCCGGTGGAGTTGTTCAGGGGGTGTGTTTGGAACATTTTGTCACCGGCCGAGTCCAAAATTCAGCGGTTCCCCATCTCAGCCCAGAAAGCAGGTAGAACAACTTTTGTGGTGTCTTTCAGGTGCCTACCAAGGTAGTGTAAAAACTAATAAGAGAACACCTGTCTGGCACCTTCCCCGGTGGAGTTGTGCAAGGGGTGTGTTTGGAACATTTTGTCACCAGCCGAGTCCAAAATTCAGCGGTTCCCCATCTCAGCCCAGAAAGCAGGTAGAACAACTTTTGTGGTGCCTTTCAGCTGCCTACCAAGGTAGTGTAAAAACTACTAAGAGAACTCCTGTCTGGCACCTTCCCCGGTGGAGTTGTGCATGGGGTGTGTTTGGAACATTTTGTCACCGGCCGAGTCCAAAATTCAGCGGTTCCCCATCTCAGCCCAGAAAGCAGGTAGAACAACTTTTGTGGTGTCTTTCAGATGCCTACCGGAGCAATGTAAAAACTACCAGGAGAACTCCTGTCTGGCACCTTCCCCGGTGGAGTTGTGCATGGGCTGTGTTTGGAACATTTTGTCACCAGCCGAGTCCAAAATTCAGCGGTTCCCCATCTCAGCCCAGAAAGCAGGTAGAACAACTTTTGTGGTGTCTTTCAGATGCCTACCAAGGTAGTGTAAAAACTAATAAGAGAACACCTGTCTGGCACCTTCCCCGGTGGAGTTGTGCAAGGGGTGTGTTTGGAACATTTTGTCACCGGCCGACTCCAAAATTCAGCGGTTCCCCATCTCAGCCCAGAAAGCAGGTAGAACAACTTTTGTGGTGTCTTTCAGATGCCTACCGGAGCAATGTAAAAACTACCAGGAGAACTCCTGTCTGGCACCTTCCCCGGTGGAGTTGTTCAGGGGGTGTGTTTGGAACATTTTGTCACCGGCCGAGTCCAAAATTCAGCGGTTCCCCATCTCAGCCCAGAAAGCAGGTAGAACAACTTTTGTGGTGTCTTTCAGGTGCCTACCAAGGTAGTGTAAAAACTAATAAGAGAACACCTGTCTGGCACCTTCCCCGGTGGAGTTGTGCAAGGGGTGTGTTTGGAACATTTTGTCACCAGCCGAGTCCAAAATTCAGCGGTTCCCCATCTCAGCCCAGAAAGCAGGTAGAACAACTTTTGTGGTGCCTTTCAGCTGCCTACCAAGGTAGTGTAAAAACTACTAAGAGAACTCCTGTCTGGCACCTTCCCCGGTGGAGTTGTGCATGGGGTGTGTTTGGAACATTTTGTCACCGGCCGAGTCCAAAATTCAGCGGTTCCCCATCTCAGCCCAGAAAGCAGGTAGAACAACTTTTGTGGTGTCTTTCAGATGCCTACCGGAGCAATGTAAAAACTACCAGGAGAACTCCTGTCTGGCACCTTCCCCGGTGGAGTTGTGCATGGGCTGTGTTTGGAACATTTTGTCACCAGCCGAGTCCAAAATTCAGCGGTTCCCCATCTCAGCCCAGAAAGCAGGTAGAACAACTTTTGTGGTGTCTTTCAGATGCCTACCAAGGTAGTGTAAAAACTAATAAGAGAACACCTGTCTGGCACCTTCCCCGGTGGAGTTGTGCAAGGGGTGTGTTTGGAACATTTTGTCACCAGCCGAGTCCAAAATTCAGCGGTTCCCCATCTCAGCCCAGAAAGCAGGTAGAACAACTTTTGTGGTGCCTTTCAGCTGCCTACCAAGGTAGTGTAAAAACTACTAAGAGAACTCCTGTCTGGCACCTTCCCCGGTGGAGTTGTGCATGGGGTGTGTTTGGAACATTTTGTCACCGGCCGACTCCAAAATTCAGCGGTTCCCCATCTCAGCCCAGAAAGCAGGTAGAACAACTTTTGTGGTGTCTTTCAGATGCCTACCGGAGCAATGTAAAAACTACCAGGAGAACTCCTGTCTGGCACCTTCCCCGGTGGAGTTGTGCATGGGGTGTGTTTGGAACATTTTGTCACCAGCCGAGTCCAAAATTCAGCGGTTCCCCATCTCAGCCCAGAAAGCAGGTAGAACAACTTTTGTGGTGTCTTTCAGCTGCCTACCAAGGTAGTGTAAAAACTACTAAGAGAACTCCTGTCTGGCACCTTCCCCGGTGGAGTTGTGCATGGGGTGTGTTTGGAACATTTTGTCACCAGCCGACTCCAAAATTCAGCGGTTCCCCATCTCAGCCCAGAAAGCAGGTAGAACAACTTTTGTGGTGCCATTCAGGTGCGTACCAAGGTAGTGTAAAAACTACCAGGAGAACTCCTGTCTGGCACCTTCCCCGGTGGAGTTGTGCAGGGGGTGTGTTTGGAACATTTTGTCACCGGCCGAGTCCAAAATTCAGCGGTTCCCCATCTCAGCCCAGAAAGCAGGTAGAACAACTTTTGTGGTGTCTTTCAGATGCCTACCGGAGCAATGTAAAAACTACCAGGAGAACTCCTGTCTGGCACCTTCCCCGGTGGAGTTGTGCATGGGGTGTCTTTGGAACATTTTGTCACCGGCTGAGTCCAAAATTCAGCGGTTCCCCATCTCAGCCCAGAAAGCAGGTAGAACAACTTTTGTGGTGTCTTTCAGGTGCCTACCAAGGTAGTGTAAAAACTAATAAGAGAACACCTGTCTGGCACCTTCCCCGGTGGAGTTGTGCAAGGGGTGTGTTTGGAACATTTTGTCACCAGCCGAGTCCAAAATTCAGCGGTTCCCCATCTCAGCCCAGAAAGCAGGTAGAACAACTTTTGTGGTGCCTTTCAGCTGCCTACCAAGGTAGTGTAAAAACTACTAAGAGAACTCCTGTCTGGCACCTTCCCCGGTGGAGTTGTGCATGGGGTGTGTTTGGAACATTTTGTCACCGGCCGACTCCAAAATTCAGCGGTTCCCCATCTCAGCCCAGAAAGCAGGTAGAACAACTTTTGTGGTGTCTTTCAGGTGCCTACCAAGGTAGTGTACAAACTAATAAGAGAACACCTGTCTGGCACCTTCCCCGGTGGAGTTGTGCATGGGGTGTGTTTGGAACATTTTGTCACCAGCCGAGTCCAAAATTCAGCGGTTCCCCATCTCAGCCCAGAAAGCAGGTAGAACAACTTTTGTGGTGCCTTTCAGCTGCCTACCAAGGTAGTGTAAAAACTACTAAGAGAACTCCTGTCTGGCACCTTCCCCGGTGGAGTTGTGCATGGGGTGTGTTTGGAATATTTTGTCACCAGCCGAGTCCAAAATTCAGCAGTTCCCCATCTCAGCCCAGAAAGCAGGTAGAACAACTTTTGTGGTGCCATTCAGGTGCGTACCAAGGTAGTGTAAAAACTACCAGGAGAACTCCTGTCTGGCACCTTCCCCGGTGGAGTTGTGCATGGGGTGTGTTTGGAACATTTTGTCACCGGCCGACTCCAAAATTCAGCGGTTCCCCATCTCAGCCCAGAAAGCAGGTAGAACAACTTTTGTGGTGTCTTTCAGATGCCTACCGGAGCAATGTAAAAACTACCAGGAGAACTCCTGTCTGGCACCTTCCCCGGTGGAGTTGTGCAAGGGGTGTGTTTGGAACATTTTGTCACCAGCCGAGTCCAAAATTCAGCGGTTCCCCATCTCAGCCCAGAAAGCAGGTAGAACAACTTTTGTGGTGCCTTTCAGCTGCCTACCAAGGTAGTGTAAAAACTACTAAGAGAACTCCTGTCTGGCACCTTCCCCGGTGGAGTTGTGCATGGGGTGTGTTTGGAACATTTTGTCACCAGCCGACTCCAAAATTCAGCGGTTCCCCATCTCAGCCCAGAAAGCAGGTAGAACAACTTTTGTGGTGCCATTCAGGTGCGTACCAAGGTAGTGTAAAAACTACCAGGAGAACTCCTGTCTGGCACCTTCCCCGGTGGAGTTGTGCAGGGGGTGTGTTTGGAACATTTTGTCACCGGCCGACTCCAAAATTCAGCGGTTCCCCATCTCAGCCCAGAAAGCAGGTAGAACAACTTTTGTGGTGTCTTTCAGATGCCTACCGGAGCAATGTAAAAACTACCAGGAGAACTCCTGTCTGGCACCTTCCCCGGTGGAGTTGTGCATGGGGTGTCTTTGGAACATTTTGTCACCGGCTGAGTCCAAAATTCAGCGGTTCCCCATCTCAGCCCAGAAAGCAGGTAGAACAACTTTTGTGGTGTCTTTCAGGTGCCTACCAAGGTAGTGTAAAAACTAATAAGAGAACACCTGTCTGGCACCTTCCCCGGTGGAGTTGTGCAAGGGGTGTGTTTGGAACATTTTGTCACCAGCCGAGTCCAAAATTCAGCGGTTCCCCATCTCAGCCCAGAAAGCAGGTAGAACAACTTTTGTGGTGCCTTTCAGCTGCCTACCAAGGTAGTGTAAAAACTACTAAGAGAACTCCTGTCTGGCACCTTCCCCGGTGGAGTTGTGCATGGGGTGTGTTTGGAATATTTTGTCACCAGCCGAGTCCAAAATTCAGCAGTTCCCCATCTCAGCCCAGAAAGCAGGTAGAACAACTTTTGTGGTGCCATTCAGGTGCGTACCAAGGTAGTGTAAAAACTACCAGGAGAACTCCTGTCTGGCACCTTCCCCGGTGGAGTTGTGCATGGGGTGTGTTTGGAACATTTTGTCACCGGCCGACTCCAAAATTCAGCGGTTCCCCATCTCAGCCCAGAAAGCAGGTAGAACAACTTTTGTGGTGTCTTTCAGATGCCTACCGGAGCAATGTAAAAACTACCAGGAGAACTCCTGTCTGGCACCTTCCCCGGTGGAGTTGTGCAAGGGGTGTGTTTGGAACATTTTGTCACCAGCCGAGTCCAAAATTCAGCGGTTCCCCATCTCAGCCCAGAAAGCAGGTAGAACAACTTTTGTGGTGCCTTTCAGCTGCCTACCAAGGTAGTGTAAAAACTACTAAGAGAACTCCTGTCTGGCACCTTCCCCGGTGGAGTTGTGCATGGGGTGTGTTTGGAACATTTTGTCACCAGCCGACTCCAAAATTCAGCGGTTCCCCATCTCAGCCCAGAAAGCAGGTAGAACAACTTTTGTGGTGCCATTCAGGTGCGTACCAAGGTAGTGTAAAAACTACCAGGAGAACTCCTGTCTGGCACCTTCCCCGGTGGAGTTGTGCAGGGGGTGTGTTTGGAACATTTTGTCACCGGCCGACTCCAAAATTCAGCGGTTCCCCATCTCAGCCCAGAAAGCAGGTAGAACAACTTTTGTGGTGTCTTTCAGATGCCTACCGGAGCAATGTAAAAACTACCAGGAGAACTCCTGTCTGGCACCTTCCCCGGTGGAGTTGTGCATGGGGTGTCTTTGGAACATTTTGTCACCGGCTGAGTCCAAAATTCAGCGGTTCCCCATCTCAGCCCAGAAAGCAGGTAGAACAACTTTTGTGGTGTCTTTCAGGTGCCTACCAAGGTAGTGTAAAAACTAATAAGAGAACACCTGTCTGGCACCTTCCCCGGTGGAGTTGTGCAAGGGGTGTGTTTGGAACATTTTGTCACCAGCCGAGTCCAAAATTCAGCGGTTCCCCATCTCAGCCCAGAAAGCAGGTAGAACAACTTTTGTGGTGCCTTTCAGCTGCCTACCAAGGTAGTGTAAAAACTACTAAGAGAACTCCTGTCTGGCACCTTCCCCGGTGGAGTTGTGCATGGGGTGTGTTTGGAACATTTTGTCACCGGCCGAGTCCAAAATTCAGCGGTTCCCCATCTCAGCCCAGAAAGCAGGTAGAACAACTTTTGTGGTGTCTTTCAGGTGCCTACCAAGGTAGTGTACAAACTAATAAGAGAACACCTGTCTGGCACCTTCCCCGGTAGAGTTGTGCAAGGGGTGTGTTAGGAACATTTTGTCACCAGCCGAGTCCAAAATTCAGCGGTTCCCCATCTCAGCCCAGAAAGCAGGTAGAACAACTTTTGTGGTGCCTTTCAGCTGCCTACCAAGGTAGTGTAAAAACTACTAAGAGAACTCCTGTCTGGCACCTTCCCCGGTGGAGTTGTGCATGGGGTGTGTTTGGAATATTTTGTCACCAGCCGAGTCCAAAATTCAGCAGTTCCCCATCTCAGCCCAGAAAGCAGGTAGAACAACTTTTGTGGTGCCATTCAGGTGCGTACCAAGGTAGTGTAAAAACTACCAGGAGAACTCCTGTCTGGCACCTTCCCCGGTGGAGTTGTGCATGGGGTGTGTTTGGAACATTTTGTCACCGGCCGAGTCCAAAATTCAGCGGTTCCCCATCTCAGCCCAGAAAGCAGGTAGAACAACTTTTGTGGTGTCTTTCAGATGCCTACCGGAGCAATGTAAAAACTACCAGGAGAACTCCTGTCTGGCACCTTCCCCGGTGGAGTTGTGCAAGGGGTGTGTTTGGAACATTTTGTCACCAGCCGAGTCCAAAATTCAGCGGTTCCCCATCTCAGCCCAGAAAGCAGGTAGAACAACTTTTGTGGTGCCTTTCAGCTGCCTACCAAGGTAGTGTAAAAACTACTAAGAGAACTCCTGTCTGGCACCTTCCCCGGTGGAGTTGTGCATGGGGTGTGTTTGGAACATTTTGTCACCGGCCGACTCCAAAATTCAGCGGTTCCCCATCTCAGCCCAGAAAGCAGGTAGAACAACTTTTGTGGTGTCTTTCAGATGCCTACCGGAGCAATGTAAAAACTACCAGGAGAACTCCTGTCTGGCACCTTCCCCGGTGGAGTTGTGCATGGGGTGTGTTTGGAACATTTTGTCACCGGCCGACTCCAAAATTCAGCGGTTCCCCATCTCAGCCCAGAAAGCAGGTAGAACAACTTTTGTGGTGTCTTTCAGCTGCCTACCAAGGTAGTGTAAAAACTACTAAGAGAACTCCTGTCTGGCACCTTCCCCGGTGGAGTTGTGCATGGGGTGTGTTTGAAACATTTTGTCACCGGCCGAGTCCAAAATTCAGCGGTTCCCCATCTCAGCCCAGAAAGCAGGTAGAACAACTTTTGTGGTGTCTTTCAGGTGCCTACCAAGGTAGTGTACAAACTAATAAGAGAACACCTGTCTGGCACCTTCCCCGGTGGAGTTGTGCATGGGGTGTGTTTGGAACATTTTGTCACCAGCCGAGTCCAAAATTCAGCGGTTCCCCATCTCAGCCCAGAAAGCAGGTAGAACAACTTTTGTGGTGCCTTTCAGCTGCCTACCAAGGTAGTGTAAAAACTACTAAGAGAACTCCTGTCTGGCACCTTCCCCGGTGGAGTTGTGCATGGGGTGTGTTTGGAATATTTTGTCACCAGCCGAGTCCAAAATTCAGCAGTTCCCCATCTCAGCCCAGAAAGCAGGTAGAACAACTTTTGTGGTGCCATTCAGGTGCGTACCAAGGTAGTGTAAAAACTACCAGGAGAACTCCTGTCTGGCACCTTCCCCGGTGGAGTTGTGCATGGGGTGTGTTTGGAACATTTTGTCACCGGCCGACTCCAAAATTCAGCGGTTCCCCATCTCAGCCCAGAAAGCAGGTAGAACAACTTTTGTGGTGTCTTTCAGATGCCTACCGGAGCAATGTAAAAACTACCAGGAGAACTCCTGTCTGGCACCTTCCCCGGTGGAGTTGTGCAAGGGGTGTGTTTGGAACATTTTGTCACCAGCCGAGTCCAAAATTCAGCGGTTCCCCATCTCAGCCCAGAAAGCAGGTAGAACAACTTTTGTGGTGCCTTTCAGCTGCCTACCAAGGTAGTGTAAAAACTACTAAGAGAACTCCTGTCTGGCACCTTCCCCGGTGGAGTTGTGCATGGGGTGTGTTTGGAACATTTTGTCACCGGCCGACTCCAAAATTCAGCGGTTCCCCATCTCAGCCCAGAAAGCAGGTAGAACAACTTTTGTGGTGTCTTTCAGATGCCTACCGGAGCAATGTAAAAACTACCAGGAGAACTCCTGTCTGGCACCTTCCCCGGTGGAGTTGTGCATGGGGTGTGTTTGGAACATTTTGTCACCGGCCGAGTCCAAAATTCAGCGGTTCCCCATCTCAGCCCAGAAAGCAGGTAGAACAACTTTTGTGGTGTCTTTCAGCTGCCTACCAAGGTAGTGTAAAAACTACTAAGAGAACTCCTGTCTGGCACCTTCCCCGGTGGAGTTGTGCATGGGGTGTGTTTGGAACATTTTGTCACCAGCCGACTCCAAAATTCAGCGGTTCCCCATCTCAGCCCAGAAAGCAGGTAGAACAACTTTTGTGGTGCCATTCAGGTGCGTACCAAGGTAGTGTAAAAACTACCAGGAGAACTCCTGTCTGGCACCTTCCCCGGTGGAGTTGTGCAGGGGGTGTGTTTGGAACATTTTGTCACCGGCCGACTCCAAAATTCAGCGGTTCCCCATCTCAGCCCAGAAAGCAGGTAGAACAACTTTTGTGGTGTCTTTCAGATGCCTACCGGAGCAATGTAAAAACTACCAGGAGAACTCCTGTCTGGCACCTTCCCCGGTGGAGTTGTGCATGGGGTGTCTTTGGAACATTTTGTCACCGGCCGAGTCCAAAATTCAGCGGTTCCCCATCTCAGCCCAGAAAGCAGGTAGAACAACTTTTGTGGTGTCTTTCAGGTGCCTACCAAGGTAGTGTAAAAACTAATAAGAGAACACCTGTCTGGCACCTTCCCCGGTGGAGTTGTGCAAGGGGTGTGTTTGGAACATTTTGTCACCAGCCGAGTCCAAAATTCAGCGGTTCCCCATCTCAGCCCAGAAAGCAGGTAGAACAACTTTTGTGGTGCCTTTCAGCTGCCTACCAAGGTAGTGTAAAAACTACTAAGAGAACTCCTGTCTGGCACCTTCCCCGGTGGAGTTGTGCATGGGGTGTGTTTGGAATATTTTGTCACCAGCCGAGTCCAAAATTCAGCAGTTCCCCATCTCAGCCCAGAAAGCAGGTAGAACAACTTTTGTGGTGCCATTCAGGTGCGTACCAAGGTAGTGTAAAAACTACCAGGAGAACTCCTGTCTGGCACCTTCCCCGGTGGAGTTGTGCATGGGGTGTGTTTGGAACATTTTGTCACCGGCCGACTCCAAAATTCAGCGGTTCCCCATCTCAGCCCAGAAAGCAGGTAGAACAACTTTTGTGGTGTCTTTCAGATGCCTACCGGAGCAATGTAAAAACTACCAGGAGAACTCCTGTCTGGCACCTTCCCCGGTGGAGTTGTGCATGGGGTGTCTTTGGAACATTTTGTCACCAGCCGACTCCAAAATTCAGCGGTTCCCCATCTCAGCCCAGAAAGCAGGTAGAACAACTTTTGTGCTGCCTTTCAGCTGCCTACCAAGGTAGTGTAAAAACTACCAGGAGAACTCGTTTCTGGCACCTTCCCCCGTGGAGTTGTGCATGGGGTGTGTTTGGAACATTTTGTCACCAGCCGACTCCAAAATTCAGCGGTTCCCCATCTCAGCCCAGAAAGCAGGTAGAACAACTTTTGTGGTGTCTTTCAGATGCCTACCAAGGTAGTGTAAAAACTATAAAGAGAACTCCTGTCTGGCACCTTCCCCGGTGGAGTTGTGCATGGGGTGTGTTTGGAACATTTTGTCACCGGCCGACTCCAAAATTCAGCGGTTCCCCATCTCAGCCCAGAAAGCAGGTAGAACAACTTTTGTGGTGCCTTTCAGCTGCCTACCAAGGTAGTGTAAAAACTACTAAGAGAACTCCTGTCTGGCACCTTCCCCGGTGGAGTTGTGCATGGGGTGTGTTTGGAACATTTTGTCACCAGCCGACTCCAAAATTCAGCGGTTCCCCATCTCAGCCCAGAAAGCAGGTAGAACAACTTTTGTGGTGTCTTTCAGATGCCTACCAAGGTAGTGTAAAAACTACTAAGAGAACTCCTGTCTGGCACCTTCCCCGGTGGAGTTGTGCATGGGGTGTGTTTGGAACATTTTGTCACCGGCCGAGTCCAAAATTCAGCGGTTCCCCATCTCAGCCCAGAAAGCAGGTAGAACAACTTTTGTGGTGTCTTTCAGATGCCTACCAAGGTAGTGTAAAAACTATTAAGAGAACTCCTGTCTGGCACCTTCCCCGGTGGAGTTGTGCATGGGGTGTCTTTGGAACATTTTGTCACCGGCCGAGTCCAAAATTCAGCGGTTCCCCATCTCAGCCCAGAAAGCAGGTAGAACAACTTTTGTGGTGTCTTTCAGATGCCTACCGGAGCAATGTAAAAACTACCAGGAGAACTCCTGTCTGGCACCTTCCCCGGTGGAGTTGTGCATGGGGTGTGTTTGGAACATTTTGTCACTGGCCGACTCCAAAATTCAGCGGTTCCCCATCTCAGCCCAGAAAGCAGGTAGAACAACTTTTGTGGTGTCTTTCAGATGCCTACCGGAGCAATGTAAAAACTACCAGGAGAACTCCTGTCTGGCACCTTCCCCGGTGGAGTTGTGCATGGGGTGTGTTTGGAACATTTTGTCACCAGCCGAGTCCAAAATTCAGCGGTTCCCCATCTCAGCCCAGAAAGCAGGTAGAACAACTTTTGTGGTGTCTTTCAGCTGCCTACCAAGGTAGTGTAAAAACTACTAAGAGAACTCCTGTCTGGCACCTTCCCCGGTGGAGTTGTGCATGGGGTGTGTTTGGAACATTTTGTCACCAGCCGACTCCAAAATTCAGCGGTTCCCCATCTCAGCCCAGAAAGCAGGTAGAACAACTTTTGTGGTGCCATTCAGGTGCGTACCAAGGTAGTGTAAAAACTACCAGGAGAACTCCTGTCTGGCACCTTCCCCGGTGGAGTTGTGCATGGGGTGTGTTTGGAACATTTTGTCACCGGCCGAGTCCAAAATTCAGCGGTTCCCCATCTCAGCCCAGAAAGCAGGTAGAACAACTTTTGTGGTGTCTTTCAGATGCCTACCGGAGCAATGTAAAAACTACCAGGAGAACTCCTGTCTGGCACCTTCCCCGGTGGAGTTGTGCATGGGGTGTGTTTGGAACATTTTGTCACCGGCCGAGTCCAAAATTCAGCGGTTCCCCATCTCAGCCCAGAAAGCAGGTAGAACAACTTTTGTGGTGTCTTTCAGGTGCCTACCAAGGTAGTGTAAAAACTAATAAGAGAACACCTGTCTGGCACCTTCCCCGGTGGAGTTGTGCAAGGGGTGTGTTTGGAACATTTTGTCACCAGCCGAGTCCAAAATTCAGCGGTTCCCCATCTCAGCCCAGAAAGCAGGTAGAACAACTTTTGTGGTCCCTTTCAGCTGCCTACCAAGGTAGTGTAAAAACTACTAAGAGAACTCCTGTCTGGCACCTTCCCCGGTGGAGTTGTGCATGGGGTGTGTTTGGAACATTTTGTCACCGGCCGAGTCCAAAATTCAGCGGTTCCCCATCTCAGCCCAGAAAGCAGGTAGAACAACTTTTGTGGTGTCTTTCAGGTGCCTACCAAGGTAGTGTAAAAACTAATAAGAGAACACCTGTCTGGCACCTTCCCCGGTGGAGTTGTGCATGGGGTGTGTTTGGAACATTTTGTCACCAGCCGAGTCCAAAATTCAGCGGTTCCCCATCTCAGCCCAGAAAGCAGGTAGAACAACTTTTGTTGTGTCTTTCAGCTGCCTACCAAGGTAGTGTAAAAACTACTAAGAGAACTCCTGTCTGGCACCTTCCCCGGTGGAGTTGTGCATGGGGTGTGTTTGGAATATTTTGTCACCAGCCGAGTCCAAAATTCAGCAGTTCCCCATCTCAGCCCAGAAAGCAGGTAGAACAACTTTTGTGGTGCCATTCAGGTGCGTACCAAGGTAGTGTAAAAACTACCAGGAGAACTCCTGTCTGGCACCTTCCCCGGTGGAGTTGTGCATGGGGTGTCTTTGGAACATTTTGTCACCGGCCGACTCCAAAATTCAGCGGTTCCCCATCTCAGCCCAGAAAGCAGGTAGAACAACTTTTGTGGTGTCTTTCAGATGCCTACCGGAGCAATGTAAAAACTACCAGGAGAACTCCTGTCTGGCACCTTCCCCGGTGGAGTTGTGCATGGGGTGTCTTTGGAACATTTTGTCACCAGCCGACTCCAAAATTCAGCGGTTCCCCATCTCAGCCCAGAAAGCAGGTAGAACAACTTTTGTGCTGCCTTTCAGCTGCCTACCAAGGTAGTGTAAAAACTACCAGGAGAACTCCTGTCTGGCACCTTCCCCGGTGGAGTTGTGCAAGGGGTGTGTTTGGAACATTTTGTCACCGGCCGACTCCAAAATTCAGCGGTTCCCCATCTCAGCCCAGAAAGCAGGTAGAACAACTTTTGTGGTGTCTTTCAGATGCCTACCAAGGTAGTGTAAAAACTATAAAGAGAACTCCTGTCTGGCACCTTCCCCGGTGGAGTTGTGCATGGGGTGTGTTTGGAACATTTTGTCACCGGCCGACTCCAAAATTCAGCGGTTCCCCATCTCAGCCCAGAAAGCAGGTAGAACAACTTTTGTGCTGCCTTTCAACTGCCTACCAAGGTAGTGTAAAAACTACTAAGAGAACTCCTGTCTGGCACCTTCCCCGGTGGAGTTGTGCATGGGGTGTCTTTGGAACATTTTGTCACCAGCCGACTCCAAAATTCAGCGGTTCCCCATCTCAGCCCAGAAAGCAGGTAGAACAACTTTTGTGGTGTCTTTCAGGTGCCTACCAAGGTAGTGTAAAAACTAATAAGAGAACACCTGTCTGGCACCTTCCCCGGTGGAGTTGTGCAAGGGGTGTGTTTGGAACATTTTGTCACCAGCCGAGTCCAAAATTCAGCGGTTCCCCATCTCAGCCCAGAAAGCAGGTAGAACAACTTTTGTGGTGCCTTTCAGCTGCCTACCAAGGTAGTGTAAAAACTACTAAGAGAACTCCTGTCTGGCACCTTCCCCGGTGGAGTTGTGCATGGGGTGTGTTTGGAACATTTTGTCACCGGCCGAGTCCAAAATTCAGCGGTTCCCCATCTCAGCCCAGAAAGCAGGTAGAACAACTTTTGTGGTGTCTTTCAGGTGCCTACCAAGGTAGTGTAAAAACTAATAAGAGAACACCTGTCTGGCACCTTCCCCGGTGGAGTTGTGCATGGGGTGTGTTTGGAACATTTTGTCACCAGCCGAGTCCAAAATTCAGCGGTTCCCCATCTCAGCCCAGAAAGCAGGTAGAACAACTTTTGTTGTGTCTTTCAGCTGCCTACCAAGGTAGTGTAAAAACTACTAAGAGAACTCCTGTCTGGCACCTTCCCCGGTGGAGTTGTGCATGGGGTGTGTTTGGAATATTTTGTCACCAGCCGACTCCAAAATTCAGCAGTTCCCCATCTCAGCCCAGAAAGCAGGTAGAACAACTTTTGTGGTGCCATTCAGGTGCGTACCAAGGTAGTGTAAAAACTACCAGGAGAACTCCTGTCTGGCACCTTCCCCGGTGGAGTTGTGCATGGGGTGTCTTTGGAACATTTTGTCACCGGCCGACTCCAAAATTCAGCGGTTCCCCATCTCAGCCCAGAAAGCAGGTAGAACAACTTTTGTGGTGTCTTTCAGATGCCTACCGGAGCAATGTAAAAACTACCAGGAGAACTCCTGTCTGGCACCTTCCCCGGTGGAGTTGTGCATGGGGTGTCTTTGGAACATTTTGTCACCGGCCGACTCCAAAATTCAGCGGTTCCCCATCTCAGCCCAGAAAGCAGGTAGAACAACTTTTGTGCTGCCTTTCAGCTGCCTACCAAGGTAGTGTAAAAACTACCAGGAGAACTCCTGTCTGGCACCTTCCCCGGTGGAGTTGTGCATGGGGTGTGTTTGGAACATTTTGTCACCGGCCGACTCCAAAATTCAGCGGTTCCCCATCTCAGCCCAGAAAGCAGGTAGAACAACTTTTGTGGTGTCTTTCAGATGCCTACCAAGGTAGTGTAAAAACTATAAAGAGAACTCCTGTCTGGCACCTTCCCCGGTGGAGTTGTGCATGGGGTGTGTTTGGAACATTTTGTCACCGGCCGACTCCAAAATTCAGCGGTTCCCCATCTCAGCCCAGAAAGCAGGTAGAACAACTTTTGTGCTGCCTTTCAACTGCCTACCAAGGTAGTGTAAAAACTACTAAGAGAACTCCTGTCTGGCACCTTCCCCGGTGGAGTTGTGCATGGGGTGTCTTTGGAACATTTTGTCACCAGCCGACTCCAAAATTCAGCGGTTCCCCATCTCAGCCCAGAAAGCAGGTAGAACAACTTTTGTGGTGTCTTTCAGATGCCTACCGGAGCAATGTAAAAACTACCAGGAGAACTCCTGTCTGGCACCTTCCCCGGTGGAGTTGTGCATGGGGTGTGTTTGGAACATTTTGTCACCGGCCGACTCCAAAATTCAGCGGTTCCCCATCTCAGCCCAGAAAGCAGGTAGAAAAACTTTTGTGGAGTCTTTCAGATGCCTACCAGAGCAATGTAAAAACTACCAGGAGAACTCCTGTCTGGCACCTTCCCCGGTGGAGTTGTGCATGGGGTGTGTTTGGAACATTTTGTCACCGGCCGAGTCCAAAATTCAGCGGTTCCCCATCTCAGCCCAGAAAGCAGGTAGAACAACTTTTGTGGTGTCTTTCAGATGCCTACCGGAGCAATGTAAAAACTACCAGGAGAACTCCTGTCTTGCACCTTCCCCGGTGGAGTTGTGCATGGGGTGTCTTTGGAACATTTTTCACCAGCCGACTCCAAAATTCAGCGGTTCCCCATCTCAGCCCAGAAAGCAGGTAGAACAACTTTTGTGGTGTCTTTCAGATGCCTACCAAGGTAGTGTAAAAACTACTAAGAGAACTCCTGTCTGGCACCTTCCCCGGTGGAGTTGTGCATGGGGTGTGTTTGGAACATTTTGTCACCGGCCGAGTCCAAAATTCAGCGGTTCCCCATCTCAGCCCAGAAAGCAGGTAGAACAACTTTTGTGGTGTCTTTCAGATGCCTACCGGAGCAATGTAAAAACTACCAGGAGAACTCCTGTCTGGCACCTTCCCCGGTGGAGTTGTGCATGGGGTGTGTTTGGAACATTTTGTCACCGGCCGAGTCCAAAATTCAGCGGTTCCCCATCTCAGCCAAGAAAGCAGGTAGAACAACTTTTGCGGTGTCTTTCAGATGCCTACCGGAGCAATGTAAAAACTACCAGGAGAACTCCTGTCTGGCACCTTCCCCGGTGGAGTTGTGCATGGGGTGTGTTTGGAACATTTTGTCACCGGCCGAGTCCAAAATTCAGCGGTTCCCCATCTCAGCCCAGAAAGCAGGTAGAACAACTTTTGTGGTGTCTTTCAGATGCCTACCAAGGTAGTGTAAAAACTATTAAGAGAACTCCTGTCTGGCACCTTCCCCGGTGGAGTTGTGCATGGGGTGTGTTTGGAACATTTTGTCACCAGCCGACTCCAAAATTCAGCGGTTCCCCATCTCAGCCCAGAAAGCAGGTAGAACAACTTTTGTGGTGTCTTTCAGATGCCTACCAAGGTAGTGTAAAAACTACTAAGAGAACTCCTGTCTGGCACCTTCCCAGGTGGAGTTGTGCATGGGGTGTGTTTGGAACATTTTGTCACCGGCCGACTCCAAAATTCAGGGGTTCCCCATCTCAGCCCAGAAAGCAGGTAGAACAACTTTTGTGGTGTCTTTCAGATGCCTACCGGAGCAATGTAAAAACTACCAGGAGAACTCCTGTCTGGCACCTTCCCCGGTGGAGTTGTGCAGGGGGTGTCTTTGGAACATTTTGTCACCGGCCGAGTCCAAAATTCAGCGGTTCCCCATCTCAGCCCAGAAAGCAGGTAGAACAACTTTTGTGGTGTCTTTCAGATGCCTACCAAGGTAGTGTAAAAACTATTAAGAGAACTCCTGTCTGGCAACTTCCCCGGTGGAGTTGTGCATGGGGTGTGTTTGGAACATTTTGTCACCGGCCGAGTCCAAAATTCAGCGGTTCCCCATCTCAGCCCAGAAAGCAGGTAGAACAACTTTTGTGGTGTCTTTCAGATGCCTACCGGAGCAATGTAAAAACTACCAGGAGAACTCCTGTCTGGCACCTTCCCCGGTGGAGTTGTGCATGGGGTGTGTTTGGAACATTTTGTCACCGGCCGACTCCAAAATTCAGCGGTTCCCCATCTCAGCCCAGAAAGCAGGTAGAACAACTTTTGTGGTGTCTTTCAGGTGCCTACCAAGGTAGTGTAAAAACTAATAAGAGAACACCTGTCTGGCACCTTCCCCGGTGGAGTTGTGCAAGGGGTGTGTTTGGAACATTTTGTCACCAGCCGAGTCCAAAATTCAGCGGTTCCCCATCTCAGCCCAGAAAGCAGGTAGAACAACTTTTGTGGTGTCTTTCAGATGCCTACCGGAGCAATGTAAAAACTACCAGGAGAACTCCTGTCTGGCACCTTCCCCGGTGGAGTTGTGCAGGGGGTGTCTTTGGAACATTTTGTCACCGGCCGACTCCAAAATTCAGCGGTTCCCCATCTCAGCCCAGAAAGCAGGTAGAACAACTTTTGTGGTGTCTTTCAGATGCCTACCGGAGCAATGTAAAAACTACCAGGAGAACTCCTGTCTGGCACCTTCCCCGGTGGAGTTGTGCATGGGGTGTGTTTGGAACATTTTGTCACCGGCCGACTCCAAAATTCAGCGGTTCCCCATCTCAGCCCAGAAAGCAGGTAGAACAACTTTTGCGGTGTCTTTCATCTGCCTACCGGAGCAATGTAAAAACTACCAGGAGAACTCCTGTCTGGCACCTTCCCCGGTGGAGTTGTGCAGGGGGTGTGTTTGGAACATTTTGTCACCGGCCGACTCCAAAATTCAGCGGTTCCCCATCTCAGCCCAGAAAGCAGGTAGAACAACTTTTGTGGTGTCTTTCAGGTGCCTACCAAGGTAGTGTACAAACTAATAAGAGAACACCTGTCTGGCACCTTCCCCGGTGGAGTTGTGCATGGGGTGTGTTTGGAACATTTTGTCACCAGCCGAGTCCAAAATTCAGCGGTTCCCCATCTCAGCCCAGAAAGCAGGTAGAACAACTTTTGTGGTGCCTTTCAGCTGCCTACCAAGGTAGTGTAAAAACTACTAAGAGAACTCCTGTCTGGCACCTTCCCCGGTGGAGTTGTGCATGGGGTGTGTTTGGAATATTTTGTCACCAGCCGAGTCCAAAATTCAGCAGTTCCCCATCTCAGCCCAGAAAGCAGGTAGAACAACTTTTGTGGTGCCATTCAGGTGCGTACCAAGGTAGTGTAAAAACTACCAGGAGAACTCCTGTCTGGCACCTTCCCCGGTGGAGTTGTGCATGGGGTGTGTTTGGAACATTTTGTCACCGGCCGACTCCAAAATTCAGCGGTTCCCCATCTCAGCCCAGAAAGCAGGTAGAACAACTTTTGTGGTGTCTTTCAGATGCCTACCGGAGCAATGTAAAAACTACCAGGAGAACTCCTGTCTGGCACCTTCCCCGGTGGAGTTGTGCAAGGGGTGTGTTTGGAACATTTTGTCACCAGCCGAGTCCAAAATTCAGCGGTTCCCCATCTCAGCCCAGAAAGCAGGTAGAACAACTTTTGTGGTGCCTTTCAGCTGCCTACCAAGGTAGTGTAAAAACTACTAAGAGAACTCCTGTCTGGCACCTTCCCCGGTGGAGTTGTGCATGGGGTGTGTTTGGAACATTTTGTCACCGGCCGACTCCAAAATTCAGCGGTTCCCCATCTCAGCCCAGAAAGCAGGTAGAACAACTTTTGTGGTGTCTTTCAGATGCCTACCGGAGCAATGTAAAAACTACCAGGAGAACTCCTGTCTGGCACCTTCCCCGGTGGAGTTGTGCATGGGGTGTGTTTGGAACATTTTGTCACCGGCCGAGTCCAAAATTCAGCGGTTCCCCATCTCAGCCCAGAAAGCAGGTAGAACAACTTTTGTGGTGTCTTTCAGCTGCCTACCAAGGTAGTGTAAAAACTACTAAGAGAACTCCTGTCTGGCACCTTCCCCGGTGGAGTTGTGCATGGGGTGTGTTTGGAACATTTTGTCACCAGCCGACTCCAAAATTCAGCGGTTCCCCATCTCAGCCCAGAAAGCAGGTAGAACAACTTTTGTGGTGCCATTCAGGTGCGTACCAAGGTAGTGTAAAAACTACCAGGAGAACTCCTGTCTGGCACCTTCCCCGGTGGAGTTGTGCAGGGGGTGTGTTTGGAACATTTTGTCACCGGCCGACTCCAAAATTCAGCGGTTCCCCATCTCAGCCCAGAAAGCAGGTAGAACAACTTTTGTGGTGTCTTTCAGATGCCTACCGGAGCAATGTAAAAACTACCAGGAGAACTCCTGTCTGGCACCTTCCCCGGTGGAGTTGTGCATGGGGTGTCTTTGGAACATTTTGTCACCGGCCGAGTCCAAAATTCAGCGGTTCCCCATCTCAGCCCAGAAAGCAGGTAGAACAACTTTTGTGGTGTCTTTCAGGTGCCTACCAAGGTAGTGTAAAAACTAATAAGAGAACACCTGTCTGGCACCTTCCCCGGTGGAGTTGTGCAAGGGGTGTGTTTGGAACATTTTGTCACCAGCCGAGTCCAAAATTCAGCGGTTCCCCATCTCAGCCCAGAAAGCAGGTAGAACAACTTTTGTGGTGCCTTTCAGCTGCCTACCAAGGTAGTGTAAAAACTACTAAGAGAACTCCTGTCTGGCACCTTCCCCGGTGGAGTTGTGCATGGGGTGTGTTTGGAATATTTTGTCACCAGCCGAGTCCAAAATTCAGCAGTTCCCCATCTCAGCCCAGAAAGCAGGTAGAACAACTTTTGTGGTGCCATTCAGGTGCGTACCAAGGTAGTGTAAAAACTACCAGGAGAACTCCTGTCTGGCACCTTCCCCGGTGGAGTTGTGCATGGGGTGTGTTTGGAACATTTTGTCACCGGCCGACTCCAAAATTCAGCGGTTCCCCATCTCAGCCCAGAAAGCAGGTAGAACAACTTTTGTGGTGTCTTTCAGATGCCTACCGGAGCAATGTAAAAACTACCAGGAGAACTCCTGTCTGGCACCTTCCCCGGTGGAGTTGTGCATGGGGTGTCTTTGGAACATTTTGTCACCAGCCGACTCCAAAATTCAGCGGTTCCCCATCTCAGCCCAGAAAGCAGGTAGAACAACTTTTGTGCTGCCTTTCAGCTGCCTACCAAGGTAGTGTAAAAACTACCAGGAGAACTCGTTTCTGGCACCTTCCCCCGTGGAGTTGTGCATGGGGTGTGTTTGGAACATTTTGTCACCAGCCGACTCCAAAATTCAGCGGTTCCCCATCTCAGCCCAGAAAGCAGGTAGAACAACTTTTGTGGTGTCTTTCAGATGCCTACCAAGGTAGTGTAAAAACTATAAAGAGAACTCCTGTCTGGCACCTTCCCCGGTGGAGTTGTGCATGGGGTGTGTTTGGAACATTTTGTCACCGGCCGACTCCAAAATTCAGCGGTTCCCCATCTCAGCCCAGAAAGCAGGTAGAACAACTTTTGTGGTGCCTTTCAGCTGCCTACCAAGGTAGTGTAAAAACTACTAAGAGAACTCCTGTCTGGCACCTTCCCCGGTGGAGTTGTGCAAGGGGTGTGTTTGGAACATTTTGTCACCAGCCGACTCCAAAATTCAGCGGTTCCCCATCTCAGCCCAGAAAGCAGGTAGAACAACTTTTGTGGTGTCTTTCAGATGCCTACCAAGGTAGTGTAAAAACTACTAAGAGAACTCCTGTCTGGCACCTTCCCCGGTGGAGTTGTGCATGGGGTGTGTTTGGAACATTTTGTCACCGGCCGAGTCCAAAATTCAGCGGTTCCCCATCTCAGCCCAGAAAGCAGGTAGAACAACTTTTGTGGTGTCTTTCAGATGCCTACCAAGGTAGTGTAAAAACTATTAAGAGAACTCCTGTCTGGCACCTTCCCCGGTGGAGTTGTGCATGGGGTGTCTTTGGAACATTTTGTCACCGGCCGAGTCCAAAATTCAGCGGTTCCCCATCTCAGCCCAGAAAGCAGGTAGAACAACTTTTGTGGTGTCTTTCAGATGCCTACCGGAGCAATGTAAAAACTACCAGGAGAACTCCTGTCTGGCACCTTCCCCGGTGGAGTTGTGCATGGGGTGTGTTTGGAACATTTTGTCACTGGCCGACTCCAAAATTCAGCGGTTCCCCATCTCAGCCCAGAAAGCAGGTAGAACAACTTTTGTGGTGTCTTTCAGATGCCTACCGGAGCAATGTAAAAACTACCAGGAGAACTCCTGTCTGGCACCTTCCCCGGTGGAGTTGTGCATGGGGTGTGTTTGGAACATTTTGTCACCAGCCGAGTCCAAAATTCAGCGGTTCCCCATCTCAGCCCAGAAAGCAGGTAGAACAACTTTTGTGGTGTCTTTCAGCTGCCTACCAAGGTAGTGTAAAAACTACTAAGAGAACTCCTGTCTGGCACCTTCCCCGGTGGAGTTGTGCATGGGGTGTGTTTGGAACATTTTGTCACCAGCCGACTCCAAAATTCAGCGGTTCCCCATCTCAGCCCAGAAAGCAGGTAGAACAACTTTTGTGGTGCCATTCAGGTGCGTACCAAGGTAGTGTAAAAACTACCAGGAGAACTCCTGTCTGGCACCTTCCCCGGTGGAGTTGTGCATGGGGTGTGTTTGGAACATTTTGTCACCGGCCGAGTCCAAAATTCAGCGGTTCCCCATCTCAGCCCAGAAAGCAGGTAGAACAACTTTTGTGGTGTCTTTCAGATGCCTACCGGAGCAATGTAAAAACTACCAGGAGAACTCCTGTCTGGCACCTTCCCCGGTGGAGTTGTGCATGGGGTGTGTTTGGAACATTTTGTCACCGGCCGAGTCCAAAATTCAGCGGTTCCCCATCTCAGCCCAGAAAGCAGGTAGAACAACTTTTGTGGTGTCTTTCAGGTGCCTACCAAGGTAGTGTAAAAACTAATAAGAGAACACCTGTCTGGCACCTTCCCCGGTGGAGTTGTGCAAGGGGTGTGTTTGGAACATTTTGTCACCAGCCGAGTCCAAAATTCAGCGGTTCCCCATCTCAGCCCAGAAAGCAGGTAGAACAACTTTTGTGGTCCCTTTCAGCTGCCTACCAAGGTAGTGTAAAAACTACTAAGAGAACTCCTGTCTGGCACCTTCCCCGGTGGAGTTGTGCATGGGGTGTGTTTGGAACATTTTGTCACCGGCCGAGTCCAAAATTCAGCGGTTCCCCATCTCAGCCCAGAAAGCAGGTAGAACAACTTTTGTGGTGTCTTTCAGGTGCCTACCAAGGTAGTGTAAAAACTAATAAGAGAACACCTGTCTGGCACCTTCCCCGGTGGAGTTGTGCATGGGGTGTGTTTGGAACATTTTGTCACCAGCCGAGTCCAAAATTCAGCGGTTCCCCATCTCAGCCCAGAAAGCAGGTAGAACAACTTTTGTTGTGTCTTTCAGCTGCCTACCAAGGTAGTGTAAAAACTACTAAGAGAACTCCTGTCTGGCACCTTCCCCGGTGGAGTTGTGCATGGGGTGTGTTTGGAATATTTTGTCACCAGCCGAGTCCAAAATTCAGCAGTTCCCCATCTCAGCCCAGAAAGCAGGTAGAACAACTTTTGTGGTGCCATTCAGGTGCGTACCAAGGTAGTGTAAAAACTACCAGGAGAACTCCTGTCTGGCACCTTCCCCGGTGGAGTTGTGCATGGGGTGTCTTTGGAACATTTTGTCACCGGCCGACTCCAAAATTCAGCGGTTCCCCATCTCAGCCCAGAAAGCAGGTAGAACAACTTTTGTGGTGTCTTTCAGATGCCTACCGGAGCAATGTAAAAACTACCAGGAGAACTCCTGTCTGGCACCTTCCCCGGTGGAGTTGTGCATGGGGTGTCTTTGGAACATTTTGTCACCAGCCGACTCCAAAATTCAGCGGTTCCCCATCTCAGCCCAGAAAGCAGGTAGAACAACTTTTGTGCTGCCTTTCAGCTGCCTACCAAGGTAGTGTAAAAACTACCAGGAGAACTCCTGTCTGGCACCTTCCCCGGTGGAGTTGTGCAAGGGGTGTGTTTGGAACATTTTGTCACCGGCCGACTCCAAAATTCAGCGGTTCCCCATCTCAGCCCAGAAAGCAGGTAGAACAACTTTTGTGGTGTCTTTCAGATGCCTACCAAGGTAGTGTAAAAACTATAAAGAGAACTCCTGTCTGGCACCTTCCCCGGTGGAGTTGTGCATGGGGTGTGTTTGGAACATTTTGTCACCGGCCGACTCCAAAATTCAGCGGTTCCCCATCTCAGCCCAGAAAGCAGGTAGAACAACTTTTGTGCTGCCTTTCAACTGCCTACCAAGGTAGTGTAAAAACTACTAAGAGAACTCCTGTCTGGCACCTTCCCCGGTGGAGTTGTGCATGGGGTGTCTTTGGAACATTTTGTCACCAGCCGACTCCAAAATTCAGCGGTTCCCCATCTCAGCCCAGAAAGCAGGTAGAACAACTTTTGTGGTGTCTTTCAGGTGCCTACCAAGGTAGTGTAAAAACTAATAAGAGAACACCTGTCTGGCACCTTCCCCGGTGGAGTTGTGCAAGGGGTGTGTTTGGAACATTTTGTCACCAGCCGAGTCCAAAATTCAGCGGTTCCCCATCTCAGCCCAGAAAGCAGGTAGAACAACTTTTGTGGTGCCTTTCAGCTGCCTACCAAGGTAGTGTAAAAACTACTAAGAGAACTCCTGTCTGGCACCTTCCCCGGTGGAGTTGTGCATGGGGTGTGTTTGGAACATTTTGTCACCGGCCGAGTCCAAAATTCAGCGGTTCCCCATCTCAGCCCAGAAAGCAGGTAGAACAACTTTTGTGGTGTCTTTCAGGTGCCTACCAAGGTAGTGTAAAAACTAATAAGAGAACACCTGTCTGGCACCTTCCCCGGTGGAGTTGTGCATGGGGTGTGTTTGGAACATTTTGTCACCAGCCGAGTCCAAAATTCAGCGGTTCCCCATCTCAGCCCAGAAAGCAGGTAGAACAACTTTTGTTGTGTCTTTCAGCTGCCTACCAAGGTAGTGTAAAAACTACTAAGAGAACTCCTGTCTGGCACCTTCCCCGGTGGAGTTGTGCATGGGGTGTGTTTGGAATATTTTGTCACCAGCCGACTCCAAAATTCAGCAGTTCCCCATCTCAGCCCAGAAAGCAGGTAGAACAACTTTTGTGGTGCCATTCAGGTGCGTACCAAGGTAGTGTAAAAACTACCAGGAGAACTCCTGTCTGGCACCTTCCCCGGTGGAGTTGTGCATGGGGTGTCTTTGGAACATTTTGTCACCGGCCGACTCCAAAATTCAGCGGTTCCCCATCTCAGCCCAGAAAGCAGGTAGAACAACTTTTGTGGTGTCTTTCAGATGCCTACCGGAGCAATGTAAAAACTACCAGGAGAACTCCTGTCTGGCACCTTCCCCGGTGGAGTTGTGCATGGGGTGTCTTTGGAACATTTTGTCACCGGCCGACTCCAAAATTCAGCGGTTCCCCATCTCAGCCCAGAAAGCAGGTAGAACAACTTTTGTGCTGCCTTTCAGCTGCCTACCAAGGTAGTGTAAAAACTACCAGGAGAACTCCTGTCTGGCACCTTCCCCGGTGGAGTTGTGCATGGGGTGTGTTTGGAACATTTTGTCACCGGCCGACTCCAAAATTCAGCGGTTCCCCATCTCAGCCCAGAAAGCAGGTAGAACAACTTTTGTGGTGTCTTTCAGATGCCTACCAAGGTAGTGTAAAAACTATAAAGAGAACTCCTGTCTGGCACCTTCCCCGGTGGAGTTGTGCATGGGGTGTGTTTGGAACATTTTGTCACCGGCCGACTCCAAAATTCAGCGGTTCCCCATCTCAGCCCAGAAAGCAGGTAGAACAACTTTTGTGCTGCCTTTCAACTGCCTACCAAGGTAGTGTAAAAACTACTAAGAGAACTCCTGTCTGGCACCTTCCCCGGTGGAGTTGTGCATGGGGTGTCTTTGGAACATTTTGTCACCAGCCGACTCCAAAATTCAGCGGTTCCCCATCTCAGCCCAGAAAGCAGGTAGAACAACTTTTGTGGTGTCTTTCAGATGCCTACCGGAGCAATGTAAAAACTACCAGGAGAACTCCTGTCTGGCACCTTCCCCGGTGGAGTTGTGCATGGGGTGTGTTTGGAACATTTTGTCACCGGCCGACTCCAAAATTCAGCGGTTCCCCATCTCAGCCCAGAAAGCAGGTAGAAAAACTTTTGTGGAGTCTTTCAGATGCCTACCAGAGCAATGTAAAAACTACCAGGAGAACTCCTGTCTGGCACCTTCCCCGGTGGAGTTGTGCATGGGGTGTGTTTGGAACATTTTGTCACCGGCCGAGTCCAAAATTCAGCGGTTCCCCATCTCAGCCCAGAAAGCAGGTAGAACAACTTTTGTGGTGTCTTTCAGATGCCTACCGGAGCAATGTAAAAACTACCAGGAGAACTCCTGTCTTGCACCTTCCCCGGTGGAGTTGTGCATGGGGTGTCTTTGGAACATTTTTCACCAGCCGACTCCAAAATTCAGCGGTTCCCCATCTCAGCCCAGAAAGCAGGTAGAACAACTTTTGTGGTGTCTTTCAGATGCCTACCAAGGTAGTGTAAAAACTACTAAGAGAACTCCTGTCTGGCACCTTCCCCGGTGGAGTTGTGCATGGGGTGTGTTTGGAACATTTTGTCACCGGCCGAGTCCAAAATTCAGCGGTTCCCCATCTCAGCCCAGAAAGCAGGTAGAACAACTTTTGTGGTGTCTTTCAGATGCCTACCGGAGCAATGTAAAAACTACCAGGAGAACTCCTGTCTGGCACCTTCCCCGGTGGAGTTGTGCATGGGGTGTGTTTGGAACATTTTGTCACCGGCCGAGTCCAAAATTCAGCGGTTCCCCATCTCAGCCCAGAAAGCAGGTAGAACAACTTTTGCGGTGTCTTTCATCTGCCTACCGGAGCAATGTAAAAACTACCAGGAGAACTCCTGTCTGGCACCTTCCCCGGTGGAGTTGTGCAGGGGGTGTGTTTGGAACATTTTGTCACCGGCCGAGTCCAAAATTCAGCGGTTCCCCATCTCAGCCCAGAAAGCAGGTAGAACAACTTTTGTGGTGTCTTTCAGATGCCTACCAAGGTAGTGTAAAAACTATTAAGAGAACTCCTGTCTGGCACCTTCCCCGGTGGAGTTGTGCATGGGGTGTGTTTGGAACATTTTGTCACCAGCCGACTCCAAAATTCAGCGGTTCCCCATCTCAGCCCAGAAAGCAGGTAGAACAACTTTTGTGGTGTCTTTCAGATGCCTACCAAGGTAGTGTAAAAACTACTAAGAGAACTCCTGTCTGGCACCTTCCCAGGTGGAGTTGTGCATGGGGTGTGTTTGGAACATTTTGTCACCGGCCGACTCCAAAATTCAGGGGTTCCCCATCTCAGCCCAGAAAGCAGGTAGAACAACTTTTGTGGTGTCTTTCAGATGCCTACCGGAGCAATGTAAAAACTACCAGGAGAACTCCTGTCTGGCACCTTCCCCGGTGGAGTTGTGCAGGGGGTGTCTTTGGAACATTTTGTCACCGGCCGAGTCCAAAATTCAGCGGTTCCCCATCTCAGCCCAGAAAGCAGGTAGAACAACTTTTGTGGTGTCTTTCAGATGCCTACCAAGGTAGTGTAAAAACTATTAAGAGAACTCCTGTCTGGCAACTTCCCCGGTGGAGTTGTGCATGGGGTGTGTTTGGAACATTTTGTCACCGGCCGAGTCCAAAATTCAGCGGTTCCCCATCTCAGCCCAGAAAGCAGGTAGAACAACTTTTGTGGTGTCTTTCAGATGCCTACCGGAGCAATGTAAAAACTACCAGGAGAACTCCTGTCTGGCACCTTCCCCGGTGGAGTTGTGCATGGGGTGTGTTTGGAACATTTTGTCACCGGCCGACTCCAAAATTCAGCGGTTCCCCATCTCAGCCCAGAAAGCAGGTAGAACAACTTTTGTGGTGTCTTTCAGGTGCCTACCAAGGTAGTGTAAAAACTAATAAGAGAACACCTGTCTGGCACCTTCCCCGGTGGAGTTGTGCAAGGGGTGTGTTTGGAACATTTTGTCACCAGCCGAGTCCAAAATTCAGCGGTTCCCCATCTCAGCCCAGAAAGCAGGTAGAACAACTTTTGTGGTGTCTTTCAGATGCCTACCGGAGCAATGTAAAAACTACCAGGAGAACTCCTGTCTGGCACCTTCCCCGGTGGAGTTGTGCAGGGGGTGTCTTTGGAACATTTTGTCACCGGCCGACTCCAAAATTCAGCGGTTCCCCATCTCAGCCCAGAAAGCAGGTAGAACAACTTTTGTGGTGTCTTTCAGATGCCTACCGGAGCAATGTAAAAACTACCAGGAGAACTCCTGTCTGGCACCTTCCCCGGTGGAGTTGTGCATGGGGTGTGTTTGGAACATTTTGTCACCGGCCGACTCCAAAATTCAGCGGTTCCCCATCTCAGCCCAGAAAGCAGGTAGAACAACTTTTGCGGTGTCTTTCATCTGCCTACCGGAGCAATGTAAAAACTACCAGGAGAACTCCTGTCTGGCACCTTCCCCGGTGGAGTTGTGCAGGGGGTGTGTTTGGAACATTTTGTCACCGGCCGACTCCAAAATTCAGCGGTTCCCCATCTCAGCCCAGAAAGCAGGTAGAACAACTTTTGTGGTGTCTTTCAGGTGCCTACCAAGGTAGTGTAAAAACTAATAAGAGAACACCTGTCTGGCACCCTCCCCGGTGGAGTTGTGCAAGGGGTGTGTTTGGAACATTTTGTCACCAGCCGAGTCCAAAATTCAGCGGTTCCCCATCTCAGCCCAGAAAGCAGGTAGAACAACTTTTGTGGTCCCTTTCAGCTGCCTACCAAGGTAGTGTAAAAACTACTAAGAGAACTCCTGTCTGGCACCTTCCCCGGTGGAGTTGTGCATGGGGTGTGTTTGGAACATTTTGTCACCAGCCGACTCCAAAATTCAGCGGTTCCCCATCTCAGCCCAGAAAGCAGGTAGAACAACTTTTGTGGTGTCTTTCAGATGCCTACCAAGGTAGTGTAAAAACTAATAAGAGAACACCTGTCTGGCACCTTCCCCGGTGGAGTTGTGCATGGGGTGTGTTTGGAACATTTTGTCACCGGCCGAGTCCAAAATTCAGCGGTTCCCCATCTCAGCCCAGAAAGCAGGTAGAACAACTTTTGTTGTGTCTTTCAGCTGCCTACCAAGGTAGTGTAAAAACTACTAAGAGAACTCCTGTCTGGCACCTTCCCCGGTGGAGTTGTGCATGGGGTGTGTTTGGAATATTTTGTCACCAGCCGACTCCAAAATTCAGCAGTTCCCCATCTCAGCCCAGAAAGCAGGTAGAACAACTTTTGTGGTGCCATTCAGGTGCGTACCAAGGTAGTGTAAAAACTACCAGGAGAACTCCTGTCTGGCACCTTCCCCGGTGGAGTTGTGCATGGGGTGTCTTTGGAACATTTTGTCACCGGCCGACTCCAAAATTCAGCGGTTCCCCATCTCAGCCCAGAAAGCAGGTAGAACAACTTTTGTGGTGTCTTTCAGATGCCTACCGGAGCAATGTAAAAACTAACAGGAGAACTCCTGTCTGGCACCTTCCGTGGTGGAGTTGTGCAGGGGGTGTGTTTGGAACATTTTGTCACCAGCCGAGTCCAAAATTCAGCGGTTCCCCATCTCAGCCCAGAAAGCAGGTAGAACAACTTTTGTGCTGCCTTTCAGCTGCCTACCAAGGTAGTGTAAAAACTACCAGGAGAACTCCTGTCTGGCACCTTCCCCGGTGGAGTTGTGCAAGGGGTGTGTTTGGAACATTTTGTCACCGGCCGACTCCAAAATTCAGCGGTTCCCCATCTCAGCCCAGAAAGCAGGTAGAACAACTTTTGTGGTGTCTTTCAGATGCCTACCAAGGTAGTGTAAAAACTATAAAGAGAACTCCTGTCTGGCACCTTCCCCGGTGGAGTTGTGCATGGGGTGTGTTTGGAACATTTTGTCACCGGCCGACTCCAAAATTCAGCGGTTCCCCATCTCAGCCCAGAAAGCAGGTAGAACAACTTTTGTGCTGCCTTTCAACTGCCTACCAAGGTAGTGTAAAAACTACTAAGAGAACTCCTGTCTGGCACCTTCCCCGGTGGAGTTGTGCATGGGGTGTCTTTGGAACATTTTGTCACCAGCCGACTCCAAAATTCAGCGGTTCCCCATCTCAGCCCAGAAAGCAGGTAGAACAACTTTTGTGGTGTCTTTCAGATGCCTACCGGAGCAATGTAAAAACTACCAGGAGAACTCCTGTCTGGCACCTTCCCCGGTGGAGTTGTGCATGGGGTGTGTTTGGAACATTTTGTCACCGGCCGACTCCAAAATTCAGCGGTTCCCCATCTCAGCCCAGAAAGCAGGTAGAAAAACTTTTGTGGAGTCTTTCAGATGCCTACCGGAGCAATGTAAAAACTACCAGGAGAACTCCTGTCTGGCACCTTCCCCGGTGGAGTTGTGCATGGGGTGTGTTTGGAACATTTTGTCACCGGCCGAGTCCAAAATTCAGCGGTTCCCCATCTCAGCCCAGAAAGCAGGTAGAACAACTTTTGTGGTGTCTTTCAGATGCCTACCGGAGCAATGTAAAAACTACCAGGAGAACTCCTGTCTTGCACCTTCCCCGGTGGAGTTGTGCATGGGGTGTGTTTGGAACATTTGTCACCAGCCGACTCCAAAATTCAGCGGTTCCCCATCTCAGCCCAGAAAGCAGGTAGAACAACTTTTGTGGTGTCTTTCAGATGCCTACCAAGGTAGTGTAAAAACTACTAAGAGAACTCCTGTCTGGCACCTTCCCCGGTGGAGTTGTGCATGGGGTGTGTTTGGAACATTTTGTCACCGGCCGAGTCCAAAATTCAGCGGTTCCCCATCTCAGCCCAGAAAGCAGGTAGAACAACTTTTGTGGTGTCTTTCAGATGCCTACCGGAGCAATGTAAAAACTACCAGGAGAACTCCTGTCTGGCACCTTCCCCGGTGGAGTTGTGCATGGGGTGTGTTTGGAACATTTTGTCACCGGCCGAGTCCAAAATTCAGCGGTTCCCCATCTCAGCCCAGAAAGCAGGTAGAACAACTTTTGTGCTGCCTTTCAGCTGCCTACCAAGGTAGTGTAAAAACTACCAGGAGAACTCCTGTCTGGCACCTTCCCCGGTGGAGTTGTGCAAGGGGTGTGTTTGGAACATTTTGTCACCGGCCGAGTCCAAAATTCAGCGGTTCCCCATCTCAGCCCAGAAAGCAGGTAGAACAACTTTTGTGGTGTCTTTCAGATGCCTACCAAGGTAGTGTAAAAACTATAAAGAGAACTCCTGTCTGGCACCTTCCCCGGTGGAGTTGTGCATGGGGTGTGTTTGGAACATTTTGTCACCGGCCGACTCCAAAATTCAGCGGTTCCCCATCTCAGCCCAGAAAGCAGGTAGAACAACTTTTGTGCTGCCTTTCAACTGCCTACCAAGGTAGTGTAAAAACTACTAAGAGAACTCCTGTCTGGCACCTTCCCCGGTGGAGTTGTGCATGGGGTGTCTTTGGAACATTTTGTCACCAGCCGAGTCCAAAATTCAGCGGTTCCCCATCTCAGCCCAGAAAGCAGGTAGAACAACTTTTGTGGTGTCTTTCAGATGCCTACCGGAGCAATGTAAAAACTACCAGGAGAACTCCTGTCTGGCACCTTCCCCGGTGGAGTTGTGCATGGGGTGTGTTTGGAACATTTTGTCACCGGCCGACTCCAAAATTCAGCGGTTCCCCATCTCAGCCCAGAAAGCAGGTAGAAAAACTTTTGTGGAGTCTTTCAGATGCCTACCGGAGCAATGTAAAAACTACCAGGAGAACTCCTGTCTGGCACCTTCCCCGGTGGAGTTGTGCATGGGGTGTGTTTGGAACATTTTGTCACCGGCCGAGTCCAAAATTCAGCGGTTCCCCATCTCAGCCCAGAAAGCAGGTAGAACAACTTTTGTGGTGTCTTTCAGATGCCTACCGGAGCAATGTAAAAACTACCAGGAGAACTCCTGTCTTGCACCTTCCCCGGTGGAGTTGTGCATGGGTGTGTTTGGAACATTTGTCACCAGCCGACTCCAAAATTCAGCGGTTCCCCATCTCAGCCCAGAAAGCAGGTAGAACAACTTTTGTGGTGTCTTTCAGATGCCTACCAAGGTAGTGTAAAAACTACTAAGAGAACTCCTGTCTGGCACCTTCCCCGGTGGAGTTGTGCATGGGGTGTGTTTGGAACATTTTGTCACCTGGCCGAGTCCAAAATTCAGCGGTTCCCCATCTCAGCCCAGAAAGCAGGTAGAACAACTTTTGTGGTGTCTTTCAGATGCCTACCGGAGCAATGTAAAAACTACCAGGAGAACTCCTGTCTGGCACCTTCCCCGGTGGAGTTGTGCATGGGGTGTGTTTGGAACATTTTGTCACCGGCCGAGTCCAAAATTCAGCGGTTCCCCATCTCAGCCCAGAAAGCAGGTAGAACAACTTTTGTGCTGCCTTTCAGCTGCCTACCAAGGTAGTGTAAAAACTACCAGGAGAACTCCTGTCTGGCACCTTCCCGGTGGAGTTGTGCAAGGGGTGTGTTTGGAACATTTTGTCACCGGCCGAGTCCAAAATTCAGCGGTTCCCCATCTCAGCCCAGAAAGCAGGTAGAACAACTTTTGTGGTGTCTTTCAGATGCCTACCAAGGTAGTGTAAAAACTATAAAGAGAACTCCTGTCTGGCACCTTCCCCGGTGGAGTTGTGCATGGGGTGTGTTTGGAACATTTTGTCCACCGCCGACTCCAAAATTCAGCGGTTCCCCATCTCAGCCAGAAAGCAGGTAGAACAACTTTTGTGCTGCCTTTCAACTGCCTACCAAGGTAGTGTAAAAACTACTAAGAGAACTCCTGTCTGGCACCTTCCCCGGTGGAGTTGTGCATGGGGTGTCTTTGGAACATTTTGTCACCAGCCGAGTCCAAAATTCAGCGGTTCCCCATCTCAGCCCAGAAAGCAGGTAGAACAACTTTTGTGGTGTCTTTCAGATGCCTACCGGAGCAATGTAAAAACTACCAGGAGAACTCCTGTCTGGCACCTTCCCGGTGGAGTTGTGCATGGGGTGTGTTTGGAACATTTTGTCACCGGCCGACTCCAAAATTCAGCGGTTCCCCATCTCAGCCCAGAAAGCAGGTAGAACAACTTTTGTGGTGTCTTTCAGATGCCTACCGGAGCAATGTAAAAACTACCAGGAGAACTCCTGTCTGGCACCTTCCCCGGTGGAGTTGTGCATGGGGTGTGTTTGGAACATTTTGTCACCGGCCGAGTCCAAAATTCAGCGGTTCCCCATCTCAGCCCAGAAAGCAGGTAGAACAACTTTTGTGGTGTCTTTCAGATGCCTACCGGAGCAATGTAAAAACTACCAGGAGAACTCCTGTCTTGCACCTTCCCCGGTGGAGTTGTGCATGGGGTGTCTTTGGAACATTTTTCACCAGCCGACTCCAAAATTCAGCGGTTCCCATCTCAGCCCAGAAAGCAGGTAGAACAACTTTTGTGGTGTCTTTCAGATGCCTACCAAGGTAGTGTAAAAACTACTAAGAGAACTCCTGTCTGGCACCTTCCCCGGTGGAGTTGTGCATGGGGTGTCTTTGGAACATTTTGTCACCGGCCGAGTCCAAAATTCAGCGGTTCCCCATCTCAGCCAGAAAGCAGGTAGAACAACTTTTGTGGTGTCTTTCCGATGCCTACCGGAGCAATGTAAAAACTACCAGGAGAACTCCTGTCTGGCACCTTCCCCGGTGGAGTTGTGCATGGGGTGTGTTTGGAACATTTTGTCACCGGCCGACTCCAAAAATTCAGCGGTTCCCCATCTCAGCCCAGAAAGCAGGTAGAACAACTTTTGCGGTGTCTTTCATCTGCCTACCGGAGCAATGTAAAAACTACCAGGAGAACTCCTGTCTGGCACCTTCCCCGGTGGAGTTGTGCAGGGGGTGTGTTTGGAACATTTTGTCACCGGCCGAGTCCAAAATTCAGCGGTTCCCCATCTCAGCCCAGAAAGCAGGTAGAACAACTTTTGTGGTGTCTTTCAGATGCCTACCAAGGTAGTGTAAAAACTATTAAGAGAACTCCTGTCTGGCACCTTCCCCGGTGGAGTTGTGCATGGGGTGTGTTTGGAACATTTTGTCACCAGCCGACTCCAAAATTCAGCGGTTCCCCATCTCAGCCCAGAAAGCAGGTAGAACAACTTTTGTGGTGTCTTTCAGATGCCTACCAAGGTAGTGTAAAAACTACTAAGAGAACTCCTGTCTGGCACCTTCCCAGGTGGAGTTGTGCATGGGGTGTGTTTGGAACATTTTGTCACCGGCCGACTCCAAAATTCAGCGGTTCCCCATCTCAGCCCAGAAAGCAGGTAGAACAACTTTTGTGGTGTCTTTCAGATGCCTACCGGAGCAATGTAAAACTACCAGGAGAACTCCTGTCTGGCACCTTCCCCGGTGGAGTTGTGCAGGGGGTGTCTTTGGAACATTTTGTCACCGGCCGAGTCCAAAATTCAGCGGTTCCCCATCTCAGCCCAGAAAGCAGGTAGAACAACTTTTGTGGTGTCTTTCAGATGCCTACCAAGGTAGTGTAAAAACTATTAAGAGAACTCCTGTCTGGCAACTTCCCTGGTGGAGTTGTGCATGGGGTGTGTTTGGAACATTTTGTCACCAGCCGACTCCAAAATTCAGCGGTTCCCCATCTCAGCCCAGAAAGCAGGTAGAACAACTTTTGTGGTGTCTTTCAGATGCCTACCGGAGCAATGTAAAAACTACAGGAGAACTCCTGTCTGGCACCTTCCCCGGTGGAGTTGTGCAGGGGGTGTCTTTGGAACATTTTGTCACCGGCCGACTCCAAAATTCAGCGGTTCCCCATCTCAGCCCAGAAAGCAGGTAGAACAACTTTTGTGGTGTCTTTCAGATGCCTACCGGAGCAATGTAAAAAACTACCAGGAGAACTCCTGTCTGGCACCTTCCCCGGTGGAGTTGTGCAGGGGGTGTCTTTGGAACATTTTGTCACCGGCCGAGTCCAAAATTCAGCGGTTCCCCATCTCAGCCCAGAAAGCAGGTAGAACAACTTTTGTGGTGTCTTTCAGATGCCTACCGGAGCAATGTAAAAACTACCAGGAGAACTCCTGTCTTGCACCTTCCCGGTGGAGTTGTGCATGGGGTGTGTTTGGAACATTTGTCACCAGCCGACTCCAAAATTCAGCGGTTCCCCATCTCAGCCCAGAAAGCAGGTAGAACAACCTTTTGTGGTGTCTTTCAGATGCCTACCAAGGTAGTGTAAAAACTACTAAGAGAACTCCTGTCTGGCACCTTCCCCGGTGGAGTTGTGCATGGGGTGTGTTTGGAACATTTTGTCACCAGCCGAGTCCAAAATTCAGCGGTTCCCCATCTCAGCCCAGAAAGCAGGTAGAACAACTTTTGTGGTGTCTTTCAGATGCCTACCGGAGCAATGTAAAAACTACCAGGAGAACTCCTGTCTGGCACCTTCCCCGGTGGAGTTGTGCATGGGGTGTGTTTGGAACATTTTGTCACCGGCCGAGTCCAAAATTCAGCGGTTCCCCATCTCAGCCCAGAAAGCAGGTAGAACAACTTTTGTGCTGCCTTTCAGCTGCCTACCAAGGTAGTGTAAAAACTACCAGGAGAACTCCTGTCTGGCACCTTCCCCGGTGGAGTTGTGCAAGGGGTGTGTTTGGAACATTTTGTCACCGGCCGAGTCCAAAATTCAGCGGTTCCCCATCTCAGCCCAGAAAGCAGGTAGAACAACTTTTGTGGTGTCTTTCAGATGCCTACCTAAGGTAGTGTAAAAACTATAAAGAGAACTCCTGTCTGGCACCCTTCCCCGGTGGAGTTGTGCATGGGGTGTGTTTGGAACATTTTGTCACCGGCCGACTCCAAAATTCAGCGGTTCCCCATCTCAGCCCAGAAAGCAGGTAGAACAACTTTTGTGCTGCCTTTCAACTGCCTACCAAGGTAGTGTAAAAACTACTAAGAGAACTCCTGTCTGGCACCTTCCCCGGTGGAGTTGTGCATGGGGTGTCTTTGGAACATTTTGTCACCAGCCGACTCCAAAATTCAGCGGTTCCCCATCTCAGCCCAGAAAGCAGGTAGAACAACTTTTGTGGTGTCTTTCAGATGCCTACCAAGGTAGTGTAAAAACTACTAAGAGAACTCCTGTCTGGCACCTTCCCCGGTGGAGTTGTGCATGGGGTGTCTTTGGAACATTTTGTCACCGGCCGAGTCC